>NW_027555514.1:12057895-13257895 GCF_003287225.1 Phascolarctos cinereus
ATGTATGTTTCTGTAAGACTCCACAGAGTGTCTTCTATTAAATGACACAAGAAACAGAGGACTCTTTCTCAGTGATGGAGGATTTCTTTTCTCCCAACCATTAACAGAAGATTCCCTTGGGAGAATGAGTGATGACTCTGTTTTCCTGATCATGGGGGTTCTCAAAGGCGGTCTGTGTGGATAGAAACATCTGATTTCCACTCTATTACCAAGTCATAAAGAGCCATGAAATTCACTCTTGAATTTCATCTGAATATCTCCTCTATACTTTCCGTTTTCACTTTCTCCACAGCTTCTATACACCCAGTTTTTATGATTTAAAACCTTGCCAATGGCTCCTTTCTGTAGCAGAAACAAATACCAAGTCAATCACCTTAATGAAGTGTTTGATAAAAAAAAAATGATCCAATGAAAAGAAGTTCCTTGTCTGTGCCTTTTCTCTTATAGAAAATCAGGACATAGCATAAGCATCCATTTTTTTCTCCTTAAAAAGTCTTTTTCTAAAATAATTGGGGACACAGTGACAGCAGCTTCCTGGTCATGCCTGGGAGACTTTGAATCGATGCAGGAAAAGGTCTCATTACACTGCAGCCTGACTTAATGCAGACAAACATCACTGGTGCCTTTTCTAATCCTCCCTGCTACAACGTGATGAGAGAAAGAGAGCCGGAAGCCTTATTCTGAGCTCTAGGACAATCCAAGGCATTGAAATAATTGGAGGTGAGGCCAACCTGCTCACACTATTGGCTTTGCAGTGGGTCTTGGAGAGGGGGTGGGGGCATCATCAATCTGGAAAAGACGTCTAAGACTGAGTCCCAAGTGACCACCCCACCCCAATCCCCCTACACAGACACACACAGACACACACAGACACACAGACACACAGACACACACACACACACACACACACACACACACACTACTGACAAATCCCAATTCATAGCATTAGGACTAGAATCCTTGAAGCTTTCTCCCAGAACCAGTTCTAATTAAATTAATCAGTGCAGGACAGATGGCTGCCCTGTCACTTTGGACTCCCTCAAGGAATCTACTTCTGCTCTGGTCATAGTGTTACCACCTGAGAGTGCCAAGCCACTTCCTTATCTTGTTAATGGCCCCAAAGCCAGCTATATTTTTACTGCTTCATACTGTAGGTCCCTATGCTATTCAAGCTCTGTGCTAAGCTCTGAGGAACAAAAATCTTGAGTTAGAGTCTAGATAGCACCTGATCAAACCCTCATTTTGTGGAAAAGGGAACCAGAGGGCACGAATGGCATTTGTAGCATCTGTAAGTGGCAGAGCAAAGATTTGAACCCAAGTCCTCGGAATCCCAATCTGGGATTGTTTTCCACAAAACAAGCATGAACCAATCCCTACTTTCAACAAGCTGACATCGAAATAGGAAACAAAAAGTACACATGAATTAGCCTTAGAAATGTAGGATGTGATATAATCCCAGGAGAAATTCAGACAATTTGGAGGGAAAAGGAGAGCTCCCTTTCAGTTTAGAAAATAAGAGAAATCCTCATGAGGAGGTAATACCCAATCTAGCTTTTGAGGAAAGAGAACTTCAATGGGCAGAGGCAGAGGAGGATAGATAACTGGCAGCACTAGAGTGCATGATCCTATTAAGCAAAAGCTAGTAGGCTGCTTTGTTTGGAAGATGTATTACATAAAGGGAGCTGCTGTTTTGACATCCGAAAATTAGAGACCCATTGAAATTTTTTGAGAAGAGATGTGACATGCTCTGAAGCTTGACATCAACAACATTCAGTTGTCAGATACCTGCAGGATGAATTGAAGAAAGGAGAAACAGGAGATACGGAGAACTGCTAGGAGACATTGTAGTAATCTACAGAGAAGGGGTGCATGAAGAGGGTAACCCTAAACCGAAGCAAGGCAATATGAGTGGAAATGAAGAGTCTTCTGCTCATTTCATTGCCAGCGGAGCTTGGTTGCATCTCCCCAACAAGATTTTAACTCTGATAGAAAGGAACAGCTCAGTTTCCCTTTGACATCTTTCAAAAATCAACCGTTCCCACTGAAGGGCACACAGTAGGTGTTCAATAAGTTCCATACTTATTTAAAGTGTTTGCCACATGTCAGGACTGATATTTTTTTCTGGTCTACTAGTCTCATGCATACTAAGTTCATGATTCAATGGATCTCAATTGTTTTGAAAGACTAGAGTGATAGCTCCATTTTTTTTTCTTTTAAATGAAGAGTATACTTCCCCTGAATACCTTCTGAAATCTAATCTAATTGAGTTCAATTCAATGAATCCTTCCTGAGCATCCTTCTATATGTCAGACAACAAGTTAGGTACAAGGGATATAGAGACAAAACACAAGTCTCTTTTCTTGAGGACCTTACATTCTTTTGGAGAACATAAGAGTAAATAGGTAGAAGAAACAGCCAGTTTGAGAAGGAAGAAGGTACTAATAAGGAAGGAGTATAGATTACAGAAAAGGTGGTCCCTCTGCTAAGTCTTAATGGACTAAATGAGGTGTGTTGCTGTCATTCAATCATGTCTGATTCTTCATGAGCCCATGAATCATACTCTCCACGGGATTTTCTTGGCAAAGACACTGTTAAGGTTTACCATTTACTTCTCTAATTAATTAAGGAAGAGGTTAAGTGACTTGCCCAGAGTCACACAGCCAGTAAATGTCTGAGGCTGGATTAGAACTCAGATATTCTTGACTAAAAGCCCAGCACTCTATTCCCTGAGCCACCTAGTTTCTTGCTTTATATGAAGTAATGAATGGAAAGTGTTTTGCAAATCTTAAATCACAATATACATGTGAGCCATTATTGTTATGGTTATTATTATAATTATTATTGTAGGAAGCTGAGAAAAAAAAATTTTTAATTTCTTTCCCCAATATCCCTCTAAAGAAATTCACAAAAAAAGGAAAATGCCAGAATCAAAATCCTACTTGGGAGAGAACCTGGGAAACAAGAGGTAGGTTAATTTGGGGGTTGCCCATTTTGTCTTTGCATATGGAATCCATTACATCCTGGAAGTCAGAAGATTGTAGATTATAATCCTGAAAGGACCTAAGAGGTCATTTAGTCCCTTTCAGTTTACAGACAAGGAAACTGATGTCCAAAGAGTTGAAATGCCTCAACCAGAGGCTTGCAAGTCTTTTAACCGCCAATCCAATTATCTTCCTATCAGAATCACATGCCTTCCAATAATTCCAACAAACCTTAAATATGCTTTCCAAGAAAGAATAACCCCTTTGCTAGAGACTCAAAGAGAAAAGTTGTGATCCTAGGTAAGATATATACCCTCCTTTTACACAGGGTGTAGTACTCCTGGATATTTCAAGGGGCTACAACACACTTGGGGGGAATCTACCTCCACCAACACAATCTGTCTCCACCCTAGCAGATGGATTCCCAGGGCCACTTTGGCCGAAAACCTCATCCAACAATGCAACACTGAGCCCATTTAAAGACAGGCAAATCATTGAGAATTCTGGGGGAAACTAGTACCCAAAAGACATCATGGATAAACCCCATCAAGTATTAAGTGTAGAAGAGAAAAATAATAAATTTAATACAAGAAATGTGGCCTCGAGAAGTATATGGCATTGATGACGGTTTGAGGTCCCTGAGACTTGTGATCCTATCCCTTCTTTTTCTTCCTGAGCCATCGTCACATCCTTGCTTCTTCCACCAACATTTGGTTTTAAAACTGCCATCAAATCATCTCTAATCCCTACTTCTACCAATCAAGAAATGCCAAATTGCACTCATCCCTTTCTTTCCTCACTAGTTTCCAATGCCTGGCTTTGCTCTCTCTCCACTTCCCATCCCTACTGTCCTACAAAGTCTGTGGAAAAGCCCTCTCAGCCACTTTGGCTGCTGGTTACAGGGTTCTGTTCTGTGGGTGTGCTGCATTATTCATGACTTTAGACCCTGGGCTCCTCAAGTCATTGTGTTCTTTTGGCACAAATATCTATCTTCTGGTCCCACACCAGGGATAATCCAAGTAGACCATCAGAATCTATGAGTAATCATAATAATTGGACTGCTACTCTCTCTCTCTCTCTCTCTCTCTCTCTCTCTCTCTCTCTCTCTCTCTCTCTCTCTCTCTCTCTCTCTCTCTCTTCCTCCACTTCCTCCCTCCCTCCCTCCTTCCAACCCCCTTACTGGGATAAAACATAAAGTCATCTATTCTTAGAATATTATTTGTGAAGAAAAATATTTTAAAATCCCCAGGGGTGTGTGAATTTGCTCAGTCACTAGTGGGTTGTTGACAAATGAACATGGGGGCCAAAATCAGAAGACTTGGGGTAGAAACTCAGATCTTTTCCATGTCAGCACTTCTCTTACATCTCAGTTTCCTCATAGGTAAAATAAATGGGGAGGAGGATTGGGCAAGTTGATTTCTAAGTATTCTTCTAATTTAAAATCAATGTTAGTGCTTTGGAGGCATGGTCTCAAGTGCTCTCTCTGATAATTACTAGAAGTTTGAGCACAGGCAAACCACTTCATTTTGGGGGGTCTCTGCACCCTCGTCTATCAAATGTGATAAAAAAAATACCCAAAGTCCTCACCTCCTCAAGTGGTGGAGAGCACAGTCAGGGTAGTGTGGAGTTCACACCCAGCCTCAGACATTTATTAGCTGTATGACCCTAGGCAAGTCACTTAACCCTGTTGGCCTCAGTTTCCTCATCTGTAAAATGAGCTGGTGAAGGAAATGGCAAACCACTCCAAGTATCTTTGCCAAGAAAACCCCAAATGGGGTCATGAAGAGCTGGACATGACTGAAATGAATGAATAACAACAACGTATAGTATGAGGAGGCAGCATGATGAGAGGCTAGAAAAGCTGCTGGATTTGGAGTCAAAGGATGTGGGTTTGAATCCTGCCTTTGTCCCTTCTTGTTGCTGGTGTCTTGTGCACTGTTTCTTCTTTCTGAACCTCAGATCTCTCACTTGTAGAATGTAAGGATTGGCTGATATGAGCTCTGCTCCTGTGTTCTAAGGTCTTTTTTTAATGGAACATTCTATGAAGAAGTCCTGCAAATAATCCTTACAAAGAAGGATTGAGGTGGGTTCCATGACCTTGACCTATGGATCACAGGATTTAGAATGAGAAGAGCCTCTGTGGCTCATGGAGTCCAACTGCCTCACTTAAACACCTTCCCTTTGCTTTTGGTTTTTAAGTCTGAGACAATGATTTCATCCATGGAAATATGGAAGCTACTCCACTCCTGCAAATCAGCAGCTCATCTGGACAGCATCTTTTTCAAGAATTTCCTAGAGCACTGAGAGGTTGTCAGTCAGTAAATATTTATTAAGAACCTACCATATGCCTAGCACCATGGTAAGTAAGCATTAGGGTTAAAAAAGAGGAAAAACAAAACAAACAGTGAATTGTCCAAGGTCATGCAGTCGGGCTTGGTCAGAGATGGGACTTGGACCCAGGTCTACCTGAATCTGAGGTTCACCTCTATCTACCACAGTTGTGCTTCCTCTCTTTTCTCATTTTTTAAGGAAGAAAAGAGTCCCAAAAGGCTAATGGAACTTGCCAAAGTTCATACAACTAGTAAGCAGCAAAACTCCCTTATAAACTCGGTATTTCTGATTCCAAAGTTCTCTCTAATACATCGCACTGGAGTCCATGAATCAGACCATTTTGATCTCCTCTGCCATCACCACTCTCACAGTCAGAAATTATTGTTGTTAATATTATTAATATTACTGAGCAGTAGCTCTGTCCCAGCTATTAATTCATGGCTGAGTATTCAAGGTGACCTTGCCGTAAAGCATCCCTCCTCATGGTAGGAACACCATCTGCCACGAAGGACAGGTTAGTTTTTCATAAAAGGTATTGAAACTGTTGGAGAATGGCTAAACAAATCATATTACATGAATGTAAAGGAATAGTATTTTCCTGTAAGAATTGATGTATGTGATGAACATAGAAAATAATGGACAGATAGACATGAACTGATGCAGAGTAAAATCAGCAGAACTAAGAAAATGATCTGTGTGGTTATAACAATGTAAAAACAAAGAAAAACAACCAAAAATAAATCTTACAAAATTACAAAGAACAAATGGTCCCAAAGAAGAGATGCAGAGGTGGAATGCCCATGGCTGTGAACATTGCATAGAGTTTCAGAATTTTTTCAATATGTTAGTCAATTTTATTTATTTTTCCTCTTTTCCTTTAAAATAAATCTTTATTATATGAAGGGGGAGGAAAGAGAATGCAAAAAGAAATTTAGATAATGTGAAAACAAAAAAAAAATCAATAAAATGTATTTTTTTAAAGAAGATGTTGAAATCATCCTTGAAATTTCATTGGCTCAAAAGGCAAAGGCTTGTTGGCCATAAGAAAGCAGGATTCACTTGTTCTCCTTCACAGGGCTTCACAGTGTCAGTATAGAGTCAGGGATGCATCTAACTGAGTATCCTTTCTCTGCTGTAGTTAAGGGAACCTCCTTTTGTTAAATGATACATATTTTACATGCCTCATTTCATTCCATTTCAAACCTGACACACCAAACCAGCTTGAATTACTCTTAGCCTACAGTATACTTCTCCCTTATAGTAGAGAGGTAGTTGACTATAAGGGGCAGCTAGGTGGTGCAGCGGGTGGAGTGCCAGGTCTGGAGTCAGGAAGATTCCTCTTTGTGAGTTCCAATCTGACCCTGGGCACTTAATAGCTGTGTGACCCTGGGCAAGTCTCTTAACCCTGTTTGTCTCAGTTCCTGATCTATAAAATGAGCTGGAGAAGGAAATGGTAAACCACTCCAGTATCCTTGCCAAGAAAACCCCAAGTAGGGTCATGAAGAGGTGGATGTGACTGAAAAATGATTCAACAACAACAAAAAGATGAGTATAAGGGCAAAATATTATAATACATTGTAAGCTACAGTCTCTAGATCAGATGTTTTTACTTAATCCTCTTGTCCCAAGGGAGGGCTAAATCTGGAGATGGGGGTTGTGGGAAATAACCATGAGGTAAGGCCTTAATAAAGCACGTCTATGCACAGTGTGCTCTCAAGGTCACTTCCAATGGAAACGATGAAGGCAGAGGATTACAGCACCTGGTTTGCAAGTGAATCAGAGCTGCAGTTTTCCCTAGCATTTCTGAAATGCTAGGATGTTTTGGAAATACAAATGACTTTATTAACGTAAGAGGCCTGCCAGGAAATTTCAGGGGATTCTGTTGAGTCAGGACTTACTAAGAGATTCCTGAATTTACCCAGAGTCTAAAATGTTGTGTGCCGAGGGCCCTTTGCCCCCAAGGAAATCAAGGAGCCCATTAATGGACTCTGTGTCACTCATCTGGCTGTAATATTTAATAAGGAACTTTATGTAGGAGTTTGAGAAAACTTTCCATTTAAAGGGATACTGTGCTTGTAAATAATACAGCAGCCATCAATACCTCAGCAAAGCTGAGACAGGCAAACAGTGCAAAGCAAGTGTGAGCATTCCTGCTGACGGTGCATGGATGACACAGCACGAGGATGGGAAGAAGAGAGTGGGGGCAGGGAGAGCAGGAAGGGAGCTTGGATGCCTGGTTGCTGCTGGGCATACCTGATGAACTTCAACGACACACAAGAGGCCTCACCGTTGCACCCAAGCCCATGAACTTGCGCACGTACATGCACTCAAACACAATGTGTAGTTCTCTCTGGCACGCCTGTTTTCAGGCTACCAGCACCCCATATCTTCCCCAGACCACAAGGGCAGATACAATCAGATAGGCAGCCCCACATGAGATCATCAATTTCAAGCCGGAAAAGGCCTCAGAAAGTCATCTAGTTCAGCTCCATCAGTGCATAACGAGGAAACTGAGGCATAGAGACATCACACGATGTGCTCCAGGTGGCAGGTGGCAGAGCTGAGGACTCAAACCCGAGTTTTCTGACTTTAAAACACTGTCCTATGTTACCAGACTGCCTTATTAGCCCACAGCCGACGGTCCTAAGCATCCTTGGCATGGGCATAGCACTTGGGAACATACAAAGCTTTTTAAATGCACGTTCTCATCAGACTGTTCCAATGACCCAGTCAGGCAGGCTGACGTTGCTGTTGTGGTGCTTGTGGTGGTCATGTCCCTCAGACACGTCTGACTCTTCGTGACCCCTTGGACCATGGGCTTATCTTGGCAGACACTGGAGTGGCTTGCCATTTCCTTCTGCAGCAGATGACCTTTCATCTGAACTTTCCACGATGACCTGTCTGTCTTGGGTAACCTGCATGGCCCAGCTCATAGTTTCATCGAGCTATGGTAAGCCTCTCTGCCATGATAAGGCCGTGATCCAGGAGAGGGAAACTGATCACTGTCAGCTACTCCATGACACTGATTATTAGACCTAATTTCCTGGTGAGGAAACAAGCTCAGAAAGAAAAACTCATTCAAGGTCACACAGCTCTGAAGTGTCTGAGGTGGGATTTGAACCCAAGTCTCTCTTGCTGATGGAGCCAGTGCTCTTTCTACTACATCATACTTTCATTAAGTATGATCCACTTCTCTTTCTTCCGTATCTTCCCTTTGTAACAGCTCTTTCCAAACAGAGCATTTGTCTTAAACTCACAAATGGTCATCCCTTTGTAACTGAATAAGATTTGGAGGTAGGAAGACCTGAGTTCAAATTCAACCTCAGACACTTACTCGCTGTGTGACCCTGGGCAAGACACTTGAACCATTATCTGTCTCAATTTCCTCGTGTATGAGATGGAGATAATAGCATTTACCTCCCATGATTGTTGCAAGGATCGAAGGAGACAATATTTGTAAAGTCTTCTGTCAGCCTTAAAGCACTGTTTAAATGTGTGTGTTGTTCAGCAATTTTTCAGTTGTGTCTGATTCTTCATGACTCCACTTGGAGTTTTGTTGGCAAAAATACTGTACTGGAGTGGTTTGCCATTTCCTACTCCAGCTCATTTTACAGATGAGGAAACTGAGGCAAACAGGGTTAAGTGACCTGCCCAGGGTCACACAGCTAGTAAGAGTCTGAGGCCTAGAAATTATTTTGTTTATGCCTGACATATCCAGCAACTAAACATTCAACAGCCTATTTCTGGAAATCCAAGACACTAATGTGCTCCAGGGTTGCCTCCCAGTCATTCAGTTGTCATATAGCTCTTCATCCTGACTTCAGTGAAGTATTCTTTACTCCTCTCTTTTCTCCCTTTCTTTTCCTACCTTCTAGTAACTATTCTGTCCCTCCTGCCCCAAAGTGCACAGGGCCTGTTCCTTGCCAGCATTACTCTAATTTATAAACCGTCCTGCTCTCCTAACAATTTTACCTGTTCTCTATATCCATGGTCTTGCTAGGTTTAGGGTTTACTAATCTGATAAGTTAATTTCAGCCAAGGTGACTCATGAGTCTAAAATGTTACCCTGCCAGATAACTACTTGCATTTTAACCGTGACCTTCAACGTTTAACTCAAAGGACTGAGTGAGAAGATAGTGAAAGAACCGATGTGAGAGACAACTATGGAGAAAGAGGGTGCCCAGCACCTCCAAACTTAATAAAAAACCTACTCAGTCCATTTGCTAGGCCAGACAACCAGGAAAAATCTCATAGCCAGGACTCAACGGAAGGAGCTTGAAGAAGCAACTGCCTGATTTGCAATCGTATGGGCCTCAGGCAGGTTTGCCAGAAACCCCTAAAGACTTTATTTGCTTTCTCTGCTATGCACTGTCTGCTGCTCCCTTTTCTCTCCACTGCTTTTCTCATTAGTCAAAAATTCTTCCCTATTAAGCCACCTATCTTACCATCATCCACTGCGGTGGTATAAGGAGTGATAAGTTGTCAGGCATCAAAAATTTCCCAGTTGATGCCCCACTGGCAACGTACACTGCTATTGCAGCTACTTGTCTCTCTTCTCCTTGACCTGTAGCTTTGTCTCTAGCTCCCTCTGTGTCTCTGTCTCTCTGTGTCTCTCTTTCCTCACAGTTTATCTCTGTTTGAATCTGTTTCTCTCTCTCTCTGTGTCTGTCTGTCTCTCTCTGACACACACACTCACACACATCCAATCTCTTGGGCTCAGAAGTAAACCCCAGGGAAATTATCTTTGCTTTGACATTATCCAAACTAACGCTCCTCTCTAGTAACTAGCATGAGCAAAAGTTGACGGCATGTCTTACCTATGAGGAAAAGAAAAAGAACTAGTCGACCGAATTCAGACAGACTTCCAGCCAGCTGATGCACATTCTGGGTCAGAGCAGTGAATGCAGAATATTAGACTATTCCCTCAGTGTCTATGTAAGTGACTACATGGCAGCTACCAGAGGAAAAATTCAACAGAAATCACTGGAAAGCTGAAAACGTATATGAACAAAAATCATAAATTTCAGGAATGAAGAAATGTCCAAATTCTTGTCAAAGCGCAGAAGGCCGGGGACACAGAGATGGGAACAGGATCTCATTAAAGCGGCACTTAGGGCACTGCTGCAGGCAAGACACAGGCCAGGAGATTTAATTATCAGGCGCTAATGGGCCAGCCTCACATCCCTGCGTATTGGCTGCTGTCGAGGAGAAGAGGAGGAGGATTTGCTCCTATTCTCTGAAGTCAAAATAGAAGGTGGAAGGGGGTCAACGGAAGTGTCTGTAAAAGTCAGAGAGAATGAATTTTGATTTTGTCCAAATGATCACCGAAACTCTGCTTTAGAAATTCAATTTCTAACATCCTGTCTGTCTTCTCATTCCCTACGCTTCTCTTTTTCTGTGTTACATTTGGGACGGGGAGAAAAACCCAGCCAACGAGAGATATTCTGTCATGGAGAACAGCCAGATCTTCTGCTTCAGAATAGTCAATAGAAAACAAACAAACCAGAAAATGATCTGGAAGGCCCCAGAGCTCAATGGCCATTTAGATTCCCCAAGCCTCCTTACTCCCCCCCCCACACACACACACACATACATTTCACAGATGAGGAAACAGAGACCTGCGAGGTTAAGTGATTCGTTTGAAGTCTCACAGAAGTAGGAATTGAATTCAGGCCCTTTACCTCCCCCATGGAGGCCTCTCTCCATGTCACTGTGTCCTAGCTTTAAAGCCAGGAGTCCTGCAGTCAAGCCTCTGCATCACTGCCTGCCCACTCACCAAGCCTCTCCCTTCACCTCCAGATTTCAGGGCTAATCATCTGGTACATCCCAGCTGCCAGGCTCCTTGTAAGAGAGTGCTTGAGCAGCGAGGGGAGCTTACTGATTACAATCATGAGCTGTGTATTAAGAGACCTAGGTCCACAGGCTAGAAAAATGATTAGCAGTAATTATTCTCCAGGCAGAGGACCAGGGTACAAATTCCACCTTGGTTCTGTGGGTATGTACAAGGACTGGAGTCAAGAAGACCAGAATTCAAACCTGGCCTCAGACACCAACTAGCTGAGTGACCCAGAGCAATTCACTTACCTTCTGTTTGCCTCAGTTTGCTCAGCTGTAAAATAGGGCTAATAATAGCACCTACCTCCAAGTGAAGATCTAATGAGATAATAATTGTAAAAACCGCTTAACAGAGGACTTGTCACATAGTAGGTGCTATATAAATAAACGCTCATTCCCTTCCTGTCGCTTCCCAACTACCTGTATGACCTTAGGCAACCCTCCAGGATGCACAACTTCCTCATCTTTGAAGTGAGGCGATTGGGCAAATGGCCTCTGAGATCCCTTTGAGGAATTGTAGATCTTGAGTGCTTCCTAAGATAAAACATCCTGGCCCCAGGGTAGAGAGATGGGGGTGGTGAAGGTGGAACGCTTCTTACCCCAGCTGAAGCAGCCACCCTGTTGACTGATTTTCCTTAATTGTTTCTCTTACCCATTTTATGAGGGATTGTTCTATTGAGAGGTATGCATCAGGTTGTAGGTAATGTAAAAAGAAAGGCATTAGTAACACTTTCTAGCATCACAGATTTAGAGACGGAAGGAACCTTGGGTCATCTAGTCCAACCACACAGAGGAGGACATTTAGGTTCAGAAATTTTTATGGACAGGCCCCAAGTCACAGATCTAAGAGATGCCAGAAACAGAATTTGAACCCAATTCTTCCTGGCTCCAAGGCTAGCTCTCAGTCTGCTTTATCACTTTACCACGCTGCGTATGTATGGATATATGTATGTATGTATGTATGTATGTATGTATGTATGTATGTATGTATGTATGTGCATTCTGAACTGGGAGGTAAGGACCTTAGGAATCTTCTAAACCAGTCTCTTTATTTTCAAACTCTCAAATAAACTTTGTAAATCATAATGCAAAAATCACGTAACAAATAACTAAGACATTCAATTGAACAAAAAGAAAGAAATAGTTACTATAATGTGTCTTTCATAGTAAAGAAGTGCATATAGTAATTGTTGAATGTCTAAACCCTCTAATTTTTGATGCCCTGGAGCAAAGTTGCTCCTCTGCTTATAACCAGACTTTTATTCCTTTGTAGGAAAATATCCTCAGGAAATATTTCACTAATTAAAAGAACCTTAAGGTAGAAACAGTGTCTTTTTTTTTTTCAACTTCTAATCACAGTTCTTTCTCTGAATGATGCTTTCTGGTATTACTCACACTTCTCCAGGCCTAAAGGTGAAACAAAATTATATGTAGATTTAGCAGTATTCAGGACATTAAAATTGGCCATTATTGCTGTTTTTAAAGTGGACTGACCATAAAAGATCCCTGGTGCATAAAGGGATATCATTGTCAAAGATGCACAGAAATCATCAATCCATACCATGAAAGATCCTCGATTTGTAGTTCATCCTTCATTTTTGTTTGTTTGTTTTTGGTGAGGCAATGGGGGTTAAGTGACTAGCCCAGGATCACACAGATAAGTGTCACTTATCTGAGGCTGGATTGGAACTCAAGTCCTCCTGATTCCAAGGCCAGAGCTTTGTCCACTGTACTATCTAGCTGCCCCCAGCCTTCATTTTTGAAGAGGACCAATGACATCACAGGGTGAGGTCTTGACTTGTTTGTGAATTGGATTTCAATGAGGCTGACTTGGGAGAAGTTGTCTGCCTCGTTCCAAGACAGAAAGGCACTGAATCACAGTTTTAAGTTATACAAGAACAAAATGGCCCATGTTTCCCAACTGACCTGTAAGCAAGACAGGGAACATAACAGAGGCCTAAAATGACAAAATCTCAACTTGGAACACTGAAGGATTCTAACAAATATTGTCATCAATCTTATTATAATTAGGGTGGATGGGTTGGGGTGGTGCTTGCTTTATATCATCCTAAAATGCACAGATTTTAATGGATTTGGGATCTCTTCAATCTGGGTCTCCCTTCAATGGGGCAGATGGAAACCCATCCACATTTTGTTAATCTGAGCGGCTGCTCTCCATATTTTCATATAAATCCTCAATAGTCGTTCCAAAATGAAGGGAACCTTCTTCTGGGTTCATTGACATTATTACAATGAAACAATGGGACTGTCCATACACGATCTCTATATTTATTTACATGTTGGTCCATGACCTTTCCCAACCATATATCACTTTGACATGTTTTATGTTGATTCTTGCAAGCAACTGGTCATTAATAATGTGTTGTAGTTTGTCTACACTGGCCTTTGGATGACCTATAATTTTGTTTCTTTAGAAATGGGGGTATTCCCAAGAAACAACAACATAGGGCAAATTGGTAAATTAAAAGTCAAATCACAGTTTGTAAATTGAAAAAAAATTACCTAATATATCATTGGAATGTATTATTATGAAACCTCAAGGCCCGTGTATACAGCTGTGTTTGGAGGATTTAATTAATTCTTCCACCTCCTTGCCAAGGTGGCAGTGGGGTGAGAATTCAAGGGTGGGGTTTAAGATACTATTGTATTATTAACATCACAGACTATATTTGTTTCCAAGTCTAATTTGTGTAAAACCTAGGTGCAGTGTTCAGTAGATATAATTTTGAGTGCGTACTCATATGTTTATATGTTCTTGGAAAGGGATCATATTCTGGGTGTGTGGCCTACATTCAAAGGCTCCCTACATTCAAAATGCTATGCCAGGCCTGCTGATTTCACTTCTGCAGCGTCTATGGAATATGTCCCTTTCTCCCCTCTGACATATTCCCCCCTCCCTGGCAGGCCCTCGTCACCCTGACCTGGGTTACTATAGTAATTGCTGGAGGGGGAGGTCTGCCTGTTTTCAGTCTCTCCCCACATCAGTCCACCTCCACTCAGCTGTCACAGTGGTCTTCCTAAGTGGCAGGTCTGACCATATCCAGTCCCTTTAGTCAATAAATTACAGTGGCTCCCTACTGCTGCAGGGAACAAATATGGAATGCTTTCTTTGGATTTGCAATCCCTTCAGAACCCAGCCCCTCCTTACCTTCGCAGTCTTCTTGTACCTTCGTCCCCTCCTCACACTCAACATTTCAGTGACCCTGACCAAGTTGCTGTTTCTCACAACAGATACTGCCTTTGCCTGCACTGGGCATCTTTTCTGACTGTCCTCCAAGTTCTTCATCTCACCCCCTGGCTTCCCTGGTTCCTTTCAAGTCTCAAGTGAAGTCCCACTATCTACAAGAAGCCGTTCCTAATCCCCCTCCATGCTAGTGTTTGCCCTCTGTTAATCATCTCCAATTTAGCCCATTATCTGTAACTGGCTAGATCACAGCTGTTGGCTTTTTCGCCTCCAATAGATGGCGAACCATCTGAGGCCTTGATTAGCTTTTTGTTTTGTTTTGTTTTTGCCTTTCCTTGTATCCTCAGTGCTTAACATACTGCCTCCTACACAGGGGGTGCTTAATAAATGCTTGTTGACTTGCCTTGATGAACCCCCTAGAATCTATCCCTCTCTTGTTTGGGTTCCATAGACCCTTGCTTAAGGACTCCTGGGCTAGAAAACATCTGAAGTCCCTTCCAACTCCCAGTCTCTGAGCTTACAGCACATTCCCAAACACCTCCTGACATGGTAAGCTGAAGAGAATCTTTAAACAAAAGGGAGAAGGTCATTAATAACTTGGGAAAATCCAGGAAGACTTCTTGGGGGAGATAATATTTGAGTTAGGCTCTAAAGGATGAGGATTTCAATGGGGGATAGCTTAGGTCGATCCATGAAAGGGATTATCTTGAGCCAAGCTACAGAAATGGCAGGCCTGGTGTAGGTGTGGTATATGGGGGAGAGGAGTTAACAAGGGAAGGCCAGAAAGGTGTCTTTGTGCCAGGTTGAGCAGGGCTCAGGACATCAAACTGAGGTTTGGAATGTCATTCATTTGGCACTAGGGAGCTGTGGAGAGCTTCAGAGCAGAAGAGTGGCATGAGAGGAAAGAGAATTCTTGCCACAGTGCAAAGGGCAGATTGGAAGGAGAAGAGAGGGCATACGAGGTAGAAGGCTACTGCCATAGTTCAGGTGGGTGCCAGATAGTGCAGTGGATAGAGCCCTGGGCTTGCAGTCAGGAAAACTGGAGTCCAGATCAGACCCCAGATACTTACTAGCTGTGTGACCCTAGGCAACTTGTCTAACCTCTGTTTGCCTCAGTTTCCTCATCTGTAAAATGCAAGCATCAATAGCACTTACTTGCCAGGGTTGCTATGAGAAATAAATCAGATAGTGTTCGTAAAGCATTTTGCAAACCTGAAATGCTAGCTGTTATTACTATTACCACATGCCACGTTCTGTGCTACATGCTGGCATACAAACAAACACAGAAGCCAGTCTCTCCTCTCAAGGAACCCACAGTTTAATAAAGAAGACAACATGCAAACAGCTACACACAAAAGAGACATGGACAGGCTAAAATGGAATGAGGCACCAAGATGGACGGGGTCTGGGATGGGCTTCTGCAGAAGATGGGGTTTAGTGGAGACCCAAAGGAAAGCCAAAGATGGGCATGAGGGGGGGAGCATTCCAAGCATGAGGCCAGCCAGTGGCAGTGCAGCCAGTAGAGAGACGGGCTAGTACCCTGTGGGGGGTACTGCAGGGAAGCAGTGTGTGTGTGTGTGTGTGTGTGTGTGTGTGTCTGTGTGTGTTTGGGGGGCAGCGTAGGCTATTATTACAATCCCTCATCCTTCAGGATCCACCTCTGACACATACTGTGTGACCTCGGTCAAGTCACTATGATCTCAGTTCCCCAGAGAAGTTTGTAAGATGATAAGTTGCAGAACAGCTTCCTATCTGAATTAGCAGAGGCTTTGGCTAATTGCTTGTTCTTTACATCAATAAAATCACTGGTTGGGCCTGGAAAAAAAATGACTTGTACTAATCAAGTCCACTTGTGGTGGAGGTCAGCTCACTCCTTGCCTCCTGACAGATGCCAAAAATCAACATTAAAGTAAGTAGCTATAGGAACACAAGTAGGTCACTCCCCCACTCTGGGACTCACTTGCCACATCTGAAAATTGGGAGCATGGGTTTATATCTTCAAGATTCTTTATGACTCTAACATCCTTCCAATCTATAAAAAAAAGAGTCATTTTAAATGTTGCATTCTTCCCCTGACCCTTCCCAAATGTTTATACGTGTTAATCTCTCCCATTAGCCCAAACCTTCAGAACTATTCACTCAATGCACAATCAATTAAGTACCCTGTGCCAAATACCTTTGGATTTATCTGATGATAAATTCAGAACTAAACAAACAAGACCGTTTGGTTGAACAGCAGGGGCCCTGGCATTTGAGCTGCTTTGAAATTGTACTTTGTCACTCCCTTAGGACCTAGATTAGCCTATATGGTCTCTGACACCTCTTCCATGGTAGCTCCAAATCTTGTGATCCTAATTGTTCTTTTCAGTCCCACTGACTGTAACTTACTCCATACACCTCCATGGCACCCTAGTGACCTTGAAAGGTGAGCATACCTGCCCCAGTACTTTCAGTAACTTTCATTTAGGGAGTGACCCAATGGGTTCCCAGGGAGATTCTTTCTTACTAACTTTTCAGCTGATGGTTTGCATCCCAAATATGGAAGTTCCAAAGAAATACTCCAAGAAAACCCCAGTTTTATTCCTGCATCAATTGATGAAAAGCCAGAAAGACCCACTGAGCTTAGAGGAGCTTTGTCTAACAGAGTTTTGGCATACTTGGTGATGTCAAGACCTTTGTCAAAATTCCATTTTAATTCCTCTGAATTATATTTAGAATAAACAGCTAATATACTCAAGGTAATTCATAAATACAGAGTTAATCCACTCTGATTAGGAAAATCCCTTACATGAGGAAGAAAGCATAAAAATCTGGAGTAGAAGTGGTCAGTATGTAAAAAGACAGGCCTAAGTTCCACACACTCATTTCGACATGGTTGAACATTCCTCTGAAAAGATTTGTCGTGAGATTAAAAGTGATCTTTGTCATAGATTAATATTTAGCCGAACTACTGACACTCTCATAGGTGCCACCCCACCCCAGGCCTGCTTTTCTCATTCTTTAACCTAACCGTACCTATAAACGCCCTGGGCACAGAAAGTTACAGCATCCAATGTTGTGGAACCTGAGATGGCTTTAGTTTTTCACAATATCCTGAATCAGCTATCAAGATTGCTTTTCTTCTAACATGCAGAAGCCTGGGGGAAGAAAGAGAAACAAAACAAAACAAAACAAAACAAAAACAAAAATACCACCCTGTGAACTCGGACCTCCTTCCCAGGCTTTCCTAGGTCTCTTGAAATGTGAATAAGATTCAAGAATGTTCTAAAGAAAACAAAATCTCGGCTGGAAAGGACTTGTTTGTGTTCTAAGTTCACAAATCTTCCCCTCAACCCCAACCTTAAAACACTTTCATCTAAAATAAATTCAGTTGCCAAGGCAAGCCATATTCCTTTATCACCAAATATAAATATGGAAAGTTATAAGGAGCTCGCTTAAGCCCTCATCCTGTATTTTGTTCTCCAGCTTCCTACCCACCCAAGACAAGCTTCTTAAAACATCCGAAATACTCTTAAATATACTTTTAAGCCAAATACACATAGTTTATTCAGAAACTAAGAACACAGCCCATACTCAGGGGGGCCATTTTACCTGGGGAAGTGGGTCAAATTTAAAAGAGAGGATTATTGGCAGGCCTAGCACTAGCTCCGAGAAATAAGGTAGCACAGGCTTGATACTCTAGCTCTTGTATTTTTATTACAACGAATATAAAAACCATTCCTAAGTCATGGGACTACAAAATAGGTGGTGGTCCAGATTTGGCCTTCAGGCCACTGTTTGCCAACCTCTGCTCTATTTGAGGTCTAAGTAACTATAGAGTAACTCTTTGTCAACATCAGCATCAGTGGTTAAAATGTTACCTGACTCATATTCCACAATGATTGTGTAGCTCTTCATCTTTGGACTGTGTCTATGTAGTTATCAGAACTTTTGGTGTTCAAAGACTATTCCTTCTATTTCACTAGAGAAGTAGACTGTTGTACAGGCAGCTGCTCACATACAGATCTAGGGTAGTCACCCTTCACATATTCAGCTTCCAAAGACCTGATTTCATGGATTGGGGGGACAGTGGGGAAGTACAGGCAGCTTTAATGAAATCCCCAGACTCTTTAAGGTATCCTCAAAATCACGTGTTCGATGTAGCCAGAACAGAGTTAGCATCTTTCCAACTAAATTCCTCCTCCTGGTATTATGGATGGCTGTGTCAGGTATGCTTAAGATTTTAAAGTCAGCTGTGACTTTTAGTATCATAGATTTAGAAACAAAAGGGACATTCAAGGTTTCCTAGACCAAATCTCTCATTTTGCAGTTGAGGAAAATGAGGCCCAGAAGAATAAGTGGAATCACCTAAGGTCATATGGGGGAAAAGCTAGGACAGCACTCCAAATCTAGAATTCCTTCTACTATACAGACATCACTCCCATTCCCCTCCTTTGTACATCCATTCAGACACTAAGCCTTATCAACTCTATTTCTGTCATAGTTTTCACACCCATTTCCACTTTCTGATTTCCATGGGTGCCACCTTACTACAAACCCTCATCTCAATCATATTGAGAGAAAAAGGAGAATCACAAAACGCATAGGACCTTTTTATTGGGGGGGGGAGGTGGCTGAAATAATAATACATGGTAGATAGATAAAGGATACATAGATAGATAGATAGATAGATAGATAGATAGATAGATAGATATAGATAGATAGATAGATAGATGGTCAGATAGATGATAGATAGACAGATGGGCATATAGACAGAAGAAAGATGGAAGGAAGAAAGAAAGGGAGGAAAAAAGGAAGGAAAGAATGAAGGAAGGAAGGAAGGAAGGAAGGAAGGAAGGAAGGAAGGAAGGAAGGAAGGAAGGAAGGAAGGAAGGAAGGAAGGAAGGAAGGAAGGAAGGAAGGAAGGAAGGAAGGAAGGAAGGAAGGAAGGAAGGAAGGAAGGAAGGAAGGAAGGAAGGAATGTGGTAGAACATATATTATTTACTCTGTTCCAGGTATTATGCTAAGCATTGCATATACAAATATAAGCAAGACAATCTCTATTATGAAAGAACTTATATTCTAAAGGGGAAGATGATAGACAAAAGGGAGCTGGAAATTGAAGAGGGAGGATGTGGGAAGGGTTCTGGAGTGAATGCAAGGAAGTGGGTAGGGAGGAAGAAAAGAAGCCCTGAGAGTCTAGTCATAAGTGAAGTAGAACGTGGATGGTTCTATCATGAAATTGTGGGGAGGAAGGCAATGACCAATCAGGAAAACTACTCACTTCTTAATGTATTTCTGTTTTCTCTGAAAAGGAGAATGACTTTGACACTATAAAATGAAAGAACAAAAATACAAACATGGATTTGATTCTTAAGGAAGAAGATAGTAAGACAGCACACAGCCCTCTCCCCTGACTTGAGGAACTCAGGGCACCTGGCCCAGATGAATATGAGGGATGGCAGATATAACTGCTGAGTCACTAGAAGTGATGCTTGAAAATCACGGCAAATGGGAGAAGTACTCCAATATTGGAGAAGGGCAAATGGTGCCCCTAGTTTCAAAAAAGGAAGAGAGGTAATCAATTATTAAAGAGAGGGTGGTGGATAAAATATCAAGAAGCAAACAGTGACCACAAAGAGCAAGAAGGAATTCATCAGGAACAAGTGAGGCTAGAATACATTCATTTCCTTGGTTAACAGTACGAGTGTTACTAGTGGATGCAGAGGAAAGCTACGCATACTACAGGCTGGTAAGCTCACCTGTGATTCCTGGGGAAGATCTAGAAGTGATCATTAAAGAGATGGATGGGGAGAGCTAAGAAAGGATGCAGGGATTCTCAAAGAGACAGTGTGGCTTCTTCAAGAGCAAGTCACACCAAAGTAACATTTCCTTTTTCTGATGGGATTATTAAACTGGCAGAAGAGAATTCTGTGGATATAGTTTATCTATATTTTAGTGACTTTTGATAAAGTAACTGATGCTGTTCTTATGGAAGAGATGAAAAGACCTGGATTAGATTTTAATAAGTCAGATGGATACAGACTTGGTGGTATGGCTGAACTCAAAGAGCAGTTGCTAATGGGTTAATGTCAATAATGTCAGCATCACAGGTATCCAGTGAAGGATACCTGTCCTTTAACATTATCAGTGACTTAGATAAAGACATATATGGTATTGAATTGACAGGTGGCACCAAGCAAGGAGACATAGTTAATGCAGTGGAGGACAGTATCAGGAACCCAAAGCAGTCTGACAGGCCTGAGCATCAGGCTGAATCTAATAAGTGAACTTCAATGGAAATGAAATCACTTGGGTATTAAAAACCATCTTCACAAATATAAGATGGAGGGAGGTGTGGGTAGACAGCAGTTGTTCTGAAAAGGGTCCAGGGGGATTTTAAGCTCCGTGTGACTTAGCAGTATGATATGGCTGCCAAAAAATCTAATGTGAACTTGAGCTGCATTGAGAGTGTCAGAACTCCCAGGAATAAGAGAGTGCAGCCCCACTGCTCTGCACCGTCACCAGACCTTATCTGGAGTACTGTTAAGTTCTGGGCACCACTGTCTAAGAAGGACATTGATAAGCTGGAAAGTACCCAGAGAAGGGCAATCGGGATGAAGAAGGGCCTTGGTTCCATGATATATAAGTCATTTGAAGGAACTGGCCATGTTTTCCCTGGAGAAGAGCCTACTGGGGTTGGGGGGGACTTACAATAGCTGTATTCAAGTGTTTGAAAAACTGTTATGTGGAGAAAGGATTAACTTGTTTATGTTTGACCCCAGAGGGTTTATATGGAGCTCATGAACAAATGTGTGGAAATCACAAAGTGGCCAGTTTTGTCCTAGGCAGTCTTCCACATGATCTGCAATTTGAAGTCAGGAACTACTTCCTAAGAATCAGAGCTGCCCAAAAAGCAGAATGGGCTGCCTTCAGAGGGGGTAGTTTTTGTCTTGGTGGTCTTCAGTTGGAGGCTAGATAGATATTTATTAGATATGTTATCCTAAGTATGCCTTTGATGTACAGTCTGGACAAGATGGAGCTGCCTTCCCTTCAACTTTAATATTTGGGGTCCCATGGTCATATGATTCTTTCTTGGACTTTTTATTGCAGTTCCTCACCAAATCTGCCTCTTCCACTGTCAGGCCATCCAATGCATCAACTTGATCATCTTAAACATGATGTTGGCATTCAAGACTCTCCACCAACAAGTTCTGTCTTTTCTTTCTAAATTTGTCTTCCATGATTCCTCTTTACACCCTATAAGTATAATGCTTTAAATGAATACACCACTTAAAGGCAAGAGGGCTGAAGTTCAGTTCAAAGGCCAGTGTAGACTCCAAAGGAATGACTTCCTTCCTTCCTTCCTTCCTTCCTTCAATAACTCTTCTTTTTTGCCTTTGTATCTCCAGTACCTAGCACATGGGTGGGTACGTAGCCAGCATTGAATCACTGTCTGTGAATTGATTAAAAATTGCTGTGAAGAAATGGTCAACTATTAAGAGTACTCAATGTATATGTCACAGGACAATGGCGGAGATCTCTGTCTGCTGGAGAACAGGAAGTCTCCATCAACATCCTGTTACAAGTGAAAAGCTTCATGTGTGCCCTGAGTCTCAATAGCTGTGTGCTGAGAGGGGTAGTGGTAAAAGCCACTGTCAATGTATTTGAAATATCATGGAAAATGGGGAAAGGGATCATGGGATTGGAGGAGGTCAAAGGTCCTAATTTTCATAAAAGGGAATAGAACAGAATCTGTTAATATTGAGACAGAGAGCTTGACTTCAATTCTTGGTATAAAAAAAAGAGGTAATCAATTATTAAAGAGATGGTGGTGGATAAAATATCGAGAAGCAAACAGTGACCACAAAGAGCAAGAAGGAATTTATCAGGAACAAGTGAGGCTAGAATACATTCATTTCCTTGGTTAACAGTATGAGTGTTACTAGTGGATGCAGAGGAAAGCTACGCATATAGTTAGGTTAAGTTCTGCTGGCCTTGGAATCAGAATTTCACTTCTGATGTTTTATACCTACAGAAGTGTAACTGGGGGCAAATCACTTGGCCTCTGAATCCTCAATTTCCTCATCTTGAAATCTGGGATGAGAAATGCTACAAACTACTGCTCCCCGAGCTGCCGTGAGAGATGGCGATGAAGGAGATAAAAGGGCCCTAGAAGTAGAGAGGAAAAGAAGCTGGGGACATTGAATGCAAACTCTTTTGGGTAGTTAAAGAAACTGAGGTCTTGAGAGGTGGTGATATGAGTGTGTATAGATGATTGTGTAAATGTATGTATGTGCAGGTATATATACACATACCTCTGCACACACATATATAAATATGTGTAAATGTATGTATATGTATGTATGTGTATATATGTGCATATATAGAAACATCTTAGGGTATAAGAGATGTGCTCATAAATAATTACGTATAGTGTATATATGTGTAACATGTGCATGGATATATTTTTGATGTACACATTATATATAGACAATCCATTACATATGATTCATACATATGGATCACTTTATCCACATATTTTGTTGTTATTCAGTCATTTTTCAGTTGTGTCCACTTCTTCATGATCCCATTAGGAATTTTCTTGGCAAAGGTCCTAAAGGAGATTGCCATTTCCTTCTCTAACTCATTTTATAGATGAGGAAACTGAGGCAAACATTGTTCAGTGACTTGCCCGGGGTGACACAGCTAGTAAGTGTCTGAGACCAAATTTGATCTCACAAAGTTGAGTCTTCCTGACTCCAGGCCCATCACTCTATCCATTACACAGGCACTAGCTCCCCTTATACATATATAGGTGTATATATGTATATGCATAGGAAATTCATTGTTTTTCATTTATGAATCAACATGTGTCTGTATATAAACATATATGTTTTAATTTAATTATATAAGATTAACATATATGAATTATTTCACATGTGTATATATCTATCTCTACATTTATAGAGATTTACTTGATAATTGTTAGCTATCAGACATAGATAGCATTACTTAGCTATTTTAAGTACAACAGGAAGGTTGTATTTTATTGGAAAACCATTTTTCCATACAAATAAAATGCAATAATAAATATGTTTATTGTTCAGAGATAGGAATACCCAGGATATCCCAAATTTGATGCAACATGGAAGTAAGTCATTCCATCAGCCACACAACCTGGGTCCACACTCTTAGCAGGAAGATTAAAAAGTGTGTTTTGTTTTTGTTTTTAAAGGAAATGGGGTCTCTAGAGATTCTTATTTGGAGTGAAAGGAAAAATCTTTTCTATCTAACAATGACAACCAACCATGCATTGGACGGCAAGTAATTAAAATAGTTTTATTTGTCATGTCCTTGTTAAGAGAACAAGATTTTCTCCCAAAAACATGAAAAAAATAAATCAAATATTTGCACACGATCAAGCCCACTCTCCCCTGCCTCAAAAACAAAAGAAGACTACTCTTCCTCTGAGACATGGAAGGACATTTCTCTCAGAACCTCCAAGCAGTTCACCAAGATCAAGGCCCCAGTTAATTCTCGCCAATGCTTGGTCACAGGGTTTTTCATTCTGTCCAAAGCCAGTTGTAAATCTTGCAGCACCTCCCGGTAGCTTTCTCCATAATGTGCTCCCCAAGTATAGAGGAAATCATATGCAGGTTTCCACATCATCTGCAAAGAAAAAATGGAGAAGTTGTTGAACGGAAGCCCAGGTACCAGTGGGAGTAGAAGAAAGCAAGGCCTCTTGGGAGACTTGAGAGATGGAGACAAATTAAAATTCTAGCCAACTGGAAATGTCTTTATCTTCTAAAAATGGATGATTTAGGAGTAAATAGTGGCCTGATACAGCAGAGATACTAGAATTACAGCTTTAAAGAGAGCCTAATATATATACATATATATATATATATTATATATGGAGGCTATTTCTAGCTGATATATCTTTGTGCTTATCCAGAGACGGTAGAAATTCTCCAATCTGAGCGTGGCCCTGTGTTGGAGGGTCCTTTGAGTCAGAATAGCCTGGGCTCCAGTCTTGCTCCTGCTACGTGATCATTGTGTGCTTATGGCCTTACCTGTTAAGGTACTAAGCACTCCTCTGTGATTAGACTTGGATTCAAGTCCTCCTCTGAAGCATAGCAGCTGTGTGAGGCTGGGCAAGTCACCCATCCTCCCACTGCCACTGGCAGGCACATCTCTAGAATATAACAGACATACTGCCAACCTGCTTTTCAGATTGCAGAATCGAAAGGTCTCCACACAGATAGATATGCAGGTCAAGAAATAAAAGAAAAAAAACAGTAATTATGTGCACCTTGCATGTCCATGTTTCACACGTAATAGGGCTTCATAGGGGTAGGTTTGATGGATGTTAAGTGCAGCTTTTATGTTATTCAATCATTGGCTTTTGAAATAGGCTGCTTTTGTGATGTCGTGTCTTGGACTGTCTAGGAGCCCTGCTCTTTCCCTACCAAATCTCTTGAGGGTGCTATGTAAAGGTACTTAATATTTCACATCATTTTATCCAAACACAATTCAATAAATAAAGTAAACATTAAGTTGGATTTGGCCAAATGAAAGCAATTCTCTGATTCCCTGCTAACAAGCGACGGATGCCTGTTATCCCAGAGGGGGATCAAAGGATTGCTTTGAGCCCCCTCCCCCTCCAGGGGGCTCTAGGCCAGCACCTGACCAGGCCAATGACATCATAGTTTCCATAGTGATCTGATGGCGTCAAAGAAGAACCTCTCACACCAACTGAGGATGTCATGGTAACCACGGTAACCAGACTTACAATGAGGAGAGAGACAAAGACGGGCCAAATAAGACAAATTGTAAAATATGAAAGGAAAAATTATTCCAAACGCAAGTTCAAGGGACAAGGGCTGAGTGACAGAAAGATCCCACAAGCCAAGTAATTAGGATGCAAACTTTATTACTGATGCTTCTTTGGGGTCACTCATCTAATTTGCAGATGTTTGTGCCACTTGCAAAATACAGACATTCCAAAACCACAGAAGCCGAACTATGTGAGGCAGCCCCCCCACCCCAGAACAGAGGATCCCTTAACAGAAAAGGAAAACAAAAGACATAAACCATAAACATCACTGAACCCTGGACCCAAGGGTCTTGCAGACAGTCTAGCCCACTAGATCCTCACAGCTGCTTCCATGATTTAGAGGCAAAAAAATAAGCCACTCGGTCTCACTGCTGGTGTAAATGGCAGGACCTGGGTTCTTCAGCTGACTGTTGATGCACCACAGTCAATGGCAGTGTCTCTGCCCCACAGAAAGCACTGATGCCATAGGCCTCGCTCAGAGCCCATTTGGAGAGATGAAGAGAATAGTGGACAGCAATAAAAAGTCATCCCACTAATTGAGACCCCATCTAAACAGGCCATCTTGTAACCATGATCTTCAAAAGAACAGTACATGACCATAATCATTCATTAATGTTAGATGAATTAAATTCAGTGGTTTAAATCAAACTATAGGTATAAAGAAATTATAGTATTACTAAGTATTTTCTGTATTTGCCAGGGGTCAACATTGGGCCATATTTTCTCGTTTGTTGATTTTGCAATTATCCCATTTGACTACAAGAGGATTTGAGAATCTTCCTGTCTCCAACTTGAAGGCAGTGTCCTGAAGAAGTTAGGCCCTTCTCTTTCTTCTTTCTAGATTTTTTTTCTAGAAGTAGCCCTGAGCAATTTGATTAAAGCCACTCATCTGGATAAGGACTTGATGGAATAATTTAGAAGAGAGACACAACTCCCCAGGGCTCAGCACAGTGCCTGGGCACATAGGAGGCACTTAATAAACATTGATTGATGGATGGATGGATGGATGGATGGAGAAATTGCAGATGAGTTGCTCAATTGCATTAGTAAAGGGAATATCCCCAACAGGAGCTCCCCTATTCCAATGAAAATACACAAACAAAAACTGTAGTGATTCTGGGTGTACTGGTGTGGAAGAGAGACATACTACCTTAGCTGGTGTAGGTGGGGGAGTCAATGTTCTGTGATCATGTTATTATTTCAATTTTAATATTCTTGGGCCTAGAGGGGTACAATGGTGGTGAGTTTAGTGCCTGTGGTTTTGTGTTTTCTACATGGATTGTTCAGTGCTCTGTACAATTGGACAGTACAGTGGATTCTGGTAGGAGGAGCTGCCTCTGCAATAATGTGGCAGCAGCGCACATCAAACTGTGCCCCTTGTGTGTTTGGGGGGTGGTATAGTGAGCACTGCATGACAGGAAGCAAGGAGAGATCCTGGGTTCAACCTCTCTGAACCTCAGTTTCCTTATCTTTAAAAAGGGCATAATAGTAGCACTTTCACTGCAGAACTATTGTGAAGACCAAAGGAGAAAATAGAGATAAAACACTTTTGTAAATCTGAAAGAGAGACAGAGAGAGACAGACACAGGGAGAGAAATAGACATCAAGAGAGACAGAGAGACAGAGACAGACAGAGAGACAGAGACAGAGGCAGAGAGAAAGAGGAGAGAGAATGGGAGAGACAGAGACAAGGAGAGAAAGAGAGAGAGAGAGAGAGAGAAACAGAGAAGAGAGAGATTGAGAGACAGACTGAGACACACAGAGACAGAAAGACAGCAAGAGACACAGAGAGATGGAGACAGAGAGAGAAGACACTGAGATATACTGGGGAGATCTGGCTCTGTGATGATATCTGAGTCTATCTTTCTTACTGGATCTTTCCCAGTTTTAGGTGCTGAGGAATACTAAGATGCTTAGTGACTTGCCCGGGACAGCACAGCCAATACATAGCAGCAGCAGGATTAGAATTCAGGTCTTCCTGACTCTGGGGCCAGTCACTGTCCATGGCACCACACTTCCATGCTATATAGCTAGGAGTCATTATCATTATCACTGTTGTATGACACGGATATAGAGATCTTAACTAAGGTTTTCAAATCACAATATTTTCAAGTTGGAAGAGATCTTAGAATCTGTCTGGACCAGAAGTTCATAACCAGAGCTCTGTCAATTTTTAAAAATATACATTTGGATATAGTTTCCTTAGCAATCCTACTTATATATTTTGTTTTGTGCAATTCAAAGTATTGTTTTCTGAAGGGCTTCATAGGCTATATGAGACTGCCAAGGATTCCGTGACACACAAGAAAGTTAAGAATGCTTGCTCTAGCCAAACCCAAGCTAATAAGAGTCCTCTCTACCATCCTGAAGACAAGCAAGCAAACAGCAGCTGTGTGAAGATCTCCAGGGCAGTGGAGGAGCCATGACCACCAAAGAGGCCCATTACACTCACTTCTAGGAGGTCTTGTCATGAGAAGGATTTTTCTCCCATCAAGTACATGTCTCCAGCCTCTCTTTAACTTCCATTCATGATCTTAGTTAAAGGGGACAAATATGCCATCTGTTTGCTTGTAAGATTATGTTTGTTTATTTTCTCAAGAGCACTGTGGGGTAATGTTTGTGATATTATGCCTAGGGAGACAATGTGACTAACGTATCCTCCTAAATGCCTGAAGAGGTTATTTGAAACCCCTTACAGGAAGAGTTCAGTAATAGGAGAGCCAAAGATGGGGATGAGACTGCCTGGTCAGCCTCAAGAATCCCACCTACTGCTCAGAGATGTTGATGAGGAGGAGAAGGAGGAGGAAGAAGAAGGGGAAGAGAAAGAGAAGGGAGGAAGAGGAGAAGTAACATTTATAGTAAGCATAGTAAGGTCTTCAGAGAGCTTTACAAATTTCATCACATTTTATTCTCACAACAAAGCAAGAAAGTAACTATTATTATCATCCCCATTTTATAGATGAGGAAAGTTAGATTGAGAGAAGTGTCTTGCCTAGTGTCACACAGTAAGAAATGCCTAAGGAAGGATTTGAACTCATTTCCAATGCTCTAACCACTGTTCACCCTATCTATCACCAAGAACAACAGGAACACGTAATTTTTAATTCAGGTATCGTCTTATTTCTCTTTTTCTTGTGTCCCCAGTGACGAGTTCAGTGGCTGGTGTACAATAGGTACCTAAAAAGGCTTATTGAATTAAAGGTTGCTAAAGTTCAATGTGATGTAAGAGCTCTCACTGGTCCTGGTCCTTACAAGGTATTGATTTCAAACGTCATCATGTATAACCAGATTACACTTTTTTTTTTAACCTTGGTGCTATATAAACCTAAAGGTAAGAAATCTACTCCAGTAAAAGATTTTGCCTTTCTTCTCTGAGGGCCTCATGCTACTAAGAGATATTCTAAGACCAATGGAGTACTGTAGAGATCAGGCCCACAGCACTGTGCCAAGGTGGCAGCTTCATAATCATGCTTCATCATCTCTGACATGAAAGATCTATGTTGTCCAATTAGTTCCTAGTGTGTGCAGCCAAGATTGCTTCAGTCAGAGGCACAGGAGATGACCACAGGTGACTTCCCATGGGGAGAAGGACTTGACATCCTTCTCATTGCTTCCACAGCTGCTACCGGAGTGGCTGAGTATAGAAAGGCCCTGAGGCTCCTTCCCTCCTGCAATGGCCTGAGCCTCTGGTCCTTCCGTGAAATATACACGGGTGATATAGATGATGAAAATCCTAGATTGGGGAAGATCAGATGGCCATTTCTCGATCTCGCCATTTCCAACAAAGGCAACAGGAGGCTCTCAAACAACATAGCACCCCAGGGGGAAGTGTCTCGACTGGCATCTGGCTGATTCCATGGGTGATAGAGCTGTGTGGACACCAATCTGAGGGACACCCACTGCCCAGACCAGCTCTGGGAAGCCCAAAGGCTGACGGATGGGAAGATCAGATGGAGTCTCTGAGGGGGTCAGAAGCCCAAGAAGGACCCAACCTCTGCCTTACTTTGGGTCATTCAGAGAAGGAATCATCCTCAGCTGAGTGCCTCAGATGATGAACCTCATTATCATTACTCATAATTGCATCAAAGTCAATCACCTCAGTCACAGCATAACCTCCCCCCCCCACCACCTCACCAAATGTACATGTGCTGAAATTAGAATCCTAATAGAATCTCATTATGTTTCAGCTGGAAGAAAACTCAGATGTCTTCTCATTATTAGGAAGTCTTTCTTTACTCCAAGCCTAAGTCTGCTTCATCGTCATTTCCACCCTTGGCTTCTTATTATCCCCCACTAGATACAAGCAGAATAAGTCCAACTCCTCTTCCAAGTAACATCTCTTCAAATACTTGGACACAAATATCACATCCCCACCCCCAAGTCCTCTCTACTTCAAGCCAAACATTCCCCTTCTTTTTCCTAATGCTCCAAGGTCATTATCTTGGGCCCTTCAGCAGCCTACCTGGCCTCTTCTAGACTCTCTACTGCTTATCGTTATTTTAAAAGATAATAATTATAGCTTGCATTGATGCAACACTTACCATGTATCAGGAACTATGTGCTAAGTGTTTTACAACTATTATCTCATTTTATCCTCACAAGAACTCTGCCAAGTAGGTGCTGGAAGGAAACTAAGGCAAACAGAGGTTAAGTGACTCATCCAGTGTTGCACAACTAGAAAATATCTCAGGCTATAGTTGAACTCAGGTCTTCCTGACTCCAGGCCTTGTGCTCTATCTGATGGGCCACCTGGCTAAAATCTAAGGCACAGAACTGAACCCAGTATTCTGGATTACAGCCTCACCAGGGCAGAGCACAATGGCTACCACTTCCCTAGTCCTCGATGTTATGACTCTACCAGTCCAGAACAAATGGCACTGTATCTCTTGGCTGCCACATCTCATTGTTCACTTATATTAAGCTCACAGCCTGTTCTGTTAGCCAAGGAGACAAAGGAGATAAGGTGAGAGAAGCAGGAAACCTAGACTAGCATGGCAGCACAGAAGCCACATGGGGAGTGAATTTCACGAGGAAAGAAAGCCAGTTCCCAATGCTTCAGGGAAATCAGAGAGGAAAAAGCCTGAGAAAAAGCTATGGGGATTAATAATTGGGTTCAAAGAGGAAGCTGGGTAGCACAATGGATAAAGTGCTGGGCTTGGAATAAGGAAGACTCATGTTCATGAATTTGAATCAAACCTCAGACTAGCTGTCTGACCCTGAGCAAGTCACTTACCCCTACTTGCCTCAGTTCCTCATTTGTGAAATGAACTGGAGAAGAAAATGACAAACCACTCCAGTATCTTTGCCAAGAAAGCCCCAAATGGGATCATGGAGAGTCAGACATGACTGAAAAATGACTGAACAAGAACAACAACAATTGGGTTAAAGAGTCTAGAGGTCACAGGTGACCTTCAAGAAGCAGGAGTAAAGCCAGGCCACATATTGAAATAGTTGGGAGGACACAGAGGCAGCAAAGACAGATGCCTCATTATACAAGTCTGGTTATGAAAGGAAGATGGGAAATAAGACAAGCAGGGGCAAAGGGCTTACAGAAAGGCTCTGCTTCCAGCCCAAGGGAACCTGCACATTTGTACACGAAACAGAAGGAAGCAGGGAAAGCACCTTCTTGAGTAGCCAAAGTCCCAGAGATAGTAATGATGGTGATAATAGGTATTATTCTTTAGTAATTTAATGAACAATAATAACTAACAATATTAATAATGTTGTTAATGTTAATTATTGGTAATAATAAAAAATAGTTTCAATAATTTTTCATTGTTGTTATGGACAACATTTCCATATCACTGCACAGAGGAGTGCTAGAGCCAACTCTGATGGGCTTGCTAGAACTGAATGCTAAATTTTCAATGTGAGAATTTATACCTCAGATCAGGGCTTTATTTGTTTTTGATTTATTGTTCTGTTTTTTTATCTAGATGTAAGACAGTATTCCTAATGCTTGCTTGCTAACTATTTACCAGCACATCCCTGAGGTACATGTATTATCTTGCTTCACACAGTGTCTCATATTTAATAATTGCATATCAATGCTCTATTTCATTTGATCCTCCCAACAACCTTGTGAAATAGACCTTATTACCTCATTGTACAGAAGAGGAAACTGCATCTGAGAGGTTAAGTGATGTTCCCAGCATCACACAGGCTCAGATTGCCTCTGAAAGGAGGCCCAGTCCATACTTCTCCTAAACCTCAGGTTTCAAACACATAGCCCTGAGTGCTGCCTGTACTGGATTAAAATATAATTGAGAAATGAACAAAATAAATAAAAATGCACTACAACATAGATAATGTGGTATTTAAAGTCAAATATGTGGCCTGGCAGGGATCATCATATTAGCAAGTCCAATTTCTATTTGAGTTTGCCTTGTTCTAAGCTACATAGCTAAGTCAAAGCCCATGCAGAGGCACTAACCTTGGGGCTGAGATTGGGACAATGAAGCAGGGAAGGGAGATGATGACTCCATCTTCCTCATAACCTTGTGGTCAGAACCAGAGGCAGTGAGGGTGAATTGGAATATACTTTGGAAGACAAGAGTATATAAATGAAGCCATCAGAAACAATACAAGAGAAGCTACTTCGGTGCCAAAGTATGAGGTGGAGATAAGAGCCCCATGTAGGCAGGGTATGCATCGGTGGTAAAACAAAGAACTCCATGAATACCTGCAATTCTTTGGAATCATGGCAAAACACTTGGCTTCCTTCTGTTTAAACAACATTCCTAACAGACAGTTTGGGCGCTGAACTGCATTGGTTTGAGTCATGTCTGAACTAGGAATGAGGAATGTTTACCCTGAAGCAAGATGCAGCCATGTTAACACCTCACTCCCATCGTGTTTTACAACTTAGAAAATACGTCATCCTGAGACATTGGATGCAACATCATTATCACTATTTTATTTATAGTCTTTGGCCCCAGGCTATCTCAGCATTTCTTTCCCAGTTTCTTGGATAAGGACATAGATGGAGTGCTCATCAAATGTCCCTGTGGCACCAAGCTTGGAGGATGAGCTAACATTATTCTAGGACCAGAGATTTAGGGCTGGAAGGAATGTCAGTCTCCAGCTGTTTCAACCCCCTCATTTCATACATTAGGAAATTGAGGCCTAAGGTTTGTCCAAAGTCACACAGAGAGTAGGTGGGCAGAGCTGGGACTCAAACGAAAGTCCCCCAACTCCCAAACTCAGACTATTTTCCATTATGCCATGCTTTCTCCATTGAATGGGATGGAGAATGGAAGCTCTAAATATTGAGATAAGCTTAGACATGGGAACAAATCCAATATAGGAAATTTAAGCAAATACTTACAGATTTGTGATTTCTTCAGAGCAAGGAATTCCAAATGGGAAGCAGGGTGGCCAGATTCCCATCACTAATTCAGAACATGACCTAACTGCAGCTCGGTGAATAAGTCCAAATAGTTTCCTGAGCCAAAGGACGATGAAGTGACTTGCCCAGAGATACTTCCACAGGTACTAAGTATTAGAGGCAGGGTTTAAACTTGTCTTCCAGTCTCTAAGCCCAGATCTCTCTCATGCACTCTGTATTATATTTAGAAATAAATACAAAATTCTACCCTTGTATTTAAAAAAATGAAGAAGGTACAATTGGACATCCATGTGAAAGAAATCTAGGAGTTTCAAGGGACTGTAAGCTTAATGTGAGTCAACAGTGTGAAATGGTCATTGAAAAGCTCAACCCTTTGCACTGGAAAGGACAGAACAAGAGTAATTAACAAATAGTTCATGGCCAAGCTAAGTAAGCAGCTCTTAAGAGTTGATGATTATCTCACCTGGATCTGATGCCCTACATCATCAGGACCTGAAAGAACTGGCAGATGTGATCACCAGGACACCACCAGTAATATTTGAAAAATCATGGAAAACAGGAAAAGTACCACAAGAATGCAGAAGAGAAAATAGTGTCATGATTTACAAAGAAAAAAGAACAGGGTCTACCAACTATAGCCAGAGAGCTTGATTTTGATTCCCAGGAAAATTTTGAAAGGATCATTAGAACAATGGGTTGTTGAACGTCCAAAAAAAGGAAGCAGTGATTGCAAAGAACCAATTGGGCATCATCAAGAGCAGGTCATGGCAGACGAACCTTATTTTCTTAGGGACAGTATTATTCCATTAGTAGATGAAGGCCATGTTGTACGTATAGTTTTCATAATTTTCAGCAGAGCTTTTGATGAAGTATTTCATTCTATTCTCATGGAGAAGATGGAGATGTAGAGGCTAGACAGTACTATCAATCACATTCAGAGCTTGTCCACCATTAGAATGTCATCTCAGAGGGCAGAACTAGGACTGATGGATGGAAGTTGTACTGAGCCAGATTATAACTTGGCACAAGGGAACAGTAAATTCCTAACCATCAGAGCTCTGAGGTGTAGGGAAACTGAGGCTCAGCAAAGTTCAGTGACCCAAGCTCATATAATTTGGTGATCACAGAGTCAAGAGTTGAACCGAAGTCTTTCAATTCAATGTTCAGTGCTCTTTCCACTGAAACATGCTCTCTCTGATGGTAATTTTAGGGCATAGGGAGACTTAAGATGAGTTCTTTGCTCCTTTCCAATGTTCCTATTCCCCATTTCCCTTATTACCAAAAAAGGAAGAATCAAAAGCAAGATATAAGGTTTAAAATGAAGTGGCACTAATTACCTGCATGACTTTGAGTCACTACAACTCTCTAAGCCCTTTGTAAAATGAATGACCTGAGTTCTACAGCCTCTAAAGTCCCTTCTATACGTGATGCTGTCTTGGCAAGTTGGTGGGCTGCAGACAGGAATATGCCAGGGTCAGCTCAAACCATCTCATGAGAGCCCATTTTTCAATGTTTAGTATTGGCATTTATACCTCAGAAATTGGCAAATGTCACAAGTCAAGGCTCAACTTCTTTTGTTGGTTGTCTAGTCTTCAGAAAGCGTTGGGGAAAAAGAATACTGCAGATTAAACTTGAAAACATGTCATGTGCACAAATCCTTCTCCCCTACTCCCTGCCACAAAGATCTGGTATTTAAACATACACCTGCTAGAGAAGTGTGTATGTTGTGGGCAAAGGGGGGATGAGTGGGGAAAGAGGGAAACTTTTTAAGAAATCTAATATTTTATGAAACCCCTTCTAAAGCATGGCTTCTTAGTGTGTGTGTGTGTGTGTGTGTGTGTGTGTGTGTGTGTGTGTGTGTGTGTGTGTGTGTGTGATGTGGGATGCTTTGGTAGTCAGGTGAAGTTTATAGACAATTCTCACAATAATAGTTGTAGCCCTAGAAAATAAAATAACAAATGATTACAAAGTAAGCCAATTATATTGAAACAGTTATTTAAAAAAGCTATTAAAAATATTGATGATCCTTTGCCTAAGTTAGATTAGATATACTAAACTACAATGATTCTGAACATGTTACCAGAAGAAATGTAGAGTCTTCATCTGGAAAAATGTATAAGAATGGAAAAGAAGAAATATTCATTTTTCTATTTGGTTTAAGTTTTGTCCTTCCAGACAGTGGAGACATGGGCTGATGAACTTTGGAGAGCTCATCAATACATATATTAAACTGTAGCCATGGTTCCAAAAAAAAAGTATCTTACTTCCTACCCAATGTTGTGATTAAAGAAAATTATGCACAGGACAGCTAGGTGGCACAGTGGTTAGAGCACTGGTCCTGGAATCAGGAGGACCTCAGTTCAAATCTGACTTCAGACACATAACATTCACTAGCTGCATGGCTCTAGGCAAGCCACTTAACTCCAATTCACACACACACACACACACACACACACACACACACACACACACCCCTATATATACACAAAAAATTATGCAGAAGACAGCTTTGGAGAAGGCTCCCAAAACTGTAAAGGTCCTGGGAGATTGTTTTTTTGTGAAAATTGGTGGGAGACTGGTTTTGTGGTCTTTGTCCTTTGATCAGTAACCATCATGGTGTTTTCTGCCTATATCACAACAGTACTATTGTCAGGAAAGTTTCTTGCTACTTTCTTTTTAAAAGTGATGTAATTATTGTGAGCATTAAATGGAGTTCCTAGGACTTAGCCTTTATTTACTTCATTTTCATATTAGCCACAGCAAAAAAGAAAATAAAACAACCAGTGGAGAAAAAAATAAAAGAAAGTTTAAAAAGTCTTCTTCAAACTGCATCCAGAGGTCATCAGTTTTCCCTCTGGAGGTGGATAGCATTTTCATTATGACTATTTTGGAATTGATGTGGAACATTGATTTGATTATAATATCTAACTCTTTGGAAGTTGAACATCAGTATAATATTGCTATTCCTTTTATGTGATGTTAGCTAATATGATGGATGTGATGTCATATCTCAGAATTGTCATAGTTTGTATTTTTCTAATCAGTAGGGATTTATGGCATTTTTCCATGTGACTATTGATAGCTGTGAGTTCTTCTGGAAACTATCTGTTTCTATCCTTTGACTACTTATCAATTGAGGAATGGCTATTATTTTTATAAATTTGATTCAGTTCTCTATATATTTGAGAAATGAAACTCCACCCCTCAGTTCATGTTTTCATTCTAATTTTAGCTGCATTTGTTTTGTTTGTGAACCTTTTTGATTTCATATAACCAAAATTATTGATTTCACTTCCTGTGATCTTCTGTATCTCTTGTTTGGTTATGAACACTTCCCTATCCATAGATCTGATAGGTAACATTTTCTGTTCCTAATTTATGTCTGATATCACCCTCTATGGCTAAAACAATTATCCATTTTTATCTTATCTTGGTTTTGGTGTGAGATACTGGTCTATGGATAGTTTCTGTTGTTGTTGTTGTTCTGTTTTGTTTTAGTTTTTTTTCTAAACTCATTCCAATTTTCTTAGTAGTGGATAGAGCACAGGCCCTGGAGTAAAGAGGACCTGAGTTCAAATCTGGCCTCAGTGTGACCCTAAGCATATCACTTAAAGATGTTTGCCTCAGTTTCCTCATATGTAAAGCCAGAGAAGGAAATGGCAAACCACTCCAGTATCGACCAAGAAAATCCAAATGGAGTCACTAAGAGCTGAACAAAACTGAAAAAAATAACTGAACTCAGTCATCGCTATATTTTGTCAAAAGCTTTTCCTGCACCTATTGATATAATGATATTTGTTCTTTTTGCTAGTCCTGTGGTCAATTATACTGATATTTTTTCCTAATATTGAATCAGCCCTGCATTCCTTGTTTAAATCCCACCTGGTCATAGCACATGAGCTTTGTGATATATTACTGTAATATTCTTGCTAATATTTTATTTTTAAAATGTGCATTAATATTCATTAAGTAAATTAGCCTATATTTCAGCTTCTCTGTTTTTCCTCTCATTGGATTAGGTGTCAATACCACATTTGTGCTATAAAAGGAATTAAGACTCATTCTTTGCCTATTTTTTTCAAATAGTTTACATAATGTTGTGATTAATTGTTCCTCAAATGTTTAGAAGAATTCACTTACAAATCCCTCTGGATCTGGGGATTTTTTCTTAGGGACTATTTGAAGACTTGTTCAATTTCTTTTTCTGAGATAGGGTGTTTTGAGGATTCTGTTCTATCTTTGGGCAGCTAGGTAGAGTGGTGGATAGAGTGCCAAGCCTGGAGTCAGGAAGACTCAGCTTCCTGAGTTCAAATTTGGCCTCAGACTCTTATTAGCTGTGTGACCCTGGGCAAGTCACTTAACCATGTTGACCTCAGTTTCCTCAGCTGTAAAATGGCCTGGAGAAGGAAATTGCAAGCCACTCCAGTATCTTTGCCAAAAAAACAAATGGGGCCAGAAAAAGTTAGAAACAAATGAACAACAATTTTCTCTTTAGTTGACCTGGGCTGTTTATATTCATAAATTTTACTTAGGTTGTCAGTTTTACTAGCATATAATTAGGTAAAAATGACTCCTAATAATTGCTTTAAATTCATCTGCATTGGTAGTATATTCACCCGTTTAACTTTTGGTACTAGCAATCTGATTTTTTTTTTGCTTTTTCAAAATCATATTAGCCAATGGTTTATGTATTGTAATGTTTATTTCTCATAAACCCAGCTTAGTTTTATTTATTAATTCAATATTTTTTAACTTTCAATTTTGTTAATCTTTCCTTTGATTTTCAAGATTTCTATTCTGGTGTTTAATTGAGAATATTTAATTTGTGATTTTCTAGGGGTTTTTTGTTATTGTTTTTTATTTGTTGCATTCTCAAATTATTGATCTGATCTTTCTTTTATTCATGTACACATTTAGAGATATACAATTTCTCCTAAGAACTTCATTGGCTACATACCACAATTTTTGGAATGTTTTCTAATTGTTGTTACTCTCTTTAATGAAATTATTTTTGTGATTTGTTCTTTGACTCACTCATTCTTTAGGATTATATTATTTAGTTTCCAATTAATTTTAATCTACACTTCTATGGCCCTTTATTGACTGTAATTTTTGTTGTATTATGGTCTCAAAAGGATGCATTTAATATTTCTGTTTTTCTGCATTTAGTTGTGAGGTTTTCATTCTCTCCTGGCTAGGTGGTTCAGTGGATAAAGTACTGGGCTTGGAGTCAGAAAGGCCCGAGTTCAAATCTAGCCTCAGACACCTATTAGCTGTGTGACCTTGGGGGAGTCGCTTAAATAACCTCTGTTTCCCTGATTATCCATTTTAATATTTTTGCTCTTGCTTTGCCTGAGATGACGATTATTATCCCTGCCTTGCTTTTTCAAACTTCAGCTGAGGCATAATAGATTCTTCTCCAGCCCCTTATATTAACTCTGTGTGTGTCTTTATTCAAGTTTTTTTTTCCTTGTAAACAACATATTGTTGAATTCTGTTTTCTAATCCATTCTCTCTGCTTCCATGTTATAGGTGAGTTCATCCAATTTTCATTCACAGTTAAGACTAATAACTGTATGTTTCCATCCATCTTATTTTCTTCTGTTTATCTTCCCCCCTTATCCTGTCCATCCTCTAAAATCTGTTTTGCTTCTGAACACTACCATCTTTTATTTGTCCTCCCTTTTGTCAACCCCTCTTTCTCTGATTCCTTTCCCCTCCTACTTCCCTTTTGCATAACATATATTTCTATACCCAGTTGTGTGTGTATGTATACTCACACACATACATACATACATACATATATACATACATACATACATATATTCCTTCTGTGAACCAATTTGGATGCCAATGAGGTTCAAGTTTTGCACCATACACACACCATTTACCCCTCTACTGTAAAAGCTCTTCTTTGAATGCCTGTCTTATGCAGATAAATTTTTCCTCTCCCTTCCCTCTTTTCCCAGGTCATTACTCTTTCTCTCCCATCATTTTTTTTTAATATCATCCCAACATGAAACCAGCTCTTAGTTTTATTAGTTCAATTTTTTAACTTTCAATTTTGTGAATCTCTCCTTTGATTAACTTTATTTTATTCAGTCTCTTTTGATTTATCTTTCATGCTTACCTCTTGAGTCTTATATTTATAATTCAGATTTTCTGTTCAGCCCTGATCTTTTTATCACGAATGATGATGGTGGTAATGGGCAAATTCCTTTCATTTCTATTTTATCCTGTGGTTCTAGGATATCTGGACAGTTTTCCTTGATAATTTCTTAAAATATGACATCTATGCTCTTTCTTTGGTCACAGCCTTCATGTAACTCTTAAAATTCCTCTCCTCAATCTATTTTCCAGGTTATTTTTCTGATGAGACATTTCATGTTTTCTTCCATTTTTTAAATTCTTTTGATTTTATTTTATTGTTCCTTGATGTCTCATTGAGTCATTAGCTACTATTTGCCCAATTCTAATTTTTGAGGTATGCTTTTCCTCAGTGAGATTTTGTGCTTCTTTTTACATTTGTCAAATTCTGCTTTTTACACTTATTTTCACCAGTGAATTTTTCTTCTTTTTCCTTTTGGCCAATCCTGTTTCTTTTCATTAATATTTTTGTACCTCTTTTGTGAAATTTTTAATTGTCTTTTCATGTGTTTTTTTCCTTTGGAGGCAGAGCCAAAATGGTGAAGAAAAGGTAGGAAGTTGCCTAAGCTCTCCCCACTTTCCCTCAAAACAACTTTAAATATAGGCTCAAAATGAATTTTGGAGCTATAGAACCCACAAAAGGATAGAGTGTTGAGCAGGAGACTTCTATCCCCAGCATGAACCAGCAACCTAACTCAGCAGGCCAGGGGCACATGGACCAGCTCTGAGGCCTAAAGAACACATATAACTGGTAAGCCACCAGCCCCAGAGCTCCAGCACCACAGGTAAGCCACTTGAAGCTAGCCAGTACATGGCCCCTGGCACCTTGTGCAAGAAGCTTGAGACAGTGCCTTAGTGACTCAAGAGCAAACCTCAACTTTAAAAGTCACAAAATAGCCTGGAAAATGACAAATGAAATAAAATAAAAAACCTTGACCATTGAAAGCTAACATGGCAAAAGGGAAGCTCAAAACATAAAATCAAAATAGGACAACAATATCAAAACACCTACATGTGAAGCCTGAAAGGGAAATATGAATTGATCTCAAGCCCCAAGAATCCCCCTGGAAGAGCTCAAATTTAAGAAAAAAATCAAATCAGAGAGGCTGAAGAAAAATTGGGAAAAGAAATGAGAGTTATTCAAAAGAATCATGCAGGGAAGCTAGGTGGTACAGTGGATAGAGCACCAGCCCTAACAGGAGGACTTGAGTTCAAATGCAGCCTCATACCAAAGACTTAACACTTACTAGCTGTGTGACCCTGGAGAAGTCACTTAACCCCAATTGCCAAAAAAAAAATCATGAAAAAGAATCATGAAGTTTGATCTAAATAACTGGGAAAATATCAGTTGCATGGGTAGGCTGAGCTAATATAATAAAAATGACTAGTCTACCTAAATTGATTTACTTATTTAGTACCATACCAATCAAACTTCCAAAAATATTTTATACAGCTAGAAAAAATAATATCAAAATTCATCTGGAAGAATAAAAGGTCCAGAATATCAAGGGAAATAATGAAAAGAAATGCAAGAGAAGGTGGCCTACCTGTTCCAGACCTAAAATTTTATTATGAAGCATCAATCATCAAAACTACTTGGTACTGGCAAAGAAAAAAGAGTGGATCATTGGAATAGGTTAGGTGCATAAGACACAGTAATCAATGACTATAAAAATCTGTTTGATAAATCCAAATACTCTAACTTCTGGGATAAGAACTCACTATTTGACAAAAACTGCTGGGAAAACTGGAAAATACTATGGCAGAAACTAGGCATAGACCAACATCTTATACCACATACCAAAGTAACATCAAAATGAATACACAATTTTGACATAAAGGCTGATGATATAAGCAAACTGGGAGAGCAAGGAATATTTTACCTGTTAGATTTGTATAGAATGGAAGAATTTATGACCAAACAAGGGATAGGGAACACCATGAAATGCAAAATGGATAATTTTGATTACATAAAATTGAAGAGTTTTTGCACAAACAAGGCCAATGCAACCAAGATTAGGAGGGAAGCAGAAAACTGGGAAAGAATTTTTATAACCAGTGTCTCTTATAAAGGTCTCATTTCTAAAATATATACAGAACTGAGACAAATTTATAAGATTACAAGTCATTCCCCAACTGATAGTCAAAGGATATGAAAAGGTAGTTTTCAGATGAAGAAATTAAAGCTATCTATAGTCATATTAAAAAAAAAGTTCTATATCATTACTGATTAGAGAAATGTAAATTAAAACAAATCTGAGGTACCACATCACACCTATCAGATTGGCTAACATGACAAAACAGGAAAACGGTAAATGTTGGAAAAGATGTGGGAAATTTGGAACACTAATGCATTCTTGGTGGAGTTGTGAACTGATCCAACCATTCTGGAGAGCAATTTGGAACTGTGCCCAAAGGGCTATAACTGTACATACCCTGTAATCCAGCAATACCACTTCTAGGTCTGTATCCCAAAGAGATCACTAAAAAGGGAAAACAACTCACATATACAAAAATATAGCAGCTCTTTTTCTGGTTGCAAAGAATTAAAAATTGAGGGGATGCCCATTCATTGGGGAATGGTTGAAGAAGTTGTGGTAAACAACTGTAATGGAATACTATTGTTCCAAAAGAAATGATGAGCAGGCAGACTTCAGAAAACCCTGGAAAACCTTACATGAACTGATGCTGAGTGAAATGAGCAGAACCAGGAGAACACTGCAGAGTAACAGCCACATTGTACAATGACCAACGTTGATAGACTTAGCTCTTCTCTACAATACAAAGATCTAAGACAATTCTAAAAGAGTCATGATGGAAAATGCCATCCACATCCAGAGAAAGAGCTATGGAGTCTGAATGCAGATTGAAGCATACTATTTTCTCTCCTCTTTTGTTTGTTTCTTCTTTCTTGTGGTTGGTTTTTCCCTTTGGTTCTAATTCTTCTGTATAATATTATTAATGTGAAAATATGTTTAATATGATTATACATACAGGTGGAACCTATATCAGATTGTTCACCATCTTGGGGAGTGAAGGGGAGGAAGGGGGAGAACATCTAGAACTCAAAATCCTATAGAAGTGAATGTTGAAAACAAATAAAATTTTAAAAATAAATAAATATTGCTCCCCACCAGCAAAAAAAGAGAACCCTTTTTTAAAAAGAGTTAATAGCTTGGCAAAGGAAGCATAAAAAGTGGCTGAAGAGAACAACTCCTTAAAAAGTAGAATTGGTGGGGGAGATAGGTGGTGCTGTGGATAGAGCACCCGCCCTGAAGTCAGGAGGAACTGAGTTCAAATGTGGCCTCAGACCAAACACTTGACACTTATTAGCTGTGTAACCCTGGGCAAGTCGCTTAACCCAATTGCCTAAAAAAAAAGAAAAGAAAAGAAAGAAAAAGAAAAAGAAATTATCAAGGAAAACTGTCCTGACATCCTAAAATCAGAGGGTAAAATAATAGATGAAAGAAGCCACCAATCACCTCCTGAAAGTGATCGCAAAATGAAAACCCTCAGGAACATTATAGCCAAATTCTAGAACTCTCAGCTCAAGGAGAAAATACTGCAAGAAGCCAGAAAGAAACAATTCAAATATTAAAGAGTCACGGTCCAAATTACACAGGATTTACCAGCTTCTACATAAAAGGACCAGAGAGGTTGAAATATGATATTATCGAAGGCAGAGGAGCTATGGTAACAACAAAGAATCAACTACTCAGCAAAAGTGAGCATGATCTTTCAGTGTAAAATATGGACATTCAATAAAATTGGAGATTTTCAAACATCCCTGGTGAAAAAACAGGAGATGAATAGAAAAACCAGTTTTCAAATACAATACTCAAGAGAAGCATGAAAAGGTAAACAGGACAGAAAAAAAAACCAAGTTATTCAATAGGGTTAAAGTATTTATATCTCTACATAGGAAGATAATACTTATACCTCTTCAGAACTGGATCTCAGAACTTACAGTGTTGGTGGAGTGGGCAAGGAACTCTTTGAAGTCCTCCCAAATTCTGAGCCTATATACCAATAATCATCGAGCCTTTCCTAGAGAATTTACCGCGACTAAAACATTCCATTCTACTGTTAGGCAGCTATCATCATTAGGTTATTTGTCTTCTTTGTATTTGTGTTTTTGGCTTGTTTTTTGTGTTAATGATGTTGTATGTTTTTGTGTGTTCTCAATTGATGTAGCCAAGGTGGTGTGGCAAATAATGTGTCCCATTAGCTCTTTGAGGGAAGGTACTTTTTTCTCTCTCTCTTTATAACCCCAGAATTTAGCACAGTGCCTCACACATAACAGGCCCTTAATAAATACTTATTAACTTAATTAATTTTCTTACCCTCAGTTTCTTCATCTGTAAAATGGGGCTAATATCACTATGCTCTCAGGATTCTTACGTGGATCAATTAAACTAACATATGTAAAGTGCCAAGCAATCCTCAAAACTACCTATTATTATTATTATGTTAAGCCTAAATATATCTCCTAGTAATTTCCATGGATTGTTTCAAACAGTACCTTCTGGAGTAAAGCAGAATGTGTCCAATTTCTTATCCATATTGTAATTCTCCCTCAGACACTTACTAGCTTTGTGACTCTGGGCAAGTCACCTCATCCCACTTGCCTCCATTTCTTCATCTGTAAAATGACCTGGAGAAGGAAATGGCAAACCACTCCAGTATTTCTGCCAAGAAAACCCTAAATGGGGTCATGGAGTGCTGGACATTACTGAAAACAATGAAACAACAACATATTCATTCTTCAGCTACTTTGAGCCCTGCTAGGATGGAAAGTCTACTGGACTGGACTTAAGAAACTGAGTTCCAACCTTGGCTTTGCTACTTACAACCCCTGTGACCTGGAAATTACACTTAACATCTTTGGATCTTTGCTCATCTATAAAATCAGGGGGTAGGAATATATGACCTCTAAGGTAATTTCCAGGTCACTGACTATGATAGCATAATACTATGCCTCCTAAGTGTTCTCTTATCCAGGCCAAACATTCCCAATCCTATCAATCATACAGCATAAAACTCTCTCAATGTCATTCTCTGGATGCTCTATTGATAATTAATATACTTCCCCAAATTCAGGGCCTAGATGTGATCCTGATATTATGGATATAGTCTGACTAGGGTATAGACTTCAGATTCCTCCAATCTACCTTTCTTAATGAAAATCAAGATCGCACTGGACTTTTGATTGTCAAATTATATTGCTGTCTCATTTTGAATTCATTTAGACTTAATCCACACATACTCCAGATTAGAACTCTCTAGCCATGACTTCCTCATCTTATCCTTGTATATGTGGTCTAGCTTAAGAAGTTCCATCTTATTAGAATCATCCCAATATATTAGCCTGGTAAAATCTCTTTAGATCCCTTCTCCATCATTCAGTATGCTAGGTAGCCATCCCTGCTTTGCATCAGTTACAAAATGGAGGAAAATGTCTTTTATGACTTTAAATGTCAAACGGTACAGGGAAAAACTCAGATTGCTGATACCCACTGTAAACCTGCTTCCAAGTCGCCATTGAACTATAAATAATAATTCTTTGGGTTCAGTTAATTCAATCCATTTGAAATCCATCTACCTTCATGTGTTTCTAGCCTATACTTTTCCATCTTGGTCACATGTATAGCATGAGAGACTGACAAAATCTTTGCTGAAATCCATATAAACAATATCTATAGAATTTAGAGAAGTAAATGAGCTCAAACTGTCACGAACAATATTTGCTGATGCCCAATGTGCCATTTTAATCACTGCTTGCATTTCTAGATGCTCATTACCCATCCCTTTAACAACAAGTAAGCAGTTTGTCAGGAATCACAGTCAAACTAACTATATTATACTTCATAGACTCCATCCTTTTCCCTACTTTTTAGTAGGATATTTGCTCTTCTCTACTCTTGCAGCACCTCTCCAGCTCTCTGAAATCTTTCAAGGATCATTGACAATAGCTTGGTCATCATGGCTGCCGATATTTTTAGTATCCTAGATCACAGATCATCCTGACCTAATCACTTGAACTTACAAAGGGGAAGTGAGGTGTTCTCTTATTGTATTCCTACTTATCATGAGTTTCAATTCCTTATTAGCCATTTTTGGTCTGGTCTTCCCAAGTCAAAGAAAATAAAAACTAAATAAATATTTAAGCAACTCTCTGGCATCAGTTACTACAACTCCTCCCACCCAGGTTCCACATGAATATGATGTACGTACAGATGGAATTATTTATCAAAACACATTTAGTCCTTTTCTCTTAAAAATTCAGTGGCAGTGCTAAATGTTTAGCATTGTAGGTTGAATGATTTTCTAAAACCTCCACATTTGCCAAGCACCTATGTTGTCTCTTTGGCATGGCCTATCAGAGGACAAATAAAATATTTTAGGGGTCATTTAAGAGTAATCAATATGGTGCAACACCAGGATTAGACCATCCAGTAACTGCCTGTTAATGCAATTAAGATCAAAGCAAGATACAACAAAAGAGACACTAAAGATTTCCCAGTTTAGAATTCTTTGTCTCAGGTCAGTACAAAATCATTAGATAATGCACCAGATAATGAAGAACACAGTGAATAAAGGAGATTTCAGTTTAAACACTATACTCCTGACTTTTTTTTTTTGCTTTTAAAATAGGAATAGAGGAGCAAATGTTGTTGGTTTTAACTCCTTTTAAATAATTACATTTTGATATATTCAGAGACTAATCCTCCTAAATTCCTCATACAATAAACACAATGAATAAGGTCTTATTTTTTATGTTTCCTCAGTTATAATATTAAGATGACAAATGAGTTTTATTATTACAGTAAGAGCTCACATCTGCATAGCAATTTAGAGTTGACAAAGAGGTTTGCTTCCAATGCACACATGCACTCCCCACCCTCTCTGACACCTCTCGCCTTCAAGTCTTCCTTTAAGATCTCCAGTTCCTCCTATTGGTTATTATGTGGCATGGTCTCCAGGCTTCACATCATCCTAGCTGCCTTCCTTTTGACATATTACTGCTGTTGTTGAGGTTGCTACTACTACTGCATCTACTTCACTAAGTCTGTGGTACAAATAGAACTATCCTGTATTACGGATGATAAAACTGACAGTAAGTAATATGAATTAAAAGCCAGAGCCAGGATTTGAACTCAGGTGTCCTGTTTTCCCAGGGTAGGGATGCTTTCCATAAACCAGAGATTTCAAACTCATGTCCTCCAGGCCATATCCCTCCCTGACTAAGTGAAGCCTGAACCAAATTAAAATGTATTTTGGAAAGGTTTAACAAAATTAATAAGCAATGTAATACAACATAGGTAATGTTAATTTGTGGTTTTTAAGTCAATACGTGGCCCACAGAAGACTGTTTCTATGTGAGTTTGACACCACAACCCTACCATCCATTATACTGGTCATTGGCAGGGTTTATAGAGTACTGTATCACAAAGACAGGTTTAATCATCACTTTGTATAGGCATGCCAATGACTAAATGTGTGTATAATTGGACACACGTAATTGGATTTGATCATTCTTACTCTCTCCAAAGAGAGTCCTGATTAATATCTTCTTGATTTCCCTGGATAATAATTTCATCTTTCAAAAAGTAGAGGAACCCATTGAAAAGAATATATAATGTGGACCTATTTTCCACCACAAGGAAGAAATGCTTATTTGGATAAAAATGATAGCTTGGGAAATGGGGGCAGGGGTAAGTATTCCATCTTAGAATTTGTGATTGAGAGAGGAAGTCTGGGTATAACAGGAAACACATCTTACTTTTGAGAAGAATAGATTTCAAAGTGTTCAGATAAAGGAGAGATAGGGCCCCATGGCCTAAAATTTTAAGGAAGAAGTTAGTCCCAAACAGAGAGAAAATCCATTTTTAAAAATATTATTTAGTTATTCTTAAATTTTTAAAAATGTTGAGTTCCAAATTCTGTACCTTCTTGTAACCCCTTTCTCACCCATTGAGGAGGCAAGCAATATGATATCAACTATATGTGTGAAATTATGCAAAACATTTCCATAATAGCCATGTTGCAAAAAAAATAAAAGCAAGAAAAATAAAGTAATTCACATGTAATCGCTGTACAGTATTGCTGTTAATGTGTACAATGTGGTCCTGGTTCTGTTCGCATCACTTTGCATTAGTTCATATAAGTCTTTACAGGTGTTTCTGAAATCAACCTGCTTGTCAGTTAGTGTAGCACCGTCATATTCCATTACAATCGTATACCACAAGTTGTTCAGTCATTTCCCAACTGATTAGCATCCCCTAATATTTACAATTTTTGCCACTACAAAGAGAGCTGCTATAAATATTTTTGCACAAATAGGTCCTTTCCTCCCTTTTTTAATCATTTTAGGATATGTATCAAAGGACATACACAGTTTTATAACCCTTTGGCGATAGTTCCAAATTGTTCTCCAGAATGGCTGGAATAGTTCACAACTCCACTAACAATGCATCAGTCTCCGTTTTTCCACATCCCCTTCAGCATTCATCATTTTACTTTTCTGTCATGTTAATCAATCATAAGAATGTAAGGGGGTGCTTCAGAGTTGTTTTAATATGCTTTTTCTAATTTGTACGACTAATTAATTTGCACTACTAATCGGTAGTGATTTAGAGCATTTTTTTCATATGAATATAAATACCTTGGATTTCTTCTTTTGAGAATTGTCAGTTCATATCATTTGACCATTTATCAATTGGAGAATGTCCCTTATTTTTATAAATTTCATTCAGTTCCCTATATATGTGAGAAATTGGGCCTTCCTTTATCAGAGAAATTTGCTGTAAAACTTTTTTTCCCCAGTTATCCAATTTCCTTCTCATTTTAGCTACATTGGTTTTGTTTGTGTAAAACCTTTTTTAATTTCTCATAATCAAAAGTATATATTATACTTCCTATTATCCTCTCTATATCCTGTTTGATCATAAACTCTTATCTTATCCATAGATCTAACAAGTAAAATTTCCCATGCTCTCCTAATTTGCTAATGTTATCACCTTTCATGTCTAAATCACATACCCATTTTGACCTTTCCTTGATGTGTGGTATAAGATGTCAGTCTATGTCTTAGTTTCTGCCAAGCTGCTTGCTAATTTAGGAAACGCTTAATATTTAAATTCTGGAGGCACAAAGTAAAACATTTCTGATTAGGATACATCTCAAAGAGGCCAACGTGCATACAGAAAAATCAGCATCCACTTTAGATTTTTAAAAATCATGAATAAAATGTTACAGGAGGAAGCATGAATCATTAGAAAGACCTATACTTGGAGTCAGAGCAATCTGAGCAAGTCCACATTTGTGGGCCTCAATTTCTTCATAAAATATAGGGGGTGAATTACAAGGTCTCTTCCACATCTAGGTCTATGATACTATGATCCCAGGCAAGGTCAGCTAAGGAAGCATGACTATAAGTCAACAACTCATGCAAGAAAGTTCTGCTCTCTGTGAGCAGAAATGGGGTCCAGAAGTCAGCAGAGTGTAAGATAGCAAGGTGCATGGTTCCTTAGTCTATTTTAATCAACTAGATATCAGTAGGGGGGACCTGTAGGTCATATAGGAAAAGCAAATGGTGAGGCATGGAGATGTGGGAGTACTCTTCATCTAGCCAGAAGGAATAGAGCTAGTGGCTCCCTTATTTTTGAAGCTGTGGGAACTGCCAAGAAGCCTGGATAGGTTCTAGGTAGCTCCCACTGGAAAGGGTCCTGGGAGGAAAGCAAAGAGGCAGAGCATGGTAAAGGTAGGTCTTCTCATCTAGCCATGAATGATGGACTCTAGGATAGCCATAGCTAGTGGAAGGGGCAAAGGTGGAAAGGTACCTCCATCGGTGGTGGGATGGCTAGATGATCACAGTGGAGTTAGTTGTGGAGTCCACAAGGCCACATTTGTTTTTGAGTCACGGTCTGAATTTGGGTTTTATTAAGGCTATGATCTCATAGAGCACATCATATCCAGCCTCCTAGATTTCTAGGGCAAGTGCTTCCATATAATTCTGCTCCAATCCTTCTTTATAATGTGGTGATGATCCTGCGTCCTGCTAAAATATGCTAATGAAGCACAAGGTCTGGTGCTGACCATTCAGCAAAGACCTGTTCATGACTTGCAAGACCAGTTTGTAATGTTTGTGGGTGATTATTACCAGGCTGACCAAGTATCAGGAGTTTTTGGCCATAGTAATTCTCAGTATATCTCAGTGAGTCACGGAGATCTTGGATCTGTGCTAGTGAGTGGATGGAATACCCACACAAGCAAAATTAAATTCTGTGCCTGAACTGCAAGTTCTTTTGGAAAATTTGGGAAATATGCTTTCTAGCCATTCTGATCAAGAAATACTATCCTGCTGGGAGCTTGGGATCACTCTTCATGAAAAGGTTAGACTGTCTAAAAGACTTCAGTAACAGTTGCTTCCACTTTCTGTAGGTCTCACCTCACATGGCCCAGTGTCGTCAGAAGAGCAGCTGCTCAAGGCCTTAGTCTTTCCCACGCGAATCAGTAGGGTGTGCTTCAGGGCCACTGAATATTGAAGCTCAGCCCAGTGTTTATCAGTGGTGGTAGTCTAGCTGGAGGTCAAAAAACCATCAGCAGAGGAAACTGGCTAAGGGCAGCTCATATTGTGGAGTAGCTATCCATTTAAAACAACCCAGAAGCAGTAGAATAAATCAATCAATAAGCATTGGTGAGGTGCCTTACAATGAGCCAGGCAGTGGACTAAACCTGGGGGATACAAGGAATAAGAAAGTTATAATACCTACTCACAGGGAGCTTACATCAGTCAAGTGCTCAATAAATTCTGGTTGAATTAAATTGTACCTAGGGAGCTAGGTGCAACAGATGTTGTTACAGAGATAGCTGTGTAAATGGGAAAGAGTGTGGATTTGGAGTCAGGAAGACCTGAGTTTGAATCCTGCCTCAGTCATTTATATTATCTGTATGATGTTGAGAAAAATCACTTAAATTTTCTCTCAGTATTCTCATCTGCAAAATGGGATTAATAAAAAAAGAACTATGTCACAGGGTTGTGAGAATCAAATTTCATATGTGTGCTTATTATGCACACACACACACACACACATATATACATACATATTTGTGTGTGTATATATATATATGTATGTATGTATGTATTTATGTATGTATGTATGTATATATACCCAGTGTTAGCAATTATATCATACCATCCCTTCCCCCCCTCATTTTATGGATGTGGAATGTGAGGCATAGCAAGATCAAATAACTTGCTTGTGATCACACAACTATCAGAGCCAGGGTCTGCAGCCAAGTCTCCTGATGTAAATCCAGTGATCTTTCCACCACATAATTCAGCCTCCCATCAAGAAGATGCCTTCCCTGTTGCATTGTCTTAAATAACTTAATATAGGCTGTGTGTTGCCCAGGTAATACTTCCTAGGATGGATTTCGAGTGTCCACGCAGCACAAGGCACCTTCAAATATCAGAAGACTTTTAAATCTAGAGAAAACACCAGCTTCACATCGCAATGCCCACTTTTATCTGGCCATGGACAAGAGGCCTTGCCCTCTACTGAACTTACAGAAAACCAATCCCAATGCACACTTCTCTTCCGTAGAGGGAGCATACAAGAGGCAAAAATGTTTGCATCGGTAGGTTGGGGTGTGGCCCTATGGGAGCAGTTACAAGGTAATTAGAAAAGGAGAAACTCTCTGAGTTCCCTTCCCCAGCGTCTTTGTACTACAAGGGGAATGAAAGCAGAACCTTGGGGAACAGACTAGATGAGATTCTAGCAGGTGTTGGGGCAAGGAGGAAGCTAATTGCAAAATACAATGATAAGCAAGCTAAAGGAGGATGAAGGAAGTAGGCAGGAATACAGGCATTTATCCCTTTTGGACCGCAGTTACTCTAAATCTCCATCTCTCTCTCTCTTTCTTTCTCTGTCTCTGTCTCTCTCTGTCAATCTGTCTCTCTGTCTCTTTTTGTCTGTCTCTATCTCTGTCTCTCTCTCTCTCTCTCTGTGTCTCTCCCTCTTTCTGTCTCTGTCTCTCTGTCTCTGTATTTCTGTCTCTGTCTCTCTCTCTTTCTCTGTCTTTCTGTCTCTGTCTCTCTTTCTCTGTCTCTATCTCTGTCTGTCTCTGTCTCTCTCTCTCTCTCTCTCTCTCTCTCTCTCTCTCTCTCTCTCTCTCTCTCTCTCTCTCTCTCTCTCATCAGGACCAGGCATTTGCTGTTTGTGAAATCTCTCTCCCTTTCAGTTTGTGATCTTGCTATCTCTGTGCTAACAGATGACTTGAGTTACTAAAAGATTTTGCCCATACTATATTTCCATGGGGATATGTGTTGGGGGAGAAAGAGGAATCTCTGTTCAGGAGGTCAAAGGAAATGACTAATTAAAAAAAGAAAAATCATTCAAGATCCTTCTGCAGGCTTGTGTGAGCTGGGCCAGAGGCTAGGGGCCTGTCCCAGGTAGCCCAAAGACTGTGCAGTAGGCCAGGTGAACTGTCTCAGACAGAACCGCATGCTTTCAGCAGGTGAAGGGATCAAATTCATGTTGAGTTGAAAATCTTTGGGCAGAGAAGAGGAAGAAGTGCCTCTTACCCATAAAGGCCTCAGGCCTGGGCTCCTTGCAGGGCTCTGTGCTCTGACCTGTGACTTTCCTAGGCCAAACACTATCGAGGTCTCCCAGAGAATTTGGGAAGAGGCCTTGTGATCCCAATGGAAAGAGCATTGGGTCTGAAGTCAGACAACAAGGGTTCAAATCCTCCTTCTGACACTCACTGCTTCTGTGATCTTGGGAAAGTCCCATAAACACCTGAGGCCTCAACTTCCTCATTTCAAAAATGAAAAGGTTGACGAGCTGGCATCTGAGGTGTCTGCTAGCTCCAGAAGTATGAGACTCAGTGCATAAGACTTGGCAGTGGTCACTCCGCAAGCAGAGCTCAGAAGAAGCACTTGAACACAGGCCCGGGCTGAGTCTCCATGACCCATAGCCTCACTTCCTAATCTGTGCTCCCTGAGGATAAAATGTGTTTAAAAGCATGCACATACACATATGCATACACGTTTATGTGTTTATATGAACACACATGTGTATGTGCATATATACACACACAAATATGGGTGTATATGGCTAAATATACACGTGTTACATGTCATAAGTATGATTTATTTCACATTTATAATATACTGTATACATGCATATACATGTATTTATACATATGCCATATTTCTGTACCTACATATATGGACACATATAACAGTATATACACACATGCCCATATGAATATTGGTTGGTTGTCATCCTTTATTCTCAAAGAGGACCAAAATGATATCATTATGTTGGGGTCAAGGTACAGTGGGTCTGACTGTGGCTGAGGAGATCAGTATGAGCTCACAAGGCTTTACCACAGGTCAGGCAAAAATAGTCCATGTGAACATCTGGAGTTAAGATTTCTCTAAATTTGTGTATCTCACATTTCTTTTGAGCTACTGCAATTCTGCTTTGCTTCTTATGACCTTGGTGTGAGCAACTGCCTTGTGTGAGTTTTCCATAAAATAATATTTTAAGCAAATGTACATTTGGCATTCCAATAATGTAGCCAGCCTATCTAGGTTTCACTCTCTGCAGTAGAGTTTGAATGCTTAGCAACTCAGCTGGAGAAAGGACCTCAGTATCTGTTATCTTATCCTCCTATGTGACCTTCAGAATCTTCCTGAGACAATTCAGATGGAAGTGATTCAGTTTCCTCGCCTCGTGCTGGTATATGTTCAGGTTTTACAGGCATACAATAGCGAGATTAGCATAAACCTTCAGTCTGATAGGCGGTCTAATACCTCTTCTCTCCTATAGTTCCCTTCAGAGCCTCCCAAACACTGAGCTAGCTCTGCAGTGCATGCATCAATCTCATCCCCTATGTGTACATGCCTGGAAAGTATACTGCCAAGGTAAGTGAACTTATCCACAATATTCAAAAGTCCTCCATTTGCTGTAACAAATGGTTGCTGAATGGCTGATGTGGTGCTGGCTAATGAAAAAACACTGTTTTCTTGGTGGTAATTGTTAGGCCAAAATTAGCACGAGCAGTAAAGAATCAATCCATATTTTGATGCATCTCAGCCTCAAGGGCTACATTGAATGCACAATCATCGGGAAACAAAAAGTCATACACTAATTCTCTCTCCACTTTAGTGTTGGTTTGTACCCTTTTCAAGTTAAAAAATTTGCCGTGAGTGCAGTAATTGACCTTGATTCCATTTTTGTCCTCATTGAAGACATCTGAAAATATCACTGAAAACACTGTGCAAAAAAGCATGAGAGCAAGCACACAGACCTGCTTGACCCCATTGTGACTGGGAAAGTGAGAGAGCATCTCCATCATTCAGAATCCATGCAAACATGCCATCATGAAATCGATGTACAATACTGATGAAATTCTCTTGGCAATAAAATTTCACCAGAATCTTCCACAAGCCCTCATGACTGTATCAAAGGCCTTCATCAGATCAACGAATGTTGGGCACAGACCTCTCTTCTGTTCCTGGCATTCCTCCTGGAGTTGACCATTTCTTGGCCCTTCTGAAGCCACACTGGCTCTCAGAGAGATGACCATCTTCCAGGTGAAGGATCAGACTATTAAAAAGGACTCTGGCAAGAATCTTGCTGACAATAGTAAGAAAGAGAATTTCCTGTGATTGGCACAGGACAACCTATTTTCTTTTCCTTTATAGAGATGGACAATAGAGGCATCCTTGAACTCTTGGGTGATAACTTCCTTCTGCCATAAAACCTGGAATATTTCAGTCAGCTTTTGTATGAGCAGTGGAAATCTCAGCTAGATTAGAACCATCATCAGACACTTTGCCACACAAGAGGTGCTTAATATTACTCAAAACCTCTTATTCAGTTGAACGTTTGGCTAGAGAGGAACTGACTTGAACTGGTTGATGAGGGTCTGTAGGGAACAGTATGTCAGTATTCAGCCCGACGCTCGAGGGTGATAGCCTTATCACTAATCAGTGAGGCTTCATCAGCCTTGAGTCGTGAGGTGCACCATAGGTATTTGGCCTACAGACAGCATATAAGTGCTTTGAGTTGTTACCATCAGTGTAAAACTGAATTTCATCTGCCTTCTAACTGAGCCAAGACTCCTGCACCCAAGCTTCCCTTGCACTTTACTTTTGAAGAAGTTAAATACTGCCTTCTTAGCAAGGACAAACTGTCCTGCTGGTAAACCCTATGGAGTTCTCATTTTTCATTTAGCAGCTTCTGGACTTCCCCATTATTTTTGTCAAACCTGTCTTCATGTTTGTAAGTGTTCTGGCCCAGATAAATTAGTGCAGTGTTGTACACCAGATCTCTGAAAGCTGCCCACACCTTTCTGCTCCGCTGTTGCCAACCACATTTCAACTCAACTTTCCCTTCAAGTTAGCAATGAACCGTTTTCTCTTGGAGAAGTGCTCTAATTTCTTGACATTAAATCTTCTCATCATCTTGCCCTGGGGCCACCACTTTTGTTGAATGTGAATGTTTAGCTTAGAGAGGATAAGTCTATGATTGGTCCAGCACTCTGCACCACACATTACCTTCATCACTCTCACATCCTGTCTCTTCTCCTTACAATGATGAAGTCTATTAAACGTCAGTGTTTGCTGTGAGGGTGCATTCATGAAATTTTATTGCATTCAAGTAAACGGAAGACAGTGTTGATGATGAGAAGATCATGGGACACACAAGTCTTCAGTAATAAGTGAATGTTGCTGTTGCTTTTTCTGACCCCATTCCTCCCAAGGACTCTCAGCCATTTCTAATACTCTGTGCCTATTCTGGCATTAAAGTTACCCAGAATTATAAGCTTGTCCTCTTTTGACACATTGATGAGAAGGATCTCCAGGTCTTCATAATTTATTTTCTGTAACCACATCAGGGTTTGTCATGGTGAGAGTGTATGCATTGATGGTGGTGGCATGACTTTTTACTGCAAAGGCCAATCTCACTGTCTTGAGTCTATTGTTTGCTCCTTTTGGGAGGCATACAAGCTTGTTGACTAGATTTGGAGTTTTTTGTTTGTTTGTTTGTTTGTTTTGGTGAGGCAATTGGGGGTTAAGTAACTTGGCCAGAGTCACACAGTTAGTAAGTGTTATGTGTCTGAGGCTAGATTTGAACTCAGGTCTTCCTGACTCCAGGGCCGGTGCTCTATCCACTGCACCACCTAGCTGCCCCCTAGATTTGTTTTGATTGCAAAACCTATACCAGCTTCATGGCACTCCCCTTCACTGTGGCCACTAGAAAATGTGTGTCCAGTTCTGATTTCACTAAGCTACTCTTCATTTGCTAGTTTCATTTCACTCAGGGCTGCCATTTAGATGCTATACCTACTGAGTTCTCTTGCAGGAAGAGGTGTTCATCTTTCAGTTCTACTGGATTTTTTGTCATCCATAAGTGCGTGTACATTCCTTGTACCATTGGTAGGTGGAAATATCTTTGAAAAAGTTTGTACATTTATTTTTGTTTCAATCATAGAGTAGAATCCCAGCCTGCCATGGCAAGCAGGCCTGGGTTAGCTTAAGTGAAGTAGACAATTTTAGGGCACCTTTTCTAGCCCCTTCCTCACACTAGGAAGTGAACAGTGCAGTCTCTCTAAAAGGCTGTTCAGACACACAGGGGGCTGCTAAATTCCACTGTTGCTTAAGTGCAGTGAGAAGGCAACCTTTTGGCCAACCCATCTGTGTTCAGGACAGTGACTATGGCTCCCAATGTATCTACATCTGCTGCTTCAATGTTTGCCTGTTGCCACAAGACTTTAATGTAGTTAAAAATTGTACAATGGTATGAGTGATGTTTTTTGTCTTACACATAAATTGGATTTAAGTGAGACAGAGTTGTGTGAAGTCTTCAGCCTCATTCTTTCTTCCAGAGACATTGGAGTTTAGTAGCAAGACAAAAGTCAAAATGACTCTCAATGGCTCAGGATGCAGTGAATGATGCTGGTGTCTTCAATGTCTAATCAAGCTCTAAGTGCTCCACAGCATCTACTTCTGCTGCCCTCTTGACCCAAAGGAACAAACTGTTCACATCCCCCCTTTCGGCCAGGGAAAGTCTTCACATGCTGGGGTTAGGACACCCACTAACTCATTGATGGGTTTTAGGCCCTTCAGTTACCTTCAACCTGGTTTAGTCCACCTGCTGGAATTGTTCTCCAGAGTGTGGCCACTATGTATTGCTATAGCTTCTTGGAGCCACAGGTGAGAACTGGGTTGTAAGTAGAAACCAAAGGTGGAAAGCAGCCCTCACACCAGAGATAGTAGTCCTCCCTGTCACCTACACATCCCACATATACTAGAGGAAGTACAAGCCATAACAAGGTTTTTGTAAGTGGATCTGTGGAAAGATCACATATATGTATATATGTGTACAGTAAGATATTAATTTTGGTGACAGTTTTTTTTTTAATTTCAAAGATCTTTTGGAATACGCCAGGGCAATTTTCAGTAACTTTCATAGGAACACGATAACCATTATAGTTTCTCATAGCACAAGTACAACTGTTCAAAGGAAATCATCTGAGAGACATATTTAGCTCAAAGTCATACTCCAAATTTGCGGTTTTACTCTTGCAGAAGAACCCCAATATCATTTTTAAAAAACCTCGAGTAATATCTCATAAAATTTAGCTTGGGGATACAGTTTAAATAGAAAGTGAACACTTAACAACTTTCCAGAGAAACACTGATAAATGCTGCTTAAATGAGCCTCCTTCACCCAGAGTCAGAGAGGGGACATGCCCATGAGACAGCCCTGAGTGGTACCTTCACATACTGCTTCCTTTTCCTTAGCCAGGACAAAGGATGGTGGTGAGCCAGGGTGCAAACGTCCTACATTTAGGGCTTAGTACAGAGCAGGCATTTAAGGAGTGCTTGGTGACTCTTTTGGTATTTTTTTAGGACTGAATATGTCCATTAAGTGAATCTATGCACGTATTTCTACGTGTGTGTGTGTGTGTGTGTGTGTGTGTATGTATACTCATATACATGAACAATAAACCCCACAGGCCAACTCCATTAGAGATTTTGGCTGTGTTTCTCCAAACCCCAAAACCTGACCCAAACACATGTAGAGTCATCCAAGTAACAGAAAGAATCAATATCAGTCAACAAATCTTATAACAGGCACACAATTACTAATAATGATGACAATGATGATGATAGCGAACGTTGTATAGCACTTCCTATGTGCCAATAATCATGTTTAGCACTTCACAAGTATCATCTCATTCAATACTCACAATTATCTCATTAGATTTTTATATCCATTTTAAAGATAGAGAAACTGAAGCAGTGATGAAGTGACTTGCCCAGGGTCACAGAAGCAGTATCTAAGGCAAGATCTGAGTGCAGGTCTTCATGACTCTAGGTCTGGCACTCTATCCACCGAGCCACCAAGCTGTCAGTAATATATTTGCCAGCCAATGCATTTGATGCTACAATGGACTTGAGGCACATGGTCATTAAAAGAAATGTTGAGTCAGGAACAAGGGTTGAGGTGCAGAAAAGGAACTTCCCATTTCTTCCCCATGTTCCCAACTGTAGGCATGTGTGCCAGCCCCCTGTCCATCTACTGGCATTGGCAGATTTAAGGGGATAGAGAAGAGAGAGAAAGAAAAAGGTCGAGCAAGAAAAAAAGGGAGTAAAAGCTGGTCATGAGAAACTTCCAGAACTTCACTTGTCATCTAAGAGAGAATGGGGCCTCTGAGGGAAGTCACCTCTTCTTGCAGTTCTTTACCAGGTCACAAGGGAGTAGTTAAAACATTTGGCAATGTCCGTTGCTGTGTCAGCTCTTCCAAAGCAGGAGAAGAGCCTTAGCCTGGGGCCTCCTTGTGATGTCGACTCAGCAGAGAGGATGGGGAAGAAATAGAGAGAACCAGAGTCCTCCAGGGTGTCTTTGTGCTGACAGACAATGGGCTGGCTGAGCTGCTGACAGGCTTCAGGTCAGCCAGAAATGTGGCAAAAAAATGATGTGAACCACTGCTGCCTACATTGAGGATGACAAAGTTCTCTTTGCTGTGACCTTGATGAGAAGAGAGAAAGGTCAGGGGCTTCCTCAGCTCCAAAATTTACTAGCTAAGCAGCAATGATGTCTAGGCACTCATTTTCTAATTTGTAAAGTAGGGATAAAAACACTTAATAACACATTGAGCAATTCAAAGTGGGCATGATCCAGGCCCAAATTCTAAGTGCTCAAGGAAAGGTTGAGGAGGAAGGAAGAAGACAGTTTCAGCTGGGAAGGAGGAGTGTGAAGAGAGGATCAAAGGAAGTCTCACAGAGGAAGCAGTATGTGATCTGAGCCTCAGGGGAAGAAAAGGATCCAGAAGGTAAAAGATGAGGAGGGAAGACATTCCAGACATGCAGGACATCTTGTAAAAATTTCACGTAGGTCAACAAGGGCAAGGTCAGGGTCATGTGAATTGGCTGGGACGTGGGAGACGTAAACAAGGGCAACATGCAATAAGGTTGAAAAACATTGACTGGAGTAAGTTTTAAGAGCCAGACTGGGAACTTTCTGTTTTATCCCCCAGATAATAGGGAGCCAATGAAGGTTTTTTGAGTAGGAGAATGACATGGACAGATCTGTGCCTTGGGAATATTATTTTTCAACAATGAATGACTTCTAGGAGGGATTAAAGAGTGGAATTAGCTACTAATTAGCAGATCATTTCAATAGCCTAGGTGAGGACTAATGAGGGCCTCTACTTGATTGGTATTTGTCTGAGTGGACAGAAGGAATGGATTTGAAGGAAATTGCAGAGCTAAACTCAGCAGAACATGACAAGTAATTGGGACAGAAGCAGGGGAAAAGAAGAAGTAAGAATGACTCAGGGCAGGGTGGGGGAGGGAGAGGTGCAGGGCATTGCAATGCCACAAGTATGGGAATAAAAATTGGCTGCTACTTACTATTCATATTCTCTTCTAAAAAGTGAGTGTTGGCGTGAGTGAGGTAAGCATCAGGTCAGTGTTTTGTCAACACAGCTATCAAGAATGCTCTTGAAATTCATGATCAAAACAAAGATAGAGAACATTATGAAATGCGAAACAGATATTTTTGATTACATTAAACTGAAAAGTTTTTGCACAAAGTCAATGCAACCAAGATTAGGAGGGAAGCAGAAAGCTGGGAAAGAATTTTTACAACCAGTGTCTCTGACAAAGGTTTCATTTCTAAAATATATAGGGAATTAAGTCAAATTCATAAGAATACAAGTCATTCCCCAATTGCTAAATCGTCAAAGGATATGAACAGGAGGTTTTCAAATGATGAAATTAAAGCTATTCATAGTTATATGACAAAATGCTTTAAATGACTACTGATTAGAGAAATGCAAATAAAAACAACTCTGAGGTGCCACATCGCACCTATCAGATTAGCTATAATGAAAAAACAGGAAAATCATAAATATTGGAGAAGATGTGGGAAAATTGGAACACTAATGCATTGTTGGTGGACTTGTGGACTGACCCAACCATTCTGAAGAGCAGTTTGGAACTCTGCCCAAAGGGCTAAAAAATTTGGATATGTTTTTACCGAGCAATACCACTTCTACGTCTGTATCCCAAAGAGATCATGAACAAAAATTTTTATGGCAGCTCTTTCTGTGGTGGCAAAGAATTGGAAATTGAGGAGATGCCCATCCATTGAGGAATGGTTAAACAAGTTGTGGTATATGAATGTAATGGAATACTATTGTGTTATAAGAAATGATGAGAAGGCAGACTTCAGAAAAAACCTGGAAAGACTTGCATGGATTGATGCTGAGTGAAATAAGCAGAACGAGGAAAATGTTGCACACAGTAATAGCCAGGTTGTGCTATGACTAACTTTGATAGACTTACCTCTTCTCAGCAGTGCAATGATCTGAGACATCTCCAAAAGTCTCATGATGGAAAATCCTCTCCACATCCAGAGAAAGAACTATAAGGTCTGAATGCAGATTTCAGTATACTATTTGCTCTTTTTTCCTCCTGCTTTGTTTTGTTTCTTCTTACTTGTGGTTCCTCCTATTGCTTCTAATTCTTTTTTTACAACATGACTAATGTGAAAATATGTTTAATAGGAATGCATATGTAGAGTCTATATCAGATTGCATGCCATCTTGGGAGGAAGGAGCAGAGGGAGGGGGAGAAAATTTTAAAACTCAAAAGCTTATGGAAGTGAATGTTGAAAACTAAAAATAAATTAATTAATTTTAAAAAAGCATGCTCTTGAAATTCACAAGATAGGTCTGTGGTAATTCCATGCATTCCTGGGGTGCAACGTTCAGAATGTTCAGTTCCCTGTGATCATCATGTTCAGGCTTATAACACTCATCATGAAAGGATACTTGGAAATTGGGAACATTATACTCAAGCATCTGAAAGAAGAACTCAGCTACCTTAGACTTCATTCTGTACCAATCTCAAATACTGTGGCCCAAGATGAACCTAAAGTACATCTAAATATGTAGTGCATGGTGCGCTTCACCATCATTTTCCTCACTGAGAGGAGATGTTTATGGTTTTATTTGGTATACTTTTACACAAGAAGAAACCATGATTTCATTAGCATGTTCAACATCTAGCATGAGAATTCCCTTTACCAATGTCAATCACAGCTCTCCTGTGAATTAGTAGGTAAAGACTAGGGTATTACCTCTGGCTCAGTGAGGTTACTTGGGTATTACAACTCTATAGTGTCAGAGGCAAGATTTTAACTCATGCTCACTTCAAACCTGGAACTTTTCTATTTACTAAGTCATACTGCATCTCTTCTGTTGTGTAGAAGGATAAAGATGAGCAAACATCTCTTTGCTTATACTCAGGGTTGAGGAAAAGATCTCTTAGATGATTGAGGAAGATAGATGTTTATTATGGGACAGAGAGGATGCTTCCTTAGTAGACAATAATCATCACAGTAACAATGAGCATCAAAAGAAGTAAAGCTAGGTGGAGCCCAGACACAGTGCATTGAACAGACATGGAATCTGGGGGCCATAGGTATTATTGTACATAAGAAACTCGAAAACCTACAACAAGAAAACAAAAAAGGTCGGTTTCATGTTGAGATTGACAAAGGGCAGCACACATGCTAAACTGACACCAATGTAGTGTTAAGAGATTCAGAATAAGGGTCTAAGTATATTAGGTGGATGCCTTTTGGAGGATTTATGGAAGGGTATGGACAGGAGCCATGCAAAATGTACAGGGATAGATGTATTGTGATCTGCCCTGTTAAGGGGACGCCTACATGCATGAGATCACAGGTCCATAGCTTAGCATTCAAGAATTCATTATTTAATTATTATAATTAATGAAAAAATAACTAGGTGGTATAGCAGACAGAGCACTGGGCTTGGAATTAGGAAGACTCATCTTCCTGAGTTCAAATCTGGCCTCAGACACTTACTAGTTGTGTGACCCTGTTTTCCTCAGTTTCCTCACCAGTAAAATGAGCTGGAGAAGGAACTGGCAAACCACTCCAGTATCTTTGCCAAGAAAACCCCAAATGGGGCTACAAAGAGTCAGATATGACTGAAAAACAATTGAACAACAACAATTTATGAAAATTTACATTTTATGAATCTTTTTTTCCCAAAAAAATATCTTTTCATGATTTCAATGGTTTTTGTTGAAAGGTACTAAATTGATCATTTTAAAAGAGAATAGTTAATCTACCAAGATACACCTAAGAACAGAATGTCACAGCACTGACCTGAGGCCAACCTCATATTCAGTTCCTTTCCCAAGATGTGGGGGCAAAAGGAAAGGATGATAGGCTATCTGACTGCTCTGTGTTTTCTGTATCTCTTTATGGGTTTCTATGATTCTGACAGTTTATACGATATTCTAAACTCACAGTCCCCCACTTCTGCAATGAAGTGACAAAGATGTATTTTCTCAACTTTTCTCTGGGAGCCAGTTAGATCATTATACATTATAGGTACAAAACATTCTGTTTAAGGAAAAATAAAAACATGTGTATCGATTTCCTGTCCTCAAAAGACAGGCAATTGATGTGAATATAAGAGAACAAAAGCCATTTATTTCTCATTATAAAAATAATCAAGAGAAATAAACTGGCAGTTTTCTAATACCAAAACTATCACCAGCCATGTGAGAGGATGCTCCAAATTACTCACCATGAGAGAAATGTATCTTGACAACTCTGAGGCTTAACTTCAGAACAACCATATCGGCAAAGGTGTGAGAAAATAAAAATGGCAAATGCTGGAGAGGCACAGGAATGCCCTTTTTGTGGAGCTGTGAATTGTCCCAATCATTCTGCATGATAATTTCAAGCTATATTAGAGAAGTCAGTAAATGTCACATGACATTGGGTAGGTGGTATGACTTCAACTCAATAATAGCACAATTGGCCATGCACAGACCAAAAGCAGAGGAAAGATGAGAGAGAGAGAGAGAGAGAGAGACAGAGAGAGAGAGAGAGAGAGAGAGAGAGAGAGAGAGAGAGAGAGAGAGAGATGTATACATACAGAGATCAATCTGTAGGAACATTTTTGTTGTAATAAAAATAAACAAAAGAATACAAGTAGAAACAAAGTAGGTACTGAATAAATTTCAGATTATGAAGATCGAAGGTCATAGGTACGTGTATCTAGAGCCGGAGGTAACCTCAGCTGTCATCTATTCCAACTCCCTCATTTTACGGATGAGGAACTGAGGCATAGGGAGGTTTAAGTTCTTTGGCCAAGGTCATAGCACTGACAGAGGCAGGAAATGGAGTAATAGTGCTCCATAAGACACACTGACTGTAGAGTAACAAATGTAGAGAAAGAGACCTCAGAGTCATTTGGTCCAACCCCTCCATTTTATGAGGAAGAAACTGAGGCCTACACAGTTGAAGAAATTTGCCTAAGGTAACAAAGGTAGAAAGGGTCAGGGGTGGAAAATGGTCCCATGTCCTCTCATACCAGAGCCAGAGTTTTTCCTTGCAGCCTCTTTTTAAAGAAGGAGCAATGTAACCAATTCAGAGAAAACTAGAAAGACTTGTATGAACTGATGCAGATGGAAGCAGAGTCATAATAGTTTAAACAGTAGTCACAATGAGATTAAAAGAGCAAAATGCTGGTCATTGCAATGCTCAACCTTGACTTCAGATGACTGATGATAAAACATGCTTTCCTCTTCTTGGCAGAGGACCAGAAGCCCATTGGTTCAGAATGAGGCATATGTTGTCAGGTGTAGCCAATGTGTTGGGTTTTTTTGTTTAACTAATAATGATATCACCTAGCACTTTATAGATATTATCTCATTTAACTGTCGCAACAGCACTAGGAGATGAGTGATATTGTAATCCCCATTTTCACAGATGAGCAAACAGAGATAAAGAGATATTAAATGACTTGCCGAGGGGGTCACTTACCTACTGTGTAAGACAGGATTTAAACTTAGATTTTCCTGATGCCAGTTCCAATGTTCTATCCACCATACACCTACTTGCCCATTTACTGACCTTTTCATTATATAGGGGAGTTCCACTTGGAAGGAGGAACAAAACAAGAACTTATGAAGCACCTACTATGTGGCAGGCACTATGCTAATTGATGTACAAACGTTATCACATTTCATCCCCATGATGACACTGGGCGGTAAGTGCCATTATCCCCAGGGTAAGTAGCAATAATGGGGGAAAATAGAGCAATAACACATTTCTCTGTGTGGCTGTATGTGCCTCTCTCTTTTCTCTGTCTCTCTCTTTGTCTGTCTCTGTGCGTGTGTGTGTCTCTCTCTCTTATTCTCTTTTTAAGATGCCAAGCATGAATAATTCATGAGCCCTTCCAGATGGCACTCACATTTTAAAGAATGCCTTTCAATATTTCTATCCAAAGAAGTAAGTGACATGGGCATTGTAGACACCACAGGAGGAGTGGTTAAAACATTTGTGGTTTCACCTCCTACTCATCCTGTGCATAAGGTCAGCCTTTTGCATCTTCATGCTTTGGGTGCTTTGGGCATCACTTGCCAAGTGAAATCTTAAACTCTAAAAAATTCAAGTAGATTTTTTTTACCTCCATGACAACTTCTCCTCCTCTTCCTCGGTGGGGGATTTCATACGCCTCAATTTGTTGTTTGGTGAGTCTCACTAACTTTTCCGCCAGCTCCCTCCAGCCTTTCCCTAGTTTGACAGCTGAAGTCAGAATCGCCGTCTCCCGGATAAGATGTGCAACCAACCCTCGGCAGTCTATCTTCAGCAGTGCCTGCAGCAACAGTTACATGGTGAGAATACTGTCATCATTAAAAACTAGTCGCCAGTGCCTGATCTCACAAGTGGAAAACTCTCCCCACAGCTCTAAGGAACTTCTCCTTGTTTTCCACCAAATGTTACTGCAGCTGAGCAGCATTTTGATTTGGGTGTGCTTCCTCACTCTAAGAGATGAGAAATGCATGTATACTGTGCCCTAAGCAAAGTGAACATATAAAACATGCCAGGATGATAAGGCAGATGAAGCTACATTGGGAGTGGGGGGGGGGAAATGAAGGGTGAATCTCGGCTCTCCTCCTAACTATGTGACTTTGATCAATTCACACCCCTTCTCCAAGCAGGATCAGCACCCATAAAACAAGAGAGATGGACTGGATGAGAAGTGACATAGTCAAGGTGAAGAATACTGAGTCTGCAATCAGGAGAGACCTGGGTTACAATCCTGCCTCTGACTCTACCTTTCCGTGTGGCCCTAAACAAGTCACAACCCCTTTGTGCCTCAATTGCTTAATTAGTAGGGTAGAAGGAGTAATACCTGATTTCATATCTCATCTGTTATTGCCAGAATCAAATAAGATATTGTTCTCCCCTTTCTTGTGGCTAAACTCCTTGAGAAGACCAGCTACAATCAATACCTCCACTCAGTCTCCTCTTTTCTCAACCACATGTTATCAGGCTCTTAAACTCTTCATTCAATGGAAGCTGTCAGTCAATTGGCAAGCTTTTACTGAGTGCCTACAACTGAGTGCCTAAAAGGTCATTGATGTAAGCACACACTACAACAAGGTAGGCACACTAATGGAACGTGCCCTGTGCTAAGTGCTAGGGGTACAAAGAATGCCAGTGTGTGCTCTCAAGAGCTCCCAATTTAATGGAGGAGACAGCATGCAAACACCTATGCACACACAAGCTACGTACGGGATAAATTTGGGATACTCTCAGAGGGAAGGCACTAGCATTAAGGAGGACTGAGAGGATTCATGCAGATAGTGGGTTTTTAGCTGGGCCTGGAAGGAAACCAAGGAAGCTAGGAAATAGAGACAAGGAGGAAGAGTCTCAGGTGTGGCTGTCACCAATGAAAATGCTTGGAGTCATGAGCTAAGGGTTTACAGCACAAAGAAGAGCCAAGAGGCTAGTGCATCTGGCTAGCAGGGCAAATGGAAGGGACTAAGGTTTAACAAGACTGGAAAGGTAGGAAGAAGCAGATTATGAAAGACAGAGGATGCTGCATTTGAGCCTGGAAGAAATAGGGAGCTATTTGGAGTTTACTGATTAGCAGGTGACGTGGTAAAATAAGTTAGACAGCAGAGCACACGATGCGTTCTTCTCTGAAAAGTTGCCAATGCCTTCTTAATTGACAAACCTAATGATCTTTTCTCATTTCTCATCCTCTTAACCTCTCTGCTACATTTGGCACTATTAATGAATAGATCTGGACATCCTGAACTGGATGTCTTGTAGGCGTATCAAAGTGACCATGTGCAAACCTCAAACCCTCCCCAATTTTGAACTTTCCTAGCAAGCTTGAGGGCACCACGATCCTCCCAGTCACCCAGGCTCATCACCTCAGTGTCATCCTCATGCATCCATACATCCAGTCTGCTGTCATTTCTACCTTCACATCTCTCATGTATGTGCCCTTGTCTCCACTCACAGATCCCCCACCTTTGTTCAGCCCCTCATTGCTTTACCTAGATTCTCGCCATAGCATTCTGATTGGTATGTCTGCCTCACTGCTCTCTACTCTTTGCTCTCCTTCACTCAGCTGGTATTACCACTAGGATCAAATACATCTTTTGTCATTCAAAGTCCTTCATAACCTAGCCCTTTCATATTTTTCCAATCTTAGACCCTCCTCCCTCTATATTCTCCATGATGCAGCACCACTTGCCTTATTGCTCCTCCTCACTCATGATACTAAGTTCCCCTTTCCACACACTTGCATTTGCTGTCCCTCCTGCGTCAAATGTTCTCTTCCTTTACCTCCTCCTCTTGGTTTACTGGCTTCCTTCAAGATTTCCCAAACTCTGCTGCTGCTCATGCCTTCTCCTCAGATTGTTCTATACGTACCCTGTATCTTCTACATATGCAATAATTTACACGTGTTCTATCCCATTGGAATTTGAGCTTCCTGAGGACAAGGCTATTTTTACCTTTCTTTGGTATATCCAGCATCTGACAGCAAATGCTTGTTGCTTTACTGATAAACTCTCCGACTGTAACATAAAGTGCCTTGTAAACTGGGAAGCAGCGATTCCACTAGTCATTCGTGTTCTGCTGTTCTCGTAGGATTTTTGGCCCAGTGCCAGACATATAGTAAGTGCTTAATAAATGCTTACTGACTGATTACTGCTTCATCATAGACCAAATATCTGATATGCCCCTGAAATTAGGGAATAATTAATCTTTTTTACCAAGGGAGACCCAACATTTCTCAATGAACTGGCCGTGCTGTTTTTCTAACAGCAACCTTCCTCAGTGTGGTGGTGGTTGTTTTCTATGACTCAGATAAGGGCCAAAATGTTACGCCTGAATGACTTTTCAAAGATCTATCTGTTACATAAAGTGAGACATAACTATTATTTTCTAGGAATGATACTAACATGTATTTTTGAAGTTAAACAGGCACACATTTAAGACATGCAACATTGTCTTATGAAATGAATAATCCAATTTATTTCCTGCCCTTACTCTCCCCACTGTTTGCTTTGCTTTGTTACCCAATCCTTCCTTCCCTGTGTACGTGCCTTTGAAAACTCCCCAAATCTCTTTGTTTATCAATGGCTTCAACTATAAAACACAAAAATAAATCCATTCAATTCTGCTGTGTTAAGAAAAAAAATCACCACTCGTCCTTCTATACTCAGAAGCATACACTCAAATACTATAGTCAATATTTGACATAAATACTTAGAAACATTCAGTTAAGTTAATGGAAATCACACTGAAAACAGATCGACAATTTGTCCTTATGAGGACCCATCTTGGCCCTAGAAGAAAGGAGAAAATGTACCTCCCTCTCTTCTTTGCAGAGGTGAGGACTCTAGCACACTATCAGACTGAGCGTGATGTATTGGGTAGCCTTGCCGAACTACATTTGTGTTTGTTTATATTTTTGTCTCTTTTATTTGTTTGCTTGGTTAGTTAGTTCCAAAGGATGGGAGGAATATATCTGGAAGGAAAAAGGAAAGATATATTTTTTTTATTTTATTTAGAAAAGAAAAGGAATGGCTAAGTCATCTTCTGGCAACAATGAATTTGAAGACTCACAAAATGAAGCCTGTTGTCTTGGGATCCAGTTTCCTTCAGTAGAGTCTATGTGTAAGGATGGGATGTAGGAGGTTTGGAGTGTATGGCTTAAAGAGTGCCATTATAAGTCACTGCCATCAACACCTAGTTCCTGGTCTTAGGCAATTATCCAAAAGCTCTACTTCCCCCTCAGTCTTATTCCCCTGGCCCTGTTTAGTGCAGAATCCTCCTCATAACTCTTTGAATCTATTCCTCCTGAACTCAGAGCCCATATTCCTGTGGGTAAGTTCTGCAGGGTACACTAATGTTAAATCCCCGGAACCTGGGCTTACAGAATGAATGCACTTCTTTAAGTTCTCATCCTACCCCACACCTCCCAAGGACGGACACGTTCATTTACCACAGTCTGTAGATAGAGTGTCAGGCCTGGAGAAAGAAAGGCTCATCTTTCTGAGTTCAAATATGGCCTCAGACAGTTACTAACTGTGGGACCCTGGGCAAGTCACTTAACCCTGTTTGCCTCAGTTTCTTCATATGTTAAAAAATGGGCTGGAGGAGATGGCAAACCACCCCACTATCTTTGCCAAGAAAACCCCAAATGAGGTCGCAAAGTGTTGGACATGACTGAACAATTGAACAAAAAGCCCTGAAGCCAAACTCCTGCAGTAATTACACAAATCCAATATATTATAGTTATTAAGTCTTAAAATCCAGAGATGTGACAGCTGTGTTCACGTAAACATTTTGAGGCCAACAAAAGAAGGGAGACAAATTTTCAATTTAAGCTTCAATGGGCACATTGTGAGGGGCCACAAAGCTAATGAGTTATTGCATATATAGTTATGATTTCTACCACGTAATTGAATCCTTATTATTCTGTCTTTTAGAGCTCAGATGTACATTTGTTTCTTCTTTGGTAGGGCATATTCTAGTCAAAATCCTTCTGAAACTAGCAGATCATCCTTATCAAAGCTGGAGGTAGAGTGTGTGTAGGTAGGGCTGGGGCTAGAGGTTGGATTCCATGAGAGGCACTTTTCATATTACTTTGAATAAATACCCAATTTTAATGCGAAACATTTTCACTCTCCATTGCCCGCAGATATTTAGTTTCTGGAATCATTTAAAGTACATGGATTTTAGTGTCAGCTGCAAACCTCTCATCAGCAGTAAAACACACAGGATATAATTTCCAAACTCAAGAGAGTACAATTTTCAAACCTTGCCTAGGGCAGACCAGTGCCTTGTATCAGTACTGATACTTATCTGGTTGTCGTAATTTCTTCACTGTGGTTCCAAAACCAAGTTCTATTTTTATTATCTTTGCCATGATATTAAGCAATACACATCCTCATTAAAATGAACAGAGAATACACTTGTGTAGTACAACTCAAAATACTGATTCAACGCATTGGGAGAATTGTAATGAGAACACAGCTTGTTTGCGTGATGTTGAAATTTTTACCTTGTTTACCTTGTTGGCTAAACAGCTCTGTAACAATAAGTCCTATCGATTTAGCAATAGCCAGGTAACGGAGCAAGCAATGGGCATGGATGGGCACAGGGAAAGAGCTCAGTTTTTCTTTCCAGAAGCTCACCAATATTTCTATGCCTGTGAAACAGTGAGGAAGTTATTTCTGTGTATATTAAGGGAAGAAGGAGTAGGGATACATTGTTAAGACCAGACCTATTAGTTGGACACTGAAGAGAGATTTGGAGAGAGCAAGCAGAATGGGAAAGGATGCTAGCCTTGTCCATGACCACTCGGGACTGCTAGGTATCTCTCTAGTCTCCATCTATGTACCCGCAAGTGTACTCCACTTCCAAAGAAGGCTTCTGGAGGATTCCTTTACATATTTCTTCAGTTAAGCCTTATGCATCCATTTCCACATGAACAAATGCTTGGGGATTCCTGCCTAAGACCCTAAGGAGTCTGGTGGTGGATTATCAATACTCTAAGTTCCCAGAGGCTCCACTCTTGTAGGCTGCCTTCCAGAAGCAGTTGTCATGCCCTTGGGACGTGCCTATGACAGAGGTAAAGACTTCTATCATACCATAGTCTGCCAAAGCCAGGATAGGGTCACCTCAATGAGGCTGGACAGCCTGGTCAGACTTTCCCCAAAGGGTAAACGCTAGAGTGAACAGATTAATCCATTTGTGTGACCATTACATGCCAACGACATCGTACAAAGTCTGGTCTGCATTCTATCTAGCTCACATATGCCTGATCTCTTCTTAGCTACATAGGATCTGGAGGGGAAAGGGACTGCCAGGCCTCAGAGCTAGTGCCCCCAGCTACTATTTGACGGCTTAAGCTCAGGCTCCCTGACTGAGGTCACGCCCACTGCTTATGGCATCTCCTCTTTGAATCCTCTCCTCATTGACATCACCCTCTGCCTCTTAAGAGCCTAGTACTTACATAGTCAATTAGGGATCACTGAGCACTTTCTGTCTGTCAAGCCCTGGGTTTGGCCCGAGCATTACTCCTGTTTTACAGGAGCTCACTTTCTACCGGGACAGAAAACACATAACTAGGTCCCCACATATATTCCATGTGTTACCTTCAGAGGCAATTACATATATGATATACAAAGACCACACTAACATTAATTGAGTTCTGGATTTTGAGTTGAAAGGGACCTTAGAGTCCAGATTATCCAAGTCCTTCCTTTTGCAAGTGAGGAAACGGAAGCCTGGAGAGGTCGGGTGATTTGCCCAAGTTTGAACTGGAAGCAAAGACCAATGTAATTCTTTGTATGTATTTTGGGCCTAAAATCACCCTCTTCAGGCTTTGAATGACATGGAGATGACTTGGCTTCTCAATGCCTTTGCCAGTTGAGCTCCGAAAGGCACAACTAAGCTGGGAGGTTTTCCAATATGGGTACAGGGATGAACCAGCCTACTTATGTTAGGATGGACTCAATACCACGTTTTCTACAGCCAGGTTGGCTTTGAATTTTCCAGCTGGAACAATTCTTGAAAACCTTCTACTGAGCCAGAGAGGAGTAGAGATCTGCATCTGCAGGGAGCATGCTAACAGGAACCCAAGTGATGTAAGCATAGAATTCCACACACGTATATTGCTAGTCCTTATGTTCTTAGGATTTTTTTCTCTTATATTAGTTTTGAATCCCTTTTTTGAGGATGGGACGAGGATATCCTACTTCTTTGGACCTGACTCTAAGCCATACTCCAACAGTCTGCTGCAAATCCTTGAGATTTACTGGATGGATTGTTGACCTGGAGAGTCCTATTTAGAGAATATAAGTTAAACTAAGTCAAGGTCTCCTGTGTTCACAGAAAACTTCATTTACTTAAAGGGTTCAGGGATCCTCCACTTTCTGCTGTTCTTCACACAAGACCCTCTATCCATCATGCTACTGACATTAGATGATCCAGTGGATAGAGGATGGGACTTAGAGTGAGGATGGATTTGAGTATGAATCCTTCCTCAAACACTCACTAGCTGTGTAACCTCAGGCAAGTCTTTAAAGCTTCAGTTTCTTCATCTGGAAAATGGGATTAATCATGAACCTACTACTTCCCAGGACTGTTGTGAGGATCAAATGAATCTACACAGGCAAAGTGCTTTGCAAGCCTTAAACACTGTACAAATGCGAGCTTTTACCATTGGCATGCCTTTACACTGGCTGTCCCTTATGCCTGGAATGCATTCTTTCATTACTCCAACTTCATCTTGCTTCAAGACCAAGTTCAACCACCACTTGGGCCTAAGTCCTTCTCTGATTTCCCCAACTCCTTGTTCTTCCCCCTTAAAAATTGCCTAGTATCTGTGTGTAAATACCTATATATGTATACTTAGATCCCAATGGGTGCTAGTAATAAATCCAATAAAATTATCAAATGTATATGAATTCACACTTTTCAAAATTATATTTATGTAACATATGGCCAGAGGACAACTAAGTGCCATAGTAGATAGAGTGCCCGGCCTGAATTTAGGAAGACTCATTTGCCTGAATTCAAATCCAGCCTCAGACACTTACTAGGTAGGTGATCCTGGTTAAGTAACTTAACCCTGTTTGCCTCAGTTTCCTTATCTATAAAATTAGCTAGAAAAGGAAGTGACAAACCATTCCAGTTCCTCTGCCAAGAAAACCCCAAATGGGGTCATGGAGAGTCAGACATGATTGAAACAACAAAACAACAAAAACAACAAAATATGATGATTGGTTCTAGCCAATGGAAATATGCAGTATGACTCTGAATAATGTGACCTCTTCACAGGATAATTTATTATCACTAGTTAGGACTTCCCCTGATGTAGATTAAGCTCCTTAAGGGCAGGGACCATTTTATTTTTATCTTTGTATCCTCAGCACCTAGCACAGTGAGGGCACATATGGTAGGCATTTAATAAATTTGTGTTGATTTATCGATCTATCCGTCCATGGTTTCCTTGATGGGAATACTTTCCCCACTGATGATTTAAGAGAAAGTTGTCTTGGATTGCTCTGCCTAAAAAGTGACCCCCTAAAAAAATAAAAATAAAAAGTGATCCCCCGGAGCCAATCTGGTAATGAGCCCACCCAGAAGTAGCTAGACTGGTCCTATATATAGAACAGACACATATGGCCCTTAAAAAAACCTTTTCATCTTGGTGGAAATTAGTAAAGCATATTTTCGACTGGCAAGAATTTTGAGAACACAGAATGCCCTCTGTGCCAAGATGAAGACTTGGACAGTAGCACTTTAACAGAAGAAGTCCATGGAACCCCCTTGTGGTTTGGAATACAGTTCTGTGATTTAACTGCTGTGGGCAACTCCCAAGGCTCCCAACTCTCCATAATGCAGCTCAGTATCCCATTTGTAACTTCTAGTCTTAGAGACTAGAGAGGTTATGTGGTCACAGAGAGGTAGAACTGTAACTTAGGTCTGCTCAATTCCAAGGCCAACATTCTAGCTCCCACCCATTTTCTCATATCTATAGACTTTAAGGATTTTAATTTGTCAAATCATAAGATCAGAGATAAAGGGAGGGACTTTAGAATGCATCGAGGCTGACCTATTTATTTTACAAATGAGGAAAGTAAGGAACAAAGAGGTCAAATAATTTCCTCAGGGTTCCATAACTTTTGGATCCCAGGTATTTCTTGAGTACAAATCCAGGATTTCACGTATTTCAAAATCCAAAATCAAATAGCACGTACACACACAGAAAAGCATCTCCAATGAATTAAAAGGTTAAGTGGTTAAATTGTGCTTTCCATGGCCCTGTTGTTATTTAATTTCATGAAATGAATTTACTTTAAGGTAATAGAAAATTACTAAATATTTGAGAAAAGAGAAGAGCAAATCTTTTAAGTGCTATGTCATACCACACAGAGAATCTTTGTTCTTCCTTCAAAAGAGAATAGAATGCTTGGGGGAGGGGGATTTTTATGAGAATCAAACTGAATATTAAATTTAAGGAATAGCTTTGGATCCAGACCTTATTGGCATTTAATGATTTAATTTGCTGACTTCTGGAAGTAAATTCACCTGTTCTTATCATTATTTTGAAATTAATTTGTTATGTTATAAAGTCTGTTTAAAAAAAGCACCTAAGCAATACTTACAACCACAAGTTCATAAAGAAAGCTCCTCCTAGTTCTGTCCACATGACAATCTTCCTTCAACTTCTTGACAACATAAGACACTCTTTCTGTCTCTTTGTCAACTTGCATCTGATCAAAATCTTCTGCCGTCAGCTGTGAATAGCCCAGTGCCTCAGCTAAAGCTTTCCAGTTTAAAATTTTTTCAGATACCAAGGTCAGCACAGTTGAATAGATGTAGGTCATCTTCTTAAAGGGCAGGGCAGCCTGTTCTATAAGTTTCTGGGTTGTAAATGCATTCTCTGACATGTCAATTACTTGTTCCCTAGAAATCACTTTGACATTTTTGCAATGCACAAGACCAAGCTTCCCCCGGAGGACTCCTACATACCATTCCTTGACTTTGCTCTGACCAACAGCTTTCACCTTGCCTCCTTCAAGAAGGGCAATGGTGTCCCCTTTGAAATATTCTAAGAGGTAATCAATCTTGTTCTGCCTTAACACTGTTTTCATGGTTACACCATAATTGATAAAGCACAGTGTTTTATCTTGAAACTTGGAATATTTAGTAGCTGGTTCTGGGGACAAAGGGTAGCACTTGATCTCTTCCATTTTCAATGCGTTTGACTGACTGAGAATCCTACTGAAGTTGGGAGCTGGGTCAGGTGTCCTTACATAAAACTGTGCTACTGGGTTTTCATTGGGAATATGGATCTGAACCAGGAACACAAATGCATGTAAGGTCTTGCTGTCCATTGCAGAAAACAGAAATTGTTGGTGGATAACTTCTCCAGCTTTCAGTTGCTCTTGTTTAATTGCTTTCCTTTGGCCATCTTCTTTCACTTCAAAATCTAGATCATCTGAGAGGACTGAAATGCATAGATCATGGGGCTGGTCAAGCAAAAAGGAATGTTTCCCCCAGAGTTGAAATACAACTGGAGACACGTTTTTCCCACTCCTATTAATATCAGTAATGGTGAGCTTGCTTGGCATGTAGCTATGTCCCCATAAAGCAAAGATGGCAGTGAAACTGGGATGGATGTATTTGGGTCCATAAATTCCAACATAAACAGTTTTGTGGATATAATCCCACACACTTGTGGCTGGTGCCTGAATGGTTTTCGCTTGAGCTGTGACCACTATGTACATCACACGACTTAGTTCTAATAATTTCACTTGGATTGTGTCATTGTAAACATAGCAGCTACTGAGTTCTTTGAAGGGCCCCCCTCTATTAGAGCTATGCAAACAAGTCATCATCCCCATGACTTGGCTAAAAGGGTCCTGCCTCACTTCAGCTGAGACTTTCATTTCTAACAAAATGGTTTCCATTGTATCAAGGTTGCTTAATCTAATTTCCAAAAGTGGACTCACAGTACATGACAGATCATGATTCAGCTTTTCTGGAGGGTCTATGAAAGCTCTCATTGCAACTTCTTGGAACTCTCCAGTCCTTACATGGCCTTGAGGCACATGCACAGTGATGTGTGATCCCGGGAGTTGTACTGAGCCTCCTTCGTGGTCCAATTTACAAATGATAACAGTATCTGGCACTTGTGTCTGAGCCCAGCCTGGACTTTGACTCATTGTGTTCAAATCCAGACATGATCGAGCCAGTTGACGTTGACTTAACCAGGCCATTTTATAAGCCTCCCGGTCATGTTGAAGCCATTCTCTGTCATGAGGTAAAATCTGGTCGGACATCTCTGTATTCAGTGTCCCATCAATAATGTCCAAAAGTTCTGAAACACTCTTGGATTTCCCAGATTTCTTTGATGAAGACTTCCTGAGCAATTGATGGACATTTAATTCATCACCAGAAGAACTATCTTCTTCCACTTCTCGAAAGAAGAGAAAGGGGTCTTCTTTTAAAATGGACATGTTTGTACTCTTCCCAATATTTCTTAACTGAGCTATGTCATCCAAGAATGGGTTAGAAGCAGAGAGTTCATTCCAGAATGGATTAGTTGTCTTGGAAATAGGACTGGCATGCTGGGAGCTAACATCAGGCCAATCAGGAGGCACATCATTGTCTTGGCAATCTGGTTTTGAAAACCCATAAAATAAAGGTGAGTCAACATTCTCAAATCAATCTATCACCCAATCATTATCATATCTCAACAATGAGAGCCTATTTTTTTTTAAGCTTGCTATTTACCCTCCAGGATCTGACCATGAATTTCAAACACAGTTTTAGATTTGGTCAATTTTTAAGTCTTTGAGAAAGAAGGGGGAAAAAATTATCCCATTGACTTCTGATATAACAAATAATGTCACAGTTTTAAAATCCCATTTAATCTTGAGATTCTCATATCTGAATCTAACCAAATGTCATTTATAAGGAAGAAGGAATTATTTTTAGTTTAAAGAGGAATAGATTTAAGGTGTTTCCTCTTGATCAATGGAATAATCAGAATTTTTATCTTTTCTTGGTTTTTAGAGGCAGCATGGTAGAGCAAACATAGATCTAGGCTTGCAGAAAAAACCTGGATTTAAGCCTTGCCTTTGACACATACTAGCTTTGTGATCCTGAATAAATCACTTAACTTTTCAGTGCCTAGGAAACCCTCTAAGAATCTCAGTTTCAGCAAAAGTGGCAGCATGTTTTAGTAGAGGGAGTTCCCAATACCAATGGAATCACACAGCTAGAACCTATCCCAATTTAATTTTATATTTCTATTATTTAGGCTGCTCTTCCATGCTAGTAATCTTCTGTATTAAAACCCATAAATGTTTTTAGTGGTCAGATGTTTCCAAAGATCTGTATGTTTTGGCATCATTTCATTTTTCCCATGAATGGTAATATTGTTAGGATAGAATGAGATGAAGGTTGTAAAAACATTGCAAACCTTAAATATTAACTAATCTTTTGTTTTTCAGAGCCCTAAACACAATATGCCTCCAGTCTTGGTCCCCAGACTTTGTTCTTCTCTGCTATAACCTTTGAAAAGACAGGGCTACCCCATATTGATGAACTTCCGGAGAAAAGCTTTGAGTAGAGGTTGAATGATCCATATGTCCATAAAATCATCATACTGGTCTACTTGAAATAAGCAACATCTTGAGGCACTGGGTGCCTTGTATACAGTCAGAACTTAATAAATGCAGTAACTCAGTTTTCAGATAGATTTAAAGCTGTTACCACTTGAGAGGTAAGGGAAAGGCTATAGATTGATTAGCTAATTGAATAACTGGTTAGGCTGCCAGGGAAATGTCAGTAACCCAGCAGACCATCGGAATGCCATTAACATGGACTTAACTCACACCTGAACTCTAATAATGTGTTAAAAATCAAAATTTGCATTATGGAAAATTGCAGACCTAAAGCAACACCTCTCCTCTGAGCCTTTGGCTGTGTGGTCATACCTCCCTTTCAGATTCCACTGATCCTTTAGGTACCTTCTCCTCCTGGCAGCTTCTTCAGACTACTCTTATCCTAAAACATTTTAATCCATTATATACTCATAAGCTTTTCTATTTAGAATTTTTAAGAAGAATTTTAAAATATTCCTTACAACTTGTTTAAGTGCTTTCTTTTATTAGTATTTCAGTTGAATTCATCAAGCATTTATTAAGCAATGTGGCAGGCACTGTGGTAAGTGAGAAGGATATGCAGACAAAGTGAAAGATTGTTTGCTCTCAAAGAGCTTATATTCTACTGGTAGAGGGGAGAGGATCTGACATGTATTGGGGTAATCAAGCATAGATGGGTCAAATCCTACCTTTGATACTTTCTGGCTGTGTGACCTGAGGCAAGCCTCTTGCTTTTCTGGGCCACAGTTTCCTCATCTGCAAAGTGAGGGAATTGGACTATATGGATTCTGAGCTTCTTTATTACTTGAATTCTATGACACACTCATCGTAAAGTACCACAAAGCTATCCAAAACAGCTTCAAATGGGAGAGAGGCTCCTATGAACTGAGGGGAATTCCCTTTGTTCGGGCATCCTCCGATCTGTGATTTGAAGAAAACTAGGAATTCTAAGAGGTAGCAGTGAAGAAGGAGTACATTCTAGACATGAGGGAACAGGCTTGTAAGGTCGCAGATGTAATGACATGAAAGAGCTCGGTGGAGCCAAGATGGCAGAGTAAAGAAAACACTCAGCTGAGGTCCCCCAATATCCTCCTCCAAAAAACTTCAAAATAACGTGTCAAGTTGAAATCCAGAGTGACAGAGTCAACAAAAGGTTGGGGTAAGATGTTCTTCCAACCCATGACAATTCAGGAGGTCAGAAAGAAGGATCTGTGATGCTGGGGCAGGGGCCAGTCTGGAGTACATGTGGATGCAATGCCAGTGGCGGACTAGGTAGTGGTGACAGAAACAGCAGAAGCTTTGGATGTTCTCAAGTTAGAGACAGTAAGGGTACAGGGCAACAGGTCAGAAAGAGATTGTAGAGGACCCCTGTGCTAGCACTGGATGTAGGAACAGATAATGTTTGGCAACTCCATTGCCTATACCAACTTCTCAGTCACCGTTAAAGCTCAGAGAAGAATACCTTCAACCAAAAGGAGCAGGGACCCTGAGGAAGAGTATCACTTCCAGCCACAAAGATGAAGGAACCCTAAAGAGCAGTATCAATTGAAATCCCAAGGGATCAGGAGCCATTCCTTAGTAAGGACAAGAGAGTGGCCCAGGGAGGTGAGCGGTGACCACCACTCTTCACAGATCACAGCACTTTGAAAGCACCAAAAACTTGCAAACCCCTAGAACTAGCTCTGAAAACAGCAGTATGAAAAAAGCCTGAAGGTTGAGACAGTGTCTTTGCCCTCCTACCCCTATGCCAGGAAAAGAGTCCAACTTTAACATAAAATTAAAATCAAGAAATGGGCTAATAAAAATGAGCAAACCAAAAAAAGAATAACCTAACCATAGAAAGCAACTATTGTGACAGGGAAGATTAAAACAAACTCAGAAGACAATGAAATGAAAATATTTACAAGCAAAGCCTAAAAGAAAATTAAATTAGACACAACAAAAAATCCTGGAAGAGATCTAAAAAATATTTTCAAAATCAAATAAGAGTAGTAGAGAAAATTTTAGGTGAGGAAATGAGAGGAAGGTAAATAAATGATGAAAAGATAATTAGCACCTTGGTAAAAAGGGGGTGGGGAAGACAGTAAAGAAAATAAAGCCAAAATAAATTGACCAAAAAAATTAAAAAAGAAGTACAAAGGATCACTGAAGAAAAGCATGTCTTAAAAATTAGAATTGGGTAAGTGGAAGCTAATGATTCCATGACACATAAAGAAACAATAAAATAAAATCAAAAAATAATATAGACAGACAGAGAGAGAGAGAGAGAGAGAGAGAGAGAGAGAGAGAGAGAGAGAGAGAGAGAGAAGAAAATGTGAATTATCCCATCAGAAAAATAACTGACTTGGAAAATAGATTGAGGAGAGATATTTTAAGAATTATTGTGCATCCAGAGAAAGAAGTGATAAATAGAAGTAGGTATGAAATAATTTTACATATATATGTGTATATATATGCATAAATATACACATACACATATATTATACATATACCTATTTTCATCTCTAGGACAGAGGGGAGGGAAGAAAAAATGAAATTTACATGATAGTTTTATTGTATATTTTAAAGGAATAGTAAGTTCTACATAGAAGATTTGTACTTTCATGTACAACCATCTTTTTATTGCATTATGCTATGGACATATATGTTTTATTCCATAAATTAAAAATAATATTTAAAAATAAAATTTAAAAATAAATTTTAAACAAAGGATTATTGAACTACCTGAAAGCCATGATTAAAGGAAAAGCCTGAACCTCGTATTTCAAGAAATTATGAAGGAAAACAGCCCCGATATCATAGAAGCAGAATAATACAGAAATTGAAAAAAAATTACCCATCACCACATGAGAAAAATCCCAATATAAAAACTCCCAGGAATATTATACCCAAATTCCAGAGTTCCTGGATCAAAGAGAAAATACTTCAAACAGCCAGAAAGAAACAATTCAAATATTATGGAGCCATAGGGCAGGATCATACAAGATTTAACAGCTACAACATTAAAGGAGTGGAGGGTTTTGAATACAATGTTCCAGAAAGCAAAAGAGTTAGGATTATAACAAAGAATAAAATACACAGCAAAAATATATGTATGTATATACATATATATAATATATATATGCATGTTTGTGTGTGTATGTGTATACTCTCTCTCTCTGTCTTTCTCTCTCTCTCTCTCTCTCTATATATATATATATATATGTATATATATATATATGTATATATATATATATATATATATACATATATATATATATACATGTGTGTGTGTGTATAAAATTTTTAAATTTAAAGTAAGGGGTTGGAGCAGAATCTATTATGCCTCAGCTGAGGCTAAAAAAATAAAAGGTAGGGGCAGCAATTACGATCTCAGACAAAACGAAAGCAAAAATAAACCTAACCAAAAGAGATAAGTAGGTAAACTACATCTTTCTAAAAAGGCACTGCAGTCAATAAAACAATGTCAGAACTAAGTCTATATGCACAAAATGACAGCATCCAAATTCTCAAAGGTAAATTTAAATAAATTACAGGAGGAAATAGATAATTAAATTGTAGAAGCTGGATACCTCAATGTTTCCCTTTCAGAGCTAGATAATTCTAACCCTAAAATAAATAAGAAATAAGTTGAGATGAATAGAATTTTAGAAAAGTCAGATATAGACATCTGAAGACAACTGAATAGGAATAGAAAGGAGTATACTTTTTTCTCAGCTATACATGGCACCTTCACAAAGAGTGATCATGAATTAGGATGCAAAACCTCACAACCGAATGCAGAAAAGCAAAATGTTAAGTGCACTCTTTCCAGAATATAATGCAATATAAATACATTTAATGAAGGGCCATGTTAGCATAGATTAAAAATTAAGTAGAAACTAAATAATTTAATTCTAAAAAAATAAGTAGGTCAAAAAATAATCATAGAAACAATCAATTATTTTATTAAAGAGGACAATGGAAGAAAATAATAAAATTTGTGAGTTGCAGGCAAATCATTAATTAAAGGAAAATTCATACCTCTAAAGGGGTACATCAATAATAGAAAGGAAAAGTAGATCAATGAATTTGCCTGCAATTAATAGTAAAAGAACAAGTTAAAAATCCCAATCAAACACCAAAGTTGAAATCCTGATTATCAAAGGTGAGATTAATAAAATTGAAAGTTTAGAAAAAATCTTTTGAACTAATAAATAAAACTAGGGGCCAGTCTTACAAAAAAAAAATAGATAATTGATTGGTTCATTTGATTTAAAAAAAAAGAAAGAAGAAAGCTAAATTACCAATTTCTAAAATGAAAGGGGTGAATGCACCACCCATGAAGATGAAAATTAAAGCAATTATTAGCAGTTCTTTTGACCAACAAAACTTTAAGTAAAACTGACAATATAAGTGAAATGGATGAATAGCTACAAAAATATAAATTGCCAAGAATAACAGAAGAAGAAATGGAAATCCTTAAATACCCCTATCTTAGAAAAAGACATTGAACAAGCCGTCAGTGAGCTTCTTAAGAAAAAAATTCCCAGAGGCAGCTAGGTGATGCAATGAATAGAGCCCCAGCTCTGAAGTCAGAAGCACCTGAGTCCAAATCCAGCCTCAGACCAACCACTTGACACTTACTAGCTGTGTGACCCTGGACAAGTCACTTAACCCCAATTGTCTAAAAAAGAAGAAGAAGAAGAAGAAGAAAAAGAAAAAAAAGAAAAAAAATTCCCAGGACCAGATGGATTTACAAGTGAATTCTGCCAAATATTTAAAGAACAATTAATTCCAATGCCATATAAACTATTTGGAAAAAAATGGTAAAGAAGTTCTACCAAATTCCTTTTTATGATATAAATATGGTTTTGATACCTAGGGATTTTGATTTCAATTTTGAGGGTTTTGTTACTAGGGAGAGGAAAAACAGAGAAAGAAAAATATGGACTAATTTCCTTTGAGAAAATTTATGCAAAAAAAATTCAATCAAATATTAGCAAGAAGATTGCAGCAATCTGTCACAAAGATCATACACTATGACCAGGTGAAGCTTATCTCAGGAATGCAGGGTTGGTTCAATATTGGGGAAACTATGTGCATACCTGACCATAGAAATAATAAAAAAATAATTTGGTTATATGAATAGATGCAGAGAAAGCCTTCAACAAAATACAACATCCATTCCTATGAAATACATTAGAAAGCATAGGAATCAATGAAACCTTCTTTCAAATGATAAGTAGCTCCAACTAAAATCAAAAGCAAGCATTATCTGTAACAGGGATAAACTTGAAGTCCTTCCGGTAAGATCAGGATGAAGAAAGGGTGTCCATTATCACCACTAGTATTCAACATCACACTAGAAATGCTAGCTATAGCAATAAGAAAAAGTAATTGGAGGAATAAAAACAGACAGTGAAGAAAGAAAACTATCCATCTTTCCATATGATATGATCATATACTTAGAGACCCCTAGAAAATCAACTAAAAAACTAGTTGAAACAATAACTTTAGTAATGTTGCAAGGTATGAAACAAACATATAAATCATCAGAATTTCTATATACTACCAACAAAGTCCAGAAGGAAGAGATAGAAAAAGAAATTCCATTTAAATAACTGCACACAATATAAAATAAGTGGGAGTCTACGTGACAAGACAAACTTAGGAACTATATGAACACAATTATAGAACACTTTTTACATAGAGTCAGATCTAAATAATGGGAAAGATATTAATTGCTCATGAGTAGGCCATGCCAATATAATAAAAGATTACAATTCTACCTAAGTAAATGTATTCAATGCCACACCAGTCAAACTACCAAAGAATCATTTTATAAAGCTAGAAAAAATAATAAAATTCACCTGGAAGAACAAAATGTCAAGAATATTAAGGATATTTTTTAAATGTGAAGGAAGGTTGCCTAGCAGTACCAGATTTCAAACTGTATTACAAAGTGATGATCATGAAAATAATCTGGTACTTGTTAAGAAATAGAATGATGGATAAGTGGAATAAAAGAGGTACACAATACGTAGTAGTGAATGACTTCACATGTATAATCTACATCATATTTCTTGCCCTCCCAACAGGGCTAGGATGAGGAAGGAGAAAATTTGGAACCCATTTTTAACAAAATAAATAAAAATTAATTTTAAAATAATGTTAAAGGGAAAACCAAATGGCAGACCAGTTGGACAAAGAAAAGTCTGCCAAGGTCTTTGATCAGATTCTGCCACAGACAATTCCAATGTGCTGGCCTGGAGCAAGCTTTATCACCATGCAGACCTTCAGTTTCTTTTTTCTGTACAACAGAACAAAAATTGCTACAGTGTCTAACTCACAATGTCGTGAGTATCAAATGAGTTAATGCATTTGAACTTTGTGAATCTTGAATGCTATATCAGTGTGAGCTATAATAATGTTTTCTCTAAATAACTTTACTTATACTTTGTAAGCCATCAGTAAATATTTGTTGGTTTCATTGATTCATGAATGTAATCTCTCACATTAGAAAAAAATTAAGAAATTTTACCTTCTGTATCATGGTTTGTGGAGGAGTTTTGCTCCTCCAACAAGTTTCCTTCAGACCTTCTCCGTGGAACCCCTTCAGACTTCAAGGGAGCTTGTCCACTGGCTGCCATTTTTCTACCTGTGGTAAGTAGGGGGAGAAGACAAATGCCCATATAAAAATGTTAGAAATGTTAGAAAGTAGATGAAGATGGAAAAACCAAAAGTGTTGCATGCATCTAAGTAGGAAAGTGCATAAAAGCATCCTACTTGTCCATGGATTTCCCTACGCATGATGACAACCTTGTATCCTGGGCAAGTCTAGAGACCCCTTCCCAGAATCACTTTTTTCAAGACATAAAATAAAATGCACATGGTTAAAAAAGAACTTCATTATATTCAAATACAAATAGCAATTTTTTTTAAATTGATGGATTCCACCTTAAGAAGCCAGAGGGTAGAGTTCAATGATGCAAACTGCAAAATGAGTTTATTTGAAAACCGCCATCAGGAGGCAATGGCACGAGGGAGTTATTAAAAGCCAAAGATGTCCAAGGTAGGTGACAGGATTTTGAGCTGAAGGAAACCTCAGAGGCCACACACTACAACCTCTTCAATTTACAGATGAGGCTACTGAAGCCAAGAGAAGGAAAAATGGCTTCCCAAAGACAACACAGCTAGGAACTAGCAGAGGTAGCATTGTAATTTGGATCCTGTAACTTCAAGTTTATAAGTCTTTATACTATACTATAAAGATCATCACTATAGGAAAATGAGCTTGTTTTCCCCCAAACACACTCTGAATTTATACCAATTCACTGTAGCTTCCCCACATACCTAAATGTTGCTATATTTCTTCTCCAAAATGGTAATTTCTTCTTTTACCCTGTAACCCAAACAAATAACAAAGTCGTGCTAGTGACAGTGATGGAAACTCCCAAAATCTCAGAGTTGGAAGACGTTTCAATAGCCATATAATCTAAAATGACAAGGGGTCACCATTCTCTGAAGAATCCCAGTACAGTGGCCACCTACCACCTACTAAGGGAGCCCATTCCACTTTGAAACAGCTGTAACTAGTAGGAAATGTTTCCTTACATCAAACTGAAATGTTTTCCATATTGTTCACCAAACTAAATTAAAATCCAGTTTCCAAGATTTATTAAAATATCAACAAATGATATGTGTAGCATTCCCTTGATGTAGCCACCTGGTTTCCCTGTGAAAAAGGGAGAGCAGATAGCCTGGTAAAACTTGTTGAGACCCTGATGGCTCTTTGTAATCACTGTTTCCTTTTCTGTATGTTCCTAACCAACCCTTCATTTAAAAGAAATATTTTCATTGGCCTCTTTGTTACATCATTTAGACTCCCCAATCTATCCATCACCGTTATCCCTCCCAAAGAGCTACTCCTTACTTACAAAGATTAAAAAAAACGATTGGAGAGGTGGGGGAAGTGCAACAAAGTACCCACCATCACTAACCAACCGTTCTGCTGTAGCGCGTAATGGGCCCCACCTGCAGTGTCTCAGCTCCTCAAGAAAACAGGGTAAGGTGCCTTCTCGTGTCTTTCCCTTGGGGCCACGCGTGGTCCATACGATTTTGCAGAATGCAGTTTCAATTGTTTTACCCTTTGAATTGTATCTCTATACCCCACCATAATAGAATGTTAGCTCTTTGAGGGAGGGGGAGGCTCTAAGACAATTTCTATTGATATCTCCAGCCCCTAACCCAATGTTTAGCAGGTGTTTAAGAGATAATTGTTGACATGATTGGACACATTCTGGAATTTTCCAAAGGAATTCAAGTCAAGTTCTCTGGCCTTCAGTTTCAGGCTCTATCCCCTTAAAAATCAGGACCCCTAACCCCTTCTCTAGTCCTGCTGAGCTTGGTCATTTCTCCAGGTTCTTTAAAAGATCACTTACAGTGGTTTGGCAGCTGTACCACCGCTTATTCTGGGGTGTCCATTTATATTTGCAAAATTTTAGATCATTTGTATGGCACTTTAAAGCTTGCAAAAATACATTTTTCGTAACAGTCCTGTGAGATTGATAACACAAATTGTATTGGTTCAATGTCAGGGATGGGGAGAATGAGGTTCAGGGTCTCCCTACTGTTCCACACTGACTTTGAAACACTGAAAGGGTGTCCATGTCCTCTGGGTATCTTAAATCACATCATATCTTCTCTATAGAGAAGATGTAAACCATAATAATAATAAAACATTTATATAGCACTGACTATGTGCCAGGCACTATGCTAAGCTCTTCATAGTTATTATCTTATTTGAACTTCATAACCCTGGGAGTCAAGTGTTGTTACTATCCTCATTTTACATATGAGGAAACTAAGGCAAACAGAGGGTAAGTGACTTACCCAGAGTCACACAGCTAATATGCCAGATTTTAATGCAGGTCTTCCTGACTCCAGGCCTGATGCTATATCTACACCACCTAAATGATAGAATGGGCCTGACACCACCTCAGTTCTGGTCATCTGTTTTTGACAATCAAAGCCCTTTCCTGTGAGCCAAAGTTTGGCTTTAGCTCTTTCTCCACATCCCCTTCTCAGATTTGTCTCAATCATCATCCCTTGTGTTAGCATGGCCTGGGATTCTGGAGCTAAAAATCTGTTCTCATGAACTAAAGGCAGCTTTTTGAATTTGAACCATGCTCAAGAGCTCATCTTCAGTGAGTCCAAAGAAAGTCCGTAGGATACATCAGTTTGTTTCTAATACTCTTTATTTCCTTACAGGGTTTAGGGCAAGTGGCACTCATTTGAAGTCCATCAAAGGAAAATCAACTCACAAAACATCTCAGAGAAGTTGAGACTTTCTCCATTGATTAATGCTAAAACACTCTAACATTGGGAGCCAAGACTGGCTGTTTCTTAGTAATCATCCACTTAGTAAAGGAAGAACCATTGAAATGTGTGACATACTTAGAGGGCTTCTAGGTTGTGCCAATTGCTTTATTTCTCTTAGCTCATTTGAACTTTCCAACATTTCTATGAGACTTTGACTATTAGTCACCTCTTACAGAGGAGAAAACTGAGAAACTGAGAACTTGAATAACCTATCCAAGGTCATATGGCCAGTAAATGTCTTAGGTTGCATTTGAACCCATATCTTCCTGACTCCAACATCAATGTCTACCTAGTATCCCATACAACCTCTAAATAAGTGATATAAGCAAGACACCTATAAGAATATGAAAATATGAAAGTTGTGTCTTATATTCTCTGTTTCTATAGATCAGGTCAACTTGCCCAACTTTAAAAAGAAGCAATTAAAATGACTAAATGCCAGTTTAGATTCAGACTCTCTTGGTGATTAGGGAGTTGGCCTCAGAGTTGGGAAGACATCAGTGAGAATCCTGCCTCTAGCACATACACTGAAAACCTCTCACTATACCCAGGCAAGTCTCAAAAAATAACAGCATTGCAAAAGGATTTTGTCTAGCCCAGCCAGATAAATTTGCATGGATATGCCTGTCACATGCCAGGCAGCTCTAAGAGCAAATGATGCTGGGTTCCAGATGGTTCTGAAGAGCAAACTGATCCAAGTATTTGATGGCTTTACTGTGAATATATTTATGAATGACCTTTTAAAGCCTAATCAAGTCAACAGACACCTATTGATTGTGTACTCTGGGCAAGGCCCTTCTCTACAGTACTTGGGAATTCCCAAATCATTGCTAAATGTTCTCAAATAGATTTTACACATAGGGAAAAAATCACAGAGTTTTTTCAATGTCAAATCAAGTCTATGGAACAGTCAAAAAAGAAGCACCCTCTTGGTCTCAAAGTACACGTCCTGAATGCATCAATTCTATCAGCCAGCTTGGTTGGGATGATGGCTCTTTCCATGGTGACCTGTCTCAATATTCTTCATTAGCTTCCTTCACTCTAGTGCAACAACTTCAATAACCCATCTGGTGAAACATAAGTTGCATGACAGCAGGAGTCGTGCCATATTGAAATTTAGCATCTCCAAGACTGTCTACTCCAGTGATCTGTACGTACAAATGCATTTTGAGAGCCTCCACACAAATGCCAAAGTCTGCTTTAAAGGATCATAGATTTAAGTCTAGAAGTATATGCCAGAAGCCAAACCCTCCAATTTATATATGAGGAAACTGAGGCCCAGGAAAGTTGAGCAATTTGCTTAAAATGCCATGGGTATGAAAAATCAAAAGTTACCTCCTGAAAGAGATCCCCAAAGTAAAACTCCTAGGAATATTGATGCCAAATTCCAGAGTTCCCAGGTCAAGGAGAAAATATTACAAGCAGCCAGAAAGAAGCAATTCAAGCATTGTGGAGACACAATCAGGATAATACAAGATTTAGCATCTTCTACATTTAGGGACCGCAGGGCTTAGAATATAATATTCTAGAAGGCAAAGGAGATAGGATTACAACCAAGAATCACCTACCTAGCAAAACTGAGCATAATCCTTCAGGGATAAAAATGGAAATTCAGTGAAATAAAGGACTTTCAAGCATTCTTAATGAAAAGACCAGAGCTGAATAGAAAATTTGACTTTCAGATACAGGACTCAAGAGAAAAATGAAGAGGTAAACAGGAAAGAGAAATCATAAGAGACTTGTTAAGTTTGAACTGCTTGCATTCTTCATGGAAAGATGATATTTGTAACTCATGAGTCCTTTGTCAATATTAGAGAGATTGGAGGGAAAAAATTATAGATAGATGATAGATAGATAGATGATAGATAGATAGATAGATAGATAGATAGATAGATAGATAGATAGATAGATAGATAGATAAAGGGCACAGGGTGAGTTGAAGATGAAAGGTTGATATCTGGAGAATAAAATTAAGGGGTGCAAGAAGATTATATGGGAGAAGGAGAAAGGGAGAGGTAGAATGGGGTAAATTATCTCACATAAAACAGACAAGAAAAGGCTTATACAGTGGAGTGGAAATGGAGGAAGGTAAGAGGGAATAAGTGAATCTCATTCTCATTGGATCTGGGTTAAGGAGAGAATAACATGTACATTCAATTGGGTATGGAAATCTATCTTACCCTACAGAAAATAGGGGGATAAGGGGACAAGAGAGCAGGAGGACAATAGAGGGGAGGGCAGATTGGGGGAGGGGGAATCAGAAGCAAACACTTCTAAGGAGGGACAGAGTCAAAAGAGAGAATAGAATAAATGGGGGGCGAGATACGATGAAGGGAAATATACTTAGTTTTTCACAATATTACCACTATGGAAATGTTTTGCATGACTACACGTGTATCACCTGTATCGAGTTGCTTGCCTTCTCAATGAGGGTATAAGGGAGAAAATTTGGAACCCAAAATTTTAAAAACAAAAGTTTAAAAAATTGTTTTCATATGCAACTGGGAAATAAGATATATAGGAAATGAGTTCTAGAAATCTATCCTTCCCTACAGGAAAATTGAAGGGAAAGGGGATAATAGAAGGGGGGGAGAGATAGAAGGGAGGGCAGATTAGGGGTATTCAGAATGCATGCCATCTTGGGATGGGGGGAGGGATGAGATGGGGAGAAAATTTGGAACTCAAAAATCTTGTGGAAGTGAATGTTAAAAAGTAAAAATAAATTCATTAATTTAAAAAAAAAGAATGAAAAGTTAGATTTGAACCCAGATACTCTGACTCCAGAGTCAGTGTTGTTTTTACTTAACCACCCTCCTCTCCTTGGTTGGCTATAAAAGAGGTGTCAAATACACAGCCAGAGGGCCACATAAAGCCCACAACCCTTCTAAGCTCAGTTCAAATCAGAACAAAATGTAATATGAAAATTTTAACAAGATAAACAAAAATCCAATAAAACATAGATAATATTACATTTTAAAGCCAAGTCGCTACTTGGCATGCAGGAATCCATGTGTATGGTTTCGTGGGCCCCATTTCTATTTGAGTTTGACACCCCTGGATTGGAGAATCTCTCTCTCTCTCTCTCTCTCTCTCTCTCTCTCTCTCTCTCTCTCTCTCTCTCTCTCTCTCTCTCTCTCTTCTCATACTTTAACTTAGACTCATTAATAGCCTGGGTAAGTTGATTCTTAGGCTAGAAATTTTCAGACCTGCCAAACAAAAAGCCATGAAAGTTTGACTCTACCCTCCTCCTTAGTAATTAGGACACTGACTTGCCTCAAATCACTTTGTGAATATATTCTGTCCCTCTGTCTCTGTCTCTCTCTCTGTCTGTCTCTCTCACTCTGTTTTTGTGTCTCTGTCTCTCTGTCTCTACCTGCCTCTCTCTCTCTCTCTCTCTTTCTCTCTCTCTCTCTCTCTCTCTCTCTCTCTCTCTCTCTCTCTCTCTCTCTCTCTCTCTCTCTCCACACAGACACACACACACAAACATACACCCACACCCATATCCTATATTGAGAGAGAGAGAGAGAGAGAGAGAGAGAGAGAGAGAGAGAGAGAGAGAGAGGCAAGGAGACAGAGACAGAGTATTGCAAGGTAATTTCTTACAATGCCCTCTGTATCAGAAGGCCTGAATACCCTCATGGTCCCAGCAAAAAAATCTCCTTTCCCATCATGTTAAATTATAGCTTACTCATGGAGTAACTGGTAATTCACCAGGAAAAAGTAATACAAGCTCCCTGAGGATGCAAATAATTACCTTTCAATAACATCCAAAATACGAAATTGAATTATAGACATAGATTTACAACTGGATAGAACTTTAAAGGCCATTGAGTTCAATCCCATCATGTTATAAATGAGGAAACTGAAGCTGCCATCAGTGAAATGATTTGCCTAACTTCCCACAGCAGAATCCTGGAGTCAAGGAATTTGATAAATAGAATAAGAAACAATCTCAGAGTCTATCTAGGCCAAGCCATACACAGAAGGAAACCCACTGTATTATCCAGGACAAGAAGTCATTCAGTCTCTGCTTGAAGACCTCCAAGACAGGAAAATCCACAGCCTCTACTTTCTATTAGAATTCCCTAAAATCAAACAGGCTCTTTCCAGAGGTCATAGCTCTCTCTGCTTGGAGAAGCCCATCTGACTTTGAGACAACTTGAATGGCTAGGATGTTTTTCCTGACACTGAGTCTACATTGGCCCCTTTGCAACTTCTACCCACTGCTTCCACCCATTCCTATAGAGGAATGATACAGTCTTTCCTGGCAGAAAAAAAGCTATTTCCAAATATTGTCAGGGAATTAAAGAAGTGTCTCATAAACTTGAGAATGCAGAAGTATATTTAAAAATCAAAGGTTTCCTCTAATGTTTGCTTACTCTGGCAGATCTTGTGTAGAACTATTTTAGAAAGGTCTGTGGAAGCCTGAATTCTACAATATGTAAATTGCATTGACCCCTCAAGACTCTAGTGAGTCTTCAAAATCCTGTGGTTTATTTCATTTGCCCTAGATCATCAGGAGAGGTCTAAAATTAAAGTTCTCTTGGGTCTCCAGGATGGTTGAGGTGTTTGCATGCTACAAGGCAAGGGACAGAATGAGAAAATCATTTTCTATGCATCATTACCAAGAAGGGTCAGCAAGCCAAGACAATGGAGGTGTAAGCTCAAAGCAAAATTAAGTAATGAAATTGAACAGAGAATATAGGTAAATGCATAAACTTTACAAAGTTAAAGTACATTTAAAAGGAGGAAAATCAACTAAGAGAGGGAGCAAATTTATCTACCCACTATTTTCTTCCTGGGAAGGCAGAAAACAGCAGCAGCAGCAGCAGCAGCAGCAGAAGCAGCAACAAAGATAGAGTTCTACTTAAGTACATGGAAAACGATAAATGTCCCAATTTTCCAAAAACAGGGTAGTTTCTGCAGACTATAAACCAATATCCTGGCAAAATTCTGAAGCAAATCAATGAATTGGAAGAAGGTCTTAGGAGAATCCTCCCCGGAACCTGTTTTTGACCATATATCACTCAACATTTTTATCAATGATTTGGATAATTTAGCTTGCTTTCTCTATGCTGCTACCTTCTTCAATAGTTTTTTTTAATTATCTCTATGCTATGCTGTTTGATCTAATCATTATTGGAATATCATTACTTATTCTTCACTTGAGTGCCTTCAGAGATATTTTAGTACAAACCCTCAATGTATAGGAGAGAACCTGGAGCTAGGAAGTTCACTTACCTAAGGTAACATAGGTAATAAGCATCAGAGGCAAGAGTTGAACCTAAATCCTCTGATTCCAGGGCTAATGCTGTATTGCTTTAACCACTGTACCATACTTTTATGGTAGGTAAAAAAACATTTCAACTGTCTGCATTTTCATGTATTTATCAGTTCTGCATGGCTTGTAGTATTCATTATACTTGTAGTACCATGTGAGACACAACTTAGCTTGTGATCCTGGGCCAGGCATGATTTGTCTCTCAAAGTTCTCATCTGTAAGATGTCATGTCTCTCAAAGCTGTATGACGTACTTTGAAGTTTTTTAGGAAAGCACCTAAAGTGTTACACAAAGGTTGATTAGCATTAGCAGTAGGAGTGAAAGGGATCAAACCTGAGATTTCATAGGTATAGATAATTTCCAGGTAAGGAAAATCCCTCTACCAATGTAGGTTGGCACCTTCTTTCCAACTTAAGTGTTAGAGAATTCTCTGGACACTGAGAGATTAAATAATTTATCCAGGGTCACATGGCCAGGATGTGTCAGAGGCAGGACCTGGGTTCAAGAACTAGAGGCTGGTTTTCTGTCTATTATACTAGAACACTTATTGTTATTGTTGATGATTATGTTAATAACAATACAGAAATTAATTCTTGGTAAGTTATAGATGGCATCATCTAAACAGCAGAAGAATTCAAAATGATCAGAAGAGAATAGAATCTGATAACATGAAATTCCACTAGAATGAATGAAAACTCTCCCTTTTTAGTTTTTAGAATATCAACTTCAAAATTTCAAGAGGAGGGAGCCACAGCTATATTGAAAAAAACAGATCAATAACCCATTAGCTGATTTGATTCAAAAAAAAAGGAAGACAAAAGTTGGCAGAATAGGTACTGATAATGGTTAATTCACAATAAGGAAATGATCAGAAACCACAGCACATAATTGTTTGAGACCTGCGAGGTCACTGCTGTGGCAAACTCCCAATAAGGAAACTGCATCTAAAATGTGTAGATCAATGACTATTCTCAATTAGCTGCTAGGAAATAGATTTAAAGTAAATGGATCTATGAAATACATCAAAAAGTATGAAATATTCAGGCCAACAAAAATAATAAAGAAACCTAACAGAACTCTCTATCAGAGAGAAAAACAAACAAACCATCAATGAACTTTCAGCAGAAGGAAGAGAGAAGCAGCACTGGGCCAGATGAATTTACAAGTAAATTCTATGAAACATTTAAAGCCTGATTATTTCCTATGCTATGTAAATTGTTTTCAAATATAGACAAAGAAGGCCTTCTACTAGGCCCACTTCTCTTTATGAGACATATATGTTTCTGATAGATTTAATAGCCTGGGTAGGGTTAAGAAGAGAAGGACAATTATCAATAAAGAGTTTTGGATCTAGTGTCAAGGGATCAGAGTTTAAATCCTGAATTTGCTATTTACTACCTGTATGACCCCAGGCAAATAATTTATTCACTTAAGCCTCTTCTGCCTCTTTTATGAAATGAGGAGTTGGGATTACATGACCGTTAAAGTAGCTTCTAACTCTAAATAGATGATCCAATGATTATATTTGGTGAATGAATTTGTGATTTCATCAGAGTGAGGAAACCCTGCCTTAGAAATTCCCTTCACCAGGTGTGGAGCCAAGATGGTGGAGTAAAAGCAGTGAATTGCTTGAGGTCTCCCCTCAAACCCCTCCAAATACCTGTAAAAATGCTTCTAAACAAATTCTAGAGCAGCAGAACCCACAAAAAGACAGAGTGAAACAAATTTCCAGCCTAAGACAACCTGAATAGTTGAAGGGAAAGGTCTGTTGTGCCAGGCTGGGAGAGGAGCATAGTTCAGCATGGGCCGTGTAAAGACAGGGCCTCAGTAAACCCAGAGCAGGCCTCAGGAGACTGAATCACAGGCAGCTATGGTGGTTTCCAGACTTCTCAACTCACAAACACCAAAGACAACTTAGAAGGTCAGTGGGAAAAGTCTGTCAGACCTGGGTGAGAGAGGAGCGTGGTCCAGCCCTGGCCCTTGCACAGCCTTTGGGCAGCCACCACAGCAGCAGTGTCTGCTTCCAGAGCTCTCAGCCCACAGACAGAGGGAGGATCCAGTTACTGATCAGAGAGAGATTAAAGGTATCACTTTGCTGGTGCTGAGGCAGGATTCTTTTGCTTTGCCCATGCTTGGATCTGGGTCATAGTTATAAGTAGCAATCCTAGGCTGAGGAGGAGTGCTGGCATGGAGGAGCTTGTGATGGCTGTGGAGAGGGAATCCTAATTAGAGTTCCAAGGCAGAAAAGAGTGCTTATGGTCACTCACAGACCAGAGCACAGGCCAGTAAAGGAATAAATACCTCTCCCTTGATCATACCATTTTGGAAGAACTGAAAATTTGCAGGTCCCTAGAAGAATCTCTGATAACAGCTGCACAAAACCCCTGAAGCATGGGACAATACATTTTCCACATTGGAGGCAGGCCTCCTACCTTAACAAAGTGTTTAAAAAAATCAAGTAATTTTCTGGGAACATGAGCAAACAGTGGTGGTGGGAGGGGAGCCTCCAACTATAGAATATTACTTTGGTAACAAAGAAGATCAAAACATACAACCAGAAGACAATAAATTCAAAGCTCCTACATCCAAAGCCTCCAAGAAAAATCTGAATATAGTGTAGTTGTAGGGAATATATAAAGGGGTGAGAGAGGATTGTACTGGGAGAAGGAAAAATGGAAAGGTAGAATGGAGTAAATTATCTCACACAAAAGAAGCAAGAAAAAGCTTTTATAATGGAGAGGAAGAGGGAGGAGTGAACCTTACTCTCATCAAATCTGACTTAAGGAGGCAATAACATATACACTCAATTGAGTATGGACATCTATATTACCCTACAGGAAAATAAGGCAGAAGGGGATAAGAAGGGGAGGATGATAGAAGGGAAGGCAGATTGGGAGAGGGGATAATCAGAAGCAAACACTTTTGAGGAGGGACAGGGTCAAGAGAAAGAACAGAATAAACAGGGGACAGGATAGGATGGAGGGAAATATAGTTAGTCTTTCACAATATGAGTATTATGGAAGTGTTTTACATGACTATACATATGTAACCTATATCAAATTGCTTGCCTTCTCAATGAGGGTGGGTGGGGAGGGAGGAAGGGAGAGAATTTGGAACTCAAAATTTGTCCAAGGCACACATAGATTAAGTGACTTGCCCAAGATCATTGAGTTAGTAAATGTTACAGAGACTAAACCTAGATCTCCATGAGTCAAAAAACTAGCCTATTACCCATGATATAATGCTCCTTCCTCATCTGAATGGATGTTATTGCAAAAAAATGCAAAATAAATTCAACAGTAAGACTATAGCAATATATTTGAAAAATATTCATTATGATAAAGTTTGGTTATACTAGGATTGTAAAAATATGTTTCTGAATTTGGAAAGTAAATGAAATTATTTAAGTAACAAGCACAAAACCCCACATGATTATGTTAATGGTGACAGAAAAAAAGTCTTTTATAAAATATTGCACTAATTTATAATGTTTTAAATCACAGGAATGGGATGGTTTTTCTTTAAAAATATAATAATCATTTATTAAAAGTAAGAGCTAGCTTTACTTCTAACAGGGAAACACTGTAAGCTTTCCTGACACAATTCAATGAAGCAAGGATGACCCCAGCCTCCATTCTGCTCTTTCAAAAGGCCTAAAAGGGATACTTATGAGTGCTAAGACAACAAGCAGAAATTAAAATAAGGGCAAGGAGGTAGAGAAGATCATCCAGTTTTCAGGTGATAAGATCTCCTTAGAAAACTTTAGAGAATAAGCAAAGAAAACAAATGAAGACAGTTAATAGTTTCATTGAATTGGCAAGACATAATCCAAATGCAAATAAATCATCAGCATGTTGGGATGTTACTAACAAAAGACCAAAAAAAAAGATAGAAAGAGAAGTTTCACTTAAAATAATTGGAAAATGCTTAAAATGTCAGATTATTAACTTACCAATACCCACAGAGAACTTGTATAAATACAACTGTAATATGATACTTACAAGAGAAATAAAAAGGCAACCCTAAATGGCTGGAAGATAATTTTCGTGTTTGGGCTATGCCCTATTACTGACTAAATTAAAATGCATATAGTGTTACATTTCTCATATGTTATTGTCTATATCTATGTGCACGTCTCCATTGCCCTACATCTGATGTTAATTTTTAGTAATTCTGAGGTTCTTGTGTTTTATGATCCACAGTCATACAACAATGTGAATTGAATATTGGTATAACAAAATATATTTTGTTTCTAGGAGAACTTTGGGGGCAATTAAAAGATATTTGAAATTTTCCGAGGGCAGCCATCTGTCAATTTTTTGTATTTATATCACTAATGCAACATAGTGTTTGGTATTCATGAGTTCCTAAAAGTTGCTTTTTCATTCATTCATTCATTCATTCATTCACAAGTGTAGTTAGGGGAAAACTTCATAATCAGATAAGTCATAGAAGAGATCATAAAAAACAAAATAGATGATTTTGATTACATAATATTAAAATGTTTATATGAATAAAAACAGTATAGAAGAAATATGGATCAAATATCTATAGTAAAAGCCTACCATTCACAATTTATTAGAAAGATTCATTCTCCAAATAATAATCCATCAAAGGATAGAAATACTTTGCAAAAGAAGAAATATGAAACATTAACAACTCTATGGAAACATGTTCTGAATCACTCATACAAAAAGCAATACAAATTAAAACAACCCAGGAGGGTCATCTGACCCCCATCCAGTTGCCTGGGATTCTTTCTACAAGGCTTTGCTCATCATTGCAGGAAAAACAGTAAGCTGTAGGCTTTCCTCACCATGAAGGCTATTAGCTCACTGCTGTTGGATAGAAATGAATATTCAGGTTCTGGATATTCTCTGGAAAAATAAAAAAAAAGCCCCCTGAAATCTGCCAATAAGCATTCCCTCAACACCCACAGGGCTAGGTTCATCTGCTTGAGATTAACACACTTGAGTGAACAATTTCCATATTGTGTCCTCCCTGACAGAAAATAAATCTTAATGCTCAGTAGCTGTGAAGTCAGAACTGTCTGGTGTGGCATTTTTAGAAATGCATTAACATTTGCTGGGCAAAAAGCACATACCAGATGAAATGTAGAAGACTATATTTCACTTGTCAGTCACAGTATAGAGCTGATCATGAAGCTGAGCAAAGCTAAGGAAAACATTCTTCTCTACCCCCAATCAACCCCCCAAAAAAGGAGACTGAGAAACCAGGCTTTGAGACACCAGGGGGAAAGCACCCTGAAATCATACAAAAAGTTATATCAGAAACAAATCCAGGTATCCCAAGAGAGTCACTCAAATGGGTGGCAGACATGCTGAATTAAAGGAGATGAAAGACTGAAAAGGAATTCAGCTCTGGGAGGAAAAGATTATTTCATTTTTGTCCATCTCCCTGGTGCACAACATACAGTACCTTAATAAATATCTATTCTTTGCTTTGTTGAATCAAACATTAAAAATCATGAGAAACTAATGTAAGAACAATGCAGCTAAGCCATCTCAAGGCCATTCCACATACTGGCTGTCCTCCTCTAGATGCTCACAAGCTTATCAGACCTTCCATGGGAAGTGAGGGTAATGATGTACCCACGAAACACTTTGAAGTTAAATCTGCTTGTAATCAATTTTGCCATCAGTGCCTAAGAGCTAACGATGTTGAAGTGGGGGCAGGCACAAAGCTACTATCAAGACATTATCACAACCTCACCTTCAGCTTTCTGGATGACAAAAATCTTGAGAATCAACTGCATCCATGTGGAAGGGCCTCAAGTTGCCTCCTTCTGAGGGAGACAAGCCTTCTGAGATATTTTGGACTTTATTTGGTGACTATATAGAAGCTGGCTATATGTCTTTGAAAAAAAGTTCTAACATTATTGCTTTCTTTTTCCTCCCCTCATCCTGGAAGTACACACAAACTAGAATGGAGCCAGTGAAAGCGGAAGGAGATATGATCCCAGATTGGCTGCCATGTAGAAAAGCTACTCCACAATTGGGCCATGATCAAAGGTCTCAAGTCTATCAAAGTTGTCTGACTTTACAATTTGTATTATAGAGATTGTCCCCCAGTTCATTTCACCCTGTATCAGTTCATCCAAGTCTTCCCAGGTTTCTTTCAAACCATCCTTCTCCTCATTCTTATGACACCATGGCATTCTGTTATATTCATGTACCACCATTTGTTCAGCCATTTCCAAAGTGATGGGCTTCCCCTTACTATCTAGATCTTTGCCACCATAAAAAAAAAGATGATTACCCACTTCCTGACAGAGAAGTGATGGACTCATTAAACAGAATGAGATAGATTTTTGGCATGCTCAGTGGGAATTTCTTTTGACTCATTACAAGGGTTTTCTTTTCCTTTTTTTTTTAGAGGAGAGTAGTGGAAGTGGGGTGGGGAAGGAATAAGAGGAAGAAAAAATAAATGCTTCTTAAATAAAAATAAACAATGAAGTCCCAGGGAGGACTTGGTGGAATTAACATTAAGGGAAGCTTGCAAAGTTTTACATATCGCCACAATCACATCTCTTCTAGGGACAGGTAAGAAGGTGCATGTGTGAGGAGATAAACTTAGGCAGGCAATGGTCTGCTCATCTCTTAAGACAAATTTACCATTGTGGTAAATGTAGTTACGTGTGGAATAATCAATTATCTTTTGAATGTTTCCAGGACAATAGCTGGCAGTGTAGCAGAACTGGTCAGACAGAGAACTGCCCAGAACCAAATCTTTGGCCAGTCTGTATTCTCTACAATGACATGAAAATATGCTGTTTTGTCCAAGGTTTCTCTTCTTACCACTGCAGGGCAATGGAATGAACACCTGCTGAAGAGTCAAAGGTTCTGGGTAGGAATCCTAGCACAGCCATTACTACCTGGCTCTCATTGGGTGTCACCCCACCTTTTAGCACCTCAGTTACCTCACTTGAAAAAAAGGAGTTTGATCAGATGACTTCCAAAATCCCTCCTAGCTCTTTTCAGGGTCTGTGTTACAGATTACTGTTAAAATGCATTGGTGCTCTTCAGTTGCGTCCACCTCTTCTTGACCCTGTGGACTGTATTGTCCATGGCATTTGCTTGGCAAAGATACTGGAGGGGTTTGCCATTTCCTCCTCCTGTGGATTAAGACAAACAAAGGTTAAGTGGCTTGGCCAGGGTCACACGGCTAGTGAGTGTCTGAGGCTAGATTTGAACTCAGGTTTTCCTGACTCCAGACCCACTGTTCTATCCACCAAGCCACCTAGTGGCCTCCTAAAATGTATTAGATAGCCTCTATTCAGATGGAGCTGAAATGGTTTGACACATTATAAAGAGTGGGACTTATTTGCACCCTGTTCTCCAAAATGGGATGGAAAATTTTCTTTTTAAGTTCTAATAGCTAGTTTGTTGTTGTTGTCGTCATTATAGTTACAGCTGGCATTTACGTTTGTTGTTGTTCTTGTTCAGTCTTCAGTCCTGTCCAAATCTTTGTGACCTCATGGACCGTCATATGCCAAGCATGCCAAGCCCTTCTATCCTCCACTCTCTATAGAAGTCTGTCCAAGTTCACAGTTTATTGTTTCCATGACATTATCTATCCACCTCATCCTCTGCCCTCCCCTTTTCCTTTTGCCTTCATTCTTTCCCACCATCAGGGTCTTTTCCAATGAGCCCTGCCTTCTCATTTTGTGGCATTTGACCTTCTGCTGAATAGCCTGAGGTAATTTCTTTAAGCATTGACTGATTTGATCTCCTTGCTCTCCAAGGGACTCTCAAAAGTCTTCTCCAGCACCACCATTGGAAAGCATGGATTCTGTGGCACTCAGCATTCCTTCTAGTCCTACACTCAGTGTCATACATTCTTACTGAAAAGTCATATTTTGGGCTAACCAGATCTTTCCTGGCAAGGTGATGTCTCTGCTTTTTAGTATGCTGTCCACATTTGCTATAGCTTTCCTTCCAACGAGCAAGTGTCTTTTAATTTCATGGTTGCAGTCACTGTCTACAGTGATCTTTGAGCCCAAGAGTATAAAATCTGTTTTCAATTCTCCTCCCTCTGGTTTCCAGGAAGTGATAGGACCAGTTGCCCAGAACTTATCTGTTTGTTTGTCTTGATGTTAGGCTTCAAGAAGCCTTTATACTCTTCTCTTTCACCTTCGTCAAGAGGCTTCTTAATTCCTCTTGACTTTCTGCCTGAAGAGTGGTACCATCTGTGCATCTGAGATTGATATTTCTCCTCCAACCTGAATTCTGGCTTTTGATTCATCGAGCCTGGCATCTCACATAATGTTCTCTGAATATAAGTTAATTAAATAAGGCAACAATCTACAGCCTTGTTGCATTGCTTTTCCATTCTTAAACTAATCAATTGTTCCATGTTTGGTTGAAAGTACTGCTTCTTGGCCCACATACAGATTCTTGAGGAGACAAGTAAGATGATCTCATATTGCCATCTTTTTGAGGACTCGTCACATTTTGTCATGATCCACACAGTCAAACACTTTAGTGTAGTCAATGAAGCAGAAGTAGATGCTCTCTGGAACTCCCTTGCTTTCTCCATAATCCAGCGAATGCTGACAATTTGGCCTTTAGTTCCTCTGCCTCTTCAAACAGCAGACTGCACTTCTGATAATTCTTGGTTCCCATGTGGTTGAAGGCTAGCTTGCAGAATCCTAAACATAACCTTGCTTGTATGTGAAATAAGTGTAATTGTCCAGTAATTTAAACATTCCTGACCATTGTCCTTCTTTAGGATTGGGATTGAACTGACCTTTTCCAATCCAGTGGCCCCTGTTAACTTTTCCAAATTTCTAGCATATTGAGTGTAGTACATTAACAGCATCATTTTTTAGAATTTTAAATAGAACAGCCAGAATCCCATTACCTCCACCCACCTTGTTGTTAGCAATGCTTCCTAAGGCCCACTGGGCTTCATTCTCCAGGATGTCTGACCCTCGATCAGTAAGCACACCATCACAGTTATCAGTGATGTTAAGACCTTTCTTGCATAGCTCTTTTGTATATTCTTGCTACTTCTTAATCTCTGTTTCTCCTGTGAAGTCCCAACCAGTTATGTCTTTTATCGGGCTTGATTTTGCATAAAACATTCTCTTGATGTCTCTAACTTTCTTGAAGTGCTCTCTTGTCTTGTCCATTCTCTGGATTTCTTCTATTTCTATACTTTGCTCATTGAATTTAAGAAAACCTTTTATAGAGCTTACTACATACCAAGCACTGGACTAAACACTCTGTAGATGTTATCCCATTTGATGCTCACAGACCTAGGAGGAAGCATGTAATACTAGCACTCCCATTTTACAGTTGAGGAAACTGAGGCAAGCAAAGGTTAAGTGATCTGCCTAAGTTCACCCAGCTAGTAAGAGTCTAAGGCTGCATTTGAACATAAGTTTTCTTGACTCCAGGTCCAGAGCCCTATCAACTGAACTTAGGTACCTCAATAAATAAGAATTAACTAGAAGTGATTATGGAAATCTGGTTCTGCTGCATTTGCAAAAAAAAAGCATTTGATATGAACGAAAACATTGTTTTCTTAATAAAATCATAAAGTATGGGGTTGTTTTAATTATGCCTTCTTTTTATCCCTCAGAAATTGTAGGCAGCTCTGTATTATGGGGCACAAGACTTACAGTAAGGAAGATCAGAGCTCAATTCCTTCCTCAGACATATCCTCAGGGTATGACCCTAAGCAGGTCACTTCCCTCCCTCAAACTCAGTTTCCTCATCTGTAAAATGAGGGTGAAAATAGCACCTACCTCAGAGGGCTGTTGTAAAAATTAAAGGGGCTAGATGAGTGAACCTGGGCAAGTCACTTAACCCCGATTGCCTCACCAATAATGAATAAATCAATTAAAGGATAATAAGGGTGAAATGCTTTGTAAATCTTAAAGTGCTATGTACATGTTAAGTGTTATAAAAACTTAGGCAGTTCAAGGCACAGAAAGGGGAAGGAAAGGGTGAGGAAGGAGAACTGTCTCAGTCAAAGTCAAAAGCGCTGTCAAAGGCACACGTTCTGGCTTTGCAGTGCTTGACTACCCTCTTCGGACCCTGAACGAGGCCCTCAAAGCCTTGACTCCTCAACCTGACCCTGGTAACTCCAAAGGTTCCAGCCTCCCTCAGGTTACCCCACCATAAATCACTTAGTTTGGACCTCCATTGGAATCAGTTGCCAATAGAATTTCAAAAGACAAAACTGCCTTAGAAGTTAATTTTGTGGGTCAACTTCAAGTCCCCAAAATAAATAAATAAATAAGTTAGCATTGGAAAATGAATTTCACTGGACTTCAATCAGGCCTTTGGTCCCAAAAGAACTCATGGCTGGAAACAAATGTCAATACATGACAAAGCAGTCCAGGATGTGGAAGGAAAGCCAGTAAATGACCTGCTGAGAGGAGAAATGATCTACATAAAACCTCAAAACACAAACTGCTTTTGTGACCAGGGCTAGGTAATTTTGTCTCTTTGGCCTCAATTTCCTCAAATGTAAGATGAATAGATTGGACTAGATTATCCCTAAGGATATTTTTTCCTCATCTCCTTCACCGCTCTTTAGAAACCAAGTCTAAAAGATATGGAAATGAACCAAAACCATTTACAAGATGGAGGCAGCCAACGAACAGCAACATTATCATCTCATCAGATCCAGCTGAGGATTATTAGATAATGGGAATGATGTCAAAGGATTCAAAAGATTTCCTTTCTTTTTTTTAAAATAAATTATTCCTTTTGGCTTCCAATATTCAAGTGTTCTTATATATCATCATATGTTAATTATTAATTTAATGTTTGCCTAATATTTTACATCCTCTCAGAGTAACTCATAATATTGAAAGAGTTGGAACAGTATGTATTGAAAGGAATTTTTTTCTTGCCAATGATTCTATAGTTTTAATTGATTTGTAAGAATTAAGATGGATGACTAAGTCAGGAATCATTCCTCTTTCTTTTTTCTAGGTCTTCCCCATCCAGGCTCCTCTAGGCTTCATCTCACAATGTTTCTAAATATCAAAAATTCAAGGATCTAAGACATCCTTAATGTGGTATCTTGCTCCTCCAAAACAGGTTACCTCCTCAAAAAAAAAAAACCCTTGCCTCAGTTTCCTCAACTGTAAAATGGGAGTAATAGTGGGTGTGAAGTGTAACAAAAAATTGGTTAATGACCACAAACAAATGGAGCACAGACTTGGAGATCAATTCAGGGCTATCTGGTCTGATTTCTTCATTTTGCAGATGAGACAACAGCCAGTGAGGTTTAATTGACTGACCCAAGATTAGGTAGCTAGCAAAGGAGGTTCAAAATATAGTTTCTTATTTCAATAACCTGATGCCAGTTATCTCCATTATTTCATCTTAAAAGAGATCATAGATTTAGAAGTGGAAGGGATGCTAGCAGTCATCCAGCCCACCCCACTAATTCTATGGATGTAGAAAGTAAGGCCAAGATAGCTTACATAATGTGGTCCAGCTCACCCAGCTAGCAGGTACCTAAACTGCCATTTGACCTCTCCAGCTTAAGAATTTCTGTGGCCAAAAAAAAAAAATCCATTGTCCTGTGACAAAGTTGGTGATGATCCTCTCCCAAATAAGCAAAATTCATTCTCTTTTTTCCCTTTAAAAATAAGGTTTTATTTTTTAATTAACAAAAATATATTTTCTCAAGCTCTAACCTGAGCCCATTGGGTAGAGGGTAGGGAATTACTGGTAATAAATATGCATAGCCAAGCTAAAAAATTTTCTCATTTTCCATGAAAAATAAAGAAAGAAATTAATAGAAAGATAGATGAATAAATGAATGAAGAAAGTAGGTAGGTAGGTAGGTAGATAGACACATAGATACATACATAGACATACATGTTTCATCTTATAACCCAAATCTATTGTCATGTCTCTGAAAGGAGATACCATGTTTCATCATTGGTCCTCTGGAATCACAAATAGTCATTGTATTGATCAGAGTTCTTACAGTTATCAAAGTGGTTTGTCTTCACAATGTTGCTGTTATTATATAAATTATGCTCCCGGTTCTGCTCATTTCATTCCTTCAGTTTGTAAAAGTCTTCAAATTAGTTCATTTTATATTTTGATATTATAATGTAAATTGTTCTGATTCTACTCACTTCACTCTGCATCAGTTCATACAAGTCTTTGCATGTCTCCTTGAAATCAATTACTTCCTCTTTTCCTACAGCACAATATATTCCACCATTTATACACAATATTTTGTTCACCCACTTCCTAAGTGATGGGTATCCCTTTAACTTCCAGTTTTTACCACCACAAAAAGAGATGCAATAAATATTTTTATGCATATAGGAGCTTTCCTTTTTCCTTGATTACTTGTGAATATAGTCCTAAAAGCAGTATATCTGGGTGAAAGGATATACAACACTGTATAATTTTTTTTATATGTAATTCCATATTAGCTTCTGGAATGCTTTATTAATCCACAGTTCCAACATTGTGCCTTTCCCCCGCTACAGTTCCTACAACATTTGTCATTTTCCTTTTCATAGTCTTCTTAACCAATCTTATGGGTGTAAGGTATAATCTCAGAATTGCTTTCATTGACATTTCTATAACTGGTGGTGATATGAATAATTGTTAATGTGGCTAGACATAGCTTGGTTTACTTCTCTTAAACTGTCTGTGCATATCCTTAAATCACCTACCAGCTGGTAGAGTGGTTCTTATTCCTATAAATTAGAATAATATATAAATATATGATTACATATAACTATTACATATGCCTTACATAGTATATTACATTCACATATTTACATTATATATAATCCATATATATTTAACAGACAGAGAAACAGAGAGAGAGAGAAGGGGGAGGGAGCTTTATCACAGAAAGATGCTGCAAGCAAGGAACATCTTGGAACAAGATATCAGTCACTGGGCTTACCTTGGTAGAATCTGACAGAGTTTGTTTTCCACTGGCATAATTTCCAAGAATACAAAGCCACCTCCACATTGTATCAAGCACCATACTGTCACTACAGTAGAGGCATAAAACTCTGACAGTTACTCCAAATTATCAACCCCTCACCTCATGTCAAAGGAGGACAGGGAGCAGAGATGCACAGGGTGGGCAGCCAGGGATGGGCCATGATCTGCATCTTTGGAAGGAGGACTCATATTAGTAACGCAACAGACTCATTGGAGGATTTGAGCAAACATGAACGTTGCAAAAAGAAGTGGGCTCGAGATTTTATCGATACTCCCAAATGAGGAAGCTCCCTCCAATTAATCCAGGTAAGCACATTTTCTGCAGCACCTCGTCTCCATTCCCGAGAATACTGAAAGTTTAATTCACTTGCCCAGGGCCACATAGGCAGTATACAACAGAAGCAGGACTTGAACTGAGTTCAAGGCTGACTCTCTGTCCAGTAGAGCAGATGTGTCAAACTCCTCAGTCTTTGAACACTGCAAAACTCCCCAGTGCTGTCAATCAAATTAAAATGTCATTGGGGGGAGGAGAGAAGCTAGATGGCACAATGGATAGAACACTGGCTCTGGATTCAGGAGGACCTGAGTTCAAATCCAACCTCAGACACTTGACACTTACTAGCTGTGTGACCCTGGGCAAGTCATTTAACCCTGATTGCCTCACCAAAAAAAGAAATGTAATTGAGAGATATTTAACAAAATAAATAAAAATATAATATAACATAAATTTTGTTCACTTGTGATTGTCTATGTGAATATCTAGCCAAGAACAAAATAGAAAAAAATAAGCAAATAAAAAGCCAATGAAAGAGGATGTAGGAACAAGAAATGCATGATCAAGGCATCATTTAATGGTGTTTACCAGAGGGTCCTTGCAAAAGCCTAGGAAGTAATAAATTATGAAAGCAGATTCTATATTTAACAGGAGATTATACAAGTTATGAAACAGAATCTATCTTTAATAAGTGCCAGGAACCACTTTCAATCTTGGTTAACAATCTCAAGTGTTCTGTCTCAGTGTCTGTTCAAAACAGAATGTTCTATGTGAAAAAAAATGTTTTAGAAATCAGTTGTTGATGGTCTGGTTTATGGAGTCAGATTATAAACCTTTGAGACTGCTGAGGAAATTACTGGTATGAAGGCCCAAGTGTGCTTAGGGAGGTTTTCTCACTCTTATGTCTCATAGCTCCCACCTTAAAGACATGGACTAATTTAGGCATGGTCTACTCTCACCCACCAGGATGCTGACTGAATGCCTTCTGATTTGTGAGTACACCATTCACAGTATGATGAAAAAAAATGATTAAATGAGGAAAACAAAACTGAAATCTCAAAGATACACATAAACGTCTGTTGCTGCTGTTGCTGTTCAGTTGTGTCTGACTCTTGGTAACCGCACTTGGGGTTTTCTTGGCAAAGATGCCAGAGTGGTTTGCCATTTCATTCTCCAGCTCATTGTACAGATGAAGAAACTGAGGGAAAGAGAGTTAAGTAATTTGCCCAGGGTCACACATCTTGTGTCTCAGGTCAGATTTGAACTCAGGAAGATGAATCTTCCAGACTCCAGGTTTGGCACTCTATCCACTGCCCTTATATAAACATTAAATCATTTTTATTCCTGAGAATGAGGAGTCCTAATTTATTCCTAATGTGAATTTTGTTGTTATTTTGTCTAGTGTTATAAAGTAATCCCTTGGTAATTTGAGTGGCATAGCACAGAACTGGCAATTAAGTTAGGTAATATCATCATTTTTAATTATATTGGCAAGGCCCATTCATGAACAGTGAATGTCTCTCCAATTATTTGCCTTCCTTTATTTCTATAAAAAAATGGTTTTGTAGTTGTAGTTACATTAAATCAATGAAGATTATTTGAGCTCTTTCACCTTGTCTCCCTTTCCCCTCTCTCTTCTACTTATCACGCCCATCCTACACCATGCTTACCTTGGAACAACCAAAAGAGGAGGAAGGCAATGAAATACTACAGCATTCCCTAATTACAAAGTCAGAAAGCCAGGGAAAGGAGGGTAAGACTCATCTATTATTGGGCAAAGATAATCCTGTGGTTTTATGCTTGGTGTGGAAATCCAGTTATGTGAATTCTCTCTTTTTGCTTGTGTTACATGGATTAAAAGCTAGGATCAGTAAATGGTAACTTGTTCTTCCTTCAAGTAGTTGACTGTAAAGAAAATGACTATTATTGAACTGTGTAGGGTATGATGGTGTGATGCAATAAAGAGTACTTTGTGAGTCAAAAGACGCAGAGGATAGCCCCAGGTTTGTCATTAACTTATTATGTAACTGAGAAATGAAACATCAGTTCAATTTCCTAATCATTGAAGTGCATACCTACTACTTGACAGGAACTGAGTGCTATACAAAGATGAGTATGACTTAACCTCTGAACCTCCTAGAGTTTAAAGCATAGTAAATTGCTTACTTGATTTGGCCTTCTTCTATAAAATGTGAAGATAAAATTAGATAACCTCTCAGATGTCTTTTACCTATCAAATGAGATAAAAGCAAAATTCACATCAGGAACTAAAAAAGACTCTTCATTCTCAGGAATGAAAGTGACAATGTTTATATACATCTTTGGGGGGGGGGAGTGCTGAAAGGCCCAGATATGGAATCAAGAGAGTTTGAATCTCATCTCTGACACTCTCAAGCTAGGTGGCCATTAGCAAGTTACTGGAAGTCCTCAAACCTCAGTTTCCTTGCCTGTAAAAGCAGAGTAAATATCCCTTACACTTCTTCTTTCACAACAGGGAAAAAGACAAACTTTAAATTACAACTTAAATATGAGCCATGTTACTTGTAGGCATCTTCTTTAGGAAACAGGTTCATTCAAGAAAGACAACTGCTAACCACTGCTTCCTTTGTCTGCTGAGTCAGAGGGATGGGGGAAAGGGTTGAGGAGGGAGAGGAGCTTCAGAGGAGAACTACAAAAGATATTCCAAGGACAACTCATATCAGAAAGCAAAAAACTTCAGATTTCTTTCTTTCTTTACTCCCAGAGCAGTAGTCTTTCACAGGATAAGGAGACTAGACAGGCATTTTATTCTTCTCTTCCCTTTTTTTAACTACTGTTGAACAACCAGAGAGAAATATGTCATCTGCTCACACTGCTGTGTCTTGGCTAGCGAAAGAGGGGCTAATTATCTTAATAATTTAGAGTAAAGGTTGTAACAACTAACCTGCACAGGAAAGCACCTAGGAACTTCAAAGTGAATTTAAGTGAATTGTAAGTTTAAGCTGTTATATACCTATGGCAGCCAATCAAATGATACAGATTCAGAGTCAAAAGAAGGGCTAACATTTCATTAAACACCCCTCCTTTTCAAAATAAAGAAACTAGGAACTCAGAGGCCATTGAATCCAATCCATTTTTTTAAGAGATGAGGAAGCTGAGGCTGAGAGAGATTAAGTGGCTAATCTAGGATGACAGAGTTATTATTTGTCTAAGGCAAGATTTAAACCTAGGTCTTCCTGACTCCAACTCTAGAGTTCTTTACTCTATTCTGCACTCTCTTAAAAGAGAACTTTATAAACCTAACAAAGCTGAAGAAAATTGTTGCCTAATAATGATTGTGTCTAGACTCAAACCTTTGCATACCAAACTGACTTTGGAGTCATCTCACAACCTACTCTTCTAGGGAGATTTACCCTAGCTTCTTTCCTCCCCTCTGAGGTACCCCCTCTACTCTTAAGTCCTGAATGTATATGTGTGTGAGCATGTATACATATGTATATAGACACACATGCACGCGCACATACACACAAGTATATGTCTATGTGTATACATATGTATATATACATAATTGCATCGTGTACATGCATATACATATATACACACATGCATACATAAATGCACACACATATATGTGTGTATGTATCTCTGTGTATATATACATACATATGTATATGTATGCATAAGTGTATTGTGTACATATATACACTTGGATGTATACACACACACCTACATGCACATGTGTTTATATGCATGCATGTGTATATATACATAAATGTGTTGTGTACATATATGTACATATGTACATGCCTGCATACACACAGACACACACGTATGTCCTCTTCCTGAGTTTAATTCTGGCCTCAGACACTTATTAGCTACATGACCCTGGGCAAGTCACTTAATCCTGTTTGCTTTAGTTTCTTCATCTTTAAAATGAGCTAGAGAAGGAAATGGCAAACCACTTCACTATCTCTGCCAAGAAGATCCCAAAAGGGGTCACAATGACTGCGACATGACTAAAAATCAACAAAATAACAATAACTATATGTGTGTGTGTTTGTGTACGTGTGTGTGTATATGCATATGTGTGTATATAATATATACACACATACATACACACATTCATTCACTTGTGTGTATATATATATTTGAATAAGTATATATAAATTTTAAAAGTAAGTAAAAATGTAAATGGATGCAATTATTGAATTGTGAAGTAAGTGAAAGAAGATAGCAAAAGCTTGCCCCACTGGGGCAATCAAGCTTGATCGGGAGATGGTGAGATTTCCCCTTGACCTGGCAGCTAGAGGGAGAAAGGCAGGGGCACGTCCTGAGCTCATTACAAGGGAAGCTCAGGGCTGAGTAAGCTTGACTTCTACCCAAGAAGTGAACATGGGTCTGAGGCAGAAAGGAATCAGGGTGGAGAGTGGAGGGACTGAGGACTGGAACAGCTACAACAGCCAATGAGAGCCAAGCCCACGTGGTCAGATTGATATTCGCCCCACAACCTCCAATGTCGATTGGGAAAACCACTACCCTGTGAGGCTATTTGTGACAGTGGATAGAGTAATAGTTTTGGAGCCACAGAACCTGGGTTCCAATCCCCCTGAAGACATCGACCTTCGGCAAGCCACAACCAATGGCCTCAATTCCCTAAACAATAAAATGAGGAGGTTAGACTATATGACCTCCAATGTCCCCTACAGTTCAAAATGCATGACCCTATGATCATTTATGTGACTTTATATCATTTCACAAGGGTTCCCTGGAAGATTTAAGAAGGTATTGGTGAAGATCACAGGATCATACATTCAGAAGTAGAAAGGAACTTACAGTCTGTCACATCCAACCCCTTCAATTCATAAATCGAGAAACTGAGGCACAATAGGGTTAAGTGACTTGGCCAAGGTCAAACTAGTAGTAATGATCAGAAGCAGCATTTGGACCAAGGGGCTCTGACTCAAGAGCCAGTATTCTTTCCGCTACACCATCTTTCATTCCCTGAGCTTCTGAGAAGAATAAGAGATATGAAATACGAAGTCAGTAAATGGAAAAATGAGACACAAAGCACTGAGAGGGTGCCTGGAGCATGCCAAAGCTGAGAGCTGAGGAACAAGGAGGACAGTCAGGACAGGGAGGATGGAGAAGAATGGTCACCCACAAGTAAATTGGATCTGATAATGTTCTAAGGGTGCAGCAAACTCCCGAAGTCGTTGGTGATTCTTATCCCTCTTCCTCAGCACCCCCATCACAAGTGCCACGGATTCAGCCTCCACAAGATCTCAAGCATCCATTCCCTCTCTCTACTAACACTACTGTCACTTCAGTACACGCCCTCATCACATCTCCCCTGAAACTCTTAAAGTCTCTAAGCACCTTCCTCTCTTTCCAATTCACTTTCCACACAGCTACTCACAACAACCTCCTGGGAAAAGGATCCACATGTACAAAAATATTTCCAGCAGCTCTTTTTGTGGTAGCAAAGAATTGGAAATTGAGAGGATGCCCATCGATTGGGGAATGGCTGAACAAGTTGTGATATATGAATGTAATGGAATACTATTGTGCTATAAGAAATGATGAGCAGGCAGACTTCAGAAAAACCTGGAAAGACTTGTATGGACTGATGCTGAGTGAAGTGAGCAGAACCAAGAGAACATTGTACACAGCAACAGCCATGTTGTACAATGACTAATATTGATAGACTTAACCCTTCTCAGCAATACAAAGGATCTAAGATATCTCCAAAGGCCTCATGATGGAAAATGCTATCCACAGCCAGAGAAAGAACTATGGAGCTTGAATGTAGATCAAAGCATACTATTTGCTTTTTTTTTCTTCTGTTATGTTTTATTTCCTCTTTCTGGTGGTTCCTCCTATTGGTTCTAATTCTTACCTACAACATCACTAATGTGAAAACACATTTAATAGGAATGTATATGTATAGCCTATATCAGATTGTGTGCTGTCTTGGAGAGAGAAATGGGGAGGGAGGTGGAGAAAAATTTAAAACTCAAAAGCCTTTGCTGGTTCCCTGTTCAAGTTTTTGTCATTATTCAATCATTTTTCAGTCATGTCCAAATCTTTGTGACCCTATTACAGGTTTTCTTGGCAAAGATACTGCAGTAGTTTGCCATTTCCTTCTCCAGCTCATATCTACAGTTAAGGAAACTGAGACAAACAGAGTTAAGTGACTTGCCCTCAGTCACACAGTAAGCGTCTATGACCAGATTTGAACTCCTGACTCCAGGCCTGGTGCTGTATGCACTATGATGCCACCTAGCAGCTGAATCCTGGTTTATTACTCTACATAAAAGCTACTTGTCCATATTACAGCCTCCAGAACTCTTCTCTCATTAATCTGAGCATCTCCAGACCTTGTGAAGGCCCATCAGAGTCAAAGTCATTCAGTGTCATGTCCATTCCACTTTCCCCCTTTGAGTCTTCATCCCTCTGTTCTCAACAATCTCCCCTGAATCCACAAACTTTTCAACCAATACTCCTCTTTAACTCCTCCCTTTAACTAAAGCCTGTCTTTCCCCTTAAAACTCCACATTCTTGCCACCCACTCTGACAGGTGCCTCTCTTCCCATTCACAGAGAGCATGAGGAAACGTTACAGTCCTTGCCCCACTGTTACCGTCGCACTATTTTCTGACTCTCCTGTCTCTTGGATTTTTGGCAAGAAGTATTGTTGTTGATTTTGATGTTGTTATTTAGCATAAATGATCCTTTACCTTGGAGGTTTTTGAGCAGAGGCTGGATCACCTCTCATTGGATAGTTTACAGGAAGGAGGCCTTTGGCATATGTGTTGGACTAGAAAGCTGATGCGGACCATTTTCACTCTGAAATTCTATAATTCTTTCATGTGTTTTGTCTTTTTACCTAATTAGCTAGCACATGACATTCCAGTTCTTCCTCATAAGATTGATGGAAGTGACCCTTGGCTACCAAATGCTATGCCAAATGAGCTTAAGCTCTGACACATCCTATTACATGGGGAAGGCATCAAGTATGCTTCCAATCATGGCCTGTGTCTACTATCGAAGGCCCAGCCTCATTATATTAGGAAATGCTCATCACCGCATTGTTGCTAATTATTTAGCCTAAGGGGAGAAATTCGAACTAAGCCAGAGACAGGAAATCACTTAAAAGCTAAAACAGATGGATTTGATCATATAAGATACCCAATAAATGGTGATCCAGCCTTTACTTGAAAACCTCCAGTGAGGGGGCACTTGAGATAGCATGTTCCATTTCTGGATATTTGATGTGTTCTCAACACGATTTTACTGCCCTAACTCCATGCTTCTGCACTCCCTATTGCCTAAGCCTGGAAAGTCTTCCTTCTCCCTCCTTTAACTCTTCAATTTCTACCTGAAAGCCCAATTCAAATGTTTCCTTTTCTGTAAGTCTTCCCTATTTCCCTTTTGCTCTTCCTATCATAAGATATCAAAAATTCTAAGGATGTGATTGCAAGAAATCTTTTCAAAAAGTTGTAATTATTTGAAATCATTCTACTTGTGCCAAGAAGGCAGAACCAGGAGCAGTAGGGTTTACAAAGTTACAAACAAGCAAATTTCAGACTGTTGTTAGGCAATCCTTCCTCACCATTACAGACGTCCAAAAGTGAAATGAGCTGCCTAGAGAAATCATGCTTTGCATCTCATTGGATGTCCTCAAGCAGAGGCTAGATGACAATTTGTTGGGGTTGTCATCCTTTGGATTATTTAGACATAGGGAAAGAGGCTGGATTTAGCTGGCTGTGGAAATTCCTTCTGACTCTTAAATTCTATGACTCTGAGTTTCATGAGTATTCCTAAATACTCAAGGGTAATAAATTCTTAGCTAACTAACATTCCCTTAAAGCCTCACTTGAATGTATCATTCTGGAATTGGTGGGAGAAATGGACCATGGACTCCCCAATGTGATTCCAGGAAAGCCCAAGTCCTACCACATAAACCAAGTTGAAATGCCCAGATGTAATATTCCAAATGAAGTGAGAAATCATCATGAATGACTTGATGAATGAATGAACACTTATTAAGTGCTTATCATGTTTCAAGTACTCTCTTTCGGATTCATGGAGAGTATATCTGCTGTCCAAAAACTGAAAAATTGCCTAGAAAAGTTTGGAGAGGCTAATCACCAGCTTAGTCGTAGCATGTTGAAATCTGCAGCTTTGGAAACTCTCCAAGACCATCTGAAGTTACCTTAGCAGCATGGAGGAAGTACTCACATTGATGAAATCATAGACTTGAGATATTGAAATATTAAACAATATTGGTAATGTTAACAAAGTATTCAATTTAGATAGCTAGCTTAAAACAAATGCCATTGCTTATCTAATTTGATAAGTCTTTACCATTAGAATTATTCAATTAATTTGAAGTGTGGATAATAACTAACCGTGGGCACAAAGTTATTTGAAAGCTTAGCATTCTTGAATGACTAAGTTAAATGAAACATGGTCCAGAAAACCCTGGAGCCCTTTATAAGGAGGATGATTTTATCCCAACCTTACCAACCAATTCAGTATGGCTTCCTGTGAAGAGACATTGAATGTAAAAAGAAAAACAGAGCATCCAGCCAAAGTGCCTCATCTGACAAAAATGAAGGGAACAGCTAGAGAGAATTGACTTTCCAACTCTAAGCCTGCCCAACTTTGCCTGACTTGCCAGAGATCCAACCTCAAAGACAAAAGAATCTGGGTTCAAATCTCACCTCTAACACATAATGGCTATGTGACTCTGGGAAAGTCACTCTAACACCATAAGTCGCAGACCTGGTGCTGATCTACACTCATAAAAGAAGTTTCCTCGCCTGGGAGTCCCTAATATTAATGACAACACTGATTCACACCTACCCCAGGGTTTGAAAGGCTTATAGAGAGCTTATCCAACCCTCTCTTTTTTTTTTTAATAGATAAGCACTCATCTATTACTAGATTACACTTGGTGAAATGAATCTGAAGCAGCCAAGTTAAATAATGTTTTGATCTCACCTTTCCTGAGTGAGTTGGCCATGAAGCAGGTATAATCATTTGGTCTCTTTAATGTTCATCACTTTCTTCTCCTCAATGCAATGCTGTGCCTACAGACGGAAGTAGTTGGAACCATATCAGACACTCACTCTCTTCAATTAACCCTGTAATCCAAGTGTTAGATTATCGTGACTTTATCTGATCAGGAACTGACCTTGGACACCTGAAATGACACATATTAATGACTCTGATTTGGAGACTGGACACGAATGTAAATGATCTAAGATTGCTCTGAACCTTAGACTCGCTTTTTAAGTGGGAAGTTCCTGAAAAAAAAAAAAACGGAAAAGGAGGCATGAGTCACATGGGGTAGCCACTAACACTAATCTCTACTACCCTCCTTTGCCTGTCATTAATGCAAAAATCCAAATGAATTGGGATAAACACCAGCTGAGCTGGAGTCCTCAAGACCCTGCTCCTGCAGCAAGCCTGAAAACTCCCAGTTTCCTCTGGGTTTCCTAAAGTAAATCCAGAGAAAGAAGCCCCATGAGCCATGCCTGCACTCAACCTCTCATGTCACACACCTTCCCTTAGCTAAAACATTCAGGATTCATTTCCTAGAGGCTTCCTTGAAGATGACTTTCCATTCTGCCTGTGGAAGGGAAAAAAAAACACCATGGAGAAGGTTCAGGGATTGTCTGGAAATGATTCCATTCTCCCCAGGGTGCCAGCTTAAGATCAGAGCAGAGAAGCAGGGCATTTTCAAGTCAAACAAGACACACTTACAGGTATGGAAACAAGCCCCAGCTGCTGTTCCAGGCACCAATCAGGACATGATTGTAGGGGACAGAGATCTGGAGCCTGCTCGCTTTTCCGTGCTAGCCAAGGGTGGGAAAATGAGCCACTCTAGCCAGAGCAGGCAGTAATCTCCTCCTCAAACACACCTTGTCCTGTGGCTGCCAGGGGCAGCTCACGGTGCTGTATGGGACTGGAAGTCCTCCTGCTCCTGCTTCAGTCCTGGCCAACCCGAAGTCATCAAAGGAGGATGAACTACACTACCCACAATCCCAGCCTGCTACCTGAAACCAGGAGAGAAGGGTGTGGACCCGAAGTTTCACCCAGGGGAGGAGGGGACACTTAACACTTGGGAAGGCCAAAAGGAAAAGAAAAAGAACAAAATGACTGGGCTAGCTGGCGTTCCTTCTCTGCCTAGAGCTCTGCAGGAAGATTTCCTGAACCATCATTTTAATGCTTACAAAGGAGTACCCCTCGTCCCCCACTCTACACCCACACTCCCCCATTCCTACAAACACACACACACACACACACACACACACACACACACACACACACACACACACTTCAATCACTGACATGGACCAATAAATCTTTAAAATAATAAACTTCCCTGCAGACAATAATCCCAAGCCACCAGTTTCTTACTGGGTGAAATTTCTATGAAGGTGACATGCTGTGACTTTGCCACTGGAGAAGGTCTTCTCTAGAGGTGTGTTGAGGGGTGGGGTGGGAGGGGAAAGTTAAAATGCTGTAGGGATCAGATGCCATCACAGACATTTGGAAAAAGTAGTCTCTCCCACCTCTCCTGCAACATCACCAAGGGAGTGAACTTGAAAGGAATCAAAGGTTGATGCACAGGGAGAAAATCACACTGATTTTTTTCCACTTTTTTTTTCTTTTGCTTATTGGTGGTCTTTTTTATACTACTCACTTCTCGACAGTGTCACTCCCCCCCTTCCCATCCCCCAAGCATTTCCTTGAAACAAGGAACTACAGTTAAGCACAACAAACACATTGACTCCACCTGACAAAGCGTGAGTCAGTAGGCATTTGGAGCTCCCCTCCACCCTATCCCTCCCTTCCCCCTTTCCCTCCTTCCCCCCCCCCCCTCCTCCCCTCTCCCCACCCTTTCCAAACTCACACGTGGCTCCGACATTGATCAGACTTCTGAAGTCTCAAAGTGTTAGTGTACATTCCATTGTCTTAATGGTGTTTTCTCCAATTTCTCTGGGCGTTTCTGTCCTGTCTCTATCTCTGTCTGATGAAAAAGCAAAGAAAACCCCAATTGGATTCCCAGGTGCTTGGAAAAGTCTGGGAGGGGGCAAGCGATAGAGAGGAAAGGCACAGGGCCCAATGCACCCTGAATCCAATGGGAACAAGGGAGTGTCACTTTCTTCTGGTCAATGGTACTTGGAAAGAACTAGGACCCTCCGGAGAGTACAGGTCAAAGGATATCTCCATTGGAAAGAACACTGGATTTCGGAGTCACTGACTTGTGACCTTAGGCAAAGAGCTAACACCTGAGACTCTTTTTCCCGATGTGTAAAATGGGGGCAATCACATTTCTAATGGGATCTTATAGGGTTGTTGTGAAGAAAGTGCTTTGTAAATCATATAGCTGATAGAAGTGGGTTATGTTATTCTCTTCATCATTATTATTACTAATACTTCTATTTACTAGTACTGCTGCCACTGCTAATATCATTACCATTACAACTACTGCCACCACCACTACTATTATTACCACCACTTCTACCATTGCTACCACAACCACTACTAATACCACTTCTCCTAGGATTACTACTAGTACTAATACCACCACCACTAGTAGTAGTATTATCACTACTACTACTACCACCACAGCTATTACTACCACTATTACCACCACAACCACCACTATTACTACCACTATTGTAATCACTACTATCATCACCCCTCACCACCACCACTCCTCCTCCTCCTCCTTTTCCTCCTCCTCCTCCTCCTCCTCCTACTGCTACTACTACTACTACCACTACTACTACTACTACTACTACTACTACTACTACTGCTACTGCTACCACCACCACCACCACCATTACCATTACTATTACAGGTACTACTATCATTATTACTCCTGCTATAGAACAGATGCAGATCCTCTTTGTTAGAGGAAGCTTCCTGTTGGGATTTCCCTAGATCAATGAAATCATAGGTCTGGTCTAAAACCAAGTCCTTGTTTTGTTTGTTTCTTTTGTTTTTGTTGGTTTTTTCTCAAGTCAGCTAAGGGTGCCACAGTGCACAGAGCACTAGCATTGAGTCAGGAAGACCTGAGTTTAAATCCAGCCTTTACTGATTGTGTGACCCTAGACAAGTCACTTAATCTCTGTTTATCTCAGTTTCTTCAACTGTAAAATGGGGTTAACAGTACTTATCCACCCAGAGGGATTGAGAGGATCAAAGGTGATGTGTGTAATGTGCTTAGCATAGTACCTGCACACAGTAGGTGATAATAAATACTTATTCCTTTCAAGTAGCAGTAGTAGCAGCAGCAGCAACATTAGTGGTAATAGTGGTGGTAATAGTAATTAATGGTAACTTTTCCTGGATCCCTTTATAACACAGAGGAACAGCTGACTACTCTGCTTAAATACCTCATTTGCTTAAATATGTGTCCCTAGTGCTTAGCACAGTCTCTCTGTCTGTCTGTGTCTCTCTCTCTTCCCCCCATCTCACTCCTGCCTGCCTCTGTCTCTGTCTTCCTCTGTCTCTGTCTTTCAATCGCTCCCCCTCAAACAAACAAACAACAACAAAAAACCAACTTGTCTTCCAGGGTGAATGCCTCCAAGACCCGTAGAGCAGATCCCTTCTCTTCTCCACCAGAGGTGCATAGCTCCTGCCTTCCTGATTCCTAAGAAGGAAAAGGAGGCTCCCGAAGAAAACAAGGCCATGCCTAGAATTCTGTTATAAAGTATTTGGGCATCTTTCCACTAGATGTTCAGAATGTCATCCAGTCCTGTCCTGTCAAGAGCATCCCTGAAAGGATCCATCCCAGGCCCCACCCTTCAGGCTGATTTCCTCAGAATGAGACTCAACAGAAGTAGACAAATCCAAATATTTGCACTCCGCCCCCAACACCCCACCACATAAATCAGCCTTCCTAGAATTCCCCTCCCCCTTTCAAGGCTGATTGATTTTTTTTTCAGATACTCAGCACTGCTGGGCACATGGATTTCCTGGACCACCTTGTCCTTGAGTCATGATTACCCAGTAAATTTCCAGACATAGTACCCACCTGTCCTGTGCCAGCCAATTCTGAGGAGCAATTCACATCAAGATCAAGTGCTTGGGACAGCTGTTACTGGTGGCAGAATGATCCTGTTTCCATTAGGAAAGCAATTGGGTTGGTTGGTTGGCACTATGATGCATCCCTGCCCCCAGTGACATCCATCTCACTCCCCATGCAATTCTAGTCAGGGGCATGAGTCAATGGGCTCCATCAAACTCCTGTGTATAAATCTGTTGTTTTTTTAAAAATGTCATTTTCAAGATAATAAATACCAGGAAATAGCCTCCAAAGGTACACACATAATCGTCACATTTTTCACCCTGTAGCTCATGATATTTATCATCATCAGCTAAGACTATGGTATAGCATCTTCTTTGGAATCTCCAAGGAGGATTTCTGTTGTTCACAATTGTCCAAAAGGGATTACATCCAGGCGAAGATTTTCAAAAATGGTGTCCAAGGGAAAAAAGAAAACAAGAAACATGCTGACTTCCTCACTGGGTTTTTTAGAGACAAGGATGATGACCCATCAGTTAGGAACCCTGAGAAGACTGCAGGCTCTTCAAAGGGTCTTTAACCCCTTTGCTGGGAGCACAAACACAAAAGGAAGACGGTTGTTCCCCTATTCATTTGGTTCACACTTTGGTTCATTTGACGTCCGTAACCAGAACTCTTTTAAATGCCTTTTACTCTCAAATATTTAAATACTCTTTTAAATAACTTGCCCAAATAACTAACTCACTGCTAAAAGCAATTTACTGCTATTTGAAGCATCTTTGGATTCTGTTTGAAGAGCTCAGTCTTATTGTAACCCTATCTAATTAAAGATATTTCACAATTCCAAGGACATATGCCATGAATGAATGAATGGATGAATGGAAAAATCTTTTTTAAAAACATACTCTATTCTAAGCACTGAAGATACTAATAGAAAAATGAGACATTCCTTGTTCTCAAGGAGCTCAGGCTCTGATTGAGAGATGGAATACGTAAAAGGAGGTTCAGTTGCACAGTATATGGAAAAGCCAGGAAACCCCAAGGAAGCAACATGAAAGTAGAAGGCAAAGACCAGGAGTCTATTCTTTTTATCAGTAGGTCAGAAGATAATGCCATGAGTCTAGAGGGCTAAGAAGTAGATTATATGGCAAGGTTTAATGGTCCTCCATCTTACCAGAAGGAATAAAGTTGATGACTCCCATTTCATCCCAACAGTGTGAGTAGTCCAACAGCCTGACCCATAGTCAGGGAAGTAGATGAGAATTCAAGCAGAGAAGGCCACCCCCCAAGAGCAGCAGGTTTCCATCTGGACGGCCTAGAAGGTTTGGAGCAGTCCAATAATACTGCATATTCTGCCAATACCTACTTCATATTAAACCATAATGAAACTTATTTTCAGCATTTGTAAGCAGAAATAAGATTCATAGAAAGTTCTAGAGAGACTAAACTAAGTGGACTGAGTATAATGGAATATCAGTATGCAGTTACAAATAAGAAATGTGAGGGATTTGAAGAAACATGGGAAGACTTTTATGTACTGATGCAGAGTGAATTAAGTAGAAGGATAGGATACACATTCACTACAACAACCTAAATGAAGCAACTCTAAATAATTGTTAAAATCAATTAAGGATCCCAAGGAACAGATAATGAAACATAATTGCCTCCTTCCAAGAAAGAGGAGGGGTACCTCTCCTGGTACCAGGTACCAGGATAGCAGAAGGTCACACCATTTATCAGAGGGGTCACTTTCTTATTCCTCTTGACTATTTTTCTTTATAACATGGGTGGGTTAAATTGTGGGCTCTGGGGTAGAGCTTTGGGGTTGGAAGCCTAGGTATAAAATCACCTTTGTAAAAACCCAACACCGTAGCCACCTACAAGCATTCATATAATTTATTTAAGATACATATAAATTAAAATCAAAAACAGGCAGCCATATGGTTAGATCTGAGAGAGATCTTAGAGATCATTTTAGTCAACTAACATCATGTCACAGATGAGGAAACCAAAGCTCAGAAAGTAAAATGACTTATCAAAGGTCATATAGCTAGTAAGTAGCCAAGCACAGGTTCCAAGCTCGCACTTTTGACTTTCCTCAGCTGGTGGTTGTCTATATTGTTAACCACAGTAGACTTACATATCTTTTGGCAGGAGCAGGGAGCATACCTTACCAGAAGGTATAATTATCAGCCATTCATAACATCACCTTCAAATGGTTTAGGATGATAAGCGAATATGCTCTATTTTGTCCAGTGATGTCAGGGTGGTATAGTGTAAGTACGAGGCTTGTATCATACCTCACATACTTTCTAATTATAAGACAGTAGGCCGATCACTTAATCTCTCCCTCATCTGTGAAATGGGAATAAGAAGTGGACCTATACAAATAAAGTCAGATCTAAATAATTGGAAAAACATTGGTTGCTCATGGGTAGGCTGAGCTAATATAATAAAAATGACAACTCTGCCTAAATTAATGTACTTATTCAGTGCCTAAATTAATTTACTTATTCGGTGTCAAACTACCAAAATTGTTTTATAGAGCTAGAAAAAAATAATCAAATTCATCTGGAAGAACAAAAGGTCCAAAATATCAAGAGATTTAATGAAAAGAAATGCTAGGGAAGGTGGCCTAGCCATACCAAATCTTAAATTGTATTATAAAGCAGTAATCATCAAAACTATTTGGTACTGGCTATATATACAGTGGCAAATCAGTGGGATAGGTTAAGTACACAAGACACAGTGGTCAATGACTATAATAATTTATTATTTGATAAATCCAAATACTCTAGCTTCTGGGATAAGAACTCAGTATTTGACAAAAACTGCTGGGAAAATTGGAAAATAGCATGGCAGAAACTAGGCATAGACCTATATCTCATATCATATACCAAAATAAAGTAAAAATGAGTACACAATTTAGATATAAAGGCTGATACTAAAAGCAAACTGGGAGAGCAAGGAATAGTTTACCTGTCAGATTTATAGAGAATGGAAGAATTTATGACCAAACAAGAGATAGTGAACACTGTGAAATGCAAAATGGATAATTGATTACATTACATTGAAACATTTTTGAATAAACAAAGCCAATGCAACCAAGATTAGGAGGGAAGCAGAACACTGGGAAAGAATTTTTACAATCAGTGTCTCTAATAAGCGTCTCATTTCTAAAATATATAGAGAACTGAGTCAAATTTATAAGATTACAAATCATTCCCCAGTTGCTAAATGGTCAAAAGATATGAACAGGTAGTTTTCAGATGAAGAAATTAAAGCTATCTATAGTCATATTGAAAAATGTTCTGAATCACTGTTGATTAGAGAAATGCAAATCAAAACAACTCTGAGGTACCACATCACACCTATCTGATTGGCCAACATGACAAAACAGGAAAATGATAAATGCTGGAGAAGAAGTGGGAAAATTGGAACACTAATGCATTGCTGGTGGAGTTGTGAAATGATCCAATCATTCTGGAGAACAATTTGGAACTATGCCCAGAGGGCTGCAAAACTGTACATATCCTCTGACCCAGAAATACCACTTCTAGGTCTGTATCCCAAAGAGATCATACAAATGGGAAAAGGACCCACATGTACAAAAATATTTATGCCAGCTCTTTTAGTGGTGCCAAGAATTGGAAATTGAGGGGATGCTCATCAGTTTGGGAATAGCTGAACAAGTTGTGGCATATAAATGTAATGGAATACTATTGTGCTATAATAAATGATGAGCAGGCAGGCTTCAGAAAAAAACCTGGAAAGACTTGTGTGAACTGATGCTAAGTGAAATGAACAGAACTAGGAGAACAGTGTAAATAGTAACAGCCACACTGTGTGATGACTGATTTTAATAGACTTATCTCTTCTTAGCAATGCAAGGATCTAAGATAACTCCAAAAGACTCATTATGGAAAATGCTATCCACATCCAGAAAAAGAACTTTGGAGTCTGAATACAGATCAAAGCATGCTATTTACTCTCTCAGTTTTTTTTCTTTTTTTGTTTGTTTCTTATTTCTCATGGTTCCCCGTGTTGGTTCTAATGATTCCTTTAAAACATGACTAATGTAAAATAATATAATAACAATATTATATATATATATATATATATATACACACACACACACACACACATATATATTATATAATGTAAAATAATGTTCAATTTGAATGTATATATAGAGCCTATATCAAAATGCAGGCTATCTTAAGGTAGGGGGAGGGGAGAGATGGAGAGAAAATATGGAACTCAAAATCTTCTGGAAGTGACTGTTGAAAACTATGAATAAACAAATAAATAAATAAAAGAAATGTACCTACCTCACATGTTTATTATTTGGAGCAAATGAGGCAATGTATATAGAGTCATGGCCACCCCATAACTCCTCCACCCAAAAGGCCCTACCATGGCCACCACTCAGCTTGATGTGAAGTCTTCCTCAGGAAAATATATACTTATTAAGGACAGGGTCTTTTTTCACTTTCGTATTTGTATCCTGAGTGCCTAACACATAGTAGGGACTTAATAAATGGTTCATTCATTCATTTCATAAAATGGTTGGCAAGCTTTCGAGTCCTCTAGAAATTTGAGTCATTATTATTATCATTGGGACTCTTACCATCTCATGGATAATTTATTTGCCAACTGATTGATTTATTGATTGATTGATTCATAATTGGGTGGTCATCCTAGACTTCCAGATATTACCTACAAGTGTCAGCTTGATATTCCTTCATTCATCTAACAAACATAATTTTGCCTCTCTCTGCATCGGACATGATGCTTTGCACTAAAGATAAAAAATCCCAAAGGAAATAGCACATGATGCCAAAAAACTTTGAATCTATTGGGGGGGGGGCAGACAACATGTACATATACAAATACATACAAAGTCCATACAAAAGTAATGGAGGTGGTGCCAGCAAGTGGAATGATCAGGAGAGATTTTGGGTAGGAAAAGATTCTTGAGCTTTGAAGGAAGCCTAGGATTCTAAAAATTTCAAATCGCAAGACACAATGTTGAATGAAATACATCTGCTAAGGGTTACACCCACAATTCCACCAACTAAGGAAACTGAGGGACAGAACTATGACTTAATCTTGCCCTCAGAAATAGCAGCAGAACTTGGAACCAGCTTTGTAAACTGCATTCTAACTTTAAAGTCAAATGAAGAAATGCATCATACTAGCAAGAAGTAAGTAATTACTTTCATTCAAGAGATGCCCTCTCTCTCTCTCTCTCTCTCTCTCTCTCTCTCTCTCTCTCTCTCTCTCTCTCTCTCTCCTTTTAAGATTTGTCTAAAACATCCTGAAAAGCTATTTACAAACCATGACCCAATTTTTCTTCCTTAAGAGGCTGAAATTGCCTCTCAGAAGTGAGAGGCTAATTCCTTAATTCCTTAATAATTGGATATTTTAAAAATTGTAATCATTTTTTTTAAAAGTCTAGAGATGTCTCCAAAGCTATGTTTAACAGGGTCATATGTCATCATGCGCTTGGAAAATTCTCTTTGATTGCATTGATGATGATGTCTCTTCCACTTCCAGGATTTTTAAATAAAGGACTAGAGCCAGGGTTCTTCACATGGGGTCTATCAACTTGTATATAGATAGATAAATACATACATACATACATACATATATAGATACATAAATAGAGATGGATAGATGGATGGTGGGTGAGTAGAGAAAAATATGTGAAAGAATAGATAGAGAAATAGATGGATAGATAGCTAGATGATGGACAGATAGATAAATGCTTAGATAAATAGATACATAGAGATAGATATAGGCAGATGGATAGATGGATGGATAGATGGATGGATAGATAGAAATAGGTATATACATAAATTAAAAGGCAGATAAATAGGTGGATAGAGAGATACATGATAGATAGATAGATAGATAGATAGATAGATAGATAGATAGATAGAAAAGAAGGAATGAAAATAAGGGAAGAGAACAAGCATTTATTAAGCACCTACTATGTGTCAGGCACTCCTAAGTATTTTACAAATATCTCATTTGATAGACAAATAACATAGGCAAGGGCGAGAGAGAGAGAGAGAGAGAGAGAGAGAGAGAGAGAGAGAGAGAGAGAGAGAGAGAGAGAGAGAGATCTTGGTTCTGGAGAACTGATGATGAAACACACCTAGGTAGAGGATGAGGGAGAGTAGCCTATGGAGATAGAGCATTACATCCATTATCCACTAGGGTTGTCTGTTGAATGTTTTTCACTTAACTGTTTTTTTCTCTGGGACAAGGGAAGGTCCAAGTGTGTAAAAGTAGTTGGGGAATAAATGAGATGTAGAAAACAAGAAACATCAGTTTTGTGTGGGGTTTTTGGTCTCCTTTTTTGTCTGGAGGAAGCAGATTATGATCTGAAAATGGTCACACACACCCAGTGCCTCTGTGGCTCTAAAGCAATGACAACATTAAAATCATATTTGAAACCTTTTCCTTTAGACCAGGAATCTGCACCTTAGTCATATGGTACAACCCTTTGGTGATCTAGTGAAGTCCCTGGAGCCATCTCAGAATTCTAAATGCATAAAATAAAATGCACAGGATTAGTATGGAAATCAATTGTGTTAAAATACTAGTATCATGACATTTTTAAAAAATGAGTTTACACATCTCAGATTAAGAACTCCTGTTTTAAACTTTTGGTAACCTTGAATTCTATTGTCCCTTCTTTTGACTATTTTCAGGAAAGGGATTCCACTTTGTTAGAAGGAATTCATACAAGAAGGAGCTATTAAGCCATGTTCACAGACATGCATTTTTGACAATGTGGTATAGTATAGAGGATGTTGCACCTACAGAAGGTTTGGGTTCAAATTCTGCCCCTGACATCAGCTTTGTGTCCCCAAGCAAGTCACGAAACCCCTCTGTGCCTCAGGCAACTCTAGAATTTGTCTAGTGCATCGTAAATGGGTGTCAAGCTGCATCAATAAAAAGAAGTCTCACCCTAGGAGTACCTTATGCTATATATTATCACATTGCTACACATCCTCATTGCTACATATAATAATATATTTACAGTGCATTGCCTGAGCAAGTGCCACAGAGTTTTACATGCACTGGGTCATAACAGCTAGTATTTGTATAGTACCTGCTACGTGCCAGAGACTATGCTAAGTATTTATTTAAAATAAATAGTACCTCATTGTATCCTGACAATGACTCTGGGAGGCAGGTGCAATTATCATTCTACCTATATTACAGTTGAGAAATCTAAGACAAACAGAGGTTAAGTAACTTGCCCACGGTCACACAGCTAGTAAATTTGTGAAACTGGATTGAAACTCAGATCTCTTGGAGTCCAGTTACACAATGTGCCACCTCATTGCCCCAATGACACTTAAGCTATGACTATTGAATGAATGAATAAATCAACATTTTCTTTCACATTTTTAAAACAATGCCTTCTGAAACTCTGCTATATTTCATTTTTTCTTCTGATATCTCCCTAACAAGAAAAGAGGGAGGGTAGAGAAGTGAGCAAGGGACTGGAAAGGCTTCAGCCTTCCAAAGCAGAAACTAAACTGAGAAATAATTCTTTGTTTTCCCTAGCTCAATGGTAAAATTCCCAAAGATGAAAATGAGAGCCAGGGGTAATATCTTCCAAAAGTAAACCACAAAGTCACCAAGGGCACATGACTCACTGAGCCCTATTTCAAGTAGCCCCAGTTCCAAATAAGGAACCGTACCTTCACCTCTCAAATCTGAACCAGACAAACATTTGTCAGCTCAGACCAATAACCATCAGTTCTCTCCTCCCCCAGGAAATATCTGGAGAATAACTTGCCTGAGTCTTAGTCTCCTCATGTGTAGAATGGGCCTCAAAAATACCCGTGTCCCTACACCTGAGGGTTGTTGGGAGGATCACTTGAGATCTAGCCCACTGGCCAAATCATGCAACACTAGGCCTGGCAGCCTTCCCCGAGCAGTCTTTGACTGGCTTTGCTGGTTTGTCCTCAATTGGTCACTCCTCAAAATCTGGGGATCCAATTCAACCCCACCTCAAGTCCCCGAAGATCACTTCTATTTTTGACTCTAATGTAAAGAGAACCAACCCCCTTCTCCCCCAATCCCACCCCAGAGGGAGGAAGGAAAAAGATATTCAGACAATGAACATGAATCAAGAGTATTATTCCTAACAGAATGTTTAGAATCATTTAAGAGTCTAGTGTGTAAGCTCCTTGAGAGCAAGGACTTTGCTTTGCCTTTCTCTGCATGCCTAGTGCTTAGCCCAGTATGTGAGGCTTTAGAAATGCTAGTTGATTGACTCAATGACCTTTGGAACACTTGCTGCGGGGGTGTTCCCTAACTTTCCTAGATTCATCTCTACTGAGGATGCCCTGGTGACACTAGGTGGGCTCTTTTCTTTCTGATGGTCCCTCCTTCTCAGTGGGTGACTCCTTCTCAGATGTTCTTTCACTGTTCATGTTGTCAATGCAACTGATCCGGTAGCCAATATTCCATGGCCTGGCTGCCTGGGAAGGGGAAAGGCACCAGCTGCCTTTCTAGATCTTACAAGACCCTGTACCAAAGGAAAGAATACAGAAATAAAAGGTGGCCTCATCCCTGACAATGAATTGCCTGTTTGCTCACAAGTTGTCCTGGTGGGGAGAAAAGAATCTCCCACGGACTTCCCAGAGTTCAGAGTCATTCACACTCCTCACACTTTGAGGACAGCAGAACATCACAACAGGATGCTACAGAGAAAATTTTTGCACTCATACCTAGACACTGGAACGGGTGTGCTGCCATACTGTGAGCGATTTTTCCAATCGGCCTTTCGCTGGGGGAATAAGGGGAATATTTCAAATGGGAATATTCTCCCCCAGTGTGCAAGTTGAGTAAATCCAGGCTCTACAAAATGGAAGTCAACATGGCTTTTGTATGTAAATGACAGCTACAATGATGAGGAAGGGGGTGATGAAATGGTAATGATGAGGATGGCCAGTGAAATCTCCAAAACAGGAAAACATCTGCATTCCAAAGAAAAAAAAAGAAAGAGAGAGATAGAAGAGAAGAGAAAAGCAAAAAGCAATGAAATATGAGTTTGAAGTTTCATGAGTCTAGTAGCAGAATTAGGCTAGTCTATGATGTTAAAGGCAGGCCCTGGCTTTGACCCTGTCTATATCATGCATGTACGTGGCTGTTTGTATGTTATATCCCCTCCTTAGACTGCACCAAGATTTTATCAATTTTTCTATCCATAGAATTTAGCAGAGTACCTAGCACACAGAAAGCACTTAATAAATGCTTGTTGGCTTGATTTAGAAATAATCCATCCAAGGGGCAGCTAGGTGGTATAGTGGATAGAGCACCAGCCCTGAATTCAGGAGGACCTGAGTTTAAATCCAGCCTCAGACCAAACACTTGACATTTACTAGCTGTGTGACCCTGGGCAAGTCACTTAACCCCCAATTGCCTAAAAAAAAATTATCCATCCTGATGTCAACAGGGCAGGTAGCATCCAGAACCCCACCTCTTCCTACCTTGTTCTATAATTCAGAAATCCCGAACCTGGTTCCCCCAATCATTCACTGGTCCCTTGGGCAGATGTTTAGCCAAATTCCATTCAAAGTTAGTTTGTCATATCACAGATTCAGATTTTCTAGTCCAATCCCCTCATTTTTCATGTGAGGAAAGTAATGAATCCCAAGCCTCCTTATCATACCTCCCATTCCTCCCAGCCAAGCCTCAGCCTTAGACCAAACTCACCATCCAGTGCTTTCATTCCTGGACATGTGATGCCAAATGAAGGTGGAGAAAATCTGGATGGGGTTGACTCCAAATTTTATGTTCTATAACCTCAGCTGGATCCTGGATGCTATTAGGCAATCCTATTATATCTCACTTATCAGCTTACTCTCACACTCTCCACAGAAGCTCTCCCAAACCTTCTCAACCTTCTTCAGACCTCCATGGCTCTTCCTCCCCACCCCCACTCTCCAAGCTGAGAGCTTTTCTATTTTACAGAAGAAAAAAAGAATTAAGGTCAGTCTCCTTGAAGTCCTTCTCCCCTCTTCCAGACCTCCTATCACTCAGATGTCTTTGGCCATTCTCTCCTCCTTCACCCCTATCTCACATGAAAAAGTGGCCTTACTCCTTACCAAGGCCAAGCCCCCTACCTGCTCAATCTGATCCCTTGTCACCCCCTCTCTAGCAGACTACCCCCTCGTTTATCTCCCTCCCTCACTTAACTTTAATCTCTTCCTCTCTAATGGCTCATTCTCAACAGCCTATAAACATGCTTATGTCTCCCTCAACCTGAAAAATACCCTCACTTGATCCTTCCATCTCTACTAACTATTGTCTCATTTCTCTTCTGCCTCTTGTAGATAAACTCCTCGAAAAGTGGCCTACAACAAGGCCCTCCACTTTCCTCTCACTCTCTTCTAAACCCCTTAGAAACCAGCTTCTGACCTCATTCTACTAAAACTGCTCTCGCCAAAGTTATGAATGATCTCTTTTCTCCATCCTCATGCCCCTTGACATCCCTGCAGCCTTTGACACAGCTGATCATGCTCTCCTTCTTGACATTCTCTTCTCTCTGTGTTTTCCAGACCCTCCCCCTGGTACTCCTCCTATCTCTCTGAACACTTCTTCTTTGCCATCTTTGCTGGAACCTCCTCCAGATCATACCCTCTAACCATAGGTGTCCCTCAGGGCTCTGTCCTGGGTCCTCTTCTCTTCTCCCTCTAGAGTGCTTCACTGGGTGACCTCATCAGCTCGCAGGGATTTAATTGTTGCTTCTATACTGGTGACTCTCAAATCGGTCTATCCAGATCCAATCTCTCTGCTGACCTCTAATCTCATATCTCCAATAACCTTTCAGAAATTTCAAACAGCATATCTAGTAGATATCTTAAGCTCAGCATACACAAAATTGAATTCATTGCCTTCCCCCCTAAATTCTCCCTTATACACCCTCCCTATTACTGTAGAGTGCAACCACCGTCCTCCCAGTCCCTCAGACTTGCAACCAGTTGGGAGTCATCCTGGATTCCTCACTATATCTCACTCCCAACTATATCCACTATGGTGGCAATGCCTGCCAATTTCACCTTTGCTACATCTCCCGAATGCATCTCCTTCTGTCCTCTGACACTGCCCCCATTATAGTAGAGCTCATCACCTCACGCCTCGATTACTGCAATCGCTGCCAGTGGATCCGCCTCAAGTCTCTCCCCGCTCCAGTACTTTCTCCATTCAGCTACTAACGCGATTTTTCTGTAGTACCAGTCTGACCATGTCACCCCCTCCCCCACTCAATACGCTCCAGTGGCTCCCTATTGCCTCTGGGATTAAATAAAAAATGCTGTGGCATTCAAAGCCTTTCATAAGCTAGCCTTCTCTATCTTTCCAGTCTTCTTATGCCTGACTTCCCAACACCGATTCTCTGGTCCGGTGACACTGGACTCCTGGCTATTTCGTAAACAAGATAATACTTCTCCTACTCTTGGCATTCTATCTGCCCACCCTCATGGATGGAATGCTGCCTACTCTCCCTCCTCCATTCCGATGCTCAGATCCTTGGCTTCCTTTAAGCCCCACCTAAAAACCTCATCTTTTACTGGAAGCCTTCTCCAATGCTTCTTAATTCCGGGGCCTCCCCTTCCCCTCATTATTCCCTATTTATTCTCTAGGTAGCTTGCTTTGTACAAACTCTCGTGTACATTTTCTCCTCCATTAGGCTCTAAGTTGCTTAAGGGCAGATACTGTTTTGTGCCCCCTTTTTCATTCCCAATGCTTTGCACATAGTCAGCACTTGATAAATGCTTTTGATTGATTTTTCATATTAGGAAATTGAGATCATGGAAGGTTAAGCAATATGCCCATGGTCTCACAACTAGGAGTCTTGGCACCTATGACACATTTATTAACTGCAGGTATTTGTGTATTTGGCGGGGGCAGGGTAAGGCAATAGCTGGTCTCACTTGTAGATTCAGTTCTGCCAGGAGAGGGGGCTGTCTCTCCATTTCTTCTACTTCCCCGACTTCTGCTGGCCTGTGATTCTGTTCCCTCACCCTCTGCCAAAGGTTCCTCCGTTTCTCAATCCCACCTTGCCACTAGCCCTGTCAGAGTGCAGCCAGTGTACGTCTAGAAGATGGTCCCCAGATGGTCCTCCCCACCATGTCAGCACCTGGGGAAAAGTCCTGGTTGGTACCACCTCCTTGTAGCCCTAGCAGCTGAGAGCAAGCCTGAATTCCCTGCCTTCCAATCCAGCACTGTGAGCAGCTCTCTAAAGACTACACAGCTGGGCACATTGGATCAGGCAGAGCAAAAATGTAGGGGACAATAGGGGGAAATAAATGTGTTCATGTTCTTCCAGAGCCCTGCCTTACAAAGGGTGGACCTGTCCCTTTAAGGATGGGATAAATAAAAGAGGACATTGAAAGAAAGACTGCAGAATGTCCTGAGGATGACCACCAAGACAGCATGGAGTTTTGAACACATTCCTCGTATGAGAATCAGTGAGGCAGCTGGAGGTGTGTAGCATGGAGAAGAGGACACTGGAGTGACGTGATTATCATGTATCTGAAGAGTGGGGCAACAAGGGAGTACAATGGTTAGACTGGTGGACCTGCAGTCAGGAAGACCTGAATTCAGGCTCAGATACTTCCTAGCTGTGTGACATTGGGCAAATAAGTAGCAGCCTTTATCTGCCTCAGTTTCCTTATATGCAAAATGGGGATAAAAATAGCACTTAGTAAACACGGTGATTGTGAAGGTAAATGAGATATTTGTTAAGTGTTGTGTCAACCTTCGGCAGCTAGGTGGCACAGTGGATAGAATGCTCGTCCTGGAGTGAGGAAGACCTGAGCTCAAATCCGACCTCAGACACTTATTAGCTATAAGAAATTTAACCTTGGGCAAAAAACTTTACTTTGTTTGCCTCAGTTTCCTCATCTGTTAAAATGGACTGGAGAAGGAAATGGCAATCCACTCCAGTATCTTTGCCAAGAAAACCCCAAATGGGGTCACAAAGAGTCAGACATGACTGAAAAACACCTGAACACAACACAACATGTAAACCTTAAAGGGTTATATAAGTTGCAGTTATTCATTAGCTGACAGGTAGAAGAGGAATTCACTTCTTCTTCACATGAGAAGGAAGAACCAGGAGAGATAGGTAAAAGCTGCCAAGAGGCAAACCTGGGCTTAACCTGGGTCTGTTAATTGAATACTTTTCTTGAGCACCTACTGTGTACAAGGCACCATAGTAGGCACTGGGAATATAGAGATAAATATGAAATATCTGTAACCTCAAAAAGTTTACATAAGAAAAAAAGAAGGCCTGAGAGTTGTCCAAAAGGGGAAGATGGGTTTGCCAGGGTACCAGTAGGCTCCTTCTCCCTGAGTCTTTAAGCAATGCTTACTTTCAGGCATGCTGCCAAAGGAATCCTGGCTCGGGATTGGCTTTCACAAGCTGGTGTCTGAGGTCCCTTCCCACTGGGAGATTCTGTGTCACATTTTGCCTGTGGGTTTTTTTTTCCTTTTTTTTCTGGAGGACTCCTGGTATTATCTCAGGATATACCAGCACTAGGCCCTGGTACAAGTTCAAATATGAGCAGCAGATAGCCTGGGAATACCCCCAAGTCACAGGAAATCACCCTGGCCTCATCCATAGAGTCCTAGGGAAAAGTTATTGACAGAGATTCTCCAAGTCACCAGGAACCTCAAGGGTCATTTTGTACAACGTGGTGCTGACCAGAAATTTCCCCAGCAATGTCCCAAACACGGCTTATCTAGATTCTCCTGGAAGGCTTCCCAGGAGGAGGAACAGCTTTCCTCTCCAGGCATTCCTTTACACTTTTGGACAGCTCTACCCACAGCAAGTTGAAATCCTCTATTCTGCAACTTCCTCCATTGTTTATGGTTCTGCCTTCTTTGAGTCAGGTCATCTCAGGTCATGAGGCCAAGGTCACATTTCTGGCTCTAACATCATCCACCCCCATATTTGGCTAGTTTGTGTTTAGAGAGGAAATATAGACTAGTGGAAAGAGTGCTAGCCTTGGAGACAGACAACCTGAGTTCTGTTTCTGACTCAGCCACAGAAGAGGTGTGACAATGACAAATCCCTCAACCCCTCTGAGTCTCAGTTTCCTCTTTTGTAAACTGAAGGGGCTGGTCTAGCTTACTTCTACTGTTGTAATCACCACCCTCCTTTCCCTACACGTAAAAATGTGCTTGTCAATGACATCATTTGCCACTAGAGGTAGTGTGGTGCTGGCTGAACTACTTCCTCAATGTGCAATGTTGGGCAAGTCATTCAGCCCAGATTATGAGACAGCATTGTAATGTTTGACCCTCTTAGGGACAAAGTGGAGAGACTGGAGGGTAATCGCTCATAGGTTTGAGTTCAGAGAATGGAGAAAACAACATAGGTCTATGAGAGGATTGGGAATTGAGCTGATATGGGGGGGGAGGTTGGTTGGTTCAGGAGTCAGGAGATTCAGGTTCAAATCCAGCATCTACCATGGAGTTCCTGGGTGACTTTTAGGCAATGGATCTTTCTTGGTTCTCATTTTTCTCATTTATAAAATGATGGGGCTGAACTAAATGGCCTTCAAGGTCATTTCCACCTCTAACTCTATGATTCTAAGAATCATAGAAAGAAAAATAAAAGAAAGAATGAAAGATGAAAGAAAATTAAAGATGAAAGAAAGAAAGCTTTGGAAGAAAGATCTGTGAGGGAATGAGGAGAGGGTAGCACAGTCAGGAATGAATGCAGGCAGCATGGCACTGAGGAAAAACCATGAGTTTGGAGCTTAAGACCCTAGGTTTGAATCTCACCTCTGCCACTTTCTGTGTCACCTTGGGTAAGTCACTTCTTTTTTGGTCAAATTTAACTCAGTCACCTTACAAGACGAGGGGGTCCAACTAAATGATGCCTAATGGCTCCAGTTCTTTAATTCTCAGTTCCCTTGAGTGAAGTGATAGTGGTGGGGATGAACCTACCTCTCCACACTCTTCTTTTGACTTTCCAAACTTCTCCCTTGTGTGGGTACCTGCTCCCAAATGCCTCCTTTCCCCCATTTTTCAGCTCCTTTTTATGCATTCTTTTTCCCAATTAGAATACAAGCTCCAGCAGCCTCTTGGTTGGTTTGTATGTTTTTAGTATTCACATTCTCAGAGGTTAGCACACTGTCTGAAACACGGAAAGCAGTTTACAAAATATGTGTTGACTTTGTTGACTTCACTTGATTTATCCAAGCCGGAGCAGTGGGACAATAGTGAATAATTGGACTGGACAGATTAGGGTAGAGCTAGATAAAGCATGGGAAACCACATACTGGGAAGGAGGGGTGGGGATGGCAAAGTTTCATTGGATGTTGTGGGCAATTGGCAACTATTCTTAGCTATTAAGTGAATGAGTCCTCTCAGGAATGCCTGGATGAAAGAAGAGTTTTACGAAGATTTAAGGAGTGGCAATGAGAAGGCCAGATTGGGGAACTAGGAGAGTGGAGATCAAGAACAATAACAGTGACTGGAATGGATGCATTGTCTTCATGTTTGCAAAGGGTTCTACCCGTGTTATCTCATTTTACATTCACCCAAAAAATCCCTATGCAGAAAGTAATACAGATGAGATTGTCCCCATTTACACTTTGAGAGGAGAACAAAAAAAACTTTGCAAGGAAGTTAACTTAGTTCTTATTGGTATTGAAGATGTTAACAATAATAATAGCTAACATTTACATAATGGTGTAACATTTGAGAAGTGCTTTACAAGCATGGACTCATTGTAATCCTCAAAAGAACCTTGGGAAATATGGACTGCTATTATCTCCAGTTTACAGAAGAGGAAACTGAGGTTAAGTGATTTGATCAGGGTCACCTAGCTAGCACATATGTGAAGCTACATTTGGATTCAAGTCTTCCTGACTCCTAGTACAGAGCTCTATTCACTGAGACACCTAACCACCTTTTAGCACCCAGGTTTTCCAGACTCCAAGTACTAGCCAGGTTACTGTAGTAATCTCTGCTTGATGTGATGGATGTGGAGCTAAGGCAGTACCAGCTATTGTGCAGTAGGAAAGGTGGAAACAAGGCCCAACCTCAGATCTCAAGCCAGAATCTCTCCCCTCAAACTAAAAATCACCTCAAAATGTAAACTTCAAAACCTCTCCTTCCTGGCAGGCAGTGAGCTGCTGAGGCATGACTAGGTCAGGATTAGAGGACCACAGAGCTGAAGCTGGAAGGGACCTCACAGGATATCTGGCCCAACCTCCTCATTTTACAGAGCAGGAAACTGAGTCAGGAAGGTGACATTCCCAACATCACTCAGTTCCCAAACATAAGAAGTAGGATTTGAACCTAGGACCTATGGCTCTAGTTCTTATCCCACTTCACCACGAATTGTCTTCCTCTCTTATCTTTCAGATGGGAAGCCAACGATAGACTCAGAGCCAATTAGCAGAGCTCTCTCTCCAGAAAGGGAGCCATCTTTCTGTCTATAGATTCACCATCATCTCATGAAGGATTATCCCTCCCTTGAGCCTCCCACAGTATTCTGTGGCTCCATCTGTTCCCTTTAGTTGCCTAGTATCATTTCACCCTTAAACCACTGGAGGTATGTGGAAGTTAGGGAACAGGTTTTAGTGATCCATAGATCAATCTCAGCACTTCAGATAATTCCTAGAAATGGAAGGCAACCTCACAAATGTTATTCATCGCTTGAATGGCTTAAACTGAAGACAAGACCTATAGGTGCCACACTGGCAAGTTGGCCAAAGTCATTGGCCTGGTGACAATATTAGGCAGTGGCTTCCTCCTCTCTCTCACCTCCTTGTGACTCTTCTGCCCTCCCCCCCAACACCACCCTCTCCTCTGTAGGGGGTTTCTCCAAATGAGAAACTTTTTTTTGTCTGAACAACTTCCTAAGAGAGAAGAGGAAACAGGAATAAAAACAATCCTGGGGAAGAAGGACTGAGATTCCACTCACCACATAAGCTTCAGAGTCTGGTTACACGGGGAAGTAAGGATGCCTGGCCAACACATGTCTGAAAACCCAAATCTGCTTTCTGTTCTCTAGCTTGGTCACTACTGGGGCTTGCCCCACGTCTCTCCCCTTGCTTTTTTTCAGACTGAGGTTTCTCCCTTGGATTAGACATTTAGGTGCTACTCATAGACCCATCCCAATACTGATAAACAGGTATGGGATCATCAATCTGATCGATTTCTGACCTGGGCCAGTTTGCCCTCCCCTCCCCCCCCCATTTTTTTAGGCAATGACTTGCCCAGGGTCACACAGCTAGTAAGCATTAAGTGATTGGTCTGAGGCCAGATTTGAACCCAGGTCCTCCTGACTTCAGGGCTGGTGCTCTATCCACTATGCCACCTAGCTGCCCCCCTTTTGTTTCTTAAACTTTTATTGTGCCTTATTTTTTTAAATTTCAGTAGTTCCTGGGTACTTATTACCACTGCTAACCCATCTACTGAGCTTGACCTACAGCAAATGAAAGCATTTAAGCAAAAACCAAGCAAGACAGTGACTAACCTTGGATTACAATGTAAAGAACATCCAGTACCCACAAGGAAAGGAAAGAGCTACATTTTCTCCTCTCTTCTCTTTGGCCAAGATTGGACATCATAACGCCACAGCATTGGATGGGCTTTACCATTCGTCTTTATTATAATTATATCATTATTGGGCAGTCTTTGGGTCTGACACATTTGTCTCTATCAGTACATGCAGTCTTCCCTTGTTTCATCAGTCATCATTTTTTATCATACAAGAATATTTTATCACATCCACATCCTATAGTTTGTTCAATTATTTCCCAGTGGATGGGGACTCACTTTGTTTCTAGTTCTTTGCTACCATGAAAATGGCTACTATGAATAATTTGCTAATTATGGGACCTTTCTCTCTTTGATGTTTTTACCAGTGAGATCTTCAAGGATGGTTTTATGGGTAAGTGAAATAACATCATAGAATCATTATGCTGGAATAAAGGGACAACCCAACCCCAAACCCATTTTGCAGATGAAAGTAGTGAGCCCCAAGAATACTAAGAGGTACTGGTGGGATTGCTTTCCACACCTACTAGGTTCAAATTCAATGTCCTTTCTTCACAGGCAGCATTATGTAGACAAGAGAACCCTAGGTTTGGAGAAACCTGGCTACCTCTGTTACTCACTGTGTCATATGGGAAAGTCACTTGAAATCTATCAGCCTCAATTTCCTCATTTATAAAATGGAGATGAATGAATGAATTTAAAAAAAACCATTTCTTAAGTGTTTATTATGAGTGACTGTGCTAAAGACTGAAAATACAAATATAAAAAAGCTAAGTACTCCCTGGCCTCAAGGAGTTTACATTTTAACAGGAGAAGGCAACATATATTGGGAAGTGGTGGCCTCAGAAAGGAATCTGGATCTGAAGAGTCCCAGGATAGGAAGTTGATGTACATGACCCACCCATTTATAGAAATCATGGTACTGCTGTAGGAAGTCAAGGAAAGGTTGTGTAGGGGAAGATAGACAGATGGTGAAATGGACTAAGTGAACATTTGAATGTTATATGAGGTTAAGCTTGGTCTGGTGTCTAGGGTTATTGATAGGTAGAGTGGGTTCTGAGCACAGAAGCCAGCCTATCACTTCTTATGTATGTCATAGAGGGAAGCCCTTTCATGTATAAGTTGAATGAAGTGAGTGCTGAGGTACCTTGCAACTCTCGTGAATTTGGAGTTCTGTGACGCAAATGTCTAGGTTTTGTTTCGAACATGGGGCCTGGCACAGACAGTCTCAGGGACATAACAAATGTTCATTGAAGGAATGAATGAACAAAGTAACTAACAAATGAACAAATCCAAATGAGTTAGTGAATGTTGGACCTTACAATTTCTATGACATTCAGAAGTCAGCAGCTACCTGCATAAGATGATTAGAGAGGGCCCCCCCTTGCTTTAACAGCCTGTCACTGATCCACAGTGGATATTTGTTGCTTTGAGTTGAGGCTTTGTCTCCTGTTTAGCTTGGTTTTGCTTGGCTCTGTTTGAGGATGGGGTGTGTGTGTGTGTGTGTGTGTGTGTGTGTGTGTGTGTGTGTGTGTGCTAGAATTTCTTCTCAGTTTATTATTTTAATTTTCTTTATTATTAAGCATTTATTTTTACTGACCCCTCCATTTCCTATGGACTATTGGGGTGGGGGGACAAAACCCTTTCAACAAAAGCAAATCAAATAAAACAAATCCCCATATTGATGATGCCAAAAACATTTTTGCCTTAAAAAATAGCACGCACATTCAACCATCATTTTCTATGACCAACCCAAGAACACCCCAGTGAGCTCAGCTCGCTTGAATCATCTCTAAAGAAACAAGATTCTGGATATCCCCTGAGAGCAATACAGGAATGAACAGTGAGCAATGACAGAGGACCAATGCTAACTTGTGTAGAAGAAGGACAAAAAATAAAGCATCCATGAAAAACAAAAGACATGTGGCCTGGTCAGTAACAAATCAACTGCCCAAAGGCTAATGGCTCCCCACCAAGTGTTAGCAAAACTAGAAAATGGTCTCCAGCACATTAGGTAGATTGTCTTTGCAATATTTGTGATGAAAGGTAGCTAGGTGGGGCAGTGGATAGAGTACTGAACTTGGAATCAGTCCAAATCTGAGGCTCTGACACTTACTATCTGGGTGACCCAGGATAAATCTATGAACCTCTGCCTGCCTCAGTTTTCCCATCTGTTAAATGGGATAATAATAATGATGATACCTGCTTCCTAGAGTTCTTGTAAGGATTTGGTGGTAGTGGTGGTGGTGTTCAGTCTTTTCAGTTGTGTCTGACTCTTCATGACCCCACTTTGGTGTTTTCATGGCAAAGATATTGGAGGGGTTTGCCATTTCCTTCTCCAGCTCATTTTATAGATGGGGAAACTGAGATAAACAGGGTTAAATGACTTGCCCAGGGTCACACAGCTAGTAAGTACCTAAGGCCAGATTTGAACTCATGAAGATGAGTGTTTCTGATTCCAAGCTCAGTGCTCTATCCACTGTACCTCCCAGCTGCTGTTGTAAGGATAAAGTGAGATAACATTTGTAAAGTCATTTGCAAACTTTAAAGTGCTACATAAATGCTAGATATTGTTATTACTATTACATGAGTAGGAATCACATAGGATGAGAAGATATGGATAGAATTTCTCCTGACTCCTCCTGGCCATCTGACTATTCATTCTCAGTCTCCTTCACTAGATCATAATCTCTGCCCCAACCCTATGCGCCATTATCTATGGGGGCCCATTATGCCCTACTATGTGACATCTCTGGATCCCTAGTTCTAATCTATCCCCTGGACTCCATAAGTATCACCAACTACCTGTTGCTATCTCTACCTGGATGTCTCACGGGCATCTCAAGCTTGGCTTATCAAAAATGGAACTCATTTTTCCTCCCCAGGCCTTAGTTTTCATCCTAACTTTCCTAGTCTGTTCAAAATGCCACTAAACTTCCAATTACTTAGACTCATGACCTAAGTATCATTGAGTCTTCTTTGACATTACCTCTCATCCCCCTCACCCCCTACACATGCAAACACTTGTAAAGTCTTGTTGTTTCTATTTCCAGAACTTCTCTAGCATCCACTCCATTTCTGGGCTCAGATAATCACAAGGCTTCATTGCCTCTTGCCTGGACAAAAGACTCAATTTGCCTTCTTACCTCCAGTTCCTCCCCTCTCCAATCTCTCTTTCACGCGGTTACCGAATTGATAGGTCTGGTCATGTTACTGTACTACTCAACACGTTTCAGAATTTTTATTGTCTTTAAGATAAAACATAAACTTCATTGTTTGTTGCTTAAAAACCATCAGGCTCTGTCTCAAAGCTATGTTTCCAGACTGAGTACCCATCACTCACCTTCACACACTCTACGTTGCAAGCCAACTGGCCTATTCACTATTCCAAGTGTACAGAATTCCATTTCCCCATGCCTCCACTTTTGCACGGCCTAGTACCCCTCCCTCTGCTCCTCTCTCTTCTTAGAATCCTTGTCTTCCTTCAAAAACCAGCTTAAACATAACCTTTTTTTGTAAGGTCTTCCCTGATCGCCAAGTTATTATCCTGTCCCCCCACCCTGAAATTATTTTGTATGTATTTTCCATTGACTAATCTGTGTACAAGTTGCCTCTTCCTAATTGAATGTAAACTCCTGTGAGCCCAGAGACTATTTTTCATTTTGAATTTATATTATCAGTAACTTGGACATCTTTACATATGCTATACATATGTGTATGTATACATATATATACACATATACACATACACACATATATACATATGTACATGTATACATACATACATATACATACATACATATATACATACATACATATATATATATATATATATATATATATATGCTTAATCCATACCTATTGAAGGAAGTCATGAGTTCTAGCTCCATAGCATCTCTGGCATCTGTAGCCATTACCACCATTTGAGACCACATCTCCTCTCCCCTTGATATTGCTATAACTTCCTAATTATTCTCCCTGCCTCAGTCTCCCCATTCTCCAAACTAGCCTCCAAGGTGGCTGTCAACTATTCCTCCTTCACTGTACAATAACGATTGAAGACCCGCCTCTGTCTCCTTTCCCCCCATCTTCTTCCGCTTGGAATTCTCTGAGTCTGGAGCCATAAAAAGATTTATCTCCCTCCCAGCCCCCTTATTCAGGTAATGAGACAATGCATCTTTCCATGGTGCTGAGAAGACATGAACTCTGTTTTCTCCTAGATTGAGCAATATTTGCAGCTTTGTGTTTACTCATAGCTATCACCTGATGTGCCAAGCACATTTAGCTCCCTTGTCACTATGGGGTGACAATATCAGTGCAATGAACCACAGAGAGGTCTGTGACATGCAGACAATGACAAGTGTGGAATCCATTTAAACTGCCGTAATAGTTCATTAGAGAAATTAGATTTGGGGGCAATCTTCTTCATTGAATTGTCAGGATTTTCTTTTTCTTTTGTTTTTCCTTTCACCTCATTTTTTAAAGACTATTAAGATCCAAGATACAGGGAGAAAAATCTTTTCTAGTATTGTCCCTGTAAGGCTGCAGGCTCTTTTCCAGCCATGAAGACTGTCCTACCAGTATATAAGCATTTATTTCCGGGCTTTGGCATCAGCAAAAATATCATCAAAGCTGACTCAGGCTCACCCAGAATCTTGAGAAATCATCTGGGTCAAATCCTAGCAGGGACATTGACCCGGCATACTCATGAGGGCAAGTCTATAAATCAACCCAACAGTCATTGTCTCAGTTAGGTGATGCAAGTGGATAGAGTGTTGAGCCTGGAGTCAGGAAGTCCTGAGTTCAAATCTAACCTTTAACACTTACTAGCTCTGTGACCCTGGGTAAGCCACTTAATTTCTCTCAGCCTCAGTTTCCACAACTGTAAAATAGGGATAAGAACATATACCTCATAGAGCTATTATGAGGATCAAATGAGTAACCTTAAAGAATTATATAGATCTAGATATAGTCAGTCTAAATATAGTTATATTATATGGTTCTAGATATAGAACCCAAACTCTAGACCAGTATAGTTCTATGCTCTAAAGCTGGAAGGAAACAGCGGCCATTCACTCCAACCCTCCAACTTACAGATGAGGAAAATGAGACCCCCTAGGGGTTAAGCAACAAGGTCCACAGGCAGTCAGTGGCAGAGCTGAAATTCGAACCCTGGTCCTTTGACTCCAAATCCAATATACATCCCAATGTCTAGATGCGGGACTCTGAGAAAGTCATTACTCTTCTCTGAGACTCTGTCTCCTTGATTGGAGAAGGAGGAAGCTGCCCTTTTGATCTCTAGGGAGCCTTACAGCTCTGGAATTCTATGGCTCTGTAGTTCTTGGCTGTAGACATCATCTGCATACACACCCATCTGTCTCCTTCTGCCTCTGATCTTGAGAATCCTTTCTTTAGAAACAGCTCCTGGAGCCCCAAACCCACATTTAACATGGAATATCTGTCTTCTTGATGGGGAAAAGAGGGGGGAAAAGCACCAAATATTTTTAACCAACCTGTTTAATTCATTTACTGTGAATGAGAAAGGAATAGGAAACAAGACGTTTGCAACTCATTTCCTGTTCTGCTATTACTGGCCAGAAAGTCTGGCTGGAGAGAGAGAGAGTGGGATTTCCCCTGACTTGAAGTCTCCAAGCAAAGACTGAAAGATGACCTCTCATGGATTCTAGAGAGGGAATTCCTGTTCAGGTAGTGCTTGGACTCTCTGGCTGCTGAGGTTCCTTCTAAACCTGAGATGTTCCAGTCCCAGAAAAGTGATTTTCTGTCCTGGTCCTTTGTTGTCCACACTCTGAAAAGCTTAGATTCAAAAAAAAAAAAAAAAGAAGCCATCACTAATTAAGAGGCTTTCTCTTCCAATTGTGCATCTCTTATGTTCTGCTGTTCATTTTTACCACAAGTGAACTGTGGTTCATTTATGCCCCTTTACTGACACAGGAAGGTATAAAAGGAACAAACCAAAATTCTTGCTTTAAAAAAAAAACATTAATCAGTCTATTAGCAGTAATTATCTTTGGCTTGAGACACATATGCTTAAAAGTCAAAACAATTCCATTTTGTGCCTGAGGAAGGTACAAACCAGTGGCATGGTGCAACTGTCCTGAAATGGAACCTCAGGCTAGGAAGGAACTGTTCCTGGTGAAAGAGAAGGGGAGGAGCAGGGTAGGGCAGATTTGGGCAAAAGAGAAATACACCTTGGGTACAGCTACCAGAGGGGAAGGAAGCAGCTCATCTGGGAGTTGCCCACTTTAAGTCATTCTTCTTGTTAATCAGTTGATAAACTCTATTGATTTCTCTTGGTTTTAATGGCCCATTAAAATCAGGCACACAGAAGCAAAGCTCTCTTCACCCCGCCTTGGTTTCAGCTCTGGTGCTAGTCATTCCTGTCTGACCTCCAGCTGTAGCTCCCAGTTAAAAAAAAAAACAAGCATATCCCACAATTCCCATGTTATATCCATGTGTTTCCAAAGATTTCAGCATCCTGGCCCCTATAACAGAAAGGCCTTTCCTCTAACTTGGCCCTCCTAATTTTGTTTGAAGTAATGGAAATGATGATGATGATGATGAGAATGATGAGAACAACAACATTTACATAGCACCTACTATGTCCCAGGCATTGTGCTAAGTGCTTTCTAATTATTATGTCATGTGATCCTCATAATAACCTTGAAAGGTGAGTGTTACTATTACCCCTGCCTTACAGATGAGGAAACTAAGGCAGACAGAGATTAAATGGCTTATCCAGAATTTAAAGCAGGTAGGAGGCTCAGTGGATAGAGTACTTGGGCCTAGAGTCAGAATGACCTGAATTAAATTCCGAACCCCGACATGACTCTAGGCAAGTCATTTAACCTCTATTTGCCTTAATCCAATAAAAATGAAAATGGAAAACCATTCCAGTATCTTTGCCAAGAAAATCCCATGGGGTATTGGTATACTATTGTCAACAGGGTCACGAGAGTCAGACGTGACCAAATAACTAAATAGCGACCAGGATCACAAAGCTAGTGAATGTCTGAGGCTAGATTTGAACACAGGTCTTCCTGACTCCAGGCCTGGTGCTGTTTATGATGAAGCGTCCATGATCCACAGGCTGATATTTTTTGACTGCTTTGTGCCCTGGTGTGATGACACTGATCCAGATAGGAAGAGTGGAAATCAGGGAGAGCAAGTCAGCCTTTGTAAACGAGGATTCACTTTTTTACAGGCTTCTGCTAATGAAATCCTAGTGACTCATAGTTCTAAAAGCCTTCCAATAAAACTAGAAATTTTAAAGTCTATTTCAAATTTAAAGAAGAAAAAGAAGGATGAGGAGGAGAAAGAAGAAGGAGGAGGAGACTATTTCTTCAGCATCTCATGTTTTGCAAAATTATATATATTTATATATATATACATATATATATACATATTTATCCTTACATTTATCATTTATCCTTACAACAATTCAATAAAATTACTATTGCCTTGGTTTTACATATTAAGAAACTAAGACTCAAAGAGGTTTACGAGAGTTACCCAGGATCACACAGCAATTCCACATTTGAGATGAAATTCCAAACCAGGTCTTTCAGATTTTGTGTCCATTGTTATAAGCAGGACACATGTGTTACAAGCATCTAATTTTTCAACTAATGGACTGGAAGAATTTTTTTTTCTGGTCCAGACATAGTCAATGTGGGGAATTGCTGGTAGTTCCAGAGTTTCTCAGCCAGGTGCAACTACCCAATTCCTTTTCTATTCTCAGGGCATCACCTGGGGTTTAAGTGACAGGCCCCGGGTCATGCACCCAGCCGGTCTGTGGCAAGACTTCAACCCAAGTTTTTTGACCCCAAACCTTGGCTCCTTTCATTCCATTTGGCAATGTATGTTTGTTTCATTGCCGGGGTGAACTTTTTTTTTTATCTGCAATATTAATAGTCTGAAGAAATTTTACCCATGTTTTCTCCTTGAAGAGTAGGATTGAGTCAGTGTTCTCAGACATCGGAATGATCACACACACACACAACTGAGATCCATCTGAACCACTCTTGTCCAAGCACCTTTGCAAAACTGTAATGCTAATAAACAAAGTGAAAATTACTTACTCTTCAAGTAGCAGTGTGGTGTCTGGTATAAATAACCAACCTGAGAGTACTGGAAGTCCCCCATCTGACAAGTGCTGACTGTGAGACCCTAGTGAATTCACTGAGACTCTTCAGGGGCCCAGGGATAAGGTCCAAGGAGGGGCTAACCCACATTGATAGGAGGAAGCCAACAACAGGAGCTCTAGCCTACAGGGATGGTACTACAGGTTATTTTTTTTTTAATCTTCCGAAACAAAAAGGTAATGTTTCCTTTCCTAACATGAGGTTGTCCTCAGCAGCCACTATATTTGTTGGATTTTCTTTTCTTTTCTTTTTTGAGCCTTTGTAGAGGAATGTAATGTACAGTGAATATCAGCTGCTCCTAAAAGAAGAAATTAAAAATGGCTGCTCAGGTCCAACTGTCTACAATAGCATCCAGTCAGCGAGTATAAGCTAAGATGTGAGTAATTGGAATGAAATGTGACTCTCATATGTCCTGCCTGAATGGAAGGAAACAAGGCGGATTTCTCCAACAGCGTATTTCTCCTCTGAATTCTGGCTACAATTCTCATACTTGTCCCTTTCAACAGCCGTGCCTCTTACTCCAACAGGAGGCAGTGTGACGTGCAGGAGTGTTAGCTGGAGTCAGGAAGACCCGGGCTCAAATCCTGCCTCTGACAATTACTAGCTGTGTGATCAAGGACATGGAAGAGCCTCTCTGAGCCTGTTTCCTCACTTCATAAATGGCAAGATAATCCATGAATTGTCTAGCACAAAGGTTATATTAAGGCTCAAATGACATAATATATGTAAAGCTCCTTGAAAAATTATAAATGATTTACAAACAGCTCTCTTCCCTGTTGTTGCCTCTAAGATCAAAGAGATAATCCTTAGTTTTTCAGTTCAAACCTGAGTCCAGCCTTCCCCTCCCCGTGTGCTCTGGATTCAGACAAACTGGCTTCCTTGCCTTTCTTCAAGCTCAGCCCTCCTAGTTTTGTATTTGAAGTAAGGTACCCTGGAAATAAAAATTATAACGATAACAACATTAATATAGCACTTATTATGTGCCAGGCTCTATATTAAGTGCTTTAGAATTATTATCTCAGGGGCAGCTAGGTGGCACAGTGAATAGAGCTCTGGCCTTGGAGTCAGGAGGACATGAGTTGAAATCCAGCCTCAGACATTTAACACTTACTACTGTGTGACTCTGGGCAAGTCACTTAACCTTGATTGCCTCACAAAAAAGCAAATAAACAGACAGACAGACAGACAGACAGACAGACAGACAGACAGACAGACAGATAGATAGATAGATAGATAGATAGATAGATAGATAGATAGATAGATAGATAGATAGATAGATGGATGGATGGATAGATAGATAGATGAGTGAGTAAATAATTAAATGAATGAATAAATAAATAAATAAATAAATGAATGAATGAATGAATACATAAATAAATAAGTGAATGAATGAATAAATAAATAAAAGGATGAATGAATGAATGAATAAATAAATAAATGAATAAGTAGATAAATAAGTGAGTAAATAAATTAAATAAATGAATAAATAAATAAATAAGAAAGAAAGAATTATTATCTCATTTGATCCCCACAATAACCCCATGAGGTAGGTGCTACTCTTATCCCCATTCTACAGAGCAGGAAACTGAGGCAAATAAGTTAAATGGCTTACCCAGGGACACAGAGCTAGTAAGTATCTTACTATCTTAGGCTGGATTTGAACTTAGATCTTCCTGACTCCAGCCCCAGTGCTCTTATCTACTGTATCCCCTAGCTGGAAGGCATACATCTGAATTCAAATCCAACCTCGACCATCACCCATGTGCCTTTAAACACATCGTTTAATGAGGTCATTAAATGACCTCATTTTTCTCATTTGTAAAAATAGGGGAGTTGAGGGTGGGGAACCTGCAGTCGTAAGGCCTTCTCAATTCTTAAGTGTGGCATTTTAACTGAATCCAAGTGCACAAGGCCACCCTTCAGGACCTAGAAGGCCACGTGTGGCCTCAAGGCCACAGGTTCCCCACCCCAAGACTAGATATTCTCTAAGGTCCCTTCCACCTGTACGTGTATGACCCTTTGATCATCCTTTTTTCCCTCTGCATTATCTCCCCCAGTAGAATATAAGGTTCTTGAGGGCAAGGACTGTCTTGCTTTTCTCTTTGTATCCACAACACTTGACCCAATGCTAGGACATAATATTGCGCTAAATAAATGTTTATTGTATCAGAATGAATTGATTTTACGATGGGGATGAGTGGATGAAATTCTCACCTGAGGCTTGGACTGTAATATGACCTATAAACTTAGCTGTGACTTCTGTGGACACTCTCTCCGTGGAATAGATCCGTCTTGTGGGCAGCCCCAAAGACAGAGAAGAGCCAACTCCAGCCAAGGATTTGGTGGCACCGTTAAGGGAAGGCCAGTCTCCTTCGGTCTTGAGAGCCCGAAGTGTGATCCCTCCGCTTCCCCAAAGCAATCAATGGAGAAGAGAGGAAAGAATGGGGAAGCAGCTGCCTCCCGAGTCAGGAAGAAGTCAAGCGCGTCCCCACTGACCATCCTGGCGCTGGTGATGCGATTGTATGGATGGGCAAAGGCTGGACGCAGTTAGTTCATTTGGGGGGGGGGAAGTGACCTACTTTTTTTTACAGATAGGCTCACCATGAGAAACAGCTGAACTCGATTCTGCAAGCGCAGCCTTTTGGGTCCTCTTTCATTTGTTTGCAAATCTTATTGCTCCTGACAAAAGGAGCTTATTCCCACAGTACAGTTTCGGAAAAGTGAGGAGTCAGGATTCTGGCAACGTACACTTTTTTCCTAGTAATTTGGACCGAAGACTTGCTTTATACATCAATCAGCATGGTTTCAAAGAAAGGATTCTGAAAAGGCCTCACTTTTCAGTTTATTTTTTAAATTAAATTTTACTTTCCGTAGTAAGCATTCATTTTTCTCTTCCAAATCCCACCCCCAAAGGAAAAGAAAAGTAAAAACAAAACTCATAACAAATGTGCATAGTGAAGCAAAACAAATTTCTGTCTTGGCTGTCTCCAATAATGTATATCTCATTTTAATTATTTAGGTCATCATTTCTGACTAGTAATCTTCATCACTGTGTTGAACTGAAATCTTTCCTGTCTTTCAAAATTGCTCACTTTTAACATGTTGTTATTGTACAAATAACAGTAATACTGTAACACTTCTTGAATCTACATCACCAAATCTAGACAGCTTGGTGAATCATTGGACTTAGAGCCAGGAAGACCTGAATTTGAATCATGCCTAAGATATTTACCAGCTATGTGATTCTGGGCAAGTCACTTATTCTCCGCCTCAGTTTCCTTATTTGTAAAGTGAGGCAATAATAAGAGCTACTTCAGGATTGTTGTAAGAATTAAATGAGATAATCTATGTATTTTATAAAGTTTAAAATGCTACATATATACCAACTATTATTATACACATCTTCCCAAATTTCTCTGAAATAGTCCTTTTCATAATTTCCTGTGACACAATAATATTGCATTACACACATATACCATACTTTGTTCAGTAATTCCCCAACTGAGGCATATCCCACTACTTTCCCAGTTTGTCGCCACTTGAAAAAAGAAATGGTGTGTGTATGCATATCTGTGTGTGTGTGTGTGTGTGTGTCACACACACACAAAAAATAAGGGTCCTTGTACATAAAATAAAAGACCTTTTGCTTTTTCTTTCTAGAATACAAGTTAGTTCTCTGCTTTCTGTGTCAAAAGCCATGAAGAACCGAAAGCATAGCACTAAATGGTATTCTAGACTGTCTGTACTGATTCACAGCTCCACAAATGTGCATCAGTGTGCCTACTTTCTGGCAGCCCTAACAACATGCTCCATTTTTTGGTCAGTTATGCCGATCTGGTGAAACCCCAGAGTTGCTTTAATTTTCCTTTTTCTAATTTCTAATTTGGAGCATTCTTCTCTCATGTGGCAAAAAAAAATAGACTGGATTTCTTTTCTTGAAAACTCCCTGTCCATGTCTTTAAACCATTTATCTGTTAAGGAATTAGTCTTACTCTTAGAAATTTGAATCAGTTCTTGGAAATGAAACCTTTATGACAGAAACTCACTTCAAAGATTCTTTCCCAGTTAACTCTCCCTTCTAATCTTAGCTGTATTAAGTTTGTGTAATAATAATAATACACACACACTCTCACACGTATAGTACACATATGTGTACATATATATACACATACTATTTTATGTGCCAGCTGTTGTTCACGTTACACTTTTTATCCTTTGTTTAGTCATAAACTCTTCTCTACTCCATAGAGCCAAAAGGTATTTTTTTCCTATTTCTTCTAATTTTTTTTATGATTATGATATGACTTTTGATATCTAGGGCATCAATCGATTTGGAATTTCTCTTTGTATATGGTGTGAGGTATTAGTCTAACCCTAATTTCTACCATACTCCTGTCAAATTTTCCCACCAGTTTATCATATAGTAAGTTTGTACTACAATAGCTGGAATATTCAGGTTGATCAAATACTGGGTGAGTGAGTTCAGTTGCTTTAGTATTTTGTGTACCTAATCTGCCCCCCTGACTAACTTCCCTATATTTTAAGCACAACTTTTTTGTTGTTGCTGCTTTGTATATACTTTAAGATCTGCTACTCCTCAGCCCTTTTCTTCCTCCTTCTTTTTTTGTTATTTTCCTTGAGTTTCTTGACCTTTTATTCTTTCAGATGAATTTTGTCATTTTTTTTTAGTTCTATAAAAATCCTTTGGTAGTTTGATTATGCTAACTGGCAATTTAAGAAAGAAAGAAAAGAAATTGAGGATCTAAGCAGAGGAAAAGAAGAAGCAAAATCATCAGTTTTTGAAGAAATTATAGTATACTCAGAGAAACCTAGAGAATCAACTAAAAGATTGAATGAATTAAATAATAACTTCAGAAAATTAGTAGGACATAAAATAAATCAACATAAATCATCATACATATTACCAGCAAAACCCAGCAGGAAGGGCTGGAAAGGGAAATTCCATTTAAAATTACTACAGAATGTACAAAATATTCAGGACTCTTTCTACCAAGATATAAACAGAAATTCTATGAATACAACTACAAAATATTGTTATATAAATAAAGACAGACCTAAATAATCATTAATTACTAATGAATCATTATTAATAATTAATTATAATAATTACTATATAACTGTATATTAATAATAATTATATAATTATAAATATAACAATTACTAATGACACTAATTATTGATAGATAGGCAAAGTAAATATAGTAAAAATAACAATACCGCCTAAATTACAAAATGAAATACTACCTAAATTTGTGCAGGAGAGTTGGACAAGTTGACCCCTTCATTTCCCACCAAGACCCTAATTCTTCACTCAACGTATTTGTAATAGGAGCAGACTGACCTACAGACAAGCAAGCCCTTAAAGTATAAGCAGGTCTACCCTGCTTGGTTTTGATCCAAGCAACCACGTAGAAACTTGGAGGATCCCTGTTTCAAGCTATGTGCTTGAAATATGTGATCTCATTTGATCCTCCCAATAACCCTGGGAGGTAGGTGCTGTTATTATCCCCATTTTACAGTTGAGGAAGCTGAGACAAATAGAGGTTAAATGACTTGCCCAGGGTCACACAGTTAGTTGATATCTGAGGCTGGATTTGAACTTGGGTCTTCCTGCCTCCAGTCCCAGCACTGTACCCATTGTACCATCTAGTTGCCTATGGAATATGAATTCTTGTTTCTTTATCTTTATTCTTTATACTATATACACTGTATGTAGTAGCCCAGACCAGCAGCAGATAGAATAGGCCAGCAGAGATGACACTTCATGAAAGGAATAGTGGAGGATTCATCTGTCATCAATGCCACCATTGCCAGAGTGCCTCATGAGGATCAGGAGTTAGGACGAACCTTATTGTCACCCATGTTCTCTATAAAGTCTCCCTCATCCCTGTTCTTCAGTTGTATCCAATTCTCAGGACCCCATTTGGGCAAAGGCACTGGAGGAGTTGGCCATTTCCTTCTCCAGCTCATTTTACAGATGAGGAAGCTGAGACAAACAGGGTGAAGTGACTTGTCCAGGGTCACACAGCTAGGAAGTGTCTGAGGCTGGATTTGAACCAGCACTCTATCCATTGCACCAGCTAGCTGCCCTTCTGCCTCATGCTACCTTTTTAGTTTCTTTTAGTTTAGTCCTTCTCTGGATGCTATGTGTATTTGTATAAAATATGCATCCCAAACTTTTGGGGGAGATGTTTTGTACCAACTGTGCTTACTATATAATTTTAATGAATACTTGTTTTAAAATCTAATTGAGTCAGACTGGCCAGTTGTCAATGGGAAGGACATTAGTATCAATTTAAATACCAGAAATCCAGTCGCTCAGTTTTATGCCTAGAAACCTGAAAACAGTAATCAGCCACCCTTGGGGGACACAGATTAACAAGACTGTGGGTTTGACAAAGAGCTCTAGAGAGGGTATTACACATTTTTGTCTGGGGTTCGGTAGATAGAATTACAAACTGTAAGATTAAACAATATTTATACATATGTAGATTTTCTATCTAATTAGCCACATCCTGTTATAATGATGAGTAGACTTTTAACTTAGTGGCACTATAATGGCCCGTAAGACCATGTAGCCCTTTTTTCTGCTGTTTTCTTGAGTTGATGGCATATGGAAAGTTATTAATACAATCCTGATAGCTCAGAGCTCCCAATCAAGAGAATTCCGAACCATCAGGCAGAGGTGTGGTCAGCCAGCAGAATTCGGTTTTGTTTATCTCTAGCTAATCCCTGATCTTTTCATGTTTGAGGTAAAATTTATTTACAACAAAATATTCAGGTGAAAGAAAACAGCTGGATATGTTGCAGGGCCTATCACAACACAGTTAGAAGAAGGAAAAGTTGGAGGAAAAACAGACTTCTTGGAGAACTTCCTTCCTGCAGACATGGAAGAGGTAAGTATCAGTGACAGCCTCAGCAGGAGTACACTGTTCTGGGATGCTGGCAGAGCCTGGTGACTCACCTCAATTTCCCCTTTCTCGCCGCAGCTCAGATCTCTTCTCTGGTTCTCCTTTTGCTTCCTGCCCTTGTGCTACTAAGAATTTCAAGTCTGGCCCATTAGGTGGGCCTGAAGATCCATCTCCCCACAGCTTAGCTCTTGTGATCTCCACTCTTTGTCTTCAATCTTTCTCTCCCAGACTGAGTGTGATGTCATTCTAAGCATTCCCAGGCATCACTCAAATTCACCTTTCTGGTTCAAAGATCACACTCCTCTCAAATTGAGAAGTAATGCTTGACTTGTAATCCCCTGAACTATAACTGCCAGAATTCCAGTCAGTTCTCAAACCACTATTCCATTTTTCTCCTGGGATTTGGAATGTTGAAGTCTCTTGTAAAATCATCTGTGGTTCCCCCAACATATGGAATTATACAATATAGCCTCAGATTACATCACATTTAACAGACCAATGATTAGCCCAATGCTAATGTTCCTCCCCCCCCCCCAGTGGTTGTATAAGGCAAAACCAAGGTATCTAAGAATGAGTATTTCAGAAGCCAAATTTCTCCTGAGGGTCCTTGCAAGTGCAAGGGGCCCAAGAGTTAACCCAAAAAAAGCCTTCATAGTGCAGCACCCACTCAGGGGTTACTTCCCCAACTCCCACTCCAATTGACAGACTGAGTCCTCTAATGGAGGCCCACTACTTACTCTCAATGTTCTATTGAGTAACCCTGAGGAGTTAGATTTCTAATACTGTCACAAAATCCCTAACCAGCAACTCCCTTTCTCAGCTAACTGGACTTAAGTTCAAGAAAAGATATTTACTAGGATGGTATAGCAAAAAGAGTTGATAGAAAATGTTTCCTCTGAAAGCTAAAGCACACTCTCCCATGAATGCCCACATTTTGAGGGGAAGACTGCTCTTGAACATAGAGACTTGCATCTCACAGCTCCTTGTGCCCCGAAGCCCTTTTCCCTCCCCAACATAGTACCCTAATGAAATTTCCCTGTGAGGGGCAGCTAGGTGGCACAGTGGATAGAGCACTGGCCCTGGATTCAGGAGGACTTGAGTTCAAATCCAGCCTCAGACATATAACACTTGGGAAAGTCACTTAACCCCATTGCCTAGCCAAAAAAAAAATAAATTTCCCCGTGGTGTCATTCTCTGCAGGTCTTTCAGAGTTGACCCAAGGCTGCATAGTTTATTTTGTTTGTTTTCTTTTCTTTTCTGTCATGAGGGGCCTCACTCCCTGAAACTATTTCACTGCTTGGGCATCTTCTCACATCTGTCTGCTGGTGTTTCCTCTGCCGTTATCCACAACTGTCCATCACCCACTGCTCCTACCTCTACTTCCTTGGGGAACCTCTCAGGGGATCTCTGGGTCTCCTAACTTAACTGGTCCCCTGGAAACTCCCATCTTAGCATGCTCATTCACCTAAATCTGGAAAGAAGAAACACACAAAACATAAGGATGCCATCTGCTCTCAGACACATGGTGTCAGGGGTGAGATACCATCAGCCCTAACACTTGACATCTTCATGACCAAATACCAAAGACCACATGGCTTCTTCTTTGCTCTAGAAACATATTTTTGCCCTCTGCTCATGACTGGATATGTTTTCTCTTCCTGATCCAGTGTTTCCAAAAAGATGGTGGGATAGAGTGCATGGTGAGGAGAAGGAGACAGAAAGAAACTCTCCTCCCACCCAACTCCCCAAAGCAATTTCCTCTTAGGGCCTTGGCCCAATCCCTAGCTAACCATGTGACTAATTCACTGCTAAACTGACTAACTGTTTTGAGAAGTAGCCCAAAGGTGTTTCTGATGCTTTTTTTTTCCAGCATAAGCTATATCCTGTGATCATCTTTGGTCTTCATTCAATAAGTCAACACTTTGGTCCTCTCCAGCTGGTAAAGGACTGATTCGTGCTCAGTGTCAACCTTGATTGATTCAACTGAGTTGTTAGAGCCTTCTGTGATGACACTGTACTCCTAAACTCTCAAAGGAAAAGCTCTAGGAAGGTTATGGGACAGCTCTCAGTCACTTTGGCGGGACCTGAGAATGCTTGAAAATAAACAATTGAAAATAAGGCTAAAGATCTAGGATTTAAATTATAGAGGTCAATAAGTGCAAGGATGAGGAGTTTGTATTTAATCTGGGAAGTACTATTGTTGTTCAGTCATTTCAGTCATGTTAAACTCTTAGTGATCCCATTTGGGGTTTTCCTGGAAAAGATGCTGCAGTGGTTTGTCATTTCCTTCTCCAACTCATTTTACAGATGAGGAAACTGAGGCAAATAGGGTCAAGTGACTGGCCTAGGGCCATGCAGCTAGTAACTATCTGAGGCCACATTTGAACTCAGGAATGGAGTGTTCCTGGTGCACTATGCACTAAGGCGCCACCTAGTGGCCCCCTTGTCAATAATAAAGAGCCACTATAAAGCTTTCAGCTCAGGAATGACTTCATAAAACCTCTCCATTGGAAAATTATCTTAGAATCCTCTGCAGCATATGGTAAAATGCTTTGAACTGAGTAGGGCTGTCAGTAGATGCTATAGGCTTGTCTCTAACCAGGACTTTGTAGACACATTTGACTGACCACGTCTTTATCCATTTAACCCACAGCAATCCTTAAATCCAGTGTGTCTGGTGTAGTGGTAGACTCTTGGCTATTGAGTTCTTCAGACATCTGACCCATGAGAAGGGATTAGTGGACACATTGAATGGATTATATCTGGGCCTTGTGATTTATAATGAAATTCTTCATCACTGACCAAGGAATACAAACAAATTCTATGAAGTTGTATTCACCCCCATCTACATCTCAGACCAGAGACTAAGTCAAGTCAATAAGTTCCTATTATGTACCAGGCACTGAGCAAAAAGGTCTGGGTCCATTGATCACGGCAAAGCCAGTATCTGTTTGACCTTGGACAAGTCACTTAAGTTCTTTGGGCCTCATTTTCCTTATTTGTAAAATCATAGGTGGAACCACATTCTTTCTGAGGTCCCTTCTGGCTTCCACACTCTCTGAGGATTTACCTTTTGCCTCTGAGAATTATTGGACCAAGATTCCTAACATTTACACTTTAAAATACATTAGTGATTGATGGTCTCTTGAAAAAAATGCTGTTAATCATCACATACGAGCCTGGGAGACCGGGAGCCATGAGGAATCAACCTTTTGCTAATCATATGCTTTTCAGAAAGTTGATATAAATCATGCCAACCTGAAAGAAACAGAATTCAAGGGTAATATCTGCCCTTTATTAGAAACACCTGCAAAAGAGTCCATTTCTGGTAACTCAGAATGAAAATGAAAATGTTATATAATTGGTGTTATGCAATGCCGCCTAAAAATCATTATTGAAGTCATCGAAGACACATATACCTACACACCACACACTTACACACACACATACACACACACACACACACACACACACACACACACACTCACACACACCCTATATGGCTTGGGTATATCTCTTCTATCAGTTACTAGGACCAAGCCCTTCTCATTCCCCACACCACCTCAATTACTCGCCTATCTTCAAAATAAGATAGGAAGGCTTCCCTGAGATTTGGATCAGCTCTGTGTCTTCTCCCACCATGGATGGCTAGCCTTCACCATATGGTATTTTGACAACAAGGCTTTTAATATGCATGGACTGAGTCCAAACTAGGAGTTTCTCCACAGTAATCCAGCAGAAAGAAGGCTGGGCCAGACCCAGAGGTCCTGGTTTCAGATTCTGGCTACAATTGTCTATCAATGTAACCTTGAGTAAATGATTGTCCCTCTTTGCACCTAAGTTTCCTTGCTTGTAAAATGGCAGGTTTGGACTAGATAAACTTTGAAGTCATTCCTAGAAACAGGAGAAACCTGGGTTCAAATTCTGCCTCCTACATCAACTTCCTTCCTTTTCCCAGGCAAATCATTTGACCTTTTTTAGCTTCAGTTTGCTTATCTGTAAAAGGAAGATAATTCCATCACCTACATCAAGGGGGTCATTGGAAGGATGCCAGAGTATAAAGTGTTTCACACAAACATTAAATCACTAATTCAGTTTCTGCTATTAGTCTCCCCAGAACCCAACACTGGGCCTGGTACCATGTAAGTATCTTTATAAATTCTGAATGCTGATGGGTATAGGTAGATAAAGAGCAAAGGCTATGAAGAGATTAGATAAAGACGTTAGCAGCAAGCTTATCCAGAGGTAGATTTCAAGTCTTTTATTTTTCAAATTCTCACTAAATCATGATTGAGTTAGATGGTGGACCTAATCCCCTCTGTCTGGTCTAAGTCTCTGGTCCTCATCCTATCCCACATGCTACAGCTAATAGAGTATCTTGAATTTGCTGTGTCAATGTCAACCGAAGCTAGAGATGGCAAACACAAACTCTTTCATCATCATTTCTATAGCCAAACCTCTCTGCACACCAAGCCTGTGACCTCAAAGAAACGGCCAGTTCAATACTCTTCTATTTTCACAGGCAGCATTTTAGGAAAAGTAGCTATTTCTTTTTTTTATTTGTATTTCCCAGACCTCTTCCTTCCTCAGCATCTTATTTTCACTCATTCATTCATTTGCCCGTTGCCTTTTGCAAACAAACATTTCCGAGCATAAACTATGTGAAAACTCAGGAGATTATTACCTTTATCTAGACCTGGGGAGATATTTTTAATACATTTAATAAATGTATTTCAATAACATTGGTACCCTTGGTTACCAATGTGTGTGTGTGTGTGTGTGTGTGTGTGTGTGTGTGTGTGTGTGTGTGCATTCCCCTCTGGCCTCCATTTCTGACCCTCTCACTTCTTTCTGCACTAAACATCTATGAAGTTATCTTCCAGGGGCCACTTGCTCCTTTTTCAGCTTCTTTTTATGTGCTATTCGAGTATAATCTCCCTGAGGTCAGAGACCAGCTTTCTTTTTTGCTTCTACGTGCTTCTAGGTGTTTAGCACAATTCCAGAAGATAGTAAACATTTAATAAGTATCTATTAATTTAACTTGAACTAAGTCATTTAAATGATCATTCAAAATCCTAAGGTATCTCTTCCCAACATGTGAAATCATTGGGCTATTTATAGATTTTATAATTCTAGGTACAATTGCATACTTAAAGACCCAACTGGGCTGGCAGATTAAACCTTTCATATATTGAGGATCTTGTCTCATTAAGAATATCCTATTTGGTCATTTCACTTGCTGTTAAACTCCCATCATAAACTTATTAGCAATGACTCATTTAAGGGACAAACTCATGCAAAATGTAAATTGTTTCAGTGAGACTATGCATGAGTATGGCCAATTAAGCTGCTGGATAGATTCTGAATTTGGATGAAAAAGAAATTATATTATGAATATAAATTTTCAATTTTCAAAGTGAAAGACTCATAATAGTCTCATTTAAATGAGGACAACTAGCACTGGATTAGCCTTGACAGTCAACATCCTAGAACAGAAAAAATGAGTTCCTGCTAGAATAAATTTCTGCCTCAATTATTCCCTCTATGGATTTTTTCCCAATGAGGGGAAAATCTTTCTTCACAATTCTTTAATCATGTAAAATTTTCACAGATTTATTTGCCTTAGCAACTTTGATCTCTGCTGTGGTCACCTTCATACTATTAATGGATAAGATTCACTGCTATTCTAATAGTATGGTAGCCTTCACAGAGTGCTTCAAAAAGAAAGAAAGGAAAGAAGGAAGGAAGGAAGGAAGGAAGGAAGGAAGGAAGGAAGGAAGGAAGGAAGGAAGGAAGGAAGGAAGGAAGGAAGGAAGGAAGGAAGGAAGGAAGGAAGGAAGAGAAAAGCACTTATTAGGCATTGTGTTAAGTGCTGGGGATGCAACTAGAAAAACAAGATAGACTTGCCCTCAAGGAGCTTCTACCCATGAAGGATGATTTAGTGGCAGGTCACATGGGAAAATCCAGGGGTCTTTAGGACACAGCAGCAAAGCAAAGAGTCATGTATTTTCCACAGTGTCATTTTCATTGATAAAACCATTTCGGTGTCAAGCCTAAAGGTTTTTGTGGTGAGAGCTTTTTTTTGTCCTTAGGTTTTCAGGAACTGTGGCTGCCCAGGAGGAAAGCGTTGAAGCACCTGCAAGGGTAGATATTAGGTTACATGTACATAGAAGTTTATCTCTCTTCAATGCCTAAAAAGGTGTTGAAGGTGCCTGGTGGAAGCAGGGTCAGTGGTCTGGGGGTTGCTGCTATTCTTGGGTGGTTGAGCTTTCCTCTCTCTCAGGGGTTGATGGTCAACATTTGCATTATGCTGGCCCTTTCTCCACAAGATTTGATCCCTTCTGTTATGGCTGTAGGGGACGGACTGGAATGATCTATGGTGGGCTAGGGAACGTTGCTATTTTGAAAGGTTTTTGGGCTCAAGATCCCAAGCTTTCTCCACTTGGGAATGCAAGGAGGTGGTGCTAGGAATGGTTGTCATAGATTGACATTCCTGGCACATGGCAACTTCTTCCTCACTCTCAGAACACTTTATTCACTGCTTCAATCAAGTTGGCTTACCTATCCACCCCTCTCTGTCCTACTGCCTTTCTAACAGATACATAGCCCTATGTTGTATGTCGTATGTATTTGTGTGTGTATGTGACATGTGAGGGCCTGTTTATATGAAGACAGTAAAGGTGTAAATGAATACTAATCAATTTGCTGGATGCCTAGAGATAGACATCAATATATGTGTAGGCAGGTGGGATATCTCCAATGATTTGTCTTTAGGCCCCATGCCACAAAACAATGGCCAGAGGTCACCAATCTGGGCAAAATCATACTCACTGCATTGGGGTCTTTGAGGACCTCCTGCTGCCTCCCACCTTGACCGGGTCATGTGTTGTCATTTCCATGTCCACCTCCCTAGAAAAATTGGCTGGATAAGGTTTCTATTTTGCTTTCAGAGGGGATCCAAAATGTCCAGGATAATCATGTTCCCCTTGACCCATTGTAACCCTCAAGGAGTAATAACTCATAAAAAAAATTTGTTCAAATATCATTTCCATTTGTGCTTTGAATAATGTCATGGGGCTGAAGTCATGGGAGTTGAAAATTCAGGCTTGTTTTGACATCTGCTTAATTCATTGAATATCAAAGATAATCAAGTTCTGGGGAAACAGCTGTTGTCTGTCAAAAGAAACAGTCAGTCCTGCACTATTCTTAGTTTCCATACCTTCTGCTTCAAGCATTCAACCCTCTCAGAAAATCTATATCATGGAAATACAAACAGCCAATCCACACATACAGTCAGATAGCAACTTATCCACAGGTATTTGCTCAGGATATCAAAGGTTTGGCTCAAAGCTGAAATATTCAGTAAGTAGCCTGTGGAAGGCTCTTTGAGCCATTGATCATTTCTCTATCATCTTCTCCCTCACCATCATTAATCAACCAGTCAACAAGCATTCTTTAAGGACCTACTATGTTCCAGATTGTGAGCTAGGTCCTGAAGAGGCAAGTCAGTGAAAGAAACCACACACACACCCATTCACCAAGAGCTTACAGTCTCATGGGGGAGACAACCAGGACATACGTAAATATGTCAAAATAAACATAAAGCACAAAATAATACAAAAACATACAAAATCATCAAATATAGGGAAGCTATTAGTCATTGAGGGGGCCAGGGATCAGGAGAGGCTTCATTTAGAACATGGTGCTTGAGCAACAACTTACCAAAGGGGAAGGATTCTTTGAGGAAGAAATGTGGGATGGTCAATGGAAAGTTATGGAGATGTGAGATGATATGTCCTGTATGAGGAAAGAAAGAAAGGTGAGTTACACTAAATGTTAGATTACCAGGGAGAGAAGTAATGTCCACTGAAGCTGGAAGGAAAAGTTGGGTCCAGGTCAATGTCAAAGGTTACACAGAAATGTTTCTATTTCATCATAGCAGCAACAGGAAGCTATTGGACTTGGTTGAGTAGAGGAGTTAATGGTCAGATCTGTGTTTCAGGTAAATTACTTTGGGAACAGAGAAGAAAAGAGAGAGGAGACACTTGAGACTGGGAAACCAGTTAGGAAGTTGTTGCAATAATTTATGCAAGTGATGAGGGTTTGAACTAAAGTTGTGTAAGTGAAGAGGAGTGGATATGAGATGTATAATTATGGCACAGCCCAAATTGTTAAATGATGGGATGTGTGGGTTGAAGGAGGGTGGGGATTGGAGAATAATGGGGTCAGAAGGTTAGGAGTCTAAGGGACAGGAAGGAGAGTGGTGCCTACAACATCACTGACATCTCCATATTACATCAAAATTACCAAGTGTTTTCATGTAAGTGATCTCATTGAATCCTCACAAAGATTCTGTATGGGAGGCAGCAAGAATATTGTTTTTCTTGTTTTACAAATAACTAACTGTAGCTCTGATTTTTTAAAGCATAATAAGTCAGAGTTTCTTCAACGGATCAGAACTGTGATCTATTAGGTCACTGCCTCCAAGGGTTCAGGGCACAGCCCATTCACTCTCATGTGATGTGTCCATGTCTTCCCAAAACTCTGTCACTTAGAGCCCTTCTGACCCCGACCTTCCCCCAGGTCTAATGACATTGAGCTAGGTTTTCATGGCGTATGCACACGTGCACGTGCACACACGCGCACACACACACACACACACACAGTCTGTCCAGGGATTGTTCCTCAGTACCTTGATAGGACTGTCCTGCAGATTGCCAAAGCATTTGCCTTACAACTAACCTTGTGATGTAGGTAGTATAAGTATGATTACCACCACTTTACATAGGTGGAAACTGAGGCTCAGAAAAATTAAATGACTTGTAGCTAGCCCTGGCTCCTGACTTTGGAGCCAAGTTTCTGCCTTTTTCTGTTTTACCTTGTGACCATTTACTCTTTCTATAGCATAAACTCTTACTTTGGATGGTTTAGGAATGGGATTCAATGCTTAACTGAATGTTCTGGTCAATAGTTTTGAGTTCATTTTGCTGTTTTTTAATCACAATTGTTATTTCATTGGTAGAGACAAGTCCCAGTGAAGAAGGATATTTTTCCGAAGCAGATCAAACCAATAAGCATTTATTAAGTGCTAGCTGTATGTTAGACAGCAACTGTTTTGCAACTTAGAGAGCTGCCTGGGGCACTACAAGTAAGATGAAGTGTCTTGCTCAATCCCACAGCTAGCCTGTGTCTGGGTTGAAGGTCGCTCTTTCTACATGCTTACCACAGGTATATCAGGCAGGCAGTCAATCAGTCAGTCAACAAACATCGATGAAGTGATTACTATCTGAAAAGTCCTGAGGATACAAAAACAAACACCCACGGAAATATAATCAGTCGAAAAAATGAATATACAGAAAAATCAACAGAACTAAAACTATGTTGTACATAATTCAAGCCTTTGTAAAGATTTGGAGTCTAATCCAACTAGCATTTACTATGTGTCTACTATTTGCAAAACATTGCTTTCTGTCGTAGTTGCTGCTGCTGTTATTGTTGTATGATGGCATGCAATATATGCTATATACAACACAAGGGTGCGTGTGTGTGTGTGCGTGTGTGTGTGCCATATACAACATATCCTAAACTCTGGGGATTACAATGACAGAATGAAAAGCAATCTCTGGCTGCAGGGAGCCCATAGTCTACTGGAGAGATCCAACCTGTGAAGAGGGCAGTATATACAAGAGAGCACTGAGGAAGGGATAAGCACCATCAACCAACAGAATTTGGAAAAGATTCCCTGTCAAATACGGTGTGTGAGCTCGTCCTTGAAGAGAGCTTCTGGCTCCTGGAATGGACACCCCAGGGCCATCTTGATAGTAATAAATTCTCACCAGTCGGTCAGTGTGTCCAAGGGTTTGTCAGGGAGATTCCCAGATGATGGAACACCAGATGAACCATTCTTTAATGGACGTAGCAACGTGTCCATGGACCGCTAATGAATCCTCGCCTATTGTCTGCAAAACATGAGTTTATTTGCTCCATGCTCTTCAAGAGCATAAGGGACTATCTGAGGTAATCCCAGAGGAATCAGATTAACACGTGGTCTCTTTGAGAAGAGTCTATTAATGGCTTCAGGTTTGGAATGCTTCTTCGGCCTGAGAGGGCCCTGAACTTCACTTTCATCATTTTGTGCAAACAACCAGGTCTGTACCCATTCTCTTGGGCCATTTGAGGCAAACATGAAGGCCTCTGAACTTCCCTGAAAGAGGATTCTATTGTGTTAATGCCTATGGCTTACTTCACTTGTAGTCCAGAGCCTCCTGAAAAAGCCCTCTTCAGTTTCACATTCCAGAGTTTGCCGCAGAAATGAAGGATTGTCGTTTCATTTCTGAGGTATCACACCACATTTTTCTTCTGAAATTCCGCAATACGAATGGGGTACATTTGTATGTTTCATCCAAGCATCAGAAAATGCTTGGCATATTTATGGAAGTACACATATCACATCACTCCAAAGAGAAAGGAATCACAAACATAAAGAATGAGTCTCCCTGGAATGTGGCTCTAACGTCTAGTGATGCTTGTCAAAATGCCTATCTGCTGAGCAAATGTGATGTTGGTGTTGTTTGAATGGGACTGGATCCAATCAAAATATACAAGTTTCTGGATTGCCCTAATCCTAGAAAGCTACAATTCTAATGATTCAACTGCCCTAAAGTCAATGAAAAAAATAAAAAGAAAGAAACCTGGCCTCATCCAGTACAGTCACGAGCAAGTAAAGTCCCCAGTCATATGGCTCCCTGCCTTTCTATGGCATACAATCCTGCAACCAACAATTAGGCGGCTTAAGCACATCTCATGGCCAAAATCACCACCGCAGTCACTAATGGTAACAATAGTTCGTGTTTATACAGATATTTCAGTTTTGTAAGTGGTCACACATATGTGAAGGCTTACAATTCTATAACCCTCAATTAGGGAGGGGTTGCACATCTAAGCGGCCAAATCACAAGAACAGAAATTACTAGTAATATCCCCTAGCATTTATATGGTGCCATAAGGTTTGCAAAAAGCGATGCATATGTTATCCATTTGGTCCTCCTCATAAGCAGGCACTATTATTTTCTCCATTTCCTAGATGAAGAAACTGAGGCTAAGTGACTTTCCCAGCATCCCACGGTAGAAGATGTCTGAGGCAGGATTTGAACTCATATCTGCCTCCAAATCCAGACCTGTTACCCACCTAGTGTGCCATTTGATGTATCTTACTAGCCATGCAATTTTTTTTTATTTTGGTCTAGACACGAATCTTCAAATGTGTAGGGAACACCCAGCATGGAAAATCTCATCCGTTAATGCAGAGCTGAATCACCCCTACTATTTAACCCTTGAGGAGAGTTGCCTGGGAGCATTAAGGGGTTAAACAACTTGCCCTTAGCATGTGTCAGAGTTGAGACTTCTACCACATTTCCCTGACTTTGAGGATGGTTTTCTATCCACTAAGTCAGGCTGCTTTTTTCTTAAGGAAAAGTGAACCCAGTTTTGTCATTAAAGGCAAGGTTAGGGGCACAAGGGAGCCCTGAGCATCCCTTCTTGTGTCTTTGAGAGGGGAAGGAAGAGAAGAATGGGATAATCCTTCACACAGCTGCCAAATTGATATTCCTAAAATATCTGTGGCCATTGCCAATGATCTTCATTTGTGTCTTGCCACTGGACTCTGGAGGAAAGAGGGAGGCTGATGACTTTGAGCAGCTTTGCCTCTCTTAAATTCATGTTCCAGTCAAGACATCACCCTCATCAGTCCTCTTTGAGAATGAAGGATGAACGATAACAAAGCATCCATCCAACTATGGCATTTCCCTGCTTAACAATGTCCAGTTTCTCCCCATTGCTACTAGGATAAAAGATGATGTGGCTCCCACCTGCCATTTGTGTCTTGTCTCGTATTATTAACCCAGCCAGTTCTCTGCTTCAGTCATAATGGCCTGATACCCATTCACAGTACACAAGCTTGCCTCCCCTACTTCCATGCTTGAACAGATGATCTTCTGTGTCTGGAATACCCTTCTTGGAAGGGAATAACATCCCATCTGCCTAGCTGAAAACCAATTTAGTTCCTGCATCTCCCCAAGGCTGAGCCTAGGAATGTGGCTGAGCTGACCCTGTACAATGGAAAGCTCCTCTCTCCCCCTCCAGAGATTGGTCCAGTTTTTAGTGTCCGCTCTAGGATATGATGGACAGAAGTATTTCCAAGTAATAACACCCATTCTTTCCAACCAATGTTAATAAAGGAAGGTCAACAGAAGTTTCTAGTTTTAATATAGCTCTAAGGAGCTATGTCACATGGTTTACACAGACATGTTCTCCTTTAGCATTTAATGAAAGAATCTCTCTTATAAGGCAGTAAAAATCAACCTCTCAGTATTTTGAGAAACAAATGGGAAAGAATTAGGTAACAATACAGCATTTAAATTTCTTTTAAATTGATTTTCCCATTCAATTCAAGTCAACCCAAGCAGCACAATAAACAGAATCCTAGGCTTGGATTCAGGAAGACCTGAGTTCAAATATTTTTTCAGACACTTACTATACGAGTGAAACCTGGCCTTATAAGCTTCACTTTCCTCATCTGAAAATGGGCTGATAATAGTGCCAGTGTTGTGAGAATTGAATGAGATAACAAGCAAACCTTGAATGTGCTATCTAAATTTTATCACCATCATCTTCATCATCATTATTCTTATTAATATTATTTGTCCAAAGTGCTATGCTAAAAATTGGGAAAATAGGTAGAAAAGCAAGAGAGCCCTTGCCCACGAGGAGCTTATGCTCTCCAAGGGTATACCACGTACACAAAGTTATTCCAAGAAGGAGATGCATTAACAAGCCAGGGTCATTTGGAAAGGTCCCGTAGAGAGACAGCACAAGAGAAAAATTCCAATTGTGATGTTTCAGGCTTACTCACCAAACACCTTTAATGACTAACCTCAGGAAAAATTCACCAAATATTTCAGCTCCATGTTGTTGTTGGTGTTTACCCTTTGTTCTCAAAGAGGACCATGACATCGACGGTTGATGCCATGACTTGCAAGAGAATTGGCTTTAAGTGGGGAAGGGCCACACAAAGTCTCCAGCTTCACTTTCTCCTCCAGAGCCATCTGGGTCCAGTGGCCAGATAGTACAGCTCATATCCCAGGACAGAAGAATGGGGCTGTGGGGGGACTGGTAGTGTTCCAGATCATTGGGTTTCTTCAAGCACAGGGTGTGACATGACTTTTCAGGAAAAGTCAGACAGTGATGCTGGAGGGATTCCTGTCTCAGGTCTGTATTGGACCATACAATTTGGCATTAAAAGCACTTCACAACTAGGTTTCAGCGTAACTTTCTAGCCTAATTGAACATCACTCCCTTCCCATAAGCTACTGCCCAGCCACATTGTCCTCCCTGATGTTCTTCCCACGTGACACCTCAGTTCTCATCTCCCTGTATTTGCCAGGCAGGCTGCCCCCATGCCTGGATGCACTCCCTTCTTTTAAGAATACCAAGTTTTTGGCACAGTAGATAGAGCACCGGCCCTGGAGTCAGGAGGATATGAGTTCAAATCCAGCCTCAGACACGTAACACATAACACTAACAAGCTCTGTGACTCTAAGCAAGGCACTTAACCCCATTGCCTAGCCACCCCCCAAAAAAAAAAGAATGCCAAGGTTTTTTTTTTTTAATTCAGCTCAGACGCCACCTTCTATAGGTATCCTTCCCTGCTCCCCTGGCTGCTATCCACCCCTACCCATTATCTTGGGATGATTGTATATGTGTTTATATAAATATAGATATAGATATAGATATAGATATAGATATAGATATAGATATAGATATAGATATAGATATAGATATAGATATAGATATAGATATAGATATAGATATAGATATAGATATAGATATAGATATAGGTATAGGTATAGGTATAGGTATAGGTATAGGTATAGGTATAGGTATAGGTATAGGTAGAGGTATAGGTAGAGGTAGAGGTAGAGGTAGAGATAGAGATAGAGATAGAGATAGAGATAGAGATAGAGATAGAGATAGAGATAGAGATAGAGATAGAGATAGAGATAGAGATAGAGATACACACACATATACATATAGATACACACACATACATATATATTCACACACATACATATATACACACACATACATATATACACACACATACATTCATATATACATACATGTATATACATATATACATACACATACATACATATATATATACATATATATATAATATCTACCATATGTGTCATGTAATACATAGCATATTTAAATGTTATATTACATATTATATATTGAACAGCATATATTCTATATTTCTGTATTAAATATTTAAATATTAGATATGTAAAATATTTTATATGTGTATCTATTTCTTTTATATGTTACATCACATGTATTTTTTCTATACATATGTGTTGTCTCTTTTAATGGAATGTAACCTCCCTGAGTCCAGAACTGATTTCCTTTCTGCTCTTTCTACCCCTAATGTTTAGAACAGTGCCTGGGACATAGTTGCCTGTTAACAAGGGCCTTTTATTCATGGATTTTTCTGTATAGCCTCTGTCTGAATTTCCAGTTCTGTGATCCTTTGGACTCTATCTGGGCTTCCATCCCAAGGGCCTGGCTGGCCTGGATCAGGGGCCCTGGGCCTTCCTCACAATTTCCTGGTCCAATACCACCATAGATTAGGCTGTATTCCATCTCCAACTTTGCTTTTGAAACTCAGGCTCAGCTTTTTAGCTAACTCTGATAAAAATATTTATTGACTCCTTGTTAAAGGAACTGATACTCGAGTCAGTTCATTAGTGGGAGAAAACCCAGGTTTATCACAAAGATAGCTCAGCTCTCTGCATCACCGGCCTCAGCAAGAACCAAAGCCAACGGGAGAATAGCCGCTCTTCTGCTAAGAGAGGACGGCCTGGGGGTGACCCTCTCCTCAGGGCACAGGCAGGCTCCAAAGAAATCAAATCTGAAAGCAACCAGAGAATCGGCCTGGCCAGGCCTGACAGGGCTCAGCAGAAACCATTGAAGAAGGCCTTTGTCTGTGCTCAGCTTTGCACTCCAAGGACTCCACTCAATTGGGCCCCTGGCGTCTTCCACTTTCAAGTACTTTCTGAATCTTGTTCTTTAGCCAATTTTATTATTGTTATTATTAGGTTTTTAAATGGCCTAGCTGGTGACAAATGACAACCCTGCACCAGAGGAAGCAATGAGGAGACAGTGAGTGTTCATATCTGCATGTATTGTATATCTGAGTGTATGTGTGTTTTGTATGTGTGTATGTATGCGGGTGTTTATCTGTGTATCATGTACATGTTTGTATCTGTGTATGTATGCTTGCCGGTGTATGTATGTATGTGTATATATGTGTGTTTGTGTGAGTATGTGTGTGTTTGTATATGTGTGTGTAAGTGTGTAGGTATTATATGTATGATTGTATGTGTGTGTCTGTGGGTGTTTATCTGTGTATCATATACATGCTTGTATCTGTGTGTATATGGGTGTATGTGTGTACATATGTGCAATATTTTCCCTTACAAATGAAACAGAAGTATGCCTCTACAGAATCACAATAACAAATAGTACTTTAAATTTGTATGGTCATTTTTTTAATGGAAATTAGCATATTTGCCCAAGTGGGCAGGACTACTATTATTCCCATTTTGCAGATGAGAAAACTGAGACAGAGAGCAATGGAGTGAAGGGTCCAAGGTCACATGACAGGTGGGTGACAGATGCAGGAAGACCATGAAGACCTCAGCATTCTAGGTCCAAAGCTGAAATAAGAACTACAATAAAACCTTGGAGAAGTAGGAATGGCCATCTCGCTGTCAGAAAAATTCCCTCTAAATCTACATCCTCCTTTCATAATTGCTAAATATTGTCATAAAGATACAAATAACAGCTTGGATGGAATGGGCAAGAGGAGGAACTAGATGCATAGCCTAGGCAAAGGAACACCTTCTCTAAAGTCAGAGGGCCTGGGTTTGAATCTCACCAGTGATACTGACCACATGTTTGACCTTGGCCAAGTGAACTTCCTTGGGCCTCAGTTTCTTGATTTTCAAAATGAGGTGAGATTAGATTGCCTCTGAGATCTCTTTCAGCTCTAGGCCCACAATCCAATAATCCATAGGTAGGTCTGCTAATCAACCAATTTTAAGGGAGAGAGAAAGAGCACCAAGTAGTCTTTGTATGACCCTCTAAGCCCCACATTTGCCTCAATCCTTTGTCTCTGAAGATTTGCTACAAAGGGATTGAGAGAGCGGAAAGGAATTTGAGTGAATTTTTACTTAAGGACACGAACTTTTAGGGAGAAAAGAAAAGAGGGGTTAGAGAAGAGAAAAGATGCCCGATTCAAGGATTTCAATGAATCATTCAGGGAAAATTTCCCTGACAGTGTGGTGGCAGGGGAAGCAGTGGGTAAAGTACCTTAGCTGGGGACTAACTCAGCACCTCCTGGGTGGCCAGGCTGGCACTTCTCCCAGGGATCCCAATTTTACATGATATGAAAAGAAAAATGAGCTACTGATAGACTGGGCCATCCCAGCTGCCAGCTTTCAGAATTTCATAATACACAGACTAACTATAGACCACATGGGCTGGATTTCCCAGGAAATTGTTTCAAGGAAAGAAGGTGCACATAAATTATTATAAAACCCACTGAGCATACATTTGTAAAAATCATGTAAACTTAATTCTAGGTAATAATTTATAATTACTCCTTCTGAATTCAATCCATTTTATTTGTCCCTAACATCTATATTTCTATGTATTTTTCCTTTGTGCGATCTTATCCCAGTTGTATCTGGTCTGTTTTCTTTGTTTCTCATTATTACATAGCATTCTTTCCATATATGCCACACTGCTCATTCTGCATTATAACGTAAGCTTCTTCAGGGCAGGGATCGATTTCTTTTTTTCTTTTCATCCTCAATAAATAGCACAGTGTTTAGTAGGAGCTCCAAAACGCTTTTTGATGGATTTATTTCTTTATGCTCTTCCTAGGGGCATCTAGGTGGCCCGATGGATGGAGCACAAGGCCTGGAGTTAGGAAGGCCTGAGTTCAAATCTGGCCTCAGACACTTCCAAACTGTGTTACCCTGGGCAACTCACCATCCTGTTTGACTTAGTTTCTTCATCTGTAAAATGAATAGAGAAGGAAATGGCAAACTACTCCAGCATTCTGCCAAGAAAACCCTAAATGGAGTCATAAACAGCTGGACATGACTGAAACAACAGAACAGCACCATCCCCAAACATTGATTATTTAACCACTTCCCATCTGTCAGTTATTTAGTATATCTCTAGTTTTGTGCTATTACAAGTGCTATTGCTATCCATATCTATAAACAGATAGCCCCATTTAAAAACTTACACTCCTCAGCAATACAAGGATGTAAGACAATTCCTAAAGACTCATGATGGAAGTTGCTATCCACATCCAGAGAAAGAACTATGGAGTCTGAATGCAGATGAAACATAGTACTCTCTCTCTCTCTCTCTCTCTCTCTCTCTCTCTCTCTCTCTCTTTCTCTCTCTCTCTCTCTCTCTCTTTCTCTCTCTCATTTCTTCTTTCTCATAGTTTTTACTTTTGTTTCTAATTCTTTACAACATGACTGATGTGGAAATATGTCTGATATGATTATACATGTATAGCCTATATCAGACTGCACACTATCTTGGGGTGGGGGAGGGCCTGGGGAGGAAATATTGAGCTCAAAATCTTCTCGAAGTGAATGTTGAAAACTAAAAACAAATAAATAACATTTAAAAAGTTGTAACATCCTTGGGCATATTGACAATAACAGAATTATTAAGTCAACATTGTATGATTAGTGTATGCTGAATTTCTCTACAAAAAGATTCCTTTAATTCATAATTCTTCCAACAAAGTCTAAACTCAACTTTCTCCATAACCCTACCAGAATGTAATTTTTGCACTCTAATATTTGCTAATCTGGGGCTTTCTCTACCACTTTCACTTCTTAGAATCCTTAGCTTCCTTTTCCAGATTCAACACAATGCCACCTGCGGCAGGACTTTCTGATCCTAACCTCCCACGCCACAACCCAGCTGCTCATCTAAGATTTCCTACCACCTGTATCTTGCACATCTAAGAGTGGAGACAAACTCATGCTGACCTAAGCAGCCCTTCCATTTACCTAGAGAACACATTTTAATGGAGTGATCAAATCAGAAGTGTGAACAAAGCCTACCTACCTCTATTTAACCAATCAATAAAAGACTTCAAGTGTGAATAGTCCTTGGATGAACTGGGCTGACACTAACCGGAAGAGTTTAGATTGGCTGAGGAAACTTAGTGATGACTTGAAAGTTTCCTAAACAATGTTAAGCCAGTTGAGGCCTGAGAGATTTGAAGAGGCACAGAGGATAACATTTCAACTAAACCCCTGGAAAGGAATGGATGGGGGGCGGGGACAGAGCTCCTCAATCTGTTTCCTTGACTTCTCCCTTTGCCTTTTGAGGGGGAACTTGTGAACCTCAGAGGTCCAGAAGGCATCCCATCTCCACATAGCTTTCCATAAATGCCTTAGCTGGTGGCAGGGTCTCCATCTGAAACCCAGCAAATACTGGACAGAGATTCAAGGCTCTAGAGAAGCCACACAACACTCAAGATGAACATTGTGAGGACTCCAGCAAAACTGGGAATTCCAGGCTTCCAGCATCTATGAATTATGAGTTTGCCACTTAGCATTTGATCGCAATTGCTCCTGGACTCTGTATATACTGGCAGGAAAGTGTGTTGGAGAATTCTTTGGGGAGAAGGTTGTTTTGTATCAACAATACTACTTAAGTAACTACCTACCCTTTTCTAAAACCTAATTAAGTCTCACTAACTATTTGATAATCAACATATAGTCATAGTGGGAAGCACATCTGATGGACATGAGCTATGGTGCTAGACAAACTATTGTCTGAACTCCCAGGGCAACCACTAGAGTATGAGGGGATAAGACTTGGGTACTAGACATGACAGCACAAATAGGGGTTGGCAGAGTCTCGTTGTAATATACATTATATATACACCTAATTATTCAAATGGAATGTAAGCTCCTTGAGGGCTGGGACTGTTTTTTTTTTCTTTGTGTCTTCAGCACTTAGCACAGTGACATATGCACAATAGCCAGTCAGTCAATAAATATTTATTAAGTACTTAGTATGTGCCAGGCACTGTGTTAGGCTCTGAGCATACAGAAAAAAAGGCAAAAGATGGTCCGTGATCTGGAGGAGCTCACAATCTAACGGGGAGGACAACTAGGAACAACTAGATTAAACAAGCTATATACAGGATAAATGGGAAGTAATGAATAGAGAGAAGATACTAGAATCAAGAGGGTTAGGGAAAGCTTCTTATGAAAGCTGGGATCTTCATTGGGACTTAAAGGAAGCCAGGAAAACCAGTAGATGGAACAGAGGAGGGTGAGCATTTCAGGCATGGGGGATGGCCAGAGAGAATGCCTGGACCCAAGAGGTGGAGTGCCCTGTTCTCAGAACCGCCAGGAGTCCAGGGTCACTGGATCAAAGAATACATGTGTAGGAGTAATATAAAAGAAGGTGGGAAAAGTAGGAGGGGCTAGCTTATGTAGGGCTTTGAATGCCAAACAATATTTTGTATTTGCTCCTGGAGGCCATAGGGAGCCATTGGAGTTTGCTCTTACATCCCTCCTTCTTTCTCTAAGAGGACAAATTATATCACAGGGTGATGTCTTGACTTGCACACGAATTGGACTTAAGTGAGGCAAAGTTGGGCTAAGTCCTCAGCCTCACTCTTGGAGTCATTGAAGTCCAGTGGCAGGACAAAAGTCAAGACAACTGGTGATGGCCCAGGATGCAGTGGATGACCTCCATGTCTCTGCTTCATCTGTCTTCATGGCCATTAGAACAAATTGTTCTCATCTACCCATTCTGCTGGGGGAAGTCTTCATATGCTTACCCCCCCAACTCACCAATGGGTGTGAAGCCCGTCAGTTACCCTCGATATGATTTAGCCTGTCACCCGAGACAGTTTAAGGGTGTGGCTGCTGCACATGCTATCCAGTTTCTTGGAGCCACAGGTGAGAGTTAGGTGAAAGGTAGACACCAAAGATGGATGAGCAGCCCTCTTAGCAGAGGCGCTAGTCCTCTCTGAACACCCCATACACCCATTGGAGTTTAATGAGTAGAGGAGTAACATGATCAGACCTGTGCTTTAGGAAAATCTGAATGAAGAACGGATTGCAGCAGGGAGAGCTGAGGCAGGTAGAGCCCACACCAGCTGTTGCAATAGTCCAGGCATGAGGTGAGCACCTGGACCAAGATGGTGGCAGTGTCAGAGGAGAGAAAGAGGCATATTTGAGAGCTGTTGCAGAGGTGAGATCGACAATCCTTGGCAGCAGCTTGGACATGGGGGAGAGAGAAAGTGAGGAATTCAAGACAACTCCTAGGTTTCTTGCCTCAGGGACCAGGAGAATAGCATTGCCCTCAACAATAATAGGGAAGATAAGAGTGGGTAGTGGATGTGTAACCTGGAATTGTTTTGTTTTACATTTCTTCTTTTGGGGAGAATGAAGCATTTGAGAATTTTCCCAAGTGTTTTTTGCATTATATGTATCCTCTTTGGTAAGTTGTCCATTCATAATCTTGAACTATTTAAATATTAGGGATTTGTTGTCATCCATGGAACTTTGTATCAAAATATATTACTTATGATGCTTTTCAAAATGACTGTTTTTCAGATTCTGTGCCCCAAATACAGAAAGCATGATCACTGAAAGATACATCATCTCCCTACCACTCATAGTCCCCATCCCAAAGACTGAGCCAAACTGGTTAAGGCAGCTTAACTACAAAATGAGTGAGTAGATAGCATCTGGGTTCCCTTCCTGCTCCAGGGCAGTGACTGTAAGGGTTTTCCCAAGTGACTGGATCCTCTGTGGACAGCCTCACTCTCCTCTCCCATCCTTCACCTCTGTCCTAAGTGGAATTCTTTCCAGGTGCTGAGAGACACAATTAAACCAACCATTCATCAAATCAAGCTATTAAAATATAATTACTCTCTGGAAGGATAATCCTTCACTTGTTACCTGCTGATAACTTAACTGGGATTAATTAATAGTCCTCTGAAAGCAAAGGCCTAAAAGGATGGGGCCAATGGCAGGATGCTTGGGGTGTATTTGTAGAGCGAAGAAGGCAGTAAAAGACCTGGGGTTGGGGGAGGAAGGAAAGATTGCTGCAGAGAGAAGGGAGAAACTAAAGGAGAACTTGGCCTCCTTCTTCCTTTGTTCAGTCAGGCCTGGCTCCTGGGTGGAGGATGGGGGGTTTTGGTAATCCTCCCTGGCCCCATCATCCTTCTGCCTAAGAACACAGAGACAATCATTCACTGGGGGAAGGAGGGAGGGAGGGACAGCTAAGCTCATTATGTGGGAACAGAAAAGACAAGTTTGTTCTTTCTCCTCTAATGATCTGGGAACCTTGGGCTCAGACGTGAGAAAGAATGAAAAATATCAAATCCCGTTAAGCAGTCATCTCAGAGGGGCCTCAACAATACTGCCATAGCAGCCCCAAATGCAACGGGGGATTTGGAAACTTCTCCTTTTAGGCTTTCTCTCTGTGTCTCTGTTCCTCTCTCCCCCCTCCAATCTCTCTCTCTCTCTCTCTCTCTCTCTCTCTCTCTCTCTCTCTCTCTCTCTCTCTCTCTCTCTCTCATCTCTCTCTCTCTGTGTCTCCATCTGTCTCTTCCTCCTTCCCCCATTTCCTTCCTTTTTTTTGTCTCTGTTCACACTAGGTGCCTGGTGCCTGTACTAGAATCGCCCACCAGAAAGAAAAATCCAGCTTTCTACCAGATCCCAATTTAGTCCTTTCAGCCAACAGTCTATTCAAGCTCTGGGCAATCTATGTTCACAAAAGTCAGATTTTCCCACCAGGTAAATGAAGCATTTTAATATGAGAAAGGTTTTTTTCTCTTTCTCCACTTACTGGTCAAGAGACAATTTTTTTTTGCTGAAAACCATTTTGCAAATTTAACGAACTACATGTTACTGACCTCTATAAATATATGTATATATATGTATGTATGTGTGTATGTATGTATGTGTGTATGTATATATGTATGTGTGTATGTATGTATGTGTGTGTATGTATGTATGTGTGTTTGTGTGTGTGTATATGTGTGTGTGTATGGTGTGTGTGTTTATGTGTATGTGTGTTTGTGTGTATATGTGTGTGTGTGTGTGTGTGTGTGTGTATGGTGTGTGTGTGTGTGTGGGGTGTGTGTGTGTGTGTGTGTTATTTTCTAGAGAAATAACCCAGAAGGCCTTTTTTGCATCAGGTTTTAATCCAAATGGAATGCATTGCAGACACTGAATGATCAGGCTTGTGCTTTCCCACGTCTCTCTGGGAAGGCCTCTCTTTTTTCAGTCTGGCTAGGGCTCCCTCATACCAGAAGACAAATGGCTGGTCCTGTCAGTAACCGACCATCATTGTGTCGGGGTCTATGTTACTGAAAAGGAAATTGGAAATTATTCAATCGGATCAGTCTTCTTGGAGCAGACTAAGGAAACCTAATTCTGTTCCCTTGGGTACAGATGACTATTGAGTTAGTCCTATCCATTGAAGGTAGGCACAGAGATGACATCATAGTAGTCAAGTAAGCGTAATAATAATGGTAACAATAACAATGGAACTTACATGGCATGTAGAGGTTTGGGAAGTATCTTACATATGCAATCCCATTTAACACAAAATAACAGGCTTCAAACTATTCTGCTTCAAACTATTTCCCGCCACTTGATTGCCAAGAGACCTGGAATTCCCAGCACCAAGGACATTGCTTCCCAAAGGCCTCTGTTCAAGTGTTCTCCTCTCTATGAGAGTCACCTATGAACAACCTTTCTCTTAAGAGCCCAGTGATTGACAGAGATCATGTGACCATAGCCAGGTACTTTTGCTGGGAGGGGTATGTTTTGTTGGGAGGGGCTCCATAAGCAGGGAGAGCACCAAGCAGCTAGCAGGCAGCAAAAGGTCACTGGGCCTCCTGAGGTCTTATCAGAAGGCTAGGAATCATAGCACCTGGTATAGGGTGGAGAGAGGATACATTGAAGGAAGGTTTAAGAGAATTCTTCCAGAGATGCAGGCCCAGGAGTCAGAGAGAGCAGATAAAATCATGTGAATTCAGGGAAGGATTTGTCTGGGTCACTGGAAGGCCTTCAGAGCCCTTCTCCATCACACCAGCTTTCATCTGCAAAGCACCACACCTAGGCACTGGAGATCAGGTGCAGTCATGCTGAAGGAGTCATACCTGTCCTTCTCAGAGTCTGACATATATCCCAATGTGCAGTCAGTGTCTCCAGACCCCATTCCTAGGGAAGAGAGAGAATCAGGGAATGGGTTCAGTCATCTCTATCAATCCTGTTTTCTTTGACAAAATGTAGGAAATACAGAAGAGACACTGGACCTTGGGGGAAGGGCACGCCACCATCAAATGTGGTGGCCTGCTGCCTGTGTGAGGACATGGGTGCAGTCACGCTATAGATTTTTGACACACGATCTGTGGAAGACCCAAAGACACTAGGGCAGTTGGCCAGAAACCTAGTGGAAAAGGAAGCCTGCCTCTCTAAAACCTTAGTTATCCTACCTAGTTAGATGTCTAAGAATAGGGAAATCCTGAATCATTGAGAAAAAAAACATATTTTTATTGAAATTTACATAAGGGTTAGCACTGAGTATGAACTTTGAAAAACCTTTATTACTTTTCATCATAAGTTAAATTCAATGGCATTTCCTTCCTCTCCCTCCTTTGCAGACTGTTAAGCATCTAGCGCCTGCTAGTGAGTTGTCTACGACATACCCTCATACAGTATTCACTTTCCTAGATCCAATGCCTGGCTAATGACTAGCTATTACAGAGAAAAATAAAACCTTATTTTTAGTCTGTTCATTAAAATTTGCAATTTTTCATGCTATACTTCAAAATATCACATCATTTTTTAAAGTGATGAGAGGGGAAGGAGGTGCTTTTCATAGCTATGATTAGTGAGAATCATTAGCAAAATAATGGAGAGGGACGATCATCTTAAAAATGAACAATTTGGACTACATACAGGGCTCCCCAAAGCTAGTAAAAGCTATTAGAACGCAAAACTGAGCTAAGGTTTTTGGGACACTGTATAATGAAAATGCTTTGAATAAACAAAATCATTACAGCTAAAATACAAAGAGAAATCATCACTTAAGGAAATCTTCGAGTCTGTATTTCTCACCAGAATCTTCTACGCAAAGTATATAATGAGCACAAATATGCTGAAGACCGTCAATACCTGGGAACCCGCCAGCTCTTGAGTCAGCCTATCTCACTTTTGGAGAGCTCTAATTGTTAAGAGCATTTCTTTTCACACCAGCAAACCTAAAATTTCCTCTCTGCAACTGCCACCCATTGTTTCCAGTTCTTCCCTCGGGAGCCAAATATAAATCTAATCCCTCTGCAGCACAATGAATGGTTCCATACTTGAGCACAGCTATCATGCTTGTCCCCTTTGACTCTTCTCTGGACCAAACATGCCCAATCCCTTCAACTCATCCTCACATAACATGCACTCTATTCCTTCGACATGCTCTCTCCAGCCTATCAACAGTGGTTCTCCAGAGCTGGAGCTATAAGAGCAAAGTACATTCACTTCTCTTTCCCTGAAAGGGAATCTCACTCCCCTCTTCCTGCAAGCTGTGCCCCTCTTATTGGAGCCAAAAATCAAAGAGTGGAAATAGTTCAAATGACCATGATTCCTGGCAGCAGAGAAGGGAGCCAGCTATTAATTCAATAGAGAATTATCCCTGGCAGCTGAGACCTGAGTTTTGGTAAGAGACAGGCACAGGGAATAGCTAAGTGACATGTTCTGTAGAAACACTGCTTCCATTGAGGGAACCATGAGAAGAAAACACTGAAACCCTAAGTTGGTCACATGCATTGTCTGCATATGTGTCCTAGTACGAGTGTATTTGACGTGTCCCCATTCTTCTCACTGATGATGTATATGTGTGTGTGTGTATTTGTGCCTATGTATACCTATGCATTTTGCATATGAGGAAATGGAGGTTCAGAAAAAGTAAATGATTTGCCCAGGGTCGCAAGCTGGTTAATGTCTAAGTCAAGGTTGGATTCCAGTACTCCCTTAGTCTGAGTCATTTTTGTTTGCAGATGATGCTGCACTTAAGGCAACCGCTAAGGCTGAGGTGCAACAAAGTATGTATGGATTGACTCTTCGCTGCTTCTGATGCTTTTGGCCTAACAATCAGCACCAACAAAAGGAGGTGCCCCATCAGCCAGACCCACGCCATCCATACACAGAGCCATTGGTTACAGCAAAAGGAAAAGTTTTGAGCGCCGTGGGTATGTTCACTTACCTTGGCAGTGTATTTTCCAGGGATGTGCGTGTGCATAGATAATGAAGATGATGCCTGTATTACCAGAGCTAGTTTAGTGTTTGTGAGGCCCCAAATGAAAGTGGGGAGAGAAGAGGTATTAGACTGCCTACCAATCTTAAGGTCTGTTGTATGCCTATGAAACCTGGAAAATATCCCAGTGCAATGCCAGGAAACAGAATTGTTTTCATTTAAATTGTCTTAGGAAGATTCTGAAGATCACCTGGCAAGACAAGGTACTAGATACTGAGGTCCTTTCCTGAGTTAAACTTCCGAGCATTCAAACTGTACTGCAGAGAGCACAACTTCCATTGGTTGGCCATGTTGTTTGAATGCCAAACATGTTTGCCTGGAAGATTATTTTATGGAGAACTCACACAAGGCAAGTGCTTACATGGAGGTAAGAAGGATTGATACAAGGACACTCTCAAGATCTTTCTGAAGAAGTTTGAAATTGATTGCATGTCATGTGAGACACGGGCAAAGAACTGCCCAGAAAAAAAAAATGTAAGAAAAAGAACTGCCCAGCATGGTGTTCCTCATCAAAGAAAACACTAGCATAAGACCAATTAACATGCCATGCCTGCATCAAAGAAGGTGCAGTGCTCTGTGAGCAAAACAGAATTGCAGGAGCTCAAAATAAATATGAGATGTGCAAATTTAGAGACATGTCCACTCTGAATATTTGTATAGACTATTTGCGTCCAGCCTCAAACACAGTGATGTCATTTTGGTCCTCTTCAAGAACCATCTCTGAGTGTAGCATTCTGTCTACCATGTCACACTGCTTCCAAGAGAAAATGACTAAGTTCCTACTTCCCTTTCAGTCTATGGACAGTCTTAGTGGAGTAAATTTTCATCTATTTGGGGGCCATCTGGCAGCAGGGCAGGGGGTAGGAGGTGCTACATGAGATAGCTAATAGCAGTCCAGATTTGAACCCAGATCTTTGGACTCCAAATCCAGTCCTCTTTCTCCACTGAGCTCCCAAGCCAAGTTTCTTCCGTTGTCTATTCTTTATTCCCAATTGGACAATAATAACAGTTCACATCTGCTTTCTGCTTTAAGTTTTTCAAAGAGAAGCAAGGCACTCTCTTGGGTTTGCTGAGGACCTACATTGCCTTCAGGTCGTATGAGAACCTAAACTCCTGAAAAGCATTAGTACAAGCTCACAGATAGTGTGGACATGGCAATTCATAGTGAGGAACATCCTTTACAATGACCTCTTTGAAGGAGCATCATAGACAGTGTGCAGGCCTTGGAGGCAAAAGACCTCGGTTCAAATCCTATATTAAACACTTACAATGTAGCTGTGAACAAATCATTTAAACTCTCTGCCACTGAACCTTATTATCTGGACACTAGGGAGAACAAAGCTTGTGCTGCTTGGGCACTGTGTCTCTGTACACCTAGTATCCATCAAGGCTCATCCTTGGTGTCCCATCCTACACAAAGCCCCTCCCAAGCTGCACCTGCCTTTTCTCAAAATTACCTTATACGTCTCTTGCATATATTTTCTTTATGCTTATTATATGTTGTCTCCTTCGGCTAGTCTATAAGTTCCTTGAGGTCAAGCATTGTTTTCCCTTTTGTCTTTGTATCCCCAATGCTGGGCCATTGCTAGTCATCTTAACTCGTGTCTTGCCACTGGACTCTGATGACTGGAGGAGACAGTGAGGCTAATAACTTTGTGCAGATCTGCCTCACTTAAATTCAATTTGCTTGTAAGTCAAGACATCACTCTTATTATGTCATTGGTCTTCTTTGAGATGGATGGATTAACACCAACAATAACAATCTGCATCTCCAATGCCTAGCACAGTGCCTGGCACACAGTAGGTGCTTGCTGACTAATTGATGAAATGAAGATCTGAAGAATGAATCCATGGTCTCATAACTAGTGTCTAAATCAAGTTTAGAATCTAGTCCTGACTTCAGTTCCAAATATCTTTCCACTATCCCTAGGTGGCTGACCAGTAGCCTATATCTGTTGTCTTTCCCTATAAGAGCATAATGTCCTTGAGGACAGATCTGTATGATATCACATTTATATTCTTAGCACTTAGTAAGCACATAATAAAGGATTTTTCATTCAGTCATTTAGTCATTCCAGGGCTTAATCCAATGTCATTGAAATCAATCACATTTTCAAGGGCCTGAAAGTCAAGGATCACTTTAATGACAATGGTGGGTATATGATGGGGCTGAGGTTGCCTCATGTTACCAGTGAGGAATCTCCCCAGAGAAATGCAATAAAGGAGTCTGTCAAAGAGATTTCTGAGCAGAAAAGGAGGCAAGACTATCCCTATAGCAAAGGTGGGAAGGTAAGTAATGGACAGGCTCTGTATCGTACTGTTAATTCGATTCAACAAACATTTAATAACTGCTATGTTCTAGACTCCATTTTAGGTGCTGGGAGTACAAAGACAAAACAAACATTGTGGCTGCCTCCAGGAAGCTTTCACTCTACTGCTATTTGGCCATACTAAAACATTCAAAGAAAGGTCCCCAGCACATTCTAGAGAGGACTTTTGGGTAAGCATAAACAAAAAATCACACAGGACCATGCAAGTGTGGATGCCCCACTGCAAGGAGTGACCTCATCAATAGAATATAAGCTCCTTGAGGGCAGAAACTAATTTGATTTTGCCTTTTAGTCCCCAAAACCTAGTACATAATGGGCACTTAGTAAATGCTTGTTGGTTGATAGATAAAAATCCCAGGTTCAGGAAGTGTTTACAAAGTTAGATTGACATGAGGAGACTGACTCCATCTCATCTTTAGGAACTTGACTCTAATTCTTCTTCCCTCCGAACAAGTGGAGTCAGAATTGTTTATCTTGCACCACCATCCAAAGTGTTGCATGGATCACACAGACTTTGGAGCCCATGTTTTCACCCTAGCAAGACTCACCCACTGAAAGTAGTTTGGGTTTGTTTGCTTGCTTGCTTTTTTCAATTGCCATCTATTTTGCTTCAGAAGAGCAGGTAATGTTTCTAGGTTCCCAGTACTTCCTCCCCATCTTTGATGTGACTGCTACAGTAATCTCAAAACTGTGTCGAGTACACACAAAACTTTGATTCTATTCAATCCACCTCCCAATCCTGTTTCAACATTATGTCAACAAGGAAGATAAAATATATTGGTTTCTCTTTCTAATTGATTGTTGCCATTAACGCCAGTTTTGTTGGGGTTTGTTTTGTGCCCTTAACCCAGATTTATTTCTCACAAAATAAGTTATATACATGTTAAACAATCAATTAAACAAACAAACAAACAAGAAATAGACTCAGCTGAATACTAGGTTGACCCTAGAAGAAAAGAGTCTCTTGTTTTGTTTTTTGGTTTTTTGTTTTGTTTTGTTTTGTTTCATTTTTTTTTTGATGTCACAGAAAATCCATTTGTGACCCAAGGCCTTTTAAATGTGTAAGAATTATCAGGTTGATTGCTAAAGTCTCTTTAAGCCCTAAATCTCTGATTCTGGGATCTCTGATCATAGCTCTGAATTGCCTGATTCCTCTTTACCCATACAGAGATAGCTGGACTGTGAGTGGACCAGCAGAAAATCTTGTCCTCCTTGGGAGCCTCCCTCCTGGACAGTGCCAAGGAAACTCTGGCCAATTATCAACTCCCTACCTCTCCTTCACTGGTGGTCCTTCTTAGAGTCAGGAAATCTCACTTCAAGTCACTCCACTGACACTTACTGCCTAGGTGGCCTTGGCCAAGTCAAAACCTCCCTGAGTTTCTGCTTCCTCGTGTGAAAACTGTGGGGGTGGACTGGATGACCCCTGAGATCCCTGACAGTTTCATCACTATGAACTTATGATATGATCTCTTCAAAACAGTCCCATACAATGGCCATGTTTTATCATAGGCTTAAGTTACGGCTCAACTTACATTAGCTACAATGCATTTTTGGATAAATTTGGACAGATCTCTGACTTTCATCAGCAACCTTTACAAATCCTCTCTTAGGGAGGCTTACTTTCTGGGAAGATTTTTACTGAAGTCTAATCTCACATATTTTATATCAGTTCTCATAGTTTCAATAGCAGAGGGTGGCATTTTCCATTGTCTGACTTTGTCCCTAGATTCTAGCTATGTATCTTATGTTGGTCCCCCGAGGGGTTTCAAATCTCTGTAGATGCTGGAAGCAAGACACAACTGGGGAGCAGGAATAACAATAAGTGATTAAAATGATACTGATGGTCTGTAGCATGACATAGTGGGCAAAGAGCAAACTTAGGAGCCATGCAGGCTGTGGTTCTGGTCTTTGCTCTGATACAACCTGGCTGTGTGACCTGAGGCAACTTTCCCAGAATGTCAGTGACTATGAATATACCACCAGCCTTGGTGAAGAGTTTCTTCACCTAGGAGTTCCCTGTACTCATCACACCATAGCTCCAGCATTTATCCCATGGTGATCATGCAAAGAGACAAACAGTCCCTCCCTTCAGGGAACTTATATTCTCATGGGGGAAGACAAATCACAAAAAGGAACAAAGTGGTGCAAGTTGCGGGAGTGAAGCACGGTTTGCTTGTAATTGTATTCCCAGTGCTTAGCTTGATGCCTGGCACACACTGTAAGTGCCTCATAAATGCTTGTTGACTGATTGACTAACTTGACAATTCTCTCCAAGCCATCCCATCTGGATCTTGTTTCTACATAGTTCTTTGTATGTTGTTTCCCCCACTAGATGGTGAGCTTCATGAGAGAAAGAACCATGTTTTTCTTTATCTTCCAGTCCCTAGTACACAGTAGACACATAAGCAATGTTTGTTAACTTGACCTAAGGCAGACAGTGCAAATATCATTTGACACCCCACTCCTCCCCCCACCCAGATCTGAGATTGACTGATATAGGGAATTCCCTATGAGGAAGCTTCCCCTCTCTGTCCAGATAAGCACCTACTCTTTAACTCCAAGTCTTGGAGGGTTGCCTGAGGCACAAGAGGTTGAGTGATTTGCCCAGGGTAGCACAGCTGGGATTCATCAAAGGCAGAATCTGAACCTTATTTTCCCCAACAACCCACAGACCAGATGGAAAATCATTCTGCTGCTCAGATTCTCAGCCTCCATTTTACAAATGGAGGCTTACAGAGTTGTTGTGTCCTTCTTTGGATTACACAGTTATTTCCTTTCAGACTCAGAATGGGAATCCGGGGCTCCTGATGCCAGCTCCAGAATTCTTTCCATGACTAGTTTGTGACTAGAACTCCAGTTGTCAGAAGCCACAGCCAGTGACCTATCCATGTCTGGTGCCGTGTCTACATACATGAGATCTAGAGGAGGGTTGGTGAAAATAACAACAGTTCACATTCCCAGAGCTCAAGAACTCTCTTTGAGGCAGGTAGTGCTTTTCTTATTATCCTCACTTTACAGATGAGGAAACTGAGATGCAGCAGGGTAGCATGAAGACTGCTGCTCACATATTTAATAGAGGAAAACATAAGAACCTGGTGATCCCTCTCTTCTTCTTCTTCAGGTTCTTAACTCTTTTCAGATTTGCATCTGCTATACCTGGCCCCCTCCACTTTCTTTACTTTTGCTATTCTTTACCCTTCCCAGAAGATTTCTCAGATTCTCTGACTATCCTAGACTTGACATCTACTGAGCCAGATTTCCTCCAGGAACGACATTCTTGGACATTTGGATCAACAGGTCTGGTGAGAACCTGTTTAGTTATGGAGACTATTCTAACTGAACATCAGGTTTCTTCCTCACAATTTTTTTTTCTGGTCACAAGGACAAGTCAACCAATGGCAGTGGCAGCAGTAGTTAAAATTTTGCCTGTTCCCCATCAGCTCTTGGTCCTAACCAAATATCTTATTCTACCCTTGACTCATCTCATCTGATGTGCTCTGCCCAGGTTTCTACAACTCATCTCTGCAAAGAAACTCCCAGAGAGGAAGCTCTTTCTACCTATGCAGCTAGGAACCTGCTCTGTGACTTAAAGGCCTCGAGAGTTTTCTGGGAACCCCAAGAGGTTAAGTATCTTCTAGAGGCTAAAACAACCACTATGTGTCACAGGAAATACTTGAACCCAGATCTTCTTCCTGATTCTGATTCTCTCTGCTATTTCAGACTGCATCTCTGTCCCATTTTACAGATGAGGAAATTGTGGCTAAGAAGCTTGAAATGATCACAGCCATGCTATGCAGTATAACTATGGTCACTGACCCAAGTCAATTCTCTTCTCTGAATCACAATGATCTCTTTGTAAAATTAAGGGCTTAGATAGGACACGCTGAAGTCCCCCTACAATTCCATTTACTTTTCTAGTTGACAGAGTACTAAATAAACCTTGGGCTTCTGAAGAGAGGAATTTGGTACTGGCTACTTGGGGAAATTTGTGCAATGATACATTGTCCAATACCTAAAAGTCACGTTATCCAAAACCTTCATTTTTCAGATAAACAAAATGACTGTGCCCCCCTAGTGGTTTCTTTGGGTGTATAAATAAGGAAAGATGTAGGAGAACAGAAGGAAAGAGACACAGAAAGAGACAGAGACAGAGATGGAGAAGAAATAGTCAGTAGAGAGGGAGAAAGAGAGAAAGAGAGAGGGTGAGATGGAGACACTGAGGAAGGCAAAGACTATAGCAGACCCTGAGACAGAGAGAAACACAGAGAGAGGGAGGGGAGGCTGGGGCACTCCAGGGAATAGTGACCTTAAGTATAGTCAATGCTGTCCTATTTTTAGACCCTGGAATGGGGCTGCATGGTAGAGTATCCCACTATTTAGCATGTTAAAATTCATGTGCATAAAACATGAGGCCACCATGCCAGGAATTTAGGTCTCATTGATATGCCAAAACAAGTTTATTCAGAGTTGAGCTTGCAAATAAGATCCTGTTTTCTTCCCAGAGTTCTAGTTCACGAGAAAACAAAACATTTCCAGAAGTAATATTGCACTGGGAATTTTTAAGGTTAGAATAATTTACTGTTCATATGAATCCTCAGGAATGCCCCCCGTCTGCCAAGAGAATGCTACATAGACAGCATTATCAGAGCTTCAAGGACCCTACCGCAGCGTTGTGAGAAAGCTTTTCATTTGGAAATTTAAAACGAGACCCAATACCACTCATTGGGGTTCAAAGACAAAACTTGATGTATTTTATTTCAACTTCTGCCCCGCCTCAGGACACATGGCTACTTTTCTGGGCATGCCAACTGTACATGGTTACAGGATCATAGATTTGGAGATTGGAAATCTTGTTTCGTGATGTATAAAAAGCCCTGATTCCTATTTCTGACTTGAGCTGAAGCTTTATCACCCCAATGAGAATTCAGGTTTTTATGTTGGTTTTGAAATAAAACTCTGACAAAGCCACAAAATCACCCAAGGGTCCCTGGGCAAGAAATACACTTGGAAGAAATGTACTATTTTCCCCTTTGTATTTAGGGGATTTGTCTATGGAATCCAGAGTAGTTTTGCAGGTCAAACAGCTGATCAGCTGAGTAATCCTAAAACTTAGACAGCTAGGCCAAAATGACTCATTCATCACTCCTTGGTGACCTGTCAACTTACTATTAAAAACACATCAACTGATAAGATTCTGTCTTTGAAGAAACAGAAATTGGGCTGTGGGTTGGACCTGGGCAAGCCTGAAGATACAAAACATTGTAAGGAACAGAAAGGTCAGAATACCTGCTAGCCATTGGGAAGGCCACATCTTTGCATCTGGGCAAACTGGGCTCATTAGGCACTGGAGTCCTAAGACATCAACATAATTCTCCACTGGATTAGAAAGCAGGACCACAGCACTGCAGGTATTCCCCAGGTGGGGCAGGATACTCCCTAGAATTACAGGGAGCCCCCTTGGATGTCCCCCTGCTCTCAGTTATCCTAGATTCTTCTTGTCTGGGGAGCCCCATCAACTTCTTCACTGCTTCCTCCAGGGGTGGAGATAAGATTGGGGATCTCTTACCATGGGGAAATCAGTCCAGATCCCCACTGCAGGATGAAGAGCAGAGGCCTGGGGAGTCCCTGGAATGCTCCCTCCTTGGCTTTTATGCCTGACCTACAATGGACAAAGAGTTGCCCTCCTAGAGCCAGTAAAGAGGTTAATGGCCCCTTCTACAGAGACCATCAATTTATCTTCATCTAATATCCTTTGGAGATAAGTTTTTACAAATTGAGTCTTTTCTTATCACCTCAAAAGTAGAATAAAGGTTATTTTGTGTTTGTTCTTTTGTTTGTTTATGTTCCCACTACTATTTTTTCTGTTGAGAGTCAGTATGGTGTAGTGGATATGGTCTTAGAGACAGGAGGTCTGGGGTTCAAATCCTTACTAACTTTGTGACTGGCCTTACACAGGTCCCTTAACCTCTCTCTCTATGACTCAGTTTCCTCATCCATAAAATGAGGGGATAAAATTGCTTCTCAATGTATGACTCTTTGATCCTAGATCCTGAGTAAATGACCACATCTCTGACACATCCTAGTTGTGTGATCTGGGATACATCATTTAATCTCAAAATGCCCCACCCAACTCTCTCAGAGAAGGAAAGTTTTGCATTAGTAGAAAAATTCTCATTGGAAGTTCTCTTGGCCAATGAAATCATAGGTCAAGTCCCTGATCATATCTCATCCAGAAATACCTATTTATTGTTGTTCAGTCATTCAGTTACATCTGACTCTTTGTGACCGCATTTGGGGTTTGCTTGGCAAAAATAAGGGAGAGGTTCACCATTTCCTTCCCAGTGGATTAAGGCAAACAGGTTAAGTGACTTGCCCAGGGTCATACAGCTAGGAAGTGCCTGAGGGTGGATTTGAACTCAACTCTTCCTGACTCCAGGTTTAGTGCTTTATCCACTGAGCCATCTAGCTGTCTCTGAAATGCCCTTATTTAAAGGCAAATACAAAAATGCATTCTAGAGGGTATATCTTTACACACAAACTGGTTTAACAACTGGTAACTTCTTAAACAACTGGATTGTCAGTGGTTCCTTTTTGAAAAATCAGTAAAGCAAAATATCACTTTAAAAACTCTTTTACTTCAACATGTTTAGTAAGTCATTTTTTATATTACCATAATTGTAGCAACTTTCAATGGTATTTGGATCACCTGATCTGTCTCTTCCCTCCATAAATACTGTCAACCCCAAACTGTCCATTTTCAGAGTGACATATGACTTTGTTTTCCTATCTGAATAAGCATATTGATCTTCCTATTCCAAACCTCAAAAAAAGAGAAATTAGTTCATTAGAATTTCTGGAAATCTCATTTTACAATAAGGTAGAAAACAGTATTTTTCCCAAAACATTTTCTTTAATTTTTTCTTTAAATTATTGCCTTTTGTTCTTGTATCATAGTGATTTCCCTTTAATAAGACCCCACCACCACCACCACAATTGAATTTTCCCATGTCAAGAAGAAAAAGAATACAAACAAACAAACAAAAAAACAAGGAAGCAAAGCCAATATTCAATCCGTATTTGCTGGCCCCAGGAAGGAACGTTTCCTTTTCAGTTTTCTGAGACTAAAATTGGTCATTAAAATGCATTAGAATTCATCTGCTTTTTAGTCTTATTTCATTTGAATTCCTGGAGTCATTGTGTATGTTGTATGCACGCAGTGTACATGTTGTGTGTTATTTTCATCATTGCATATGTTGTCTCCCTATTGCTCTGAATTCCTTCTTCATCACTTCATTATTTCTTACCACACAATGATATTCAATTATACTCAAATATCCAAGTTCCTCAGTTGACGGGCACCCACTTCATTTGCAGTGTTGTTATGAATGGTTGGCTCATGTGGGACCTTTGGACCTCCTTGGAGGATATGCTCAGTGATGAGATTGCTAGGACAAAGCCATGGGTTTTTCAGCAGCTTTTCTCCTGTAATGCCACACTGTGCTGCAGAAGGGTAGAACCACTTCAGAACTCTACCAACAGCAATATAGTATACCTGTCCTCCCATGGCCCCACTAACACCAAATTCTCAAAATGTATTTTCAAAACAATGTTGCTCTAAGGATGCAAAAGCACTTGCATTTTAAAGTCGATATTGATGGGGGTGGGGCCCAAGCCAAGATCTTCGCCCTTTGCCCCAAAGGGAATCTGACTCACAGGGCCCAGACCCTCATCTCCCTTGAAAGCCCTAGCTTACCTTTGGATCTTATTCAGATGCACCTTCAACCTTTGCCCTGAATAGAATCTGGCTCCTGTTTGTCTACAGGACCCAGAAAACCCTTAAACCTTCAAATTTCATAATCTACTCCCTTCATCTCCCTTTGAAAGCCTTAGGCTCCCTCTTGTCTACAGGCCCCAGAAAGGCCTTCTTTATCTCCTTTTGAAAGTCCTAGCCCCACCTTGATTTTGTGCAGATGCCTTTCAAACTTCTGCCTTCCTGTTCCCTCCATTATCTATTCCCACTGTCTATTCAATCTCTCTGACCTCCCCAATTAGAATTCTTACCTAGACCCTTTTCCCAACCCCCTTCTCTGGCCACCCAAAGTTACATTAGTATTTAAGATCCACCTTGCCCTCATTCAGATGCTGAGAGTCTCTCACGCTCAAAAGACTGAGAACCTCTCATGCCCTCTCGTCTTTATGGGTGTCACCCAGCTGAGAATCTCAGGCCCATAAGGCTGAGACTTTCTCATGCCCACCTGTCTTTATGGGCATCACCTGGCCTCTGTGGTTTATCACTAATAAATTTTTCCTCTGGCTGAAGAAGATTTGAGTTGAATTTATTCAGCAGGGCCCGGTACTGCGATCTTGGGGTCCCAACACCGCAAAAGTCCTAGACCTCTTCAGATATTACAGTATTATTTTTTAAAGGTTTGAAATGTTGGCAGGAGAAAGATTGAGAAATTAGACACTCCTTGGGAAGCACAGCATTTCCAAATCCATTCCCCAAAATCAAAGCTCAGCACTGGACTAGAGCAATGGGATACACCTCTTCTCTCTCCTTCACCCCCCAGTCCCTGGCCCATGCTGTCTGCCTTGAAGTCATTAAACAGGAACCACAAATCCATACACAAGTTACATTGTCATTTGCATTTTTTTTTAGCACCATCAAAATTGACAGCATGACTATGAATTCAATAAACAAATGTATTCTGTAGGCTGAATAAGTAATAATGTGCCTTCTATTTATTTGTTTGTTTGGGAGAGGGGAGGAGGTGATGGCTCATGCCAGTGATTGTATTGGTATAAAGCATTCCCCAATTCATAGCCTTAGAGATTTGCCTGGAGCACTAGTGTAAGGGACTTGTCCAGGGTCACAAACTAATAGGTGCCAAAAGCAGGACTTGAGTCTTCCTGACTGCCCACCGAGTCATATTGCTTCTCTGTATCTCAAATATTTGTGTCTTTTTTTTAAACTTAGGTAATTGGGTTATAGAAGAGAGAAGGAGATGAATTATAAGGCTGTGGCAGTAGGCTAGGTGAGAAGCAATGAGACTAGTGGCTGAGTGACAGAAAGGAAGGGGACGTATCAGAGATGGACTGATTGATTAGAGATGTGAGCTGAGAGAAAGAAAGAAGGTGAACAATGACTCTGAGGCTGTGAATCAGGTTAACTAGAAGGATGGCAGTGCCCCAGATGAAGAAAGGACCAGTAGGAAGACAGGTGGCTTTGGAGGAAAAGATGATTAGCTTTGTTTCATTCCTATCCAATTTGAGGTGCCTATTGGATGTCCATTTTGGTGTGCCCAGTAGGCAGCTAAGAATGCATGTGTGGAACACAAGAGAGCCTAGGCCTGGACACAAAGATCGGGGTGTCATCTGAATAGAAATGATCACTGAAACCCTAGAAACTCACGAAGTCTCTGAAAGGGTTTATAGAAAGGAGAAGAAAGTCCAAGGCGGAGCCCTGGTGTGCACCCAACAAGGAAGGAATGATATGAACAACCATCCAGCAAAGGAGACTGGGGAGGAGAGATCAGACATCGAACATGAACCAGGAGAAACCAATGATACAGAAATTCAAATAAGCAAAAGCAGGCAGGAGGAGATTGGGGTCATCAGAATTAAATGCTTCAGAGAGGCTCAAAAGGATGAAGACTCAGCAAAATCCTTTCAGAATTGACAACTGGGAGGTGCAGAGGAGTCTTCTGTCCTCTGTGTTCTCTCTTAGTGATGCTCACGTTTGCGTAGTGTGATGTAGGGTGTTGTCAATTTTCAGACTTTAGGAAGGGGCCTTCAGACATACTTGAACAAGTTGGGCCATCTTGATTTAAGCTCCAAATCACACAACATCTTTATTTCAATGTTAAATGCAGAATCTTCCAAGTGGTGTGGTTTATTTAGTGATCAAGATTTTTAAGGGCTCATACTGGGATAGGGTCAGTAACACCTACTGAAACTATAATTCCCAAGTCCCCAAACCACAAATCCAAATATTTCCCTCTTATCAAACTGATCTAATAGACATGAGTGCTGCATTGTGTTTTTTTTTTCTTTTAATCAATAATTTTTCATTACAAGATGTTTCCAAAGACTGATGGAATCTTAGGGAAAATCCAGATGTGAAATTCAATTTATTCCAAGAAAGTAACAGGAAATCAAATCATTGGTCTGGTGTTTACCCCAACAACATGTGTCCTTGAAGTTTTGCTAATGCTTTGTAAGTTCTGTTCTTTGGGAGATGAAAAAATGCTTACATAGTTCTGAGTATTAATTCAAAGTTTTCTAACTGAGCCTAATCTATATTTGTTTCTAAAAAAGCAAGAAGTTTATTTCTGGTAAAAGAGCACCCCAAAAAATCCCCTTGGTATTTTAAATGCTTCCATATTGAGGGAGTCTCTTGCTAAAGCATAAACATACTGCAGTGTATTAAAAATAAACATGAAAATAATCACAGATGCACACAGCACTTTTTGACTTACCTCTTTTCCCTTTGGAATACAATCAGAAGACAATATAATAGCATGAAAGGACAGAATCTCAGAAATGGAAAGGACTTCATGGCCATCTTCTTGTACCCATTTTTTCTTTTTCCCTTCTGCATTTACTTTATTTTTTAATTGAATTTTTTTTTAGACTCAAACACCAGAACACAAATACATAATAGAAAAAAGAAAAAAAAAGTATTGTAAACTTATATATTCGAATTTAGTTACAAAGTAAGAAAAAAAAGAGCATGGCATGTGCATAGCAAAACACAAGAGCATTCAAATATGAAACAACAAATTTTCATTTCAAGAAAGCCTATATGATAAATACTACATGTTGTGTCAAGAGCTGTCCATCTTTTCTTTGCTTCCTTGTCAATTTCCTTTTGTTCTCTGCTGCTGACTTTTTTTTACTTTGCTCTTCTTGATCTGTTCTCTAGATCCATTGTTTTTCTTATGAGATGTTTCATGATCTCTTCTTTTTTTCATTATAAATATAATATATAAATAAATATATAATATATTATATAAATATATATGTATATGTGTTTGTGTTTGTGTGTGTGTGTGTGTATATGTATATAAATTTCTTCATCTCTCATAATTTCACTGGCTTCCCCTTGCCCAATTCTGATTTTCAAGGAGTCATTTTCTTTCTTAAGATTCTGGATCACTTTTTTCAATTGGTTGACTTTCTTTTCATAATCTTTTTTTGGTTTACTTGTATTATTCTTATTTTTCTTTTTAGTTTTTCCTCAATCATTCTCATTTGATTTTCAAAGTCTTTTTTAAGTGCTTCAATGAATTATTTTTTGGCAAGTGACCATTTAATGTTACTCTTTGGGGTAGGAAAGGGTGTCTTTGCTTCAGTATCCTCCTCTAAAGATAAGCCATAATCTTCTCTATTCCCATAGCAGCTCTCTATGGTCAGATTTTTTCTTCTCTGCTCATGCATTTTTTTGGTAATAATTTAGTTTTTATAATCACCTCTAATCTTGGGATATGGGGGATGGTGCCTCTGATCCTCTTCAGTTCTCCCTACTGACCTTGAACTCAAACCAAGACCTCCAGCCTCTTGTAAGTGCCCAGAGCAGAGGTGTTCCCACCCCATTGCTTCTGCATTTACCAGGTGTGTGCTGGTTCCTTCTCACTCCCACCCTGTCTCCACAGCATGATGAGTCTGGCATTCCTCGTCAGGGAAGATTCCCTGGATCTTTCCCAGGTACAATACTCAACTGCCCTCACTTTTCTGGTGGTAAAAGCCCCTGCAAGACGTCCTTCAAGCTCAGCTAACCCCAGGGCTTGCTGCTTATTGTTAAAGCAGACCCTAGTGTTTACTCTTCACAGGGAGGAAATCTTGCCCAGGATTTTTCTTCAGATCTCCTCCAATCGTCCCTTAAGGACTCCTATTCTGCCCCTACTCTTATTTGTTTTCATGGCTCTATGTTCTCCAAGGGATGCTATTTTATCTCTTTTGCGGAGGAAAATCTTGAGAGCTTGAAATTTTCTGACCTACTCCACCATCTTCCCAGAATCCTCTCCCTACCCATTTTCAATAATCTTTTCTAGGATATATCCATGAAGTAGTCATGCAGCTTTCTAGAAGCCATCAGCTAAGGAAGAATCCAGTGCATCTCAAAGCAGCCCAATTCCTTGGTTCCTTGCTGTGCTGTAAGCTCAGACTTCCTGCTCCCCTGGGCCACGGATGCCTGCATCACCCCTCCCACCAAATACTTTGTATTTCTCTTGTACAGACTTACATATTTAAATGTTGTCTCCTCCAGTAGGATAGAATCTCAAGGAGGGCAGGGCCTGCTTAATTTTTGCATTTGTATCCCTATCACCTAGCTAAGTGTCTGGCATATAATAGGTCGTTAATAAATGCTTATTGTTTGATTGATTGAATTCCTTTTATATTGTAACAGCTGAATAAAGGGATTCTTTCAGCAGTCTGAAAGGAATATTTCACTAGAGCCTGACAGGTGTGTTTGTTTGACTTGACCTCTGTATATTTGCTCTGACTTGGCTTTGCTTCCTCATTCCTACTGGGTTTCCTTTAGATGCTGCCTGGGTGTGGGGGAGGGGAGGAGTCAGTAATTTACTTCGTATTTAGAGTTATCCCTTTCACATGGGGGAAGGGGGGGATAAGGGGTGTGGCACCTCTGCTATCTGGAATATCCATGCAAAATTTTTTGCCTACCCCTTGTACCAGAGAAGTCTATTTTTTTTCTTTAATGGTAGTTAACAGTATTTTATTGTAAAATGTGGGTTAAGTATTTGGTCATATGCTCCACGTCATCATCTGGCCTTTGCATGTCATTTGCAACTTTTGCAAAACTATCCCCCCCAAAAAATTCCCATTTAATTTCTTATGCCAACCCACAATGTGTTGAAACCTTTATGGGAAAAGTTGAGATTTTGGAAGGGATAACTGTGCTTTTATTTCCTGAGAATGGAGCAGCAGGAAAGGAAACGGACCTGATACTGGAGTCCAAAGTCCTAGCCTCACATATTGCCCTTTGTTATCTTGCTTAATATCTGTGTGACTTGGGCCAATCACTAAACCTCTCTGGGTGTCAGTTTCCAACTCAATAAAATGAGGAGTTTAGACTGGATACCTCTGAGGCTACTCCCAGCTCTGGGTCTAGAAGTCCTTTAGGATCGAGTGAGGAAGGGCAACAGAATATAGGGGAGTCAGAAATAAGCCCAGAAGTGTGGTACAGGAATATGCCTGAGAGTAGACAAGATCCCACTAGAGGCTGGCCAAGAGGATTAAGGTCTTTCTATGAGTGAGGCCAGAGGAAGGGCACTTCTGCTTGCTGTTCATTGGGTTCTGAAAGTTACACCCTTGGTAGCCTTTCAATAGGAGTGAGCCTTTTGCAAGCACCTAATCAATCACTTAGCCACACTGAAGGAAAACCATTTGGCCAGTTCTTGAAGCCTGTCATATTTTCCAGGCACTCTCATCTTGTTTTGACCTTTGGGGTGTCATAGAATCACACATTCATGGTACCAGCATTTGTCTCCAGTTTTAGGTTTAACAGTTTGTGATTTTAACGGCCACAAGCTTGAATTTCAAACTAATTTTAGGGAAGAAAGATGATGTGTGTGGGGCTAAAATTGGAATCAATTCACCAAGTGTCTCTTAAGCACCTACTGTGCCCAAGGCTATTTTCTAAGCACTGAAGATATGGGAAGAAGAAAAAAAGGAACTCAATTTTTCTCCTCCAAGTGTTTATATGAAATGTCAAATGCAGGTTCACTCATACTCTAAGCTCACATTAGTCAATCATGTCAACAAACATTTATTAATTATCTACAATGTGCCAAGCACTGGGCTAAGCCCTTGGATACAAAAAGAGGCAAAAGACAGTCACTGTCCTCAAAGAGTTCACAATATAAGGAGGAAGACAAAAAAAATACTCTCTCTCTCTCTCTCTCTCTCTCACACTCTCACACACTCTCACACACACACACACACACACACACACACACACACACAAGCTATATACAGGATAAACAGGACTTAAGAGAGAGAAGGCACTAGGATGAAGAGGGTTTGGGGGAGAGAGAGTTCCAGGCATGATGGACAGCTAGAGAAAATGTTGGAATGTCTTGGTAGAAAAGCCTGGAGAACAGTGTAGTAAGGTATAAAAAACTGGAAAGGTAAGAGGGGGCTGGTTCTGAAAGGTTGGCAAAGGCAAGTATTTTGTATTTGTTCATGGAGAGGATTGAGAGCCACTGGAATTTTTTGGGTACAGGAGCAACATGATGGACTTTGGCTTTATGAAAATACTTTTGGTGCCTGAACGGAGAGTGGACTCGAGTAGAAAGAGACCTGAGGCACATAGATGCCCCAGCAGCTATTGCAGTAGTCTGAGCCTGAGGTGAGGAAGACCTGCACCAGGGTGGGAGCAGTGTCAGAGGAGAGATGGAGGCATATTGGAGAGATGCTGATAAGGTGAAATCGGTTAGCCTCCACAAAAACTTGGATATAGGGTGTGAGAGATAGTGAAGAATCCAGGCCGACTCTTAGGTTGGGAGCCTGAAGGAGGGAAGGGTAGTATTGTCTTCTATAGTAATAGGGAAGAGAAGGGGCAGAGAGATTAGGGGGAAAGGTCATGATTTCCATTTTGGATTCATTGGGGGCTGAGCCAAAAGATAAATTCTTTCTGGATCATTATGCCTCCACCTAGATTTAGATCTGGGAAATGTCTGAATATACGTGGATCTAGGCTTCCATGGATGTGGATAACTAGGTCTCCAAATAATTTAAATGCACTGAAAGTAACAAGTACAAAGTAACCTTTATTTCGTCCCAGAGGAAATACACAAAATGCAAAGTCCCTTAACATAGAAAACACATGAAGGGATTCTCAATAGTCCATAAAAAAATTGAGACAATTTTCCCTCATCTGTTCCATTTTTTCCATGGGACCCTACATTCTTACTCAAGTCTACCCATTGTTTGTTTTCTCCTTAGAAAGGAACTAAATGTGGTATTTCCAGAGGGGCAATGTCGCAATATTATAATGAATGCCTCATGCCCACACGTCCTCTTCCCAAATCATAGCCTTAGTCCTTTCAAGTTCCTCCAGCTGAGAGGGTCCCATGAGCAAACCCTCTTCTCTTTCTAGGGAAATTCCTTTCTCTAGAGAGATGACCAGCTCTCTGAACCCTTCAACTTGGGGTTACTCATGTGAGGCAACCCCCAAGGCTGACGCTACACCAGGAATCTCCCTTCTCTGACTAGAAGTTGACATTCTGGGACTATGCTCCCCTACAATGCCCAATCTCCCCACCCCCAACTAGCAGACCAGAATTCATGGATGACATTTTCCATTAACTCCCCTTTGGTGCCATGTGGGCACACACATACAGCTCCCATGTGATTCTCAATGGCTACTGCCATCTCTTAGGCCAGGAAAACCCACTCTCAAGTCTCTGATCTCTGGGCTTCTCTTAAAGAAGCAAAAGAAAGGCAGCAGGTGGCCAGGGACTCTCCTCTAGGGCTGTGTACTTAAACATATGTAGCTCTCAGGTGTGCTTCTCCCTAAAGCACACTTTAATCGCTCCTAGTGGAGAAGGAGAGAAGGACATATCCCACCTATCCACCATTACCACCATTATCTGCCAGAGAACAGCAGAATAAAAAAGATGGAAAGAAGCCCAAAGGGCAGGTATGTCAGCTCCCCTTTAGAGGTGAGTGCCAAGGACTGTTCCTCCCAGGAATCAAAGCTGTGGTGCTGAGGGGTCAGTCACAGCCACTGAAGCTCATCCCCCATGGGCTCCAAGGAGAGCAGAGAGGTGGACTTTAGTCCACTTAACAAGCTTAACAAAGTGACCATGGGATAGAGAAACAGAACCCCCAACAGACTCACCTCCTGCCAAGTTTATCTGATTAGTCAGAGAACTCCTCACCTGCCATTACACTGTCCTCCCAGTTCAATGTTTAAAGAAGGCCTACCTGATCACACTAGGGAGCCTCTGAAACAATCCAAGCCTCTCTCCAAATCTGAATAGTTCCCAGGGAACTAGGGAGAGCTGGAAATTCACTTGATAGCTCTTTACCCTTCCATGGTGTTGTCTGGCCCAGTGCCTTGAATGAAAATCTCAGTAGCATCCATGATGCACAGTTCTTAAACATTGCAAAAATTGAATTGGGAATGCTGGACGAGGCTCCTGACCTACCACAGCCAGTGTGACTGAAACTTACACTCCTCCCAACCCACACCAGGTCAACAAAAGTTTACCAAGTTCTTCTGGGCTCTCTTACTTGCCTTGGCCCTTTTCAGGGTCTACCCCAAGCCCCCAGAAACAATTAGGAAAGAAAAATAAATCCATAAGAACACATCAACAAAAACCAACAGTGAAGGGAAATAACAGAAAAGAAAACCGCAAGAAGCTTCCCCTCCTGAAGGGAAAGTACTTGGTGTGGTTGATCAGGGAAATCAGGACCAGCTTCGTGGAGACGGGGAATCTTAGTTGAGCCTTGAAGGATGGGAAAGATCTGAAATGGAAAGGAGAGGGAGAGACAGCCTTGTAAATGAGGAAGCTGGCACATGTGCACAGAGAGAGGAATCTTATTTAAGCAGAGAAATCAAGTTGTGATATAGGAAGGGAAAAAAAGGATTTCACAGGTCTTAGATTTTAGATTTTTTTTTCAATACCTAAAAAGAACTAAGCTAAGAGATAATAGAAATCATAGCACATTACCTTGATTTATCCACACACATCTCACAACCCTCTGGAAGCTAGGCGAGGCAGGGATTCCTTTGCCCATTTTACAGATGAGGGAACCAAGTTTAAGCAAATTGAGCGACCCATTCAAAATCAGGCTAACTGTGTGATGTTTTCCAAAGAATCTGGATCTGGATCAAGTGTGTTTGTTACAAGAAGAAGATTTTTTTCTGTTGTTTGCCCTTTTATAGTATGTGCATGAGAGAGAGAGAGAGAAATTATCCCTAAAGAAACACTATTTTTTTCTTCATTCAAACCATATCCCACAGAACTTCACATGAGAGTCTGGCAGTGCCAAGTAGTGCCATGGGGAAGCACACCAATGAGATTTGGGGATGCCGGAGAAAACTAAACAAATCCGGGGGTAGGAGTGGGGAAAGGCTACGGAGCCAGGACACATCCCTGAATGTCACCTCCTCCTACTGAGACTTTAGAACACCGCGCAGGTCCATCTTCGCGCCAACGGCACATTTTCAGACTCTGATAAAGGAGTGACTGTGCACACGTATGCCGGGGCAACACTGGCCACAGAATCCTAAGCACTTACTACCAGTGTGCGAGACACCGGGGACCCAGGCGTGGAGGGGCCATCCAGCACAGGCAGTCATGCCATGAGTTTGTTCTCAGCTTCTTTGGACTGGGTGCTGAACATTGTTATCAGCCTGGTCCAGGGACAACTGAAAAGTGAAACCTTCCTTCTCTGGAGATAGGAGAAGCTTCCTTTTGGGTAAGGATGATGGTTAGTGATGGTGCTTACTGGTTAGCACAATTTGCCATTTATTTGTCTTATGCTTCTATGTTAAGTGTCTTTTTGCATTATTATGATATCATGTCATGAGACAGCTAGGTGGCACAGTGGATTGAGTGCTGGCCCTAGAGTCAGGAAAACCCGAGTTTGAATGTGACTTCAAATATGTTCTAGCTGTGTGACTCTGAGCAATTCACTTAACATCTATTTGGCTCAGTTTCCTCATCTATAAAATGGGTGAAATACTAACACTTGTTTCCCAGGATTGTTGTGAGAATGAAATGAGGTCATAATTTTAAAGCACCCAGCACAGTGTCTGGAACATAGTAGGTGCTATATAAATGCTTATTCCCTTCTCTTCCCTCCACCCATCATGTAATTTTACCTGTGGCTGGTAGAAATTAAAAGGAAAAGTGAGATATTGTGAACAAGAGAATATGGGGGAAAACAAGGGATAGATATATGCAAAACACATTAAAGATCATAGGATTATAGCTTTAGAGCTGGAAGGGACCTTAGAGAGAATTGAGTCAAACCTCTCCTTTTATAGGTAAGAGGATTGAGGCACAGAGCAGTAAAGTGATTTGCCCAGGGTCACACAGCTGCTAAGTGAGGTAGGATTTGAACTCAAGAAGATGAGTCTGCTTGACTCTAGGCCTAGTGCTGTCTGCACTATGGTGCCACCTCGCTGTTAAATTTGGACAACAGACACTGAATGAAGGTGCTAAAGAATGTAAAGAAGGGTCAGCTAGGTGGGGCAGTGGATAGAGCACCGGCCCTGAAGTCAGGAGGACCTGAGTTCAAATCTGACCTCAGGCGGAACACTTGACACTTACTAGCTGTGTGACCCTGGGCAAGTCACTTAGCCCTAATTGCCTAAAAAACAAAACAAAACAACAAGAATGTAAGGAAACTAGAATTTTATGTTTCTCCTCCCTTCTTTCTGTCCTCCTTGCTTTCCTTCCTTTCTCCCTCTTCTTTCCCTCCCTTCCCTCACCTTCCCTTCCTTCCCTCCTTCCCTTCTTGTTTCCTTCCTTCCTTTTTTCTTTCTTTCTTTCTTCTTTCCTTCCTTCCTTCCTTTTTTTCTTCCTATTATGGACATATTTTTTCCTATGTGTTTTTGAAACAGAAATGTTGAAACTGAGATGAATATCAAAGTGAAAAATCTCTTAGAGCCAGGCCTTGGATCAAGAAACAATTTGATTAGAGAATCTAATTATACCATGTTGGAATTTACCAGGATATTGTGTCCCATGATTCATCTCAAAGGAAGAGAAAGGTCCCAAGGATTTTCAAGGCCAAACCTAACTCTGAATCCTCTCTCAAGACTGGCATCATGCCATCTCTACTGCAGAATAAGTCCTAAGGCCAAAGGCCTGATACCCAGAGATAGTCATTTCTTTGACCCAGCCTTCCCCTCCCCCACCACACAATACAAATATGCTTAAATCTTCTGATCTGTTGAAAGACGGGGGGGGGGGGGGGGGGGGGGGGGGGGTTATCCTGGAGACCAGAAAAGTCAGGTAAGGCATGATGTTGTGTTCAAATATTTGAAAGACTGTCATTTGCAAGGGAGATAGTCTTAGCATCCTAGCTGTGGAGCTGGAAAGAACCTTAGAAGCCATTTAATCCAACACCCTCATTTTATGCATTGGGAAAATGAGGCCAGAGAAGAAAAGTGACTGGCCCAAGGTTACCCTGACTATCAGTTTCAGAGGAGGGATCTGAACCCAGACCCTCTGACCTCAGAGGTAAGAAATAATCTTTCTGTTTTTCTAGTAGACCCCAAAGGGCAGACCTGGTGCCAATGGATCCAAATTGCAAAAGAGGCAAATTGAGGCTGGATATCAGGAAAAACCTTGTGCCAAGGAGAGTTGTCCCAAGGAGGAGTGGGCTACCTCCAGTTGAGCGGATTGACTTCTTCGAGTCCTTCAATGGGTGAGAACTTAGCAAGATCTTGAGAGGGACTGCTGTTCCTCAAACATGGACTGGGCTCCAATCACTACAGGACTCCTTCCCAGGTCCCCAGTTCTGTGACTTTATGATATTATAGAAAGAAACTTTAGCAAAAAGCTAAGAAGGAAGAGAGGCTCAGGCGAGGGTGAGAGTGGGAGTAGCTACCTGAAAAGAGAAATGGACTAGGGGACAGGATTTCCTGAGCGCAGCTGTTGTTCATACTTTCTGTCTGAAACCTTGCCATCGCTCCTTCTACACAATTACTATGGTGCTTCTGAAACCAGTGGGAGTTTCTGGAGTTTCTTTATTCATGTTTCAAAGGCAAGGGTTAATAGCCACAATAATGGTGCCACTATTATCCTACAGATATTGTCTCATGTTTTCAGAGCCAGAGTGGCTCTTGAGGAAAGAGTGCTGGCATTCAGAGTAAGAAGGTTCTGGATTCCAATCCCTCTTGGATACTTCCTAGTCACATAAAAATGGCCGTTGAGTTGAGATGCTAAAGAACATGCAGGGGCTAGGATGGTCAAGGACTTCCCCTTGACTCCTTTCTTTTCTTTTCTTTTCTTTCCCCCAAGGGGGTGGGAATGAGCTTCATCACACATATTATAGTTGTTATGTGTTTGCAAAAATTCAGTATTGAGACTGAGATGGGAATTAGAGAAAAAATTCCCCCAGTTTCAGGCCTAGGACTAAGAAATTGTTTGATAAGAAGAATCTAATTAACCCAGACTGGAATTTACCAGAACTTCACAGCCAAGGCTAGATTTTAAGAGAAGAGAAAGGCCAAAAGGATTCCTCAAGGCCAACTTTGGGACTAGCTTCAAAAAGATGCCTCCTTGCTGCTAGTAACATCATAAAAAAAAAAATTTTAGCAAAAAAATCAATTAAAGTGCCTAAAACTTTGTAATATAAGAAACCTAAAAGAAAGTAAAAGGTCATCAAAGCACCGATGAGTGTGACAGATTGAAAGGGGAATGTATCGGGCCAGGATTTCCTGAGTGTGATTGTTGTCAGGTACCACAGGTTTGTACATGCTCCACTTCTGTTCAATTGTAGTGGCAGCTCAGAAATCACAGAGGGTAGGGACAATTCCCCTGAGCAGGAGTGGACTTTCCTTCCCACTTAAATATCATTCTGCTAGGCTACTATCTGGCTGGAGAGGCAGTAAAAAATAGTGGCTAGAGTCCCAGAATTGGAATCAGGAAGATGCAATTCAATCTTTGCATCTTTCTTCACCCCTCTTTAGGGTATGCCCGGGGCCACTCATTTAATCTCCATATGGCTTTGGTAACTCCCTAGGGCCTAATTACTATATCCTCAACCTATTGGCAAAGAGTGTTTCCACCCACACTGGAAGTTCCCTATGTCTCCGACCACATACTCTTCCCCTATGGCAATTGCACTGAGCCAAAAAGAAATGAGCAACTTGGAGCGAGGGCTGTAACACCAGGCTTAAAATCAGGAAGACTTGGTGACAAGTTCCAACTGTGAATTGTGTTGTTACATGAGTCCAGGAAAGTCCATGAATCTCTCTAAATACTACGGTGAGGAACATGACTCGGAGTGTTCCCACATGCACTTCTCTACACCACTCAGTCACAGGTCAGGGGAAAGGGTCACTATTAATCACAATAGTTTCATTTTTATGGAATTTGATGCTTACATTTGAGATTTTTCACATCTTTTTATATTATCTTATTTCATTCCACTGTGATGTACTGTGTTGACATGATTAGCCCTATTTTACAAATGAGAAAACTTAAGGCTTACAGAAGTTAAAGAACTTGCCTAGCAAGAATCAGAATCAGAATTTCAACCCAAGCCAGATTCTGAGCTCCATACTCTGCACACTATAGATAATTTCCTGAGCTTGGTATGGTGAAAAAGTTTCCATAAAAGGAGTTTGGGCATATCAGCACAATCATGGATGTGGACCCCCTTCTATTCTTCCCCCAAAAAGGTTAGTACAGCCATAGTCAAATCCTTTCATTTTCCCTAGACTCGGTCTCCTCATTTTCAAAACTTTGTCCTAACATCTATTCTACCCATAGGATTGTTTGGAGTCAGATCCCAGGGCCATACATTGGAGCTGAAAAGGAACTCAGAGGACAGCTGGTTTAATCTCACTTTGTAGATGAGGAAATTGGGGCTCAGGTAGTTCAGATGACTTGCCTAAGGTTACAGCAGAGGCAAGAATTAAACCCAGGTGTCCTTGGACTTTCCAACCCGTGTACTTTCCATGGTACTACACTACTTCCCAAATAATGTACTTGAAAAGGTTATGAAACTGCCAAGACATATGAGAAAGTGAGATAACGATATTTGTCTTAGAAAGTCTGTGAGATATCAGTTAAAGCCTCCATAGCTTGGAATAGCAGGACCTGGGTCTGAACCCTTCATCTGACATTTATTTGTTCTATAACTATAATCATTTCATCTCTATGAGTCTCAGGTATGTATCATCATTCAATTAATGAGGCAACCAATGAACATTTGTGCCAGGCTGTGGAAGCTTTGGCAGATACAAAGAATGGAGGTGGGGGTGGGGCAAAATGCACCATACATAAAATACGTGCAAGGGGAACTTCAGGAGAGAGAAAAGACACTAGGAGGTTGTGCAGTCCCGAGATGATTCTGGTACACCAGAGATTCTAAGAGGTAGAGATGAGGATGGAGCAAATTCGGAATCTGGGGTATAGCCAATGCAAATGTGCAGCAGTGGACAAGACGATGGAGTGTTGTGTGTGAGGAACACTGAGAAGGCAGGTTTGACTGGACCCTAGAGGATGGGGGGGGGGAGTAACGGGCAAGAAGGCTGGGGGGTATGATGGGACCAAGCTGTGGAGAGATATCTGGCCAAACAAGGGCATTCTATTTGGTCCTAGACAAAAGGGGATGGCTGCAGCTTCTTGAGTAGGAGAGCAGCATGGTCAGAAGTGAGCTTTAGCAAAATCCCATTGGCAGCAGACTGGAGGGCAGACTGGAGTGGGGAGAGGCCTGAGGCAAGGAGACCAACTCATTCATCATAAAAGAGGTTATAGTGGGGCACGTGGGGATTAGCTCCCTGTTTTGTGAGGCTGAACAGGAATGAAGCATTTCATTTTGTATCTCTTAGTTTTGCAGATTTGGGGCCATATAACTTAGGATGGCCTCATAAGGCTGGTTCTTGGCCTTGAGGCCTCATATTAGGGGTTTTTGAAACATCAAGAGATCAGAGATTTAGAAGGAGATGGGGCCTTGGGGTTGATTACTCCAGGGGTGTCCGAGTCAAATAGAAACAGGGGCCACTAAATTATACAGAAGGATCTCTGCAGGCCACACATTGACTAAGATCAAATGTATTTTATTTATTTTGTCAGATATTACCCAATTCCATTTTAATCTGGTTCTCTATATTCAGGAGTATTGGTAGCTGAATGATGGGGGTTTGATAACCCTGGTTTACTCAAACCCAACTCTTGGCCTCAGTTTTTCCCCGTGGAAAAAATATGTGAATGAAAGATTCCTGTGGACCAGATTATGCCATGCAGCCAGATTTGAAGCCTCTTGGATTGGTCCGTCAGAACATCTGTCTTGGAAATGCACTATGAAAAGATAAGGGGCTGGGCCCAGGACCAAGGAGAAGGGCGAGAGTGGGCATCACTGCCCTTGGGATACTGGGATACTGAAAAATGACTTGTCCATATGGGGCAGTGGGGGGGGAGAAGAGAGAGAGAGACATATGCTGGAGAGTGGGGTAGAGAGGAGGGAGGAGGGGGAGAGAGAGAGAGAGAGAGAGAGAGAGAGAGAGAGAGAGAGAGAGAGAGAGAGAGAGAGAGAGAGAGAGAGAGAATTCATTAAATATTTACCTATTGGAATTGGGCAGCCAAGGTGCAGAGTCTAAAGTTTGAGGTGAAGGAAAGTGATAAGAGGGGGAAAAAAGAGAATGACAGCCAGAGTGCATACATCACTTCAAGTCATTGACTAGCATTAATTATTTACCAGGTACTGTTGATACCAACAATAGCAAAAACAGTCCCAACACTCAAACAGTTCACAGTATACTGGAGGAGACAGCATGCATCCAGCTCCATGCATGTATATCATGTGGAGCAGAGAGCTGAAAATCAGCTCTAATTATTTCCATGAGATTCTCTTGCTATTCCATTCAAGGCCCACTGCATAGCCCATTTGTACTACCCTGTCGGTGATTTTTGTAGCAATAAGATAAACACTCTGGGATCATCATAGTAGTCTCTGGGTATGACAGTCAAAAAAAAACCTGGCAATGAACTACACGGTAACTGGGGTGAAAGAAGAAAATAGGTCAACTTTTGTACCACAAAGATTTGTTGGAGTGAGAACTCTCTGGCTTTTGAACACCATCAATGGAAAATCTCAAATTCTCAAAGGACCCTTCCAGGAAGAGAGGAGCCATCAAATTAGTGCACAGGCAAATATGGGATGAAAGAAATAATCTATGTGCTGCAAACTGTTATGTAACAACAACAATGAACAAAATAAGCTGACCATTAACTGGAGGTGTTTTCCCCTTCTAACTTTGGATTTTTCTTGTGGAACTTCCATTCCTGTTTTGTCTCATGTTAGTCTGATTGGCCTTGGCACCTCAACATGGTTTCTCAACCCCATTCATGAGTCAAGACTAGAAATAGGAACCAACCCATAGATGAAGCTCTCTATGTGCTATTTTTGGGGTGTCATGAAACAGGACTCCCTTTCTGCTACCACCTGTGGCTTTCGTGGAGATAACTGTAGGTGTTAGACTTTATATTATTTAGGTAAATTTGAGCTTGGTTTGGGTTGTGGTTACATGTGATCTTTAGTCATGAATAAAAGATTCATTTGGTCACTCCAGGGGTAAATTCCCATATTTCATGGTGGCAGGGGAATGACTCAATGTTCTCAAAGGCCCTGATGGTGGAAAGAAAACTCTAGCATGCCCTCCAACAAATTTGGCAATGACACACATGTATATTATCTTGGCTGTGGCATCACTAAATTTGGAAGGGATTCCTCACTCCTGTATTTAAGTCCCCAAACTGCAAACCTAAACGGCCTTTGTCTCACATGTAAGTATATATAGAATACATGTAAAGACAATACATACAAATAAAAGTATTTAAATACAAGGTGGTCAGGGAGAAAGGGTATGCTTTTTATTGTTCAGTCGTTTCAGTCACATCTGACTCTTCGCAACCCCATTTGAGGCTTTCTTGGCAAAAGATACTGGACTGGTTTGCCATTTCCTTCTCCACCTCATTTTACAGATGAGGAAACTGAGGCAAACAGAGTGGAGTAACTTGCCCAGAGTCACATAGGTACTAAGTATCTGAGGCTGGATTTGAACTCAGGTCTTCCTGAATTCAGGCCCAGTGCTGTATCCACTGTACCTCCTAGTTGTCCTAGGGTACACTACCAACTGGAAAATCATCATCTAGAAGATGGTACTTGAGCTGTATCTTTAAGGAAGAGAGGGATGCGGTGAAATAGAGATGAGGAAGAGGTGTATTCAAGGAAAGGGGGCAGCCAGCACAGAACTGAAAAACAGAGTGTGATGCTTGAAGTACAGAGAAGGCCAGAAAGGCTAGACTATAGAATGGGGAAGAAATATGCAATGAGCCTCACAGATGAGTTGAGCGCTAAGCTGCGAAGAGATTTAAAGCCAAACAAAAGAGTGTATATTTTATCATTGATGCCAATAGGCAGCCGATTCAACATGAGAGTGAGATGTTCAGAGGGCGGCTTCAAGAAAATCACTGAGACAGTTGTGTGGAAGATAGCCTCTTGGAGAGGGACAAACCGCAACCTGTGAGGAGTCCAAGCTGGCTGAATGGAGACCCAAGTGGCCAGTTCCACTTGAGCAACTCAGCTCATCCTGTCCCATCCTCCCCTCCCCTCCCCTCCCCTCTCCTCTCCTCTCTTCTCCCCTTACCTGAGGGTGTTCTACCAAGGGAAGGTAAATTTTGATGGCTAAAAGCTACATAGTTAACTTAGGATTTTCTGGCTAGATTTCTCTCTCAAAGACCAAGCCTTAAATCCAATTCACTTTTGAACTTATGGTTTGGACAATAGGTCCCTGCCCAAGCACCACTTAATGGTTATTATTTGGGCCGTCCAGGTTCAGAGTGAATATAAACAGTAACTGTTTCTCTTTTGGCCAGCAACCCTGAGGATCTTCCCCTCCCGGTTTGATTTTTATTTTATTTATTTATTTTTTAATTGAAGGGGTCACCCCTTGACTCATGTCTTAAAGAGACCTATTCACTGAATGTGTATTGCCTCACTGAAATTGAAAACCTGAAAAGACCTTAGTTTAAAAGGGCCAAGGTCTCCCACTGCATCCTGGTTGGTCTCCACTGTTCCTGACCCAGATGGCTCTGGAGGAGAAAGACCTGGGACAGCCCTCCCTCATTCAAATCAAAGTCAACTGCAAGTCATGTCATCATCTCCCTGTTGTTATGGTCCTCTTCAAGAAAGAAGAACAAACCACACAGTTCCGTTTGTGCACTGTAGGGGCTCAGAGACAAGACAAGGATCATGAGATCAAAGAGCCCAGCAAGCTAGATTATGATTGATCTGCATAGAAGAATATTTACTGAACAATATAAAGTGAAGAAGCCCTCTTGTTGGAAGTAAGATAACTCAGCTCAACCATAAAAGAGAGTCCTTGATCTCACCCAAGGGGAAAACTCCCCAAAGTTTCCAGAGTAGCAATACGATAGATATATGGACATGATGGAGACTGCCAGTTCCTCTCACGTCTTCCCAGAGTCTTTTCTTTCAGCAGCTTGAAGTGGTGTTGACCTCTTCTATCTTCTCTCTTAAAGCTGGAAGAGAGGAGTACTCAAGGACAACTTAAAGTTTGAAGAATCACTAGGGAAAATGTGAGCTATGTCACTTCTGACCAACTCCACTCAGTTCCTCATGCAGGGCAGGGCCTTCATCTCCACCAGTAAGGAAAGCATCCTATATCAATGGGCTCTTGGACAGGGGTTACACAGGCATAGTGATAATGCCATCCTGCCAGCCCTACCATCAGGGAGGGAACATCTTTGACCACAATAGTTTCTCACCTTTCAAGGGCACTTTGGAGTTGACAAAGTGCTTTCCATTTGATTCTGACTACAACTACCCTGTGAGGTAAGGATTAAAAGTATTATCTCCCACCACACAGGAAAGGGAGATGGAGTGTCATGTGAGTAGAACAGCCAATAGACCAGCATAGCCATGAGTAGTGCCATTTCGTGTCTATTTCTCTTTTCTCCCCAACAGATCAGAAGCTCCCTGAGAACAGGCAGTGACTTTCTCCTATGGGATTTGTGGATCAGCACATTGTAGGTTATGTAAGAGGAACACAATAAATACTGATTGATTGACTTTTATTCCCTTTTCTTACTAAAAAAGTTCTTTGGAAATGTCTTACTTATCTATTAACACTGACAACTAAGGCAAAAGTTTAGTGGTGTGTTTTCCTAGTAAACATTCCCTCCTAAAACATTCCCAAATAAAAACAAGCCAAAAAAACCCCTAATTTTTATCTTTTCATTTTAAGTAGTTTAGTTCACTTCACAGATAAGGAACTATCAGGATGGAATGAGTAAAAGGTTTCAGGTAGTTACAGATTGATAACTGGAATCAATACTCCACAAGCAATTATAAAGCCTGTAACAGTCACTGGGGGTACAAACACCAAAATTAAATTGTCTCTGCCCTGAAAAGACTTACACTGCAATAGGGGAAACAATATGCACCTATAGAAACATAAACAACATATGTGCATATGTGTGCATATATACACATCTATGCATATATACATACATATGTGTGTGAATACATATATACCTATACAGAAGGGCACCTTGGAGAAGCAGCACTGGGAAGTCAGGAAAGGGTTCCTACAGAACATGGTGCTGGAGCTGAATCCTGAATAAAGCTAGGAACCCCAAGAGGCAGAGCTGATAAGGAATAGTATTCCAGGAATGGGCAACAGTGCCGAGACAGAGAGGAAGCAAATGGATCACGTAGCTGAGGCCCCCTGACTCCCTTGCTATTTCCTTCATGCAGATTAAGATGGCTAGACTACACGAAGAAGAGAAATGTCCAAGGAAGCTTGAGAGATAGAAAGGGGTCAAGGAAAACTGGAAGGGACCTTGATGTTGTTGTTATTGAGTCATTTCAGTCATGTTCAACACTTCATGACCCCATTTGGGGTTTTCTTGGCAAAGATACTCGAATGGCTTGCCATTTCCTTGTTTTACAGATGAGGAAACTAAGGCAAACAAGGTTAAGTGACTTGCTCAGGATCACATAGCTAGTAAGTGTCTGAGGCCTGATTTGAAGCCAGGATAGTGAGTGTTTCTGATTCCAGGCCCAGTGCTTTATCTACTGTACCACCTAGCTGCCCACAAGTGACCCTAGAGATCATCTAATCCAAGACCTTTCTTTTGCAAATGAGGAAATTGTGGTTCAGAGTAACTAAATAATCTACCCAAGTTCACATAGGCAGTGTCAGAAGAAGAATTTGAACCCAGATCCTCTGGCACCAACCCACTTTATCCCACTGCCTCCAGGAGTCTTGGAATAAGAACCAGAATTCACCATGGCTTGCTTTCTCTTAGTCTTCAATCATTCCAAATTCCCAGGAATCAGTTCTCACAAACAAGATCACTAGCTGTTCTCCATCTTGTTCCAAACTGTCATCCCTCCTTGTCTCCTCCAGGCATGATAGTCACTCCCTTTTCATCAACACTGTAAAAAACCTTTTTTCAAAGCCAAGATGAAGTATCAGTATGTAGTAGCCCCTGATCGTCCCCAGCTGAAAGTGAGCTCTCTCTCTCCACCGATTTACATGTGGCATTTTGTCTGAATATCCCCTGTGCCATGATCTCATTTTGTTCTTCATCATACTTATTTGTATACAGGGTGATTCCCCACCCACCCAACCCATTAGACTTTGATCTCCTTAAGAGTGACATCTGTCCCCATTTTTGGTTCTTCTTGCATGGTTCCTTGTGCATACAAGACGCTCAACACGTATTTGTTGAAAGTTTGAACTCAATGGCTTTCTGTTGATTGTGTAATAGCATGACAACCTGTGCACTTTGTCAAATGCCTCCAACGTCATTTCTATCCTGGACAGATTAGCTTGACATGCATCATAAAAAGTCAACCGGTTTCATTTCTTCTTTTGAAGGCTCTCTCTCTGTCTCTACACTTTGGTGGGGATGCTTCATGCCTTCATTTGACCATTTGCCCTTAAGATATTATTTTGCTTTGTCATCAACACTCAACCTTCTAGTCAGGTTATTTGAGGGTGAAAGAGGATGTGAAACAGCAACGAGTGCCTGGTCTTTTGGAGAGCTGATGGGGCAGGAAACATGGGGAGGCTGCTGCTCTCTTTGACAAGAAGCAAGGCTCCATCGCACACCATTGACGTGAAAAGAAGCAGAAGGAGAATGTAACCGCAATGCTCTAATGGATCTGTGATCTCCTCCACATGGACATTCTCTCCAGCAGTTGGCTTCTTATCCCAAATGATCACAATACCAATGAGATGTGCACCAGAGCCATTTACAGACAGAACTGTTGTACACCAACCTCCGGACAGAACATTGATCCATAAAAGCAAAATATTTTGAAGAGATGCCGCCATATCAGATATTTGTCATCTCCAAATGGTATGAAATGAAAAGTTTTCACAGTACATACACCTAGTGGAAGAAATGAAAACCATGTAGGCAGCTAAGAGTTCCATGGCAGCCCTATCATGCTGCCTACTCCTAGAATTGTCCTGACAATACTTTCAATGAGCCTGTAGAGGATGAGTGTGCATCCTAATTCTCTTATGATACTCAATTTTCATAATAATACTCAATTTTGAAAAAGCAATTATTTTATTCAACTGTACAAGAATCCATTAAATAGTAAATATAAAAGAATAATAGCAGGATAGTGACTCGTTTTGGACTGTTTCTACCTGATTCCTTTAGTCTTTTTTTTTTTTTTTGGTGAGGCAATTGGGGTTAAGTGACTTGCCCAGGGTCACACAGCTAGTAAGTGTTATGTGTCTGAGGCCATATTTGAACTCAGGTCCTCCTGACTTCAGGACCAGTGCTCTATCCACTGCACCACCTAGCTGCCCCTCTACCTGATTCATAAAAAAAAAAAAGTAGATTTACAAAGCACTTAAAATACCCAAGCAAATGAAATAGGAATTGCAGGTATTTATTATCTCCATTTAAGAAGAGAAAACGGAGTATCTGGGATATCCTATGTGAGCATGCATGTGTACATACCAGCATGTGTATATGTATTATGTATTCATGGAACACTGCTGTCATCCTGTCTGTTTCTGATCATGTTTTAGTGACCCAGCCAAAGATGAGCTGACACACCAATGCTTTCATTCGATGTTTTTTTTTTTAAACCGCTACTTGGTCACCAGAGCAATACTATATAGAATATCATTTACATGACATGAGTTGTTCTGAGCCCACCCTCTATGAGACAGGCCTGTAACATTCTATCCTCTCAATATTTTTTTGGTGCCTGAAGGGGTTGGGGAGATTTCTTCTCTGCCATTGGCTCAATCCCCTACCAATTGTGTTGGTATTTTAGGGTCCAGTGACTACTACCCCAGTTCCTTATAACCACTTCATATCAGTTTAGGTTTTATATAGGGAAATTTACTTCAAAGATATAGCAAGAACAAACATACAAGCATTTTTCCAATACCTGGAGAGTATAATCCTACCTGGCTGGTGAGGAAAGGGGAGGAGAAGGAGGCTCAGTTCCTCCATAGGATGCATCCCACCAACGTCAAGCCCAAAACCCTTCCAGTGACATCCCAGGAACTTTGAACCTTAGGCTTCACTGCCCCTCTGGATGTAACACTCAGCCTGGTTTCCTGGACTCCTGGGTCTCTATGACTCAGGCTCCTGTATCAAAACACAAATACTACTACCTACACCTAGAACAGAAAATAATGAGGAAGAGGTCCAAAACATTAGGCCAAATTGGAGGCCCAATGGAGGAGGCAGTTGTAAGGCCTTCCCCTTAGACACATGGCTTTAATTGCTGGGAGTAATGGACTCCTTCAACCTCAGAAATAAATGCAGAAAAAAGCCACACAGTTACTGTGTCTGGCCATTTTTAAAAGGCCGACAGCTCCTTCCATTCAGCCAATGGAAAAAGTTGCCCTCAGCCACATGGTAGACCAATATAAAGAAGACATACATACTCCAGCCCTCCAGTCTCCCCAAAACAGATCCTCTCCTATCTTCCACGTAGGTGATAGCATCTTGTGTGGTCTAGGCAAGAACTAAGCCGTCATTGTGCATATATGTATATGTATACATGCAAATAAATTCTTATCTGTGTATATATATATATGTACTCATACTATACACATACTATACACACACACATACACACACACAGACATACATACATACAAACAAGGAGAGCAAGTTAGCAACTTGTCCCAAGACCATTTCTATCTGAATTTCATTGAATAAGAGCATAATGAGGCAATGATAAAATAATAATAAATTCATGTTTTCAAGGAAATAGTAGTATAGTAGTATAACAGTTTGATACCTATCACAAACCTAGAAAGGCATGATCATGTGATCAGAAACTCTCTAACATTCATAAATTAACCAATGATGAATTCCCAAGCTAAAAATACAAGCCTGAAAATGTCCTTGAGAATTCAATAAATAAACTCTTTGAAACTAGACCATTATTACAGACCAAACTATTGCCCACAATTTCCCACATATAACAGTGACCCATGAAAACTCAAGAATAACATTTTAAATAGATGCAGCCGCCCTGGTTATTTATAACCTCCAAAGTACATGAAATGAAAAGCTCTTAAAATATAGAGAGTTAAAGGAAAACAGGAGAGTTTTGTAGGAATAGGACAATACACAGACCAACCCTGTCACCCACCCCATCTGCTACTAGAGTGGTCCACCAGTGGGCCTACACAAGACAAGCTGACTTCCCAACACTTTTCAATTACAAAAAATAAAAATAAAAAATTATATCTTCCTGTGTAATGAGGTAGACAATGAGGCTGATCCAAATATACCTAATCAATCAATGAGCAAGCATTTGTTTACCACATAGCACATAGTAGGTGCTTAATAAATATTGATTGATTGATAGTACCAGTCAGGCATTTCTGGGTGCTGGGGATGAAAAAACAACATGAAGGAGTCCCTACTCCCAAAAGGGGTTACACAAAGTAAATAGAGCAATTGGAGTTAGGAAGATTTGAGTTTGAATTTTACTTCAAATGCCATAGTAGCCTCAGTTTCCTCATCTGTAAAGTGGAGGTAGAGCACCTACCTTGCAGAGAATTAAATGAAATAACATATGTTAAGCACTTTGCACATGTCTTATTCTATAAATAGCAGCAGATGTTATTATTATTATTACTCTATTAAGGAAACAACATGTACAAATATACATATATAGAGAATAAATACAAAACAGTTAAGTACTAGGCAGGTTGGAAGAGAGGGCATCAGCAGGTGAGGAATCAGGTATGGTTTCGTGTTGAAGATGGGCTTTGAACTGTGTCTTAAAGGAAGAGAAGGAGTCTATGACATGGAGGTGAGGAGGGAGTATGTTCCAGGCAGAGGGGACAGCCAATGCAAAGGTCTGGAGGCAGGAGACAGGACCAGGAAAAAGGGCAATTTGCTTGGATAGTTGAGCGTGAAAAGTGTGTGCATGTGGAGGTGGGAGTGGTAATACAATGAGGCAAGAAAGGTGAATTGGATCTGGGTGATGTGGGGTTTTTAAAGGCAAACAGAGGAGTTGATATTTGATCCTGAAGGTAAGGGCGAGATATCAGAGTTTATTGAGAAAGGAGGTGACCCAACCAGAAGTGCACTTTACCAAAATCACATTGATGGCTTTGGGGATATTGGATTCGAATGGGGAGAGACTTAAGGCACTGAGATCAGCTGAGATGCCATCACTATAATGCAGGCCAGAGGCGGAGGAACTGGAATGAAAGGAATGGCTTTGTCTAAAGGAGCAACATAAGAAATGTCATGGAGTTAGAAAAGAAAGGTAATACTTGATAACTGAGTGGCTATATGGAGTGAGGGAGAGTGGGGAGTCAAGGACGATTCCAATGGTATAAGCCTGGAAGAACGGTGGTGCTCTTGACAAAAATAGCCAAATTCTTTAGAGGAGTGAGTTTGAAAGGAAACATTATGAGTTCTGCTTTGAGTGTGAAATATCCCCAAGACATTTAGTTTGAAATGTCCATCAGGCAGTTCCATGTATGAGAATGGATCCCAGGAGAGATCAAGTTTGAGCGAGCACATAGCTCAGCATTTCTATCATGCTCCAAGGTTCGTAGTTTCTTTATATTCATCATGTCATTCGATGCGCACAATAACCCTGGGAAGGAAGTGCTATCATTACCACCATTTTACACCTTCTTCCAATCTTACAGTCTTACAGCATTTGAATTGTCCTTGAAACTGAGGCTGAGGCAAGTTCAGTGACTCAACAACAACAACCACTACTCCTACTCCTACTCCTAATAATTTTATATAATGCTATAAGGTTTATAAAGCACTTTACAAACATTATCTCATTTGATCCTCACAACAACCTAGGGTGTGTGCGTGAGTGGGTAACTGTTGTTATTATCATTATTCTACAGTTTAGAAAACTGAGGCAGTCAGCAGTTAAGTGATTGGCCCAGTTACACAGCCAGTAAGTATTTAAGGTCTGGTTTGAACTCAGATCTTCCTGACTCTTTTCTCTGTCCCACCTAGATTTCCACTGTATTATGGTCCTTCCCTGCATTTTTCCATATCCATTTTGTTATGCCACAGAGTGAAAAATGAGAAGGGACCTCAGTGACCGTGAGGTCTAATATATGCCTGACAAAGGATCTCTACTCTAGCATTCCCAATACGTGGTCATCGAGCCTCTGACTGAGACAGAACTGAAGTAGCCCCTTTCACTTTCAGACAGCTCTCTCTCATTTTGAGGAATCTTTTTCGATTTGTTGTTGTCGAGTCGTTTCAGTCATATCAAACTCTTCATGACACCATTTGGGGTTTCCGTGGCAAAGTTACTGGAGTAATGTGTCATTTCCTTCATCAGCTCATTTTACAAATGAGGAAACTAAGGCAAATGGGGTGAAGTGACTTGTCTAGGGTCATACAGCTAGTAAGTGTCTAAGGCTGGATTTGAACTCAAGTCTTCCTGACTCCAGGTCTAGCATTCTATCCACTGGTCCACTTAGCTCCCTAATTCATCTACACAGCCAGCCCAAATTTGTCCCTTGGCAACTTCCATCATGGTTTTTCCCCTTGAAGTGAAATGGAAAGAGTTCCCTCTTCCATATAACAGACCTACAAAGACTTGAGGATGACCATTCCCTCTTCTCTACTCCAAGTTTTCCAGTCCTTTCAAGTGATCTTACTTTGGCATGACCTCCATGCCTTCAAAACCTTCTGATCAGCCTCTAGCTTCTCAATGCCTTTCTTAAATCATGGCACCCAGAAATGAACATGATCCTGAAGATGAGATTGGATAAGTCTGGTATTCAGAGGAACTCTCACCACTCTATTCCTGGAAGACTTTTCAAATGAAGCCTAAGATCACTTCAGCTTCTTCCCAGTCTCTTTGTCTCATTTCTGAATCTTCATGAACTTGTATTCCACCAAAAAAAAAAAAGCTCATCTCCCTGGATTTTTGCCCCCAGAACAAACAGTCTAGCCATCTCTCCCATATTGTACTGGCCACCTACTCTGGATTTTATGTAAATGCATAGGTCTGGCTGAGTCCACCTCATTCGCATGGTTAATGAGCAAATGTGAATTACAAAATACTCAAGTCTTCATGTTGAATGAGACGGAGAAATGGGAATGAAAGGAGAGAGGACATAAAAATGCAGGTTCTAAACATGAAAAGTGAAGAGGGGCAGAATTTAGTAACGATGAGGGACAATGTAGACATTTGGCTAAGAAATTGGGCACCAGAAAGAAGGAAGTAGCTTCTTCAAGGAATCGGTCAGTAAACAGTGAGTCGCTGAAATACGTAGGATGCAGCAATAAACACAATGAAGATAAAGGAGAAAACAAGTGCTCCCATCCATTGAACTGGCAGTGTAGTTGGAGTGGGAGGACACATAGCTGCCTTGAAGCATTTGAATGGATGTCACAGAGAAGAGGGAAACTAGAGGTTTTTTTCTATCTTTTTTACCCCAGAAGGCAGAACTAGGAGGAGTGAGGGAAGTTGCAAGGTGTAGACTTCCACTCAGTGCAAGGACGAACTCCCAAACAATTAGAGTAATAGGAAGGAAGGAAGGAAAGGAAGAAAGAAAGAAAGAAAGAAAGAAAGAAAGAAAGAAAGAAAGAAAGAAAGAAAGAAAGAAAGAAAGAAAGAAAGAAAGAAAGAAAGAAAGAGAGAGAGAAAGAGAGAAAGAAAGAAAGAAAGAAAGAAGAAAGAGAAGAAAGAAGAGAGAAAGAGAGAAAGAAAGAGAGAAAGAAAGAAAGAAAGAAAGAAAGAAAGAGAGAGAGAAAGAAAGAAAGAGAGAGAGAAAGAGAGAAGAAAGAGAAAGAAAGAGAGAAAGAAAGAAAGAAAGAAAGAGAAAGAAAGAAAGAAAGAAAGAAAGAGAAAGAAAGAAAGAAAGAAAGAAAGAGAAAGAAAGAAAGAAAGAAGAAAGACAGAAAGAAAGAGAGAAAAAGAGAGAGAGAAAGAAAGAGAGAAAGAAAGAAAGAAAGAAAGAAAGAAAAAAGAAAGAAAGAAAGAAAGAAAAAAAGAAAGAAGGAAAGAAGGAAAGAGAGAAAGAGAGAAAGGAAGGAAGGAAGGAAGAAAGAAAGAAAGAAAGAAAGAAAGAAAGAAAGAAAGAAAGAAAGAAAGAAAGAAAGAAAGAAAGAAAGAAAAAGAAAGAAAGAAAGAAAGAAAAAAGAAAAAAGAAAAAAAGAAAATTCAGAGAGAGAGAGAGAGGATTAGCCTAGAGGCCAAAGACACCGAGGTTAGACCACCATGTTCTAGAGGAGATGTTATAGGGGACATTCTTATTCAGGTATATGGGTTAAACTATAGTCCACAAAGCCCCCAGACAATTCTGAAATTCTGAGTCTTTATTGCCATATTTTTTTTTCCAAAGTTAAATGGCAGGACAGAGAAGTCTGCAATAAGTACCACATAAGGGGCCTATAGAACAGCTCTCAAGCTTACGTAAGACTAGAGAAAGGAGTCATCTTCCAAGTTTCAATCTAAATGTTTGTTCCTCTTGACAAAGATGCATTCATTCTGGATAGCTGGCCTACTACGCCTTAAGAGGATGGACAAACAGCCCGATATTCCCAAGTAGATTTAAAAGCCTTACTTTAGCCAATGAAGCAATATGACACTGTGGAAAGAGTTTTAGAAGAAGTTTGGACTGCAGCCCTTTCTCTGACACTGACTGGCTGTGTGACCCTGTGCAAGTCACCTGACCTTTTTGAGCTTCAGTTTCCTCATCTGTTAAATGAAGATAATAGCAGCAACTTCACTGGGCTGCTGTAAGCATCTGATGAGACTCTATGTAAAAGGCTTACTAACTTTAAAGTTTTGACTTTAATAATTTTCAAATATTTCTATAATTTTATAATATAAATAATTTCATATTTTAACACTTTTAATACTTGTCAGGTATTATTATAGGAGTTCAGAAAAGGGAAAAGTCAGTTGTCAGGGAAGGCTCTATGAGTTAGGTGAATCCTGGGCTCATTGGGTCTAGATTTCAGGTGAAGAGATTCAGGCAATAGTTGGAGCACTGAGACAAAAGTGGCAACACACAGCCAATGCCTAAGGGTCTCTCTTTTCGACATTGGATGTATTCATGCTTTCTTGGACAATCATGGAAAAGTAGATCGATCAATGTTGTGGTATCTGGAAGAACTACGTTGAAATCTCACCTCCAGCACATTTTAGCTGCACAGCTCTAGGCAAGTCCCACAAACTCTCTGGGTTTCAGTTTCGTCAATAAAATGGGGATAATGATAATAATACCTGCAATGCTAATCTCACATGATTGTAACAAGAAAAAGTGTTCAAAGAATTCTGCAATCCTCATGATGAGAAGCAAATGTCAGCCTTCAAAATGTTTCAATTTCTTCTCTTGTGACCCGTGGAACGCTAACAGCTCAGAGTGCTGTTGTCAGATCTCCACTTGTGCCTGTTTTGGAGCTCCACCTACATGACCCTCTCATTTGTCATCATAAATGAGGTTCTTTGAGGCAATTCAAAGTCTGAAAGTGGAAACGGATTCGTGTTGAAAGCAGACCTGTGTGACCTCAGCAGCACTGCCTGGAGTTTTGCACCAGTCTTCGATACCCACACAAAGGAAATGACTCATGATTTTTTTTTAAAGAGGAAGTACTAAAATTAACAAGAGAGATACTGAGTAATAATTCTCTTTCTATATACCCCAGTGTTCTGCAAACAAAACACACACATATAAATTATGCAGAAATATGGATAGACTTCAGACCATATCTATGCATTCTGACTGCTACTCATTTTTAGAAATTAAAATCCCAGATCTTTAAATCAGAATTTAAAAAAAAGGGTCCTGTTATTGTTTAATAATAAAATATTCAAATCGCTGATGGAAATACACTCCCTCTTTCTGTAGGTCTTCCGTAAATTCTCTTGAGTAGCATTTACATAGATGGGCTTTGAATAAAATATTAACATATTTATCTCATAATATAATGTAACTGTTATAATCACACTTTCAAACAGGATTACATTTCAAAAAATGATCCTTTACAAAAAGAGGATGAGAAAAACTGGAGAAAATGAATTTGTATAAAATTCTCAAATGGCTCACCTTGTATTTAACACAATTGGATCTGTATATTAAATCTTTCCAACTTGCTCAATCATTTGCTCACAGAGACAATTTTCAAAAGCATTTCGTCACTTTCAGCTTCGGGATTCCACGGACGTTAGTGGAGACAGAATGACCACAGCTTAATAATTAAAAAGGGGAACTCACAGAAAAACATGGCCTGTGGATTATAGGCATTCAATAATTATCCCTGGTTTGATGGCATCTAAGCAGAACAGGAGATTGGTTTGAGAAGAAAATTCATAGGAAAGCACCTAATTCAATTCAATAATCAGTCCCTACCAGGAACAATGCATTCTGATAGGCCTGGGGATGCAAGCTCAAAATAGAACAGAGTGTGCCCTCAGAAAACTGACATTTTGCTGGCAGGGATGGACAACATGTTCGCAGGTAAACAAAAATACAATGTAAGCAAAATTTCACAAAGTTCTACCAAGAGGCCAAAAGGAACAATTGGGTGAATCAGGCAAGGCCTAATGTGGTAGGGGGCCCCAAGCTATGTGTTGATGGAATTTAGGAATTCTAAGTAGCAGAACTAAGGAGGGAGGGATACCAGGGACCATGTATACAAAGACTCCAAGGAGGAATGTGGATGTCATCTATGGGAAACCTTTGACTGGAGTGGAGAGTGTATGAAGGCAAGTGGTAGGATCTAAAACATGGGGAAGGTAGGTGGGGGTCCATCATAAAAAGTTTGAAATGCCAAGCAGAGGACTTTCAATTTTATTGTAGAGCCGGGGTCTTTGTGATCTGTGAACTTTTTTAAAAAAACAAACACATATATACATATACTACATATATGTGCGTGTGTGTATATATTATATATAAAACACACATTCATACATATGTATGTGTATATATGTATAGATCACTACATTTCAACAAAATCGATTTTCTTTGTAATCCTACATAGTTTATTTTGTGAATTTAAAAACATGCTTCTGAAAGGGGATCCTCAGGCTTCACTGAACTGCCCAAAGAGTCTATCACACATAACAAGACTAAGAATGCCTCTCTCTGAGATACTAAGGAATCACTGGAGAATTTTGAGTAAGGAGGTAAGATTATGGGATCTGATTGTGTGTGTGTATATGTGTGTGTGTGTGTGTGTGTGTGTGTGTGTGTGTGTGTGTGTGTGTGTGATTTTATGTATTTATTTATTTATTTGGAAATTGGGATTGAGTGACTTGCCCAGGGTCACACAGCTAGTAAGTGTCAAGTGTTTGGTCTGAGGTTGAATTTGAACTCAGGTCCTCCTGACTTCAGGGCCAGTGCTCTATCCACAGCACCACCTAGCTGCCATGTTTTTTTTATTTGAGTATCAGTTTGGCACCTAGGTAGAAAATAGATTCTAGCAGGAAAGCAGAAAAGAGGCTTTGTTCCAAAATATGGGTTTTATTTCAAAATGAGAGTGACTTCTGACTGTATACTGACAGGATACTGGTTATATGAAATCCAAACAAGATGCTAACTTTGTGACCTTTAATAGAATACTGATTTAAAATAAAATTCTTAAACCTCCCCCTCACTGTCACTAGCCAAACCAAAATTAATGATAATAATAATAATAATAATCCATATTTTCAAGTCACTTCAGCTTCCTGTCCCTTATTTTCCCCATCTGGAAAATTAGGAATTAGACTTCCATGACAACTCCCATCTCCACTTTTCAGCTCTATAACAAACCAGCTTGAAAATGAAATTTGTGTGTGCTTTGATGAATGAGAACACAAAGGCAGAGAGGAGAGCGTGCCTCAGCAGATGGAGGAGCTGAGGATGCTGACAGGCTTGGATACTATCCCATAGGAGGATCAGTTTCAGGAACTGGGGATGTTTAACTTGAAGAAGGGAAGGCAGAGAGGGGATATGAGCGCTGTCTTTAAATATTGGAAGGGCTGCCTCAGGCAAGAGGGAACGTAATCATTCTTCTTGTTCCATCAGCCAGAACAGAGCTTGTACAGCCAAGTAATGGGTGTAAATTTATAGAGAAAAAGAGATTTCCAGTCCTTCCCAGGAAAACACTTCTGAATAAAGAAAGCCTGCCTGTGGAAGGGGGAGAGTGGGTACCCTTCACCGAAGCTTCTCAAGTAAAGGCCTCATGGCCCCTCTTCAGAGATGCCATAGAGAGACTGCTGAGCCCTCTTAGGTTGGACAAACTGGCCCTTAAGTTTCCTCCAGCTCTAGATCTGCAATCCTTTGAGTCTGTTCAGCTTGCCTCTGAAGTCCCTCCTAACTCCACGATTCTAAAATTCAGGTTTTGCACTCCCAAAGGCTTAGCCTGAGTGTTTTGGCAACAACCAAAAGGAAGTGCATGGGAATGTTTCTCATTTCCTCTTTCTACCCTGCTTGGTGAAGCTCTTTCCTTTCAAAAATGAAATTGTCATGTACCAGGTGCTCCAAGAGTACGGGTACTGTTTTTAAACAGCATTAAGATCTTTGAACCACCACGTTTAAAAAAAAGAGGGAAGATATTTTTATTTTTAATATTTTTGTTCTATCCTTTTTAGTCTTTCAAACTTAACATGGCAGTGCCAATATTCCTCTCCTTGTCCACGTCCCCTTCTGAACTTCCTTCTCTCTTTTGTTTATTTCTAATGATTCATTGACTCTCTTTTCACTTCATTTCTTCTTTTATTATTAGTATCAATCTCACTAACCCCAACTCTCCTCCAAAATCAGTAAATAAATGCCATCTGTGGTACTGTATTATTCTGATTCTTGAAAGAGGACTGCTGAGTGAAGAATTTGGTCTTTTGGAATCTATAGATCATGCTCTCTCAAATGAATATCAAATTTCAGTAGAATGCCAGGCTGCCAGGTAGGTAATCCTGTTCTACCTCTAGCCTAGCCTTGGGCTTGGTGTCTTGGCCGTAAGGGAATCTTCCAAGTATCTGGCCAAGATTATGATCCCAGATGACCTCTGTCAGCTGAAAGGAGCCTTTCCAACATTATTTCTAAGATGATTGAGAGAATCATTGGCTATTTTAACTGGGCCCTTGTGAAACAGGTCAGGGGTGTTACTCAATGAGTGTGTTCTCTTCTTAGAGATCCCCAACACGTGCATAGCTTGTGGGTACCGAAAGGGTAACACCTCTTGGGAAAACCTTGCCAGAGAGTGGAAGATTTCATGGAGTCATAAGTCGAGAGCTGGAAAGGGCCTCAGAGACCATCCAGAGGTTCTCAAAGTGGGCAATGCTGCCCCCTGGGGGGCCACTGGAATGATGGGAGGGAAGGAGTAGTAGCCTCAGATACAATTGAGGGGAGCACTGAATAAAAATAAGGGGGCATTGGAAGCATAAGGAAAGATGAGAAGAAAATCTTGAAAAACCATTCATAAGTGCTTCATCTGTTGTGTGACATAAAGTTGTAGTGATTATATTATTTTCCAAATAAACACACAAAATGCAAGTTATAACTGATCAGCCATCAAGTCAACTGACATGTCTTAACAAGCAAGTGTTGGCAGGTGAGCATGTTGCTCGTTGTTGGGAAGTCCAGCGTGCTTTAGCAGAAATATGTGCATGTAATGACTTGTTTACAATATGATACCATATGGTTACATGAGGCAATATTGCATCATCAACATTTCAATACAGGAAAAAATACAAATTTACAATAAATTACTAAATTTAAGATGTGTCATTAAAATTTTTTTGAAATGATGCAAATTTTTTAAAAAGTTAAAGATTTAAAGAAAGTAGATTTCCAAGGGGGGTGGCACTGAGTAATTTTTTCTTTAAAAAGGGCCAGTGGGACAAATAAGTTTGGAAACCTCTGACCTAGTAGGATCTCCTCACTTTATAAATAAGGAAACTGAGGCCAACACTTGAGCAAAGTTATGACATTAATAAGTGGTAGTCATGATTCAAAATCTGATTTCTATGATTTCAAAGCTGTAACACCGTACCCAAATGTCACCATTTCCTTTATTGCCTTGATGTTAAAGAGATTAAGCTTATTCTCTTTTAGCCTTTCCTAATCACTCAAAGTCTTTACTTTCTTCCATCCTTCCCAATCATTCACACGAGTCATCTTCCTGGATGTCCCAAGAAGGGTCTCCTCCTCCTCATTAGAGCTGAAGCGTCTCTAGCATTCCCAAGGTACTTCCAATGAGTGGTCTCATTCAAGACCTGGGAGGCAGTGTCTACAACTATCATTGTTCCCATTTTACAGATGCAAGACCTGAGGCACAGGGAGGTAAAGGGACTTGTCCACACCTGAAGCCCATTTTCTCCTGACTCAGAGTTCAGTGTTCTTTCTACTACATCAAGCTGTCTTGTGTTTCTTAAATGCTTCTCTTTTGTGTTTATAAAATTATAATTATGATAACTATCATTTGTATGTATCAACTCTGTTTACAGGTAAGCAAACTTGGGCCCTAACCTGCCTGGATCTTGGGTTTCATTGGTTTAGGGATTTTCAGAATGAAACCTCCCTCTGTTGATGAGGACTGGCAACTCTTCAGCAACTTGTAATCACAACTCAATCAATCAACGAGTGTTTCTCAAATACCTGCTTAATATCTGCCAGGCATTGTGCTAAACACTATGGCTACAGAGACAAAAGTGAAATAGCCATTGCCCTGAAGGATCTTACAGAGACTTTTCTGGGGAACAGAGATGTTAAGTGACTTATCTATGGTTACACAGCAAGGATTTGAGGTAGGATTCAAACTCAGTTTTCCTGGCCCCAAGCCTAGAGCTTGATCCACTTGGCAAGTGGGGGAAGGGAAGAATAAGGCGACCTAATGTATTAGAAGAGCCTATTTTTTTGGCTATCATGCAGAATCCATGGTCCTGAATATTTTCTCCCTCCCTGAATGTTGGTAATGTCCTTCCTTGAGGACAAGGGTGATTGTATTCCTGAATAGGATAGGAATAGACATTGAATTTCTTTGCTGTACAGACTCTTAGGTGAAGTTACTCCCTCCATTAGGGCAGGTTGGCACCTTCTCCACAATGTACATAGTCCTAGAGAGCTGTCTAGAACATTAAAGGTGTAAATAATTTTCCCAAGATCACCAGACGCTCTGGGTCACAGGCAGGCTTTGAATCGGGGTCTTCTTGACGTGGAGCCCAGCTCTCTAGACACTATACCACAACTGCCTCTCATTTCTAAAAAGTAGCATGGAAAAGGAGGGTGTGCAAAGGAAAGGAAACATGCCATGACCCAAGAGTGCTCAGCCACTCTATGAAGGAGCTGCCAGTGAGCCTGTTTCACTGTAAATCTTCGTACTCTAATTAATCTCTTCAGAATGGTCACATCTGCATATCTTCAGTGTTCTAAAAGAAGAATGCTTGGGAGAACATTTTCCCCTAAATATGACATTTTCATGTTTCCCCCCGATTTCTTCCAGGCAAGCACCAGTATTGTCAGCACCAGGAGCAGCAGCAAAAGTCAGAATCATGGATATTAATAAGAATAAAAATAAGGTCTTCAAATTGCTTTAATACATAACTTCATATTATTTTTCATACATAATTTAAACCTCACTACCATTTGATGGGGTAGTAGGTGGTACAGTGGATACATAGAGTGTCGGGCCTAGAGTCAGGAAGACTCATCTTCCTGAGTTCAAATCTGGCCTCAGACACTTCTTATTTATGTGATCCTGGGCAAGTCACTTCTCCCTGTTTACCTCAGTTTCCTCATCTGTAACATAAACTGGAGAAGGAAATGGCAAACCACTCCAGGATCTTTGCCAAGAAGACCCCAAATGGGGTCATGCATTAAGAGTCAGAAATGATTTAGAACCATTTGATGAGGCTGGTACCATAAGTGTTATTCCCAGTTAAGGGTAAATCAACAAATGGTAAGTATTAAGCACCTACTGTATTCCTAGCATCGTACTAGCCTCAGGAGACACAGAGGGAAAAGTAGAAGTCTGGTCCTCAAGGATCTTGAGTTTGAATGGGGATGAGAACTTGCTCTTACTTAAGTAAACATAATTTATACAAAACAAACATGAGATCATTTGGGGAAGAAGTATCAGCTTGGGGGGAGAGATGGATCGGGAACAGCTTCCTTTAGAAGGCTGCATAGAACTCAACTTTGAAGGAAAAGGAGTCTTCTCAGAGGACAAGGTGAGTTAGGAGAGTATTCCGGGCTTGGGGAAGCAAGTACAAAGATGAGGAGATGGGAGGGAAAAAATAGTGTCACGTATGAGAAATAGCCAGAAAGCCAACTTGGCTGGGTCTCCCTGATGCAAAGTGACTCACTTCTAATCCCAGCAGGCACATTTGAATTGAATAGGTCTTGGGTGACCACAATTTGCTAGATGTCAGGCAAGCCAGCTGATCCTCTAAGTAGTTAACTTGTACCAGGAGCTGAGTGCTTCCTATAAGGCTCTCTCCAGCTATATTTGGCTCTACTTTGTTTCCATAACAACAGGCTTGTTCCCATGGAGAAACAAAGATGAATACTTGGGGGAAAAAATAAAAAGTTGATGTCAAAGACATGAACTTCACTCCATGGATTCAGTTTCTCAAAGACTGTTGGAGAGGAGAATTGGCTAAAAACAAAGACATCAAACATACACACATTTCATTGCTATTTGTGTCATTTCATCTAGAATTTAGAATTCATTTAGTTTAAATTCCTTGGAATTCTAGGGAATCTTCTCCCCTCGTGGAGTGTGTCAAGTTTACTGCCTTAGGCAGCTCTTTGAGGGAAAAATTTCCAAAATGATTTAAATGTTCATTATTATACATTTATATGCGCTCATTTTTATGCTAATGGTGTTCTGTAGCACCGTATGTGTGGTTTTTTAGCCTAATTGAAGGTTTTAATCATGATTTACATTTACATTTATATAAAGAGAAAGCTAGTATTCCTTTACCTGACTTCAAGTCTTGCATCGGACTTGTCCCAACTCTGATTCGATGGAAATATATATTACTTAACTTCACAGTTCTCAGGCAACTAACTGTAAAAAGACAAACTATTGATAATTTGTTGATCTGTTTTAGTGGGAGAAGTTTCCATACCCCACAGTAATGAAGTTCTAGCTACAAGGGGGAAAAAAGAAGGCAGGAGGGCTGGGTGGGGGAAAAAATGTTCTACACAATTGGACTGAGGATAGACCCATGACCTTCTCCACAGTCCAATACTTACTGGCTAGTTCAGGGCGGGGGTGGGGGTGGCAGAGGAAAATCTCTTACCCTTTCTAATTCTTAGTTTCCTCATCTATAACATGGGATAATATCTCTCATCTTCATAGGGTGGTGAGCAAAGTGTTTTATAAACCTTAAAGCACTCTTGAAAAATGAATTTACTTCCCCCTCACAACCTTCTTTTTCTATTTGTATGTTTTAAGAATTCCTGGAATACTAACAAAATTTCCCAGTATATCTGTTGTTAAAATAAGCTTTACAAAATTCTAAATCGAAGCAATAAGGCTGTGAATGAATTAATATAAACATTTTCAAAGAATGTGCTAAATACCCTTTGGCTCATACAACCGTCCTCAACAAATAGTTAATATCATTAACTAATGGGAGATAATAATTCAAAGAATGACTGTAATGTTTCAAGATACTTGGCACCACGACATCATCCTCCACTAAACCAACCAGATTTCCCTCAATGGATCTGGGACATGCGCATTTGCATAAATTTACATCTTTCATTCAACCGGTCCTAGGGACAAATGAAATTAAATGAAATCCAGGGGCTGAACTGCCACTTCTCCCTGTACCCCCCTCCTTAGTCCACCTACGATTGGACTGACTCAGCCACTTTCTCCCTTCTCTTTGTGTCCTGTTGTTTTCTGCTGCCACGACTTCTTTGTTCCTCTTTTCCCCTCTTTCCTGTCCTTTTCATGTTCCCTTGCCTCCTTTGGTTGGCCTTTGTGCTCCTGCTGTTGTTTCACATTTTCTTCACTTCTGTTCCATTTCCCCCTCTCATTCCTGCTGTCTTCTCTATTCAGTACTTTGCTTCATAGTCATATGTGTACATGTATATGTGTGTGTATATATATATATATGCGTGTGTGTGTGTATGTATGTGTGTATATGTGTGTGCATACAGAGTTTTAATTTCTACAAGCCCACTCCATTCCCCAACACATTTTCAGTCTACTACTATCACCCCTCTAGTCTTGATATTTTCCTAAATCTTTTCTGATCCTCCTCATCTCAGGGGAACCTTTACTTTTATTTCTCCTTTGGTCCTCTTCCTTTCATTTCTCCCACATTTATATATTATTTTCCTCTGTATGACTTAGGTATCTCCATCCTTTCACCTACTTTAAATAAATTTACAAATGATAAACCAATATTAAGATTTTCTTTAACATGATGAGAGTATTAATGAAGTAATGTCATTTCTGGGTTACAAAATTAGTCTGGAAGTGTTATAAAAAAACAAAAGACAAGGAAGATGAAAAGGAAGAAGAAGAAGAAGAAGAAGAAGAAGAAGAAGAGAAGAAGAAGAAGAAGAAGAAGAAGAAGAAAGAAGAAGAAGAAGGTGCATTTTTATTTTTTAAAAAATCCCAGATTAATGATAGTGCTTCAGCAGGACGAAATTAGTGCCACCAGTTATTATAGCTAGTATATCCTTATGGTGACTAAAATTTTTTGTTTCTTTGTTTTTAATAAAGATTTTGCAAGGAAACAGAAAAAAAGTACCTCCTAATTACTTGGAAAGACCAGATCTAGTGTCTATGTATGAGAAATATGATGTCTCCTATTAACTGATAAAGAACAAATCCTTTATGACCAATACAAACCACAAAAATGCCTTTGAGAATTCAGCAGATAATCTCTACTGTACCCAAAGCATTATCACGTTGTTCACCTTTACCCAGATGTAACAATGACCCATAAAAGTTAAGAACAAAGGTTTAGTAGATATTCCCATACTAAATCTTCATAATGTCCAATCTGTATGAAATTAAAAGTCCCATAATAAAGGAAAGCAAACTACTGCGAAAACAGGATACAGGCCATGTCAGCCCCATCATACTATCTGCTACAAGATTTTTCTCAAATATGTTTTCATGACCCGGTGGAAGATGAGCTTATTGTCCAATGCATAGAAATCAGAGGAACAGAGCAGTTGAGAGTTGGAAGGAGTCTAGGGAGTCGTTTGATCTTATCTGGTCATTTTATGTGTAGCACATGCTCTACATTGAAGCTACTTCCCAACCCTGCATTCTCACTGGAAGGCTAAATTTCCAGAGGTCAGCTGCTATTGGTCTTCTCAAGCTAATCCAAAGTCTCCCCAGGGAGACACTAGCATCATGTTTATACCTACTGAACAATTGAGACATATTCTCACCTACTAAACGTATTAGAACTAAATAGAGTAGGGTGATGTCTTTCAGATAAGGAAACAAAGGCCGTAAGGGGTGCCCAAGGTCATGCAGATAGGTAACAGAGCTTGATCTCCCAACTATGGGCCCAAATATTAACATCATAAAGATGCTACCCCTTTAAAACAAATGACATGCTCAAAGCTCAACTTTGGCACCAGTGCCTCCATGAGACCTTTCCTGAAGTACCAGGTCTTCCTTCCTTCTAGTGCCTTCTCTCTAAAATTATATTCTTTTTACTTGAAAGGCAAAGTATTGATCATTGGAATTAGAGTTAGGAAGACCTGAGTTCAAATCTGCTAAGTTACTTGAGAACAGAGACTATTTCTCTTTTGCGTTTGTATTCTTTAGTATCTAGAACAGTGCCCAGAACATAGTGGGTGCTTAATAAACACTTACTGACCAATCGATCCTCCATGAAGTCACATTGACTCTTCAAAGAAACTGCCAGGGTCTAACATCCACAGATTTCAGCCTTACATTGTTCTTGGACCTTCAGGGATTAGGCAACTTTAAAAAGTGGGAAATATTCCTCTATAATTTTTTGTGCTTGGAAATTTTAGAAATTTTAGAAATTTTCTGTGTCAGAGGCAAAATTTAAGGGTTAGGGTTAGCATCAGAATCAACCACAAAATATTAAGCAGACATAGAAGGAAGTTGGCCTGTGCTGCTGGGGGAGCACTCCCATTAGCTCTTTCCTAGAGGGGGAAGAAGGAGATGCTTGAGGGGAAGGGGAAGGATCAATGAGAACATAGTCCCACCCAAGGATGTGCCATCATAATGAGTCCTGGGTCTATAGACCCCCTTCCATATCAAATAATGTGTGTATGTGTTATTTTTTGTCTCTTAAAGAGAAAGAACCTTCATTATCCAGACAAGATAAACTGGTGCAATCACAGAGGAAAGCAACCAGGATGGTGAAGGCCCTTGAGATCATGTCATGTGGTTTTAGTTTAGGACTATGGATGTTTAGACTGGATTAGAGAAAACTTGGAAGGGTCATCACAGATGTCAGCTGCCAATTGATATGTACCTGATTGTTCCATAAGATCATATTATGGATTTCCAGATAGAAGGGACCTTAGACATCATCAAATCCAACTCCCTAATTTTACAGATAAGAAAAATGAGAAACTCCTGGTTTCTCATTTAGGTTAAGTTATTTGCCCAGGATCAGAGAGTTGGTAAACAAGCATCTAATGCAGGATTTGAAGTCATCCTCCTGACTCTAAATGCAGTGCCCTGTCCACTGTAGCACACCACCTCTATTCTCAAGAACCTGCCTTCTTTTCTTTCCTGTGCGATGGCCAAGAGTATACACTCAAGAAGGGAGAATTCCATGGGTGAGTATTGAATGAGAGCCTGTAGCTTCATGAACTTGGAAAGAGCACCCAAATTTACAGGAGTTACCAGACTCCTCATCAAGAAGGCATATGTGTGTATGTATGTGGATATACATATGTGGATATGTATGTATATGTATATACATATGTATATGTATGTATGTATATATATATATTTATGCTAGATAAATAAAATATCAACTGGAAATATGTTTAAGCAAGAATTAATGAGAAATAAGTCTTGAACAAAGAAACTTGCCACAATTTTTTCCTCTATTACATTGATGAATGCAAAAGAGCCACAGGAGAAAAGACCTAACCAGTAAAAAGAAATGGAAGGTGTGTTACAAAATCCCCTTTTCAGTTATTTTAAAATATTTTCCTTTCTACAAAGCCAAAGAGCTCATGATAGATGCAATTCACACACCTTCATTTGAAGGAGTGATGAAAAGCCAGAAAGACAACATATATGCACATCAGCCAGGATGTCAGCATATGGCAGATGTGAGAATGAACAAAGTAATCAACCTTTTTCTCTGGGGCCTTGTGCTGTCTTTCCTCAAATTCCCAATGATGCAATGACTATTTGGATATGCCTCACATCTTTATTATACCCTCCAAATACTTAGCTTGGCATCATTTAGCTGGAATATGGCTTGCTTTGCTTTGAAGATTAAAATAATTATTTAAGTGTTCAGGGTAATTAATGCCATAACTCAATTTGAGTTGAAATTATTTTCCCAAGGCTTTCATTAATCCATAGTCAATCTCAGGGCTCCATTATTTAAAAAAGAAGGTCCTAATTGATCGTTTTAGTACAAATTAAGGTTGTGAGTTGTCTTTTTCAGGGTCTCTTTTGCCTGCTTCCAGTTTTTGTGTACAGCATGTTTATGTCTTAAAAGACCCAATTTTAGAACACTTCCTACCCAGAAACCATGAAATCCTCATAAAAGCAGATTGAGGAATTCATAACCACAGCTCTTGGTTGCCACCTAAAGGTCTCTTATTTTGCTTCCAACAGGACCTGCTGTGCCTGCTTTCTGGGCGATAATCACTACCTGTTTCAGGCAAATCGTCCCACAAACCATATAATCAAAAGTGTTGCCATGAGCTAAGGGTTTTCCCATGGAAGACAGAGATCTATCCTGCTCGGTCCCAAAGAGCTGAAGGAGGAGCAATGAGCAGAATTTAAAGAGATGCAAATTTCAGCTTTCTGGCAAAATAAAATAAAGCTTGTTCGCAATTACAGAGTGATGGATGTGCTCAGGATGTGGTGAGCTCCCCTTTGCTGGAGGTCTTCAAGAAAAGGCTGGTTGACCACTTGTCCAGTAGATGGTAAACGGGTTTGTGTTCCCATGTGGCTTGGAGTAGATCCAACCCAGCAGAAGTTCCTTCCAACTATGAGACAGTGATTTTTTAAAAAATTTAAACATCTGAGCCTCCAGTGTCCTTAAAAAGTACTTCTAGTCACCAAGCCATCCACTATTATGATTACCCTATTTAATAGTAAAGCTCATGGCCACCTACGTGCTCTGATTCTTGATTCATTCAAATAGTCACATGACTGTTGATTTAATGGTGGAAGGAACCTCAGAGGCCATGAAACCCAACCTTTTCATCTAACCCTCATTAGTACAGTGTCTGGAATATAGCATTTGTTTAGCAAATGTTTATTGATTGATTGATTAACAGATGACAAAACTAAGGCCTATGGAGTTTAAGTGTCTTGCTCAGTCTTACATGGTTATTAAGGCAGGATTTGGAACTAAGTCTTCTTCACTCTAGACCCAGCCTCTAACTCCTGCTCCTCCGGGCTACCCTGTTAATTTGTCAATTCTTTGTTAAGGGGCTGACATAACAACGGCCTGTGAGTTTCTCCAGAGATGCAGAAGTTGAAGATTTGCTACTTGCCTCCAAAGAGACAAATAATAAGGCTTTAATTAAGAATGAATATTACTTGGTTATATTATAATAAATAATCTACATTAATGTATTATATTATTAATGCTACCATATTATACAATGGATTATATTATTAATACTATCATTTCATATCATTAAGAATCATTAAAAAGCCAATAATATGATGAATTATAATAATATAATAATGGGTGACATGTTCATAGTACTTTCAATGTTGCTAAAAGCATAGTTTCATTATTATGTAATGAATAATACAGACCAATATATTATGTTACTTACTATATCCAACACTTATCCAGCTAGTGCCTGACACATAGGTGCTTAATAAGTGTTTATTACTTGGTTGAAATGAGAGAATATATGTAAAGTAATACATATCATTAGTAATAATATAATTAATGGCAATATTATAACAAGAGCTGATATTTTTAGAGCACTTTCAAGATTACTAAAAATATTGCATACTTGCTAACCTTTGAGTTTCAGCTATTTAAGTACCAAAACAGGCAAATCTTTGTTTTTCATATTCTTTTTAATAATATCATAGATTGGTTGGAGCAAATCTAAAAGAAATTGAAGAGGAATTATTTCCCAATTTTACCTTGCAAATTTGCGTAAGTTAGGCCCATAAAGTGGTTCCTGGGATTTTGAGATCATTTATGAAGTTCCCTTTCTTGAAATACCTCTACTTCTTAGCTTCCTCCTCTCTGCCTGGGATTGTTCTAATTTTATGCTAACTTTGACTCACCCACTTCTTCCCATCTTCAGAGAAGATATGCTAATTCTGTGTCAGACTGATGGCTGGTCCTCCCTGCCATTCTGCTATGGATGTTGCAAAGTCACAGAGACCCTGGAAGGAGCAGGATGTGACACCTGTTCCTAAATTCAGAGGTTAGGGAGGTTCCCTCATAGTGTTCTAATTTGCCTTCTTCCAGGCATGTTGCACGATTTACCGTGAATTGGCTCAACTTTTCAAAGACTCCTTTATGCCCTTTCCCAGTACAACGTGACAGTTACCTTTTCCATCTGACTTCTTACCTGCACTGTAAGGATGACCAGCCCTTGCTGTCGCTCACAGGAACATCCAAGTTACACTCCATCAAGGAGAATCTCTCCTAATTTAAGATTTTCTTCCATTATATCACCCTTTTATAGTAACCAGTCAGCGATAACATCATAGCTCTTCACAAGCCATTTGGTCTTGATAAAATTAGTAACTGGCATTAATATAGCCCCTTAAAATTTACAAAGCTTAAATTTTCTCATTTCACAGAGACCCAGTCTTCTAAGAAAACTTGGAAGGCCTATGTCTCATCCCTACCTAAATAAAATTCCTCTCCAACTTACAGTATAGTGGTAGTGAGATATACATGTGGAGAATATTTGAGGTCAAAGAGTAAAGTTCCTGGCTACTGGGAGTCATTTTCTCCCTTCAAAGACTGCCAATAAAATTCCTCTTGAGTGTAGCTATCTTCTGAGCTCTGAGACCTGGTGCTTCTGCTGAGTCCCCAGCCAGAATTGCTCTTTCCATGGGAAGTCTTATTCTCTGAAGTTACCATCATTCTTAGATAACTGTTTTTACCTGCAGGCTCTCCCTCTGGCATTGGCCATTACTACCACTCTCACAACTACTGCCTCCAGTCATCTGTGGGGAAGGGGCAGAGATCCTCTGAGGGACTTGGCTGGAGCTTGACCTGCTGCTGGAGTCAAAACTTCCATACTGGCTCCTTATTTTACATGATAGGATCAGAAACAGGTCTGGTCCTTTCAGTAGGTGACGAGAAATGATAGTCTCTGTATAGCATCATCTCTCTTTATTCAGTAATCAAAGTACTTTATTCTTATCAAATTGGCTAAGAATTTATTTGCTCCAAGTTTACACTTTTTACTTATTGGTTGGTTGATTAAACTAAGAAGCACTGAGGGGGCTGCAAAAAGAAAAAGTTTAAGAAGCCCTGGTCTAGACTAGCTATGATTATATTTATTAGGTTGTAATGGAAAACACCCTCACACAGGGGAAAAGAAGCCAATCGTATTGGCATCAACACAGAGTGTGTCAATGAGAATAATATTCAATAAGCCTGAAGGGGCAGAATGGAACCAAGTAGAGGAGACTTAGAATTTTATGCTATACTCTCTAGCAAAACATTGGAACTTCTGGAGTAGGGCTCATTTGGAGAATGGACTGGCTAGGAGAGTAGTTTAAGGAAGGCAGAACCAGTAGGAGCATATTGTAATAAGGAGAGAGCTGATGATTGGCTGAATTAGAGTCATGAACATTCAAGGGGAATAGAGTCAGACAGTTATGTTGTAAAAGTAAAATAGACAATATTTTACAACTAAGTGAATTTGGGAAGTAAGGAAGACAATTGACTGCAGACCTGGAACTGAGAATGCATTCAAAGGGTGATAACCAAACAAGACAGAGGCTAATCAACTTGCCCAAGGTGGCACAGCTAGTAAGTATCTGAAGTCAGATTCAAACTCAGATCTCCCTGGCCCCAAAGTTTTTTTTTTCCCACTGTACCAATCCTCCTGGTCTCCCAGGCTAGATCTCAGTATCATCCTTTAACCTCACTCATACTCATCTCCTAAATCCTACTTGTTTCTGAGTTTTGTCACTTCTCCCTTCACATGACATTTCTCACTCATGTCCATTTCTCTCCACTCACAAAGTCATTACCCTGGTTATCACTTTATGCCTGGACTATTGTCATAGTCTTCTGATTTGTCTTCTCTCCCCAAGTCTCCTTGTCTTTTACCCAGCTTAAAGTGATCTTCCTAAAATATAGATATAATCATGTCACTTTCCTATTCAGTAAACTCTAGTTCCTTCCTATTACCTCTAAGATTCAGTATAAAATCCTGTTTGGTTTTCAAAGCCCTTCACAACCCAGCCCCCTCCTACCTCTCCAGTCTTACTACACACACACACACACACCACACAAATATATATATGTGTGTATATACACATACGCACATGTGTATACATACATACCTTCATATATACACATGTGCACATACATACATACACACCCATACATACATACATACATCCTAGTTGTCCCTCATGTTTGGAAAGCTCATATCTCCCTGTCTCTTCCCTTCTTGGCCTCCATTGGTTTCTTTGAGTCTATATTCAATGCAACTTCTGCAAGAGACCTTTCCCAGTCTCCCCACTCAATATGGTGACTTCCCTCTGAGATTCCTTCCCACTGTATAACCTTGAAAGTATGTAGCTATTTGCACACTGTCTCTCCCATTGGAATGTTCCTTGAGGGCAGGCTTAGCACAATACCAGGCATACAGTAAATGCTTAATAAGTGTTCATTGATTAATTAACAATAGATTCAATTAGTTTCCTACATGGACCCCTAAAAACATCTAAAATAAGATCATATTCAGATGGATTGATTTCACTTCAGCTGAAACACTATCACTTGCTCACTCTACGGTTCATCCCTTATTGCTCCTCAGACAAAAGAGCTCCCTCGTAAAAATATTTTCTTTTCATTTTCCTGGGGGGAAGTACAATAGACATGACATAGACTGTTATTACATTAAACACTTGAGTTACCTGCGCATGAAAGTATGTCTTTGTTCTGTGTTCCAGGACAATAGCCTAGTGTTGGAGATTTCCTTTCAAACTAGGATTTTTTTTTACATTTTAAGTTGCACAATGACACAACTACATTTCTTGCCTTTTGCGTGTTCAAGTGGCTTTGTATTAAAGACACTTCTTTGGTAAAAGGAAAAAAAGAAAGGAAGGAAGGAAGGGAGGAAGGAAGGACAATGCCATTCACCACTAAGTTGTACTTTTATTGTACCGGCTGTTATTTTTAGAAGATGTGAGATTGTATTCTTGCCATTTTCTTTCTTTCCCTTGGGGGGGGGGGATACAAAAAGTTTCAGCACATATTGGGAGAGAGCCTGAGGCAAATCAGTTAACTGCCTCCCCCATCCATGCCTTTTCAGCTCACAGGACTCTTAGTCTGCCAATGTATTAAACATCATTTATTAAATGCTTACTCTGGGCCGGGTACCTAGCTAAGTAGGCACATATTAATAAAGGAAATGGTTCTTACCCTCAAGAAGCTTCCACCCTATTGGGGGAGACACTGTACCTCATTATGGATGTGTAAACTACATACAAAATGAATGCAAGATAAATGAGGTTGGTTTCATCTCAAGTCTGAGGAGCCACTAGGACCAAGGTACAGAACTGGGAGATGGGTATCCTAACTAAGTCACAGAACCTGGTCTGTTTGGATGATATTATATGGGAATGAGAATACCTCTTGCCCATATCTGCCTATCACTCACCATGGGAGTTCATGCTGTGAGACAGGTGGTGCCCTTTGCAAACACAAACAAACAAACAAGCAAACCACTAAATTTTAAAAAACTGGATATGGAATGTGAAAAATGATTTCTCTCGGTAATCTGTGGTTTGGAGACTCAGAGTTCCACCCTGCCAGCCTTCTATCCCAAGCTGTTCAGAGGAACATCTCTGATAATGAGATTGCATTGAATCTTCTTATCTTGGCCAAACCCAACCCAGACCTGAAGTGATTTTATCCTACTCAGAGACTGACACTACTGCCCAGATACACAGTCTGGGAGTGGCCTGGAATGATGACGGGTTGATAGGAGTTGAAAGGATATATAATGCTGTACCCCAAAATCCCAAACTGAGACAGTTCTGAACTGCCCCCCTTGGGGGGGGCCCAGTTTGGGACTGAATTCCCATGCAATGCATGTCAAGCCACTTTGAGAGAAATTAAACCATGGACACATACCCCAATTTAGTTTATCTCTTTCTTTGAGCAGACTCTGTTTCAAATTGGGGTTTACGGGGCTTGGGGTTCATGGGAAAAGCCTTTTTTAAACTCCAATATGCTAAATAATAATAATAGCTAGCATTTATAATACCACTTTAAAGTTTACAAACGACCAATCACAAGTTATCTCATTTCATCCTCAGAACAACTCTGGAAGATAACGGATATAGCAATAACAACAAAACAAAATAAGCCAGAGAACAATTCAGAGTCCCCTCCCTTTCCCCTCCAGGTTTCTTTTGCATCAGAGAGAACCTTTCTCTGGTTGCTTTATAGGATTTGTGCTTTCAGGTAAATGGCTTTATTTCCCCCATCTCTGTGATTCTATATGTCTTGGAATTTCTGTCTTCAGTAATATACTAAGTGATTTCAAATCTCTCCCCCAGTCATATAATTTCTATTTTAGCTATAGGAGATTCACATTTTCTAATTGAATGTCCCAACTATGAAAAAAGTATTATTGAAATATTGATTCCCCAGAGTACAGTCAGGAATTTGGACACCTGAATTATATTACTAGCATATGCTAATACAAATCTGGGTTAGAGGTTTTTCTAAAAGCCATTTGTTGTTATTTCAGTCTGGAGTTTGGTATAGGAGGTGGCAGGCAGTCAATTAGCCATGCATAAAGCACCTCCTTATGATAGAGATGGGGGAAATAAAGCCATTTCCCTGAAAGCACAAATCCTATAAAGCAATCAAAGAAAGGTTCTCTCTGATGCAAAAGAAACCTGGAGGGGAAAGGGAGGGGACTCTGAATTGTTCTCTGGCTTATTTTGTTTTGTTGTTATTGCTATTTTTTGTTTCTTTTTTCCCAGTAGGATGATCATGAGATCAGGGACACTGAGAGGGTGAACACAGAAATCCAAGAAGACTGTTGATGAAGGGGAAAATGGGGAGGCTGTCAAGAGGTCCTTTTCACCATGTACTTCCTGTGTCAAGCATTACTCGCTCCTTTGGTGTCCAATACCCATGTTCTCCTGAGGAGGGCAAGAGCTGGAAATGCTGCTTGAATTTTCCCCTGAGATATTTATGGTAGAATTCTTCTGAACAGGCCTTTTCTCTCTTCTCACCTCCTCCTCCTCCCTGTCCTGAGCTAACCTTCTCTGCTCCTCCAGGAAGTCTTATCAAGCCTTAGTCTCCCCCAGATGACTAACCACCAGAGCAGCTGTTTTGTTTTGTTTGGTTTTGTTTTGTTTTTTATATTGACCAAATAAACTTCCTCTGTGCTGAGGCTTCCTTTTAGCTAATCCACCATTCAAGCTTTGCTGACTTAAGCAACTCATCTGGTTTAGTTTTAAATGTTTTATTAATGTTTATTTTCTAAGTTTTTAATTTAATATTTATCCATAAAGTATGACCTCAGGTAATATATAACAAATGGTATCATCTGTCCAGCACATGTGATGTCTGTATTGCCAACTGTCTTAAAAACCTAAAAAGAATTAAAGCTAATTAGCTTGATTAAAGCCATAATCAAATACTTTGAGACTGTGATTTCATGGAATCATAGATTTTAGAGCTAGAATTCACCTCAGAGACTATCTAGTCCAACCTCTATATTTTATAGCTGAGGAAACTGAAGCAAAGACCTGCCTAAGATTACACAGGTGATAATTGCAGTTAGTTTTTTAACTTGGAGTGTCCAACCCCAAAGTCAGTGCTTTTCTCACAGAATCAGGCTGCTTCCTGTGGGCATTCCCATCAATAATGCAGATGACAACCCATACATCCCTGTCCTTCCTGCATCATTCAGTTCCTTGTCTTCCTATAAATTCACCACAAGAGATGTACCCAAAATTATCCCTCAGTCTCAGGCCAGGACTTACACTTCAGTTTTTCTTGACATCAAATGGGCAATAATGAAACACATGAGGGTTTCTCTGTTTGGTTATACCTTATACCCACCGAATGACTGGCCTAGATACATTCCTTTGCCACAGTCCCATTACTCCATCATAATGTGTTGCAGCCTGCTCCCATTCACTGTCACCTCCCCCCAACACCCCAATACTCCTTCAATCCATTCAATTTTAGAAAGACTTAATAGTCTATGACTCACAGACATGCAACACTGGGAGAATATTGTAATTAAAAGATGGGTTTTGTTTTAAGAAGTAATTTGGGATGATTATACTAATTCCTTAAACCTTGATTAAATGTAAAGAAGTGGATTTGTTCTAAGAAAAGCATACATATCAGTGGATGGCTGTTGCTTTCTGGGCCATCTTTTTTGGTAAACTCCCTGCCCCCCCCCATTGTGACCTTTTCCAATCTTTTGGAATTCAATTCAGTTGGACAAGTAGTTATCCTCCCCTCAGAGAGATCTTGTGAACCAATTCCCAAATGATTTTAAACTTGGGTTGCCTTCAGCATGAGTTTCTTCTGTGATTGCATAGGTCAGGTCCAGAGACTCTTTTAAAATTCATCTTCTGAAGTGACATTTGTTTCTAGGTCCTAACTTTGAAAACTAGGAACGAGTCAGGAAAGGGCCAGGAATAAGCATAATTAGAATGAAACATGTATGCATATATTTGCTGGATGATAATAATGTTTATATAGTGTTTTAAGTTTTGCTTTATTTGTTTACTTATTTTGTCCTTACAACAATTCTGTGATACAGGTGCTATTATTAACCCCAATTTACAGATGAAGAAACAGAGGTAAGCAAAAGTCAAGTGACTTATTCAGGGTCACATAGGTAATAGGCATGTAAGTTGGGATTTGACTTTCTGACTCCAAGTCTGTTATCCCGTATGTGCATTAGAATGTAAATTCCTTAAGGACAGGGTCTGTTTCTTTTTGCCTTTGAATTTCCAGAACTAACACAGTGTCTGGAACGTGGTGAGTACTTAATAAAAACTTGCTGATTGATTGATTATATCCTAAAACCAAATGCAATTTAAATGTTTTTTTATTAGTCATTTTAATTATCATAATTCTTCCAACATTAAAATGGAATTTAATGACCACGTATGATAGAAGAGCAAAGTTGGGATATTTAAGAAAGTCATTCATAACTCTTGTCTTGACCAAGAAAGTGAATTTTCCATTTTAAAAAAGTTCTTTATCTCTGTGTTTTTGTAAATACTCCTTGGCATTATAACTAACTTTTCTCACCTTAGCCTTGAATGGCTACATAAAAATGAGCATTCCTCCCATAAGCTGAGCTGAGGACAATGGATTTCTTTCTGGTCATTTAAAATATGTCAATAACAATCCTGAATTTGAATTTAAAATGTCTTTGTGTCACATTAGCCTCTGGATCTTTTCACAAACCTTCTTCTGTGCCTGGAATTGACTCCTCCCCTCTACCTCTTAGAACATCTAACTGCTTCCAAGGTAGAGCTTAGATGCCTCCTTCTACATGATCCCACTTTTTCTGATCTCAGATTCAGATGTCAGAAGATCAGGATTGGGAATTTCAACTCTTCTAGTTATCGCTGGGTGACCTTGGGTAAGATATTTCATCTCTCTAGGCCTCATTTTCCTCATCTGTAAAATAAAGGAATTGGCTTTCAGGTGCTGGCCTGAGGTCTGTCCCAACTCAAAGTCTATGCACCTGTGATATTGTGAATTCTAGCAATTCCTTCTAAACTTAGCTTCCTTTCTCTGTGCTGCCCATACATGTAACTAAGGCTGGGCTCTCCTTAGGTCTGCTTTCAAATAGATACTAGATCTCTGTCAGATTATGGAATATATAAAATGTCTTAGGGGAGATTTGGAAGAAGATTCCAAGGACTCTTTCTTTATGATGCTACCACCCTTTCCTAGATACTCTCTTCCCTTCTGATGTCCAACAATCACACATATTCATCTTGAGGCAAAACCTAAGAAGTCACCTTTGATTGTGTCTCCTTCATTGCTTATGTCCAATGGGACACCAGATCCTGCCCACTCTTCTCATAGGATCAGAGTTTCTCTCTGTTTCTCCACTGTCATTACCACCACTCTGGTCCAAGCCCTGATTGTCTTAAGCCTAGAGGGGCAAATGGATAAAAGTGGAATGAGAATTCAATTTGGCGTCAGAGGATGTGAATTCAAATCGTTCCTTTGTCACTTTCTATTTGTGTGGGCAGGAGCAAATCATTTAACATTTCTGGTTTTCAGGTTCCTTATTTGTGAAAAGAGGGAGGACTGTGCCCCAAGCAGGGGCACCCTCAACGTATTTATATTCAACTGAAGAAAAAAGTCAATACAGAGTACATGCATCTAGAGTAAGTACAAAGGAATTTCAGGGGGGATGGGGGGGCGCAGTAAGAACTGGGAAGTGAAGATGAATAATTTTTGTCCCTTAAACACTTCATTTGTCATCTTTCTGCCCTATGGACCTTAAAAAGCCAACTCAAATCTTGTCAAGTCCAAAGTACTGTCATCTTGGAACTCAAAAAGTAATGCTGATGGGTGGCATCTTACCTCTCCAACTATTTACCAATGCATCCCTTCTGTTCCAGTCATACAGTGTCCCCACTGTTGTGAGGACAAGTGCTGCCACATGGCTCATTTTCACATCCATCCTTTGCCTCTGACTACACCTCTTTCTTGGATGTAATCATGGATGGGTAGATATTTATCTATGACCTGACTATATTATATATGTGTGTGTGTGTGTGTGTGTGTGTGTGTACATAAACATTCATACATATATACACACATACATACATATATTGTGCTAATAAGTCTTTTTCAATATGTATGCATTCTAACCATCCTAAGCAATGAAAAGCTAATATATGGTTGTCTTTTCTCACATAGCACAGGCTTTAGCAGATGAACAGTGTCTCTGGTAAAACCTTTTCTTTAAAATTTCTCCTTCATTTATTCTATTTAATAACAGGAACACTTTTCTGCAAACAGATTGGAACATGGCCAGTGAAAGGCAAGCTCCAGGGCAGAGACTGTTTCATTTTTCCCCCCCTTGTTTTCCCAATGTCTAGAACCTTACTAGCACTTCATAGGATCATAGACGGAGACCTGGAAGGGAACTCAGAGGCTACCCAGTGTAACCTCCTCATTTCATAGCTGAAAATGAAGATGAAGATAACAAAGCCCAGAGAAGTTATGACTTTCCCAAGGTAGCAAGGGCTAGAAGTTTAGGAGCTGAAATTTGAACCTAGTCCTATAATTAGAAATGCAATGCCTTTCCCCTGCACCAAGCTGTTTTTAGAATTGCAGATGCATTTTAACCCAATTAAATTATTAAATAAAAGAATGTATTGAGTATTATATATGCTATACATGATTATGGAAACACTTTCATATATAAAACTTTAAAAGGATACCTTGGACTAAAAAGATTTGGGGACATTTTTCTTTCATTAAAGGACCTAAACCTTGAAGTTCACAAACAATGCTAGGATCACAAGCTCCTATATAAAGGCTTGTTTTCAGTCTTTCTGTGTGAAAAACTCCTAAATTACTAGAAAATGAAAGCTATGGGCTTGGTAATATTAGAGATATTTAAAAATTAGCTTTGTGCTAATAAGTTAGCCTCTTTCAATATGTATGTTTTCATGGATTTCCCATATGTGCTCATCATTGTTTCACATATACCATTGGTAATGGAAAAATGTTTGTTTGTTTTTAAACTTCATCCATGCCTAAACGAACAGTCCATGGGTGAGGAATGCAAAGAGAAATGGAAAAAGGAACTTGGCAAAGGCAATCAGCATTATCTTACCCAGAGTATTTTCAAAATCTGTCTCTAACTTTGATGGACTGTCTGTATTGGAATGTCCCCCCACCTCACCCCTGCCTCTTCAAATCCCTCATTTCTTTACAATATCAACTCAAATTATCACCTTCTACATGAAGCCTTTCCTCATTGTCCTAAAATTTATTTGTATTTCCTTTGTTTGTACATAACTATATATTTTCTCTCCTCTCTCCTCTCTCTCTCTCTTCTTTCTCTTCTCTCTCTCTCTCTCTCTCTCTCTCTCTCTCTCTCTCTCTCTCTCTCTCCCCCTCCTTCCTTCTCTCTTTCCTGCTTAATAAATGTTTATTGTCTTTTGATTCATATCATAAAATGGAGCAGGTGAGTAGAAGGACGATTTTGTATTTGTCTTTGTAATCCTAGTGCTTGATATACAGTACGGAAGGTTTTCACTGCTCTCTGAAGATGACTAAAATGAAGAGTAAGAAGAGGCTAAGGCTGCTTGAGTTAGAGCAGACAGAGTTCCACATAAAAATAACTGATATTTATATCATTTTATTTCTGTTGTCTCATTCAGGCCTGTGAAATAAGATCTACAGGTTTCATTACCTTCATTTTACAAATGAGCAAAACTGAGATTCAGAGAGGATTAAAGGGACCTACCCATGGTCTAACAGCTTGTAGATACAAAAGGCTGGATTTGGGCACAAGTCCACAATACTTTTCAGAATACCTAGTTGTTTCTTGCAAAACAAAAGTTGTACTCAGTAAGAATGAAATTTCCTTCCTCCTACCTTTTTTTTTCTCAGTTCTTTTTCTGAAAATGAATGTTTTCACACTTTTTATGACATTATAAAGAACTTGGTGGAGGAAAAGTAATTCTGATGATGGGACAGCTGAAGCAAATGGCCACATAATGACTGTTAATTCCTCTGCAGATTTTATTGCCTCATCATTTCTCTCCTGCTTTCAATTTCTCTCCAAATTTCAAATTATACAATCAATCAGTCAACAAATCATTTATGAAATGGCTACTCTGTGTCAAGTGCTGAGACAAAACTACTGCAAATTCCAAGTTATAAAATCACCAAACACCAGATCAGTTATGAAATAGCTACTATATGTCAAGCATTGAGACAAAATTGCCCCGAATTCCAAATTAGACAATCAATCAATCAACCAATAATCGTTTATGAAGTATTTACTATGTGTCAAGCATTAAGGATACAAAGAAAAAAAATGAGTCCCTGCCCTCAAAGAGATGTGCCTTCTACAATGGGATAACAAAGAGATTATATTCTACAAGAGGACCACATAGTAGAATAGATTGGAAAAAAAATAGGAGTTCATTCACCATCATACAGCTGAAACTTTAAAGCACATTGCCATTTTCTGGGACACTACTTTCCGTTTGGACTTTTCAGGGGCTATTATAGAGGAACAAAAGGGAAAAAAAAGTAGTCATCACATATGTACTAGAATAGAATGAGTTAGAGTGACCTTTATCAGCAAAAAGTAGCTCTGCTTTGCATGGTTCAATGACTACTTTGTGAGCAGGGAAATCCTCCAGAAGTTCAAAGAGTTTTCTGGGGAATTCAGTTGCATTTCAAGTGCCCCGAATTAAGAAATTCAAGCATTACTGACACTTTGGTGGCAAGATAAGTGGGAGGATAATCGATGCCCAGGAAGGACTCTTCCTTGTATAATTTTGACTTTAGGATGAAGTAAATCACAGAAGCTCCTTGTCTTAGTCTTTAGAATTGAGAAATGGTGATAAATTAGAGCATATTCAGTTTTTAATACAAATACCCATTAGGTATTTACTATGGCAAGGTGAGATACAGCACGGCACAATATAGAGGGGTTCACATCCTGCCTTTGACACATACAAGCTGTGTGACCATGGATGGACAGGTAACTCCTCGGCTCAGTGGGCCCAGGTAACTCTCTAACATAATACTTTATATTATAAAGGCTCCCTCCCCCAGAAAACAAACCAACAATAGTTTCTGCCCTCAAGGAGCTCCTGGAGAAGGAGAGGTAGAAGATTATGAGGTGTACATAGAAGTCAGGATAATGGACTAAGAGGGAAAAGTTACAGGCAAAGTGAGTTTAGAAATATTTGAGAATACTTTGTTGAATGACTGAGGGAAGATGTCATTGGAAAAAGTTGCTCCTGAGGTGAGGTTCTGAATGGACTAGATGAGGAAGTTTTAGTTTAGACACAGGGAGCAGTTTATATGGAAATGTGAGTGTAAGAGAACACATCACTTGACCTCAGAATTCAGTGGATTGTTTCAGATTCTAAAATTAGCAGGATCTTGAAGAATGACCTGAAATAGATCCACAAACCTCCTTATATTCCTCTTCGATACTCAGTTACTTTGGGAGAACAAACAGAGACAGAAATACATCAAAGAGCATCAAAGTTACAGAAGATTAGGCTGTGGCTTCAGAGGAATAATGATGAAACATAGGTAGTGGCCCATAGGTGTGAGGCATCCCTTTTGGGACCTGCTCATCTTGTTCATTTGTTATCCCTGATTTTACTTATTTTTTTCAAGGAATTCATTCTGTTTGATGTGTAATTGCAGGGGGGAGAGGGAGTTATTGGGAAGTCACAGCAGGGTAAAAAAAAAAGAAAATGCTATAAAAAAACACTCTTTAAAAGAAAATTACTTTGACCTAATCAATTTCACTAAAAGCCAGCCATCAATGTAAACATTTCCTAGTGATCATTTTTTTTTAATAGGATTCTCATTTGAATCTATATGGTGACTAAGATGACACTTTGGATTTATACAATCTGGCCTCAAAATTGATGCACAAAAGTCTGCTCTGTTGCACTGATCTGACCTGATCCAATCCTGTGTTTGTCTGCATTGCTGAGCCTGCTTAGAGACCCATGGTCCTCCTGGGAATTATGAATTCCAATGCTTTTTTTCCTAATTGTAGCACTGCAGAGTCTCAAGGGTGGCTGCATTCCTAAGGTCTGCGAAATGATCTCTGGAAAGTGTGCATGCTGCCTTTTAAGATCAGGATGAAGGGTTTCCTCTTTTGGACGAGATTAGTAAGTCTGCACAAGAGTTGGGCCAAAGCATACATGTCCTTGGGTAAGGTTTAAAGTGGGGGGGGGGTTGGAAGAGCATTAAATTTTGAGCTTCCTGTAGGGTGCTCTCTACCAGAAGTTTGTTTATTTCAATTCAAGCATTTTTAATCACCTACTATGTGCTAGGCAACGTGTTAGGCATTGGAAATTCAGAGACAAAATGTTAAACAGCTTTGGGCCTCAAGGAACTTGCATTCTGCTATGGGGGGAAAAAAAACCAGGATCACACAATAAAGTTAATATAAATTATATAGAAAACCATACTTGAAGAACATCTGATGGAATTGAAGTTCCTTGTGATCAGGAACTATTCCATTTTCTCTTCGTATCCCAAGCAGTTAGCATTGTAACTGAGTCAAAGTTGGAACTTAATAAATATTGTTTGATCAACTGGGCAGATAAAGGGGGGTAGATTGGAGAGGAGAGAGACAAGATGCAGGGACACCCATTTGTTATTGCAGTAATGAAGCATGAGCTGATGAGGGACTGAGTTAGGGCCGAGGCCAGGTGAATAGAGAACATGGGATAGATGGGAAGTGATGTCATGGAGACAGAATGGACAACTGATTGGGTATAGGGTGTAAATGGGAATACAGAGTAGAAGGCTGACCCCAAGGTTGTGAGCCTGGGGAACTGGAAGAATGGTGGTGCCCTCTACAGAAACAAGAAAGTTAAGAAGAAGGGTTGATTTTGGGGAAAAGCTAATGAATTCTGTTGCAGAACTGTTTCATTGTAACCCCTGGACTTCCCTTACCACGAGATACCTTTGTGATCCAGAGTATTCTGATGAGTAGAATTTCTTCCAGGCGCAGAAACACCTGAGTGCTAGAAGGCAGAACAACTAGTCTCATGAGGGAATCTGTTGCCAAGCACCTTTTGGCTTCTGTTTTCTCACCTACTCTGTGGGTAAAAGGCACAACACCTGAACTGGGGGAGTTTTCTGGGCATGAGGCCACTTAATTTGGTACTTTCCACTACCTCAGTTAGCAATTAGGCAAGAGAAAACAGAGCTGCCTACTTAGCAAATATGAGTATGGAAACTATTGGTCATAAGCCCATAGGCTTTAGAGCTAGAAGGGTCTTCAGTGATCATATAGTTAGACCCCTTCATTTTCCAGAAATTTTCCAGTTTCCATAGGAAACTGAAGCCTTAAATGAGCATCGTATTTGAATCGAGAAGTCAGTGTATTGGAAGTTTCAGATCTGGGGGTCAGATGCCAACCCTGCTCTTTATGAACTGTGCGACCTCAGATGAACCATGTGATCTCTCTAGACTTACGTTTTCCCATATGGAAAAAAAAATTTGAAGAGGTTTGATTAGATGCCCTGTAGAGTCCTTCAGAATTCTAGGTCCTATGACCCTGTAGAAAGTACCTTCAAGACTCAAGCTCAATGCCGCTTTCAGAGACCTATCAGATCCACCGAGCTGTTAGGTCCCCTCCCCCTCTATTTACTTTGAAGTACGATTTTCAGGAGGAATTTAGGAAGGAGGCCTCCAGTACTTGAGAGGACCCCCTAGGGGAGGATGTGGAGAAGAGTGAGGAGGATGAGAAGTAACGGGTCAGTTGGGTCCTCATTGTTGAAGGGAGCTTCCAAAGTAATTAGGTCATGGATTCTTGTGTGTGTGTGTGTGTGTGTGTGTGTGTGTGTGTGTGTGTGTGTGTGTGTGAGAGAGAGAGAGAGAGACAGAGAGAGACAGAGAGAAAGAGAGAGAGAGACAGAGAGAGAAAAGAAGAAGGAGGAGGAGGAAGAGGAGGAGGAGGAAAGAAAATGCAAGGATTCCACCCCAAGCCTCCTGCCTCCAACTCCCATCCCTTTCCACTTCACCAGGTTGCTCAGATGGGGAAACTGCTAACTTTTCTCCTTTACCTGCCCCAATAGGTCCCAAATATCGTAAATATTTTTTTGGTGGGGGTAGTCAACTAAGAGGCAGGGGGACGTGTTAACTTTGCAAGAACAAGGTTATACAGCTAATACCCTTAGAAAGAAGAAAATTTGCAGGGAACGAGGGTGAGGCAGGCGGGGCTTCCAACCTGGCCAAAGTTGGAGGGTGGTAGTGAAAAAGCATGGGGGGGGTGCTCACTCGCACCACTTCCTCATTTTTTTCTCTGCATATTCTAGGTCTGATAATTTAGTAGCTTTTCTCTGTGGCTCTGTCGCCATCTCGATCTGAGTCTGATATCTTTCTGTGTCCCTCTGTATCTTAGAAGTCTTTCACCTCCCCGGATCGCCAAGGCAGAGGTCTCTAAACTCCTTGTTCCCTTGGTTGCTGTGGTCACAGGCTACTCTGAAGTGGGGTGAAAGCCGAGCCACCACTTAATGATGGGGTGAGGAACCCGGGCACTAGCGGTCCTGGAGTGGAGCGGCTGAGAGTAGCCGGGGGAGGGGCTGGCCACAGGCGAAGAGCAGAGCAGAGGGCCGCACTCCTATGCCACAGACTGCCTCCTGGCTATGACCTTCAGAGCTGGGGAACAGGGGCGCTTGGTGTAATCTGAAGAAGCAAGAGAGAGTTGACAGCCATGGGGATCCCCCCTCGGTGGGGGGAGAGGCTCCAGGTCAGTAAGTACGTCGGGACCAGCTGGCGGTCTGTCGGACAGGCAAGGAGGGGAGGCGGGCTCTGCGAACTGCTGCAGCTCAGGCAGGAGGAATGGGAGGGACACAAGGGGAAGCCGATGGGGATGGGAGGGGGGCAAATGTTACCGAAGTTGCTATGTGGACACAGTTCAGCCACTCTCAGACCCTGGGGTAATGGGGCGGGGGGAGGAAGAGAGAGAAAACACACACACATACATACACGCTGGGCTGAGCAAAACAAAGAAAGAGTGTGGGCCGGTGACTTCATGCTTTACCAATGTCCCGCCCACGCGCCCGCGGCCGCCGCTGCCCCAGCCCAGATCTCTGCGGCCGGTGTGGAACCCTCGCCGGTCTCTTAGCAACTGGCCAGTCGCTGAAGTTGCCTGGTCCCAGGCTGCCCCAGGGGCCTCGACGGGACGAGCTAGGCCTAGCCAGGAGCCTCTTCTCAGCAGCCCCCGTCCCCAGCCCCCCCTCTGCTGAGAACTGCTTCCAGCACCGGCTGCGCTCTAGGCCCCAGGGCTCTGGGGGCTGCTGAGCCTGGACAGAGGCGAGCGCCTCTCCTTCGTTCTCTCTCCCTCTCTTTCTGTCCGAAGGGAGGAGGAGGAAGAGGAGGGGGAGGAGGAGGGGAGCCCAGCCCCTTCTTACCTTTCCCCCCCGGGACGTACCCGGGGCCCCTCTATCCCACCACACCCCCCGCGCCCGCCCCCTTCACCTAGTCTCCAAAGCAGGCTCCGCTGCCCGCCTGCCTGGAAACTCGACGTCTCTTCTGCTTGTGCGCCGAGACAGGAGCCCGGTCCTGCGCGCGGCTTCTGCTACCCAGGAAGGGACACTGGTTCCGTGCCTCCCCAGCTCAGCCAGAACCGGGGCTGCTCTTCGGAGCCGTCTATTACCTCCCTCCGCCAGGGTCCCAGAAGCTGAGGTGAGCAAGGAGCCAAGGAGCCCCGCACGGCAGGAGCGCAGGTTTGGCGGGACTGCCCACCTGTAGCTCGGAGCCTCTCCCCTTCCCAGCCTGGGACTGTCCGTTCTCTGCGCTTGGCTGAGATCTCTCCCCACATCCCCTCTCTTCCAGGCGCCTCTCCCCGTCTGCCCCCGCCTCTCCCCCAGGCGCTTTGTTTGGGGCCAGCTCCCGGCGGAGCTGATTTATGCCGCTGCAGCTCCGTCGGGGGCGGCCGCGGGCTGAGGCTGGGAACAAAAGCCCTTTGTCCCGGGCTGGCCGGGCGGGGGCTGGGGCGCGGGCTGCAGAACCGGCCCCCGCGCGCTGGCTCCAGGGCTCGCTCTGAATGAAGCAGGATCGCCCGCCGCTGCCCTTCTCCACTGCAGCCACAGCCGCTGCCGCGGGGCCCCAGCCCGGCTGAGCCCGCCACCCCTCTCAGTCCCCGCCGGCCCCCTCTTCTGCCTCGCCTTCGCGCTCCGGCCAAGCTCTCGAGCCTATTGTGCGAAGCGCCCGGATTCCTGCGGTCGTCCTGACATGCTGTGCCCCGCTCGGGCCCTGGCCCCACTCCTGCTCCCTGCCGAGAGGGCGCCCCGAGGCACCGACCCCTGCCAGGGGCGGGAAGAAACGTGGGACTGAAACTTGGCCCTGAAGGAAACTTCCCAACCGGTTTGCCGCGGACCGAGGCGGGAGACGAGCTTGAAGCCAGCCGCCAGGAGGGGCCGCCTGCCGGGCGCTGCTAGCAATGTGGGGCTCGGCCTTGGCGCTCTGGACTGCCGCCGGCATGGTGTGCCTGCAGAACGGCCGCCGAGCTCCGGGGCCCGTGCTTGGGGCCGCCTGCCTCTTCTCTATGGCTTTCGGACTGGGACAGAGCGGCGGTAAGTGGTCTACTTTTGGGGGCGGAGTGGCAGGGGTCGCGATGGGTACGGGAGGCGTATTGCCTGCCAGTGAACTGGCACTGTAGCCAGGTAAAGAGAAGAAAGAGCTGGCTTTATCAGGAGAGAGGCTCAGGCACCTGGACTAACGCCGGACTGAATTCAGCGAGTGGCTGGCTGCAGAGCTGGCCTCTGGTTTGCGTGGCTGACAGCTTCCCAGCAGGAGGTGCCCGAAGCAGGTGCCTCCAGCTGGGCCAGGTGTATCAAGTTTCATTCGCTCTGGGCCAGGGATTAGGGACTGCACCATGAGAAACCCCAGAACTAGAGAGCCGGGAATCCAGCTTCTGTTTACTGAGGAGACAAAGGGACTAAAACAAAGTTAGACATTCCGGTGCCTCCTTGGAGAACTCTCCAGATTCTACGATCCCCGTCCTCTTTCACTGACCCAGGAGCTAAGGACTATTCGGTGTGTGAGCAGGTGTAAGGGCAGTGAGGTGGATATCCTCCTCCTAGATCCATACATGGAGGGCACCCTAAGGTCCATGTAGCCATTCAGCCCAACCACTGCATTTTACAAATGAGGAAACTGAGGCTCACTGAGATTAAATGCCTTAGCCAAAGTCACACCGGTAATCCTAAATGGAGAAATAGGAATCAATCCATGTGCATTTTTTCCACTTCACTGCTCTGACTTTTAACGGAGAACTGTCACTTAAACATTATAGCTACTATAATAAACACATTACTGCAAATCCCTGTAAGGGGGGGGGAGAGGGGAATGGTACTGGCTCTGAAATCTGAAGACTTGGATTTTAATCATGACTCTGGCATTTATTTGACTTGGGAAAGTCACTTAAAACTCCCTGGGCTTCAGTTTGCTCACCTAGAAACGGAAGAGGTTGATGAGTGACTTCCAAAGTCCTGTCCACCTTCAGAACCATGAACTATCTCTCCTACCCTCCCCTCCCACAACTCTAACCGACATAGTAGCACCAAATGGTCCTTAGCCTCATGGACTACTAGGGCATACCATACTGCCTAGCCTCTTTCTGTAAAGGACATTTCCTGGACTCCTCTCAATCCTATAAACTAGAGAGCACACAGGTATTAATATCCTATTTTACAGAGGAAGAAAATGAGGCCCAGATAAGTAAGGTGAGCTAGAGTTGGGATTCAAAGCTTAGGGATTTCCGTGACTCCCTCTTCATTTACTCTGGCTGCTCTCTAAAGTCCTGATATAAGGACCTGAAGAATCTCGTGGCTCCTTCATCAACATATCAACTGTGGTTTTAAAGCAATTGAGTTGGTCTCATTTATACTCTTAACTTTGCCAGGATCTACTGTTTGAATTTTGATGTTAACCTTTACTTCAGAGTCCCAGGAGCACCTTTCTCTGACCTCCGAAGAGCTAGGGGAGCTTAGCTAGTGGTAATTATTTGGTAGAATAAAATCAACTCCCACACAGGCTCTGTATGCCAACTTTCTGCTTGAAGTTAATTAAAGTGACCAAGTCTTAACCCTATAAAATAAGATTTATAATGGAATCACCATTAGCCTCATTTAGGGAGTTTAGCTTCCCTAAATAGTTTCAGATATAATTGACTAATATTTTATTCTGCGATATTCCTTCTCCATTCAGCCCCATATTAAAAAAAAAAGAGCAATTACTTTTTCTCGTGGTTACTTTTGAGGGGCTACTTCTATGAGTTGAAAATAACATTTATAAAGTGAGGAAAAGTGCAATATTCAGCCTAATTAATTACCAACCCAATGGAAGAAAGTACGGTGTATTTCTACTTAACACCCTTCAGTCCCATTGTAAGAGAAACAGACAAATTGGTTTTTTCCAGTTGAAAACATTCTAAACCTAAATAGTACACATACAAAGTCAGGGTCACTGAGCTGGAGGGGAATCAGAGTTAATTCTTTAGTTATAGGAAATGTGTTAGTGTTCTTAATCACTTTTCACAGTTGGGGTGCTTTGCAACCCTTAGGGATCACTTTGGGAGCCCCCTAAGGTATTCTTCTGTTCAGAAGAAGATATTTGGGTTGCTGTCACTGAGGTACCTTGCACCTGTACTTTGAGTGCTTAGAAGAGTTCCTGAAACATAATAACCATTTAATAAGTACTTGGTGATGACTTGATTGTACTTACAACCTCAAAGGCAACTTTCTGTCCCTTAACTCTTAATACTAAGCAAAAGGTTTCTGATCTGTAGGATATATATATGAAGGTTAGGGCTTGAGAAGAGACCTGGGAATTTTTAGTGTTGGGAGCTTTTGGTAAGGAATTCTCTCTTCCAATGAAGCGAGGAACCTTCTCTATACCTTATAGTCTTCTCCCTCCTCAAACCTCCCTACACCCTTGGAACTGAGATCCTTGCCTCATATTTTACAGAAAATACTTGATGCCATTGGCCATGTGCTCCCTCTTCTCCCCTTTTCCTTGTCTCCTGTCATTCAAATACCTTCTGCCTCTTTTTCCTCCTTCACCCCTGTTTCACATAATGAGGTGGTCTTACTCCTTGCCAAGGCTAACCCCTCTACATGTTCAAGCAACCTCATTCATCCTATCTCCTCAAATAGATTAATTGCTTCCTCTGTCTATCTCCACTCTGTTACTAATTTTCAACCTTCCCCTCTCTGCTGGCTCATTTCCTAGCTGCCTAGAATCCTGCCCATGTCTCCTCCATCCTGTAAAAACTCCCACTTGATCCTTCCATCTCCACTGTCATCCTATTTCTCTTCTTCACTTTGTACCTAAAATCCTTGAAAAATCCATCTACAATAGGTGCCCCCTTTCTTCCCTTTCACTCTCTTTGTAGTCCTTTCCAATCTATCTTCCCAAGCCACAGAAACTGACTTTTTAAAAAAGTTTTATTGATGCATTTTAGCTTTTATGTTTTTATTATTATTATTTTTTAGGATATTGAAGTTAAGTGACTTGCCCAGGATCACACAGCTAGTAAGTGTCAAGTATTTGGTCTGAGTCCAGATTTGAACCCAGGTCCTCCTGACTTCAGGGCTGGTACTCTATCCATTGCACCACTTAGCTGCCCTGAAACTGATCTTTTGAAAGTTATCAATCTTCTTTTACTTGCCAGATCCAGTGGCTACCTCCTAATCTCCATTCTGTTTGACCTCTCTGCACTCTATGATACAGTTGATCACTCTCTCCTCCTTGATACTCTCTTCTCTCTAGGTTTTCAGGAAGTCACTCTCACCTAGTTTTCCTCCTACCTCTCTTACCAGTCATTCTCTGTCTCCTTTGCTGGGTTCTCCTCCAGATCACACTTTCTAGATGTAGGTGTCCCATAAGGCAGTGTCCTGCACCCTCTTCTCTTCTCCCACTAGACTACTTCACAGGGTGATTTCCTGAGCCTCAATGTATTTAATCACCATGTTTATGCTGATGATTCTCAAGTCTACCTATCCTGCCTCAATCTCTCTGCTTTCTTGCTCCTGCAACTTCCTTTCACACATCCCAAACTGGACATCCAATAGCTATAGTAAACTCAACATGCCCAAAATGGAGCTCAGTATTCTCTTCCATTAAAAGCAAACAAACAAAAAAACCCTTCCCACCTCCTACCTTCCCTGCTCCCTACAGAAGGCAATACCACCCTCCCAATCCTTCAGGCTCACACTCTAAGAGTCATCCTGAACTGCTCACTATTTCTCACTTCCCATGTCCAAGCTGTTGTTGAGGCCTGTTGATTTCATCTCAGCAGCATCTCTCAAATACGCCCCCCTTGTTTCCTCCGACACTATCCCCACCTAGTACAGCCCCTTATTACCTCACACCTTGATTGCTACAATAGCTGCTCATGGGTCTGCCTGCCCCAAGTCTCTCCCCACTCCAATCCACCCCCCATTCAGTCACCAAAGTGATTTTCCTAAAATGCAGGTCTGACCGTGTCATCCCTACCTGCTATTCAGTAAACCCCAGTGGCTTCCTATCACCCCCAGAATAAAATACAAAAGCTGCTGTTTGGTATTCAAAGCCCTTTCTCCTAGCCTCTTCCTCTCTTTCCAGTCTTCTCACACCTGTCCCTCCAATGTGTGCTCTTGGATACAGTGACACTGGCCTCCAGGCTGTTCCACAAATGAGATACTCCATCTCTCAGCTCTGGGCAGTTTCTCTGTCATCTCCCATGCCTGCAATGCTTTCCTTCCTCATATCTGCCTAAGGGCTTTCTTTAAGTCCACACTAAAATCCCTTCTTCTGCAGGTTTCCCCAATGCTCTTTATTCTAATGTCTCTCCTCCCTTAATTATTTTCTATTTATCCTGTATTTAGTTTTTTAGATATATGTTTGTTGTCTCCCCTATTAGACTGTGAGCTTCTTCAGAGCAGGGAATGTGTATCTCCAGTGCCTGGCACACAGTAGGCACTTCATAAATTGTTTCCTGTCTGTCTAATAAAAGGGTCAGAGACTGGCCTTGAATCCAAATCTCCCTGGCTCTCAGGCAGCTTGCTCTGTTGTGTTGCATCAGGTAAAATGACCCTAGGTCTATATTTTTAGAATTTAGAGGTCAGAGTAAACTGAAATCCCTACATTGTGAAGTTACAGATCCCAAGGAACGTATTTCATAATCAGTAAGTATTTATTAAGTACCCACTATGTGCCAGACACAGAAGTTTAATGTCAAAGAGAATTTTAGTTGTAAACTCTCAACTAAGGCAGATAACGCCCTTTTCTATTCAATCTAATTCAACAGAGCAAGCATTTTTTAAGCTCCTACAATATGCTGAGCTATGCCAAGAGCTGGGAAATTCAGAGAACAAAATAAAACCAGTGTCTGCCCTCAAAGAGCTTACATTCAAGAACCTTGGATTTAAAATCAAAGGGTCTCAACTAAAATCTTGGCTCAGTCACTTAACCACCTCGGGGTGACCTGGAACAAGTTACTTGGAATCACTGCTCCTCGGCGTCTTCATTAATAAGATGCGGATGTCACACTGGGTGCCATTTCAGTTCTAATCTACATTCCCGTGATCATCTACTCTTGTTTTTAAAAATTAATTCTCTTCTTAGTTGCCTGAGGCACAGAGAGGTCAATTAATTTGTTCCTATAGGAAATTGCCTTTGACCTTAGAAAAGTGAACTCTATGGGTCTCACTTTGGGACTAGCTGAGTTTTAAGGTCCTATCCAGGTCTCAGTCCTATGAATTTACAAGATTCTGACTCTATCCCTGAACTTATATAATGGACATGGGAATATTCTTAACAACAAAAATAGCAATGATTCACTCAACAAATATTGATTATCTGTGATAATCTGTGATCTGGAGGACATTGTACTATGGTACAATTCACAGGCAAAGAAACTATTGGCTTTTAAGGGACTTGTAATCAAATGTTTATGCTCTAGAGCATTTACTGATGGTAACTTCTGTATTCTCTTCAGGTCAAAGTTACAGAAGGAGAAAAGTACCAAAGCTATAAAACAGTAAATGTACAACCTAATTCATGGTGGAAATTGAGCTAAGAAATGCTAAAGGGTTTTTGGCCACTTGGTTGCTAACTAGATTTAACATCAAAATGACTGATGCACTAACGCTAAAATTCAGAACTAGAAAATTTACTCCAATAGCCAATGGAAAAGTTGGTAATGCACATATCGTATAAAGTACCTGCTATTCATATGATACAGGATTTCCATTTTGGAACCTGTCATTTATTAAAATTTTAATAAATGAGGTACTGAAGCCAAGGGGGAGAGGGACGTGCCTCACATTGTGTAGATAGCAAGTGATGGAGCCAGGATTTGAACCTGGGGTCTCTGGTGCCCAAACCAGTGCTCTTTTCACTCTAGCTAGGGGCACTTTTCATAATCAATTACATACATGTATACAAGAAGGATAGACAGCCAGACCTGAAGTAAAGAAGACTCATCTTCCCAAGTTCAAATCTGGACTCAGACACTGGCTGTGTGACTACGGACAAGTCACTTAACCCTCTTTGTCTCAGTTTCCTTATCTGTAAAATGAGTCAGAGAAGGAAATGACAAACTGCTTCAGTCTCTTTGCCAAGAAAACCCAAATGGGGTCATGAAGAGCTGGACACGATTGAGATGGCTGAACAGCAACCACCACCACTACCACCAAAACATGAAGGATAAGTGAGGATGAAAGCAGGGGATTTTGTGTCAGGCAAGGTTCAGATATATGTACCTGGGGACCAGGACTCCAATTAACTGCGCTCTGCAGCTCTGTAGTTAAGAGTCTCATAGCCAGTGATTGGAAGTCTCTGTGCAACTCCAATACAAGGCTCTTTTTTGAAAGGCAACACTGAGAAATTCCAGTTTTCCAAACAAGTCAACCTGAAACAGGCTTTCAGAGGAAACTGTCTTTTGTTTGAAATGTTGGCAGAAGTAGAGAAAGTGTTTGATAATCTAGGGGCCATGCCTGAAGGAAAACATAGATGGTCGTCACCAGGGAATCCTTTGAGGTACACTATCACGTCCCTTTTATTCCCCAAATGTCTACTTTCTGCCTTTAATGTCAATGTTAGAGATCAAGTAAGTGTTGTTGTCTCTAGATAATTCCCTTTTAAAGTAACACGTGGTCACTAACACCTTAGTGTGAATTAACTTAGTAGGCTACTTTCCCTAGAGACAGATGAGAACAGGATGAGCTGAGAACCAAGGCATCTGGCAGGAGAAGGGAGGTGGTGGGGGCGGCTGGCTGAGCAGTACAAGGAGGGGCCCTATGCACATTTTGTCTGCTCAGGGCTAGTTGTATCCATTACAAAACATAATTTTAAAAATGTAGCTAATATTTCTTCCTACAATTGCAGACATGCAGTCTTTCATAAAATCAAAGTCAGTGGGCTGAGGATTTACCTGGGCAGGAGCAGATGGACACAGGTAAATCTATCAGTTCTCAGGCATATGGCCACTCATTTATTCAGCAGACAGCTGTTGCCACTGGACTGTCACATGGCCACCTTCTTTTTAAGGCCCCAGTTCTTTAGTTTCATTATCAATCTTGTCATCAGATTCACATGTCTGCTCAACCCCAAATAATGTTTATCTTCCTTGAAATCTGACGTTGCATCTTTTATCATTCAGTTCAGTTCAACACACCTTTCAAAAACATAAATGAAATGGTCCCTACCTTGAAGGAGTTTAAATTGTTAAGAGCGAATAAAACATCTATGAAACTCCACAGAGGAAGCATGGTGGAAAAAGAGCCACCCTTGGGACCAGAAAGCCCTGGGTTCAAGTCCTCCCTTTGATACATCATGTCTGTATGACTCTGGGCAAGTCATTGGTCTCTCAGTGATCTAGAGATAACTTTGCAGACTCAGAGAAGGTGCCGAATGCATTGGCAGAGGGAAATTCCTCACTTGGGAGAGCCCTTTGAAGGGACCAATGAAATCACAGTATCAGTCCCTCCCTATGCTGGAACTCAGTAAATTCTAAAGAAATACAAAATAAATCAAGTCAGATCAACAAGCATGTATTAAGTTCTTGCTGTATGCCAGGTACTGGGCTTAGTGACAGAGACGCAAAGAAAGGTGAAAACAAACAGGTTATTTTTTTCCCCTAAGAAATGAACAAAAATGAAAGGTCAAGCAACATCTTTTTTTCAGAGAAAATAGCCAATAGTGCCTTCACCAGAAACAAGATAAAAGCAAACAGAAAATCTTCCTGGCTAGTGTACATGGGCAATTGCTGGGTAGTTGGTTTCTGTATCCCCTATCTCCTTTTGGCCTTGATAAAAGTGGAATTTCATATTTTAAACTCTTGTCTGCAGTACTAACAGCTGCAGAAATTGTGGGGGGAGGGAGGGAGGTTTGTATTTCTCCCCCCAGCCATCCCAAGAAGATCAAATATTTGCATCTAACTTTGGAATTCATAGCATGATTGCCCCCATATATGTGCCTGTGTGATTAATAATTGGTTCATTTGGTTTAGTATTCAAATAAATTTCCCTTCCCTGAAAGTATATTGTTACACTGAAGTTGCACCCAGCTACTATGCTAAATTGACCTAGGGAAATTGTGAAATAAAAATCTATACTTAATCTTCAAAGTGGATGAAAAGATAATTGAGCCCAACAAGCACATATTAAGCTCCCAGAGTTTGCAGGGAATCGTCGATAAATGCCAAAGATATGTAAACAAAATGAAAAATGCTCTTTTTGCTCATTAAGCTTCTAAATAATATTGGACATATGTGTGTTACATTTACATAACTAAGAAAGTATCAGATGATTCGAGGATGGAGAAGGCTCTAAAAACTAAGAGTTTGGAAAAGTCTTCCTCTAGGAAGAGGGGCCTTGAAGGAAGGTCAGGATTCTAACTGGCCAACTGAGGAGGGACAACCTGGGCAGATGCCTGGAGATGAAAGATGTAATGCTGAGTTCAGGAAGACTAATTCAGCCAGTTTGGCTGGAATGGAGAATGTGGGAAGAGGAATAATGTGTAACGATCCTGGAAAGGACTGCTGGGGCCAGACTGTGAAGGGCTTTAGCAGCCAAGTTGAGTTTTCCTCTAGCTTTACTTTTGCTAAGTCCAAAATGAAAATATTTAATCAAGAAACAAAAAATCCAGTGCCATTTTTTTCAGTTTCTTTTCACCCTTTCTGAATGAACTTTCTTCCAAAGACATTAAATAGTTGGGGGAAATGATAATATTTTCTCGCCATTAGAGAGGGTTTTTTTAAACCACACCTGTTAAAATTGGCTTGTTTCTCAGCCAAAAAAAAATAATCATTTGGCCTTCTTGCTCAATGTGTACCATGTAGGTGTCCATTTCAATCCCATCCTTTCCCCACCCAAAGTCACTTTCTTGACCATTTAGAGCCAGCATTTTGACCCCCGCTCCAATTCCTTAAATGAGTATCTGTGGCATGGGATTGCTCAAAGAATAGTCATGTTTCTTGGAAATGGATAAGCCATTTATTTGCCTTGTAGTATAATCTTGATATTGTTTATAATTAAGCAAAGCTGGTTAGATCAGCCCCCTTCCAACCAAAGTCCCTTGGAGAAGCTGTATAAGCATACTCATTCATTTGAAGCATCTCTTCTTATCCCCACTCAACAATTTTCCTGGTCAATAAGTGATATGAAAACTTGACCAGTTGGGTCATCCTTGGCTCCAGCCCTACTTGCCTGACGTGGATGCTGCTATCCCAAGGGATAAAAAAGTAAGGCTTTTAACTGAAGGCCAAGGTCACTTGCCTGGATGGCTTCTTGTAGCCTGTTAATCATTCAGTGCTTCTTGGTCACCCATCCAGCAATCATTGTTTGAGCCAAGTTCGTCACTTTCCAAAGGAGGACTGCCATCAGCAGGCTTCAGTGCACAAATGAAATTATTTATAGAAAAAAGATAGCAAGTCAGGCTTCCTAATTCTACATTGTCTTCTGCGGGCTGCCTTCCTATGACTGACTTTTGAGGCTTAACTTAGGCTTCTTCACTCTGGATGGAAACAACAACTTTCCTTTTTACCACTAAAATGCTGCTGTTCATTTGCCTTTCTGGATACAGTGAAAGGAAACCTGGGGCATTTTCTGCTGGTTACTTCAAAGCCCTCCTTCTCTATGGCTTTGAGGACATGGACATCCCCACTCAATTCCATTTAGACATTTATTGTTTTTTTATTTATAGCACCTACTGTGTGACAGCCACTATACTTAAGCACTGGGGATAGAGATTAGAAAAAGAGAAGGCCCCTACCCTCCCAGAGTTTATAATCTAAAGGCCTTTAAGCAAAGATCCACTGAGATAGCGGGCACTCCCTCAGGGAAGACAACTGCTCAGATTATCCCACTGGAGGTGTGATAGAGAGGATGGGATTCTTCCACCTTTCTCTTCTACATAAAAGACCCAGGCCATACTGTCAGCTGGATTTTTGAAGGACTGCATTGTAGAAGTATACAAGCCCATCTTCAGGTCACATGTTGAATGTAAGATCCTAGCCTGGGTGCCAGTGCATTGGAAGGTTCCATCTAAAAATTCCAGCTATTGAAAAGTTGAATGGCCTGCCTCAGGAAGTCACAGGAACACAGCTCAAGCACTGAAAGGGAATTCAGAGGCCATCCATTCCAAACTGCTGAGTTTACAACTAAGGGACTGACACTCATTTTAAGATGACTTGGGCTCTGATGGGTTGCCCCTTGCTGGAGGTCCACAGGCCAGAGATGCAAAAAAAAAAAACCAATTTGGATATATTAAAATGAGTCAACTCCTTACAGGGCAGCTAGGAATACAGTGGATTGAGCACTGGGCCTGGAGTCAGGAAGACCTGAGTTCAAATCTGGCCTCAGATATTAGCTGTGTGACCCTGGGCAAATTACTTAACCCTGTTTGCCTCAGTTTCCTCATCTATAAAATGAGCTGGAGAAGGAAGTGGACAACCATTCCAGTATCTCTGCCAAGAAATCCTGCAAAAGGGGTCACTAAGAGTTGGACATGACTGAAAAATGTCTCAACAACGAGAGAAAGGCTCTTTACTAATAGACCAGTGACCAGGGAGTTCAGTTAAATGATGCAGGTGGCTGCACATTGACAGAGTCATACTAAAGGCATGTGGCAGTAAAGCTCAATGAACCCCACACTGCATATCTCATTGATTGAGGCTACTGATATAAGGCTGAGAGATATGGTGAAGAGAGTGCTAGATTTGAAGCCAGGAAAAGCCCAGGTTCAGATTCTGACTCTGACACACACTAGCTGTGTGACCCTTTCAAGTCATGTCACCATTCTGAGCCTCATTTTATCCGTCTGTAAAATGAACACAATAATAGCATCTACCTGCCAGACTGATTTACTGAGGATCAAATTACATAATGTTTGTAAAGTATTTTGTAAACCTTACAGCACTAGAAGAATGCCTGGTACTATCAAAATATTCTTTGTGGCACTCACATAAAAGCATCAGCTGATATCACCTGAGGATGGGTTGATTTTATAAGCTTCCCCCTGCTGTATAGGAGCAGGGTGTCCCAAGGGAGTCAGAACTTCACAGTAACTAGTTATAAACAGTCTTGCCAACATGTGCTTCCCCATAATACTGAAATTTCCAGGCTTCCCACTAAGCCACCAACCTAAACGTATAGCACACAAACTTTTCAATTAGGAGGCTTACCTTTAATACATCGTAGTCAAGAAACAAGTTAAGTCAAGAAGCATTTATTAAGCTCCTATTATGTGCCAAGGACTGTGCTAAACACTGAGGATACAGATAGAAGCAAAGAGAAAAACAGTCTTGCCTTCTAGGAGCTTACCTAGTAATTCAACCTTCCTGACAATGCCAGTGTTTTTCATGTGTTTTTATGGAGTAAGTGCTGAAGTTCTGTAGAAAGTCTTACCTGATAATCCCAGAACCACAGAATCTCAGTCGGAGGGAACTTAAGTGGCCATGAAATCCAACCAATATCTAAATGTGAATCCTCACTAGAATATGCCTGGAAAGTGAGAATCCATATTTTATCTGAAACCCCTCACTGAGAGGGAGCCCACTCCCCTGACCCAAGGCAGCTCTTTCTACTCTTAGATGGGCTCAATGGTTAGAAATGTCCACTTTGTTGCTTCTACTTCTGATCTTTGGGCCAAGCCAAGCCAAATAGCCCTTCAAAAACTTAACAGCAAATAACAGCAAATAACAAGGTGTGTGTGTGTGTGTGTGTGTGTGTGTGTGTGTGAGAGAGAGAGAGAGAGAGAGAGAGAGAGAGAGAGAGAGAGAGAGAGAAAGAGAGAGTTCTGTGGAAGTGATGCTAAATTAAGTCATTTGCTAAAATATTTGATTATTCCTACTCAGCCCAAACCCAATACTTGTTTCTTTGCTGGCAGTGACTTTAGAAACTATTTCCATGAAAAAATGTTCCACCAAAAAGTATTTTTCAAATCCTCATTTGGTTCCTAAATAAAACACCCATTTTTAACAACATTCCATTTGCTCAAGTGGTCATCCTTCCACTCTAGATAAAGTCCCCCTGAGAGTTTTCACTGTCCCTCTGTGACTCATGGGATTATGTGATCTCTGGAGCTAAAAGGCATCTTATAGGCCATCCTGTTCAATATCCTCAGTTTAAAGATAAGTAGAGGTGAAGTATCCTGGCCTAGGTCACATGGGTGACAGTGCCACAGCTGGCATCATTGGGGTCCTGCATGGCCAAATTTGACATTTTTTCTACTGCATTCTGCCATAGCCTCTATTTAAGCCCTCCAGGTTGAAAGGGTGGGTGGGAGAAAGGAGAATTGAAGAAAAGGAAGCCATGGCAAGATATTCCCGTCATTGAGAGCATGGAGGGGGGCCTACAGATTTTTTCCTAGACCTGAAAACATTCATGTTCTCATCTGGGCTCTGGTCTGGTTTTCAGAGGTTGGGAGGAGAGAAAAAAGGTGGAGAACAATGGGAGGAAGGGCGGCTGAGAAAGCAGGTGATGACAGCAAGCAGCAAAGCACCAGACAGGGTAAAGAAAGAGCAAGACACCAGATTCAGGGACCTGGGTTTTAATCTTGTATCTCACAAGAATCTGTATGAGGTCAAGAAAGTCACTTGATCTCATGTTTCTAATCTGGAAAATGAAGGTGCAGAAACCAGGTGTATCCCTGGGGTCCCTTCCAGTGCTGGAGTCCTGAGATCCCTCTCAATCTAGTCCATTAATAAACATTTATTCAACTAAGTGCTAGGCACTTTGCCACTCTTGTCTGAAATACAGAAGGGCACAGATTGGTGAAGATACACCAGATGATGAACATGGTGTAGAAAGAGGTTAGCTCAGCTGGTGACACATAAACAAAGGCCAAAGACTTGACTTCTATTTCTTCAGAGTTACTGATTCATTTGGTAAACTTAGAAAGGCATCGAGTCTCTGACTGTAGGGTCATTATTGCTTTTCCTTCATCTTTCCAATAGTAGTGATTCTCTCTTCCCTGCATATTTCATAGTTATGTTGCAAGGAAATAAATGAATATATTATTTTAAAGCATTCTAATTGTATGTTATCAACGTTTAATAATGGCCAAACAATTGAAAATTCTGTCATAGTACATTAATTTAATCCATCTTGCCTAGATTTGTTGATAAGTCACCATTTTAAAGCTTTTGTACTCCAAGATTGGTGATTCCGTCCATGTGCATATCCATTCTCTCCACCAATATAGATCATAACCTTACTTACTCACTAGGCAGCCCATTCCTGAAAGTTGAAAAATTGGTCCCTCTTGTGGCCAATTTCATGATGAACTCCTAGCTTAGCAAGGTTGGCCATTGGACAACAGGTAAATAGTCCCTCACCTGGCCATAATCAAGCCTCTTCAGTTCAGTAGCAACTGTCAGAGCTGGGCTGGCAACTCTGGCTTAGCCTTTTGGTGCCCAGGGTTACTCCTATGCCCAAGGAAGGCATCAGAACAAGACTGTACTGGAGGTCACATTACAAATGATGTCTTAAAATGTTTTTATGCCTGGTAGTTCTGCTACCTATAGCTTAATAAGGCCTGTGGTTGCCTCAAATCAAATGTTGTCAATCTCCTCTTCTGCTTGACATTTGAAATTTAGTGAACCAAGGAGGATAATTATAATTTAGAAATAGTTGGTAGTTAAACCATGCTTTATGGGTTATAAGAACACTTTAATACATATTATCTCATTTGAACTTCAAAAGTACCCTGCAAGGTTCAGTTACTATGAACCCAATTTTACAGATCTGGAAACCTAGGCACAAAGATTTAACTGACCAACAAGAATGTATTTCTTAAGACCATATTCTGGGCCAGGCACTGTGAAGGTAAGTGGATAGAAAGCTACTCAGCAGAAGACCCAGGTCACATGAATCAACTGTGCTTCCCATCATACCCCACTGTTTCTCTAGATAACTAACAACTCACTTTAGGTAGCCCTTGCTTTCCTGATAATGTCTTTGTGTGGAAGGTCAAACAAGTATTGTTTTTTCCTACTTCTACTCCTGGAAAAACTGAGATGCTGCAAGGCTTGCCCAGGATCCTACAGCTAGTAATTGACTGTCAAGATTTGAACCTGTCTTCCTGGCTCTTTGACGTTACCTGAATGAATGAGTATAAAGGCTTGTGAATCATTCACCTCGAATTTCAACTGACGCAACATTTCACAAATTGTCCCATCCATCACCTGACCTTTTGCTCAAAACAACCCTGGGCTGTGGGTAGGCGTTATCTTCTTTTCATAGATGCCAGAACTGAGATCTAGAGAGCTCTATGATTTAATCAGTCACACAGCAAATTAGGGACAGATCGAGGATTCAAATTCAGCTTCCTTAACCTATTCTAATGTACTTCCCATTGTCACACCTCTGTGGCAAAGCTCCCAGATAACCAGAAATTCTTGGGTGGATACGAAGCTAGAAATTACTACTTTCCTTCCCGTTCATGCCATCTTCCTCATGCTCTCCCCAGTTTCATAACTCCCCTCCAATCACTCTGCAGACTAGTTTATTCACTGGCTTTGGAGCCAGGGCTGAATTCCTGTCTCTGGCTCTTTGTACCTGTGTGATCCCAGGAGATATTGAACCTGTCTGGAAGCTCAGCCCCCTCATCTATAATACAAGGTGGTCAGATAAGATGTCTTTTCAAGTCCTTTTTGGCCCTAAATCTATGACCTAGGATCCTTGGGGCATTCTTAGGAGGTGGTGGCTTCCCCACTGGGGAATGCACAGAGCTGAAAATTGACCTTAATGGCCTCTTAGGTCTCTTCTGAGAATAGTGGTTGGAAAAGCCCAAAGGGGAAAGCAGAAACATCTATTCTTTGGGTCCAGAGAGGAAGTTACTTAGGAACTCTGAGCAAACCACCTGGTTATTCTAGACTCTTTCCTTTCTCCTCTGTAATATTCCTCAGTTGGCTAAGTGGTTCCTTGATTATGGGCCCTGTTGAGTCAACTTAGGGCTTCTCTCTGGAAGTTTCTTGAGGTCAAGGGTTATTTTTGCTCTTCTCAGTCAGCCAGTAAGCATTTATTAAGCTCCTACTTCATGCCAGGCACTGTGCTAAGCATTGCAAATACAAAGAGGCAAAAGATAATCCCTGCCTTCGAGGAACTCATAATCTAAGGGGGGAGATAGCAAGGACACAAATATGTAGAAATGAATTATCTACAGGATAAATAAGAAATAATTAACAGAGAGAAGGCATTAGAATCAGAAGGGGTTGGAGAACACTGCCTATAGAAGGTGGAATTTGAGCTGAGACCTAAAGAAAGTGGAATCCAGTAAGTGGAGCTGAGGAGGGAAAGTATTCCAGGCACAGGGGACAACCAGAGAAAATCCCTCGAGCTGAGAAATGGAGTCTTTTTCTGGGAATAGCCAGAAGGCCGGAGTCAATAAATCAAAGGGTATATATGGGGGAGTAAGGCATGAGAAGCCTGAAAAGGAAGGAGGGGGCTGGGTCGTGTTGGGCTTTGAACGACGGATAGAGCATTTTATGTTTGATCCTGGAGGTGATAGGGAGCTCCCAGGGTTTATTGAGTAGGGGAAGGGAGATGGATCCTTATCACTTACCACTTTTCAGCTGTTATGAAGCACTTGCTTGTTGCTTGGCTGATTAAACATTGAGCTTCTGTGAGTTTTTTCCCTTTTTTTTTTTAGGCAATTGGGGTTAAGTGACTTGCTCAAGTTCACACAGCTGGTGTCAAAGTGTTTCATCTGAGGCTGGATTTGAACTCAGGCCCTCCTGACTTCAGGGCTGGTGCTCTATCCACTGTGCCACCTAGCTGCCCCAAGCTTCTGTGAGTTCTGTAAAAAGCCTTAGAAGCATAGAGATGTATGTGATTCTAGAAAGGGAATCTAGTCAAATATTGTTCCTTTGAGGAGGAGAATACTAAGGCCCGAAGAGAAGAGACTTGCTCATGGTCACAGAGCTAGAATGTGATTTCCAGCCTCCTACTCTTTCTGTGGTCCAAAGCTGCTTCTCAATGTGGGAGGCAATCAGTCAGGCCATCAATCACCAAACATTTGGTAAGCATTTACCACGTGCCTGGCAGTGGGTCAAGTGCCGATGACACAGAAACAAAACCAAAATATGAATCTGGTCAGGAAAGACAGAAGGGGATCCAGGTGACTCCTCTTGGACCCCTGGCTTGACCACCCTGCTAGGGGTGTCACCCTGGGCAAGTCTCTACCTCTGCCCTGGTCTCTAAAATGAAGGGGTAGGACTAGATGACTGTGAAGCTTCTTCCTACTATGAACTCATGAAACGATCCAAGCCAATCTGCATTCATGAAGCATTTGCTATGGTGCATCTGCCCCACCTCTAAAAAACAAAATCAAAGTCATTTTTATCTGCCCTACAGAAGCTTAGGTTCTACTTGGGTGGGGGGATGAAGTGAGGAGGAGGAGCAAAGAATACCAACACTAAGATTAGGAAGGGGTTCCTGGACAAGAGAACCTCAGAGCCAGTCCTGCAGAAGCCTTGGGACTTTAAGAGGCCCGAGGGGAGAGGGAGTTTGTTTGGAATAAAGCCATTTTCCAGAGTTGACATTGCTTTGCTGGCTGTGTAAGAAAATCCACTCAAGCAAAAGTTCTTCAAATTTCAAAGAAACTTTGGAGATTCTAAGGTGCTCATGGCCTACACTTTAAGTCTTTCTTTAACCTTTAGGGATTTTGACCTGAGCAGCTGTTTATTAGTGAAGGAAAAAGGGAGGGAAGGAGGAAGGGAGGGAGTGAGAGAGGGAAGAGAGAGGGAAGGAAGGTAGGAAAGAAGGAAGGAAGAAAGGAAAAAAAAAGAATGAGAAAGGAAGGAAGAAAGAGAAAAGTGAAGGATTTAATGAGGAAATGAAAAGGGGAGAGGGGAAAGGAGGTAGAGGGAGGGAGAGAGAGAGATTGCTACCTGCCAAGAATTGGAATGGAAAATAGGAAGAGGCCCTGAAACTCTAATGAAATATGTTATATTGAAAACATTATCTGGAGGGGCAGAGTGGGAAACTGGTGAATATTTTGGCTTTTCAAAACAGGGAGTGTGCCTCCCAAAGAAGACAGCTGGAATGCATGGAACCTTTCCAGTTAAAACTAGGAGCAGAGCACATGTCCAGTCCAGCTTTTCCAGGCCAGATCCAGTGGCTCTGAATAGGCTTTGCATCTGAGCAGTCCAGAACTGCCTGGACTAGGGAGCTTTGAAGCCCCACAGGTACAGGGCTAGGGCTGGTTCGCCCCCAAGGAGATGCCCTGATTGGTGGCTGCAGTCACTGTTTTTCTGCCTTCTCTCCTTGGGTCCTCTCACTTTCTGCTGTGTCAAGAAAACTTCCGGGGGGGCAGAGCCAAGATGGCGGAGTGAAAGCACTGACTTGCTTGAGCTCTCCTCCAAACCCCTGCAAATACTCATAAAAAATGGCTCTAAACAAATTCTGAAGCAGCAGAACCCACAAAAAGACAGAGTGAAACAAATTTCCAGCCCAAGACAACCTGGATGATTGATCAGAAAAGGCTGGGAGCACAGCACACTGCGTCGTGGGCATGCAGGCCGCAGCGAACCTGGAACAGGCCTCAGAGGACTGAATCTTGGGCAGCTGTGGAGGTTTCCAGACTCCTCAATCCACAAATGCCAAAGACAACTTAGAAGGTCAGTGGGAAAAGTCTGTTTCTGTCGGTGCTGAGAAGGAAGGTGGGTTTCAGCTCCATTCCCCAAGAGCGTGGCCGGGGTGGGGGAGCTGCTTCCCAAGCTTCCAGCCCACAGACTGAGGGGGAATCCAGTGGCTGATCAGAGAGGGATCGCAGGGATCTCTTTGCCAGTGCTGAGACAGGAATCTCTTGCTTTGCCTCTGTTTGCATCTGGGTCACAGTTCTGGGTGGCGGAGCGCTGGCATGGTAGAGCTTGGAGTGGCTGTGGAGAGGAACCGTTCCTCACAGTTATAGGACAGAAAGGAATACTTGTGGCCACAGGCCAGGAAAGGAGTAAACACCTCACCCCTTATCATACCACCTTGGAAGAACTGAAAATTTACAGGGCCCTACAAGTATCTCTGAAAACAGCTATACAAACCCCTGAAGCTTGGGACAGTACATTCTCCACATTGGAAGCAGACTCTTACCTTAACAAAGAGTTTAAAACTCAAGTAATTGGCTGGGATCATGAGCAAGCAGTGCAAAAAGAGTCAGACTATATTATCTTACTTTGGTGAAAAAGAAGATCAAAATATACAACCAGAAGAAGACAACAAAGTCAAAGCTCCTACATCCAAAGCCTCCAAGAAAAATATGAATCAGTCCCAGGCCTTGGAAGAGCTCAAAAGGGATTTTGAGAAGCAAGTAAGGGAAGTAGAGGAAAAAACTGAGAGTGATGCAAGAAAATCAAAAAACAAGTCAACAGCTTGCTAAAGGAGACCCAAAAAAATACTGAAGAAAATAATACCTTAAAAAATAGCCTAACCCAAATGGCAAAAGAGGTCCAAAAAGCCAATGAGGAAAAATGCCCTAAAAAGAAAAATTGGCCAAATGGAAAAGGAAGTCCAAAAGCTTACTGAAGAAAATACTTCCTTAAAAATTAGAATAGAGCAATTGGAAGATAGTGACTTTATGAGAAATCACACAGTAGAAACAAATCCAAAAGAATGAAAAATTAGAAAACAATGTGAAATATCTCATTGGAAAAACAACTGACCTGGAAAATAGATCCAGGAGAGAGAATTTAAAAATTATTGGACTATCTGAAAGCCATGATCAAAAAAAGAGCCTAGACATCATCTTTCAAGAAATTATCAAGGAAAACTGCCCTGATATATTAGAACCAGAGGGCAAAATAGAAATTGAAAGAATCCACAGATCTCCTCCTGAAAGAGATCCCCAAAGGAAAACTCCTAGGAATATTATAGCCAAATTCCAGAGTTCCCAGGTCAAGGAGAAAATATTACAAGCTGCCAGAAGGAAACAATTCAAGTACTGTGGAAACACAATCAGGATAACACAAGATTTAGCAGCTTCTACATTAAAGGACCGCAGGGCATGGAATATAATATTCCGGAGGGCAAAGGAGATAGGATTACAACCAAGAATCACCTACCCAGCAAAACTGAGTATAATCCTTCAGGGGAAAAAATGGTCATTCAGTGAAATAGAGGACTTTCAAGCATTCTTGATGAAAAGACCAGAGCTGAATAGAAAATTTGACTTTCAAATACAGGACTCAAGTGGAACATGAAGAGGTAAACAGGAAAGAGAAATCATAAGAGACTTATTAAGATTGAACTGTTTACATTCCTGCATGGAAAGATGATATTTATAACTCATGAGACTTTGTCAGTATTAGGGTAGTTGGAGGAAAAAAATTATATGTATGTATATGATAGATAGATAGAGCACAGGGTGAGTTGAAGATTAAGGGGTCATATCTGGAGAATAAAATTAAGGGATGAGAGAGGATTATACTGGAGAAGAAGAAAGGGAGAGGTAGAATGGGGTAAATTATCTCACACAAAAAAAAACAGAAAAAAAAGTCTCTTACAGTGGAGGGGAAAGGGGAAGGTGAGAGGGAATGAGTGAATCTTATTCTCATAGGATTTGGCTTAAGGAGGAATAACATACACATTCAATTGGGTATGGAAATCTGTCTTACCCTACAGGAAAATAGGGGAGAAGGGGACAAGAGAGCAGGGGGATGATAGAGAGGAGGGCAGATTGGGAAAGGGGGTAATCAGAAGCAAATACTTCTGAGGAGGGACAGGGTCAAAAGAAAGAATAGAATAAAGGGGAGGGCAGGATAGGATTAAGGCAAATAGTGTTAGTTTTTCACAACATGTCTACTATGGATGTGTTTTGCATAACTGCACATGTAGAACCTATACTGAGTTGCTTGCCTTTTCAATGAGGGTGGGTGGGGAGGGAGGAAGAGAGAAAATTTGAAACCTAAAGTTTTTAAAACATATGTTTAAAAAAAAATGTTTTCACATGCTACTGGGAAATAAGAAATACAGGAAATGGGGTACAGAAGTCTATCCTGCCCCACAGGAAAATGGAAGGGGAAGGGGATAAGAGAAGGGGAGAGAGATAGAAGAGAGGACAGACTAGGGAAAGGGATATTCAGAATGCATGCCATCTTGGGGTGGGGGGAGGGGGAGATGGGGTGAAAATTTGGAATTCAAAAGCTTGTGGAAGGGAATGTTGAAAACTAAAAATAAATAAATTTATATTAAAAAAAAGAAATAGATGACACCTGCTCTTACGTTGGGGGACAGGCTCCTCCATAACACGTGCCCAGAAGCAGGCTCCACGTGGGTTGGTCCAAGTTCAAGCATGTTATGCATTCTAATGGACAGGGACCTCATTGGCCAGTCTCCCATTACAATCAAGAACAACATAATTATGTTAGTGTGCTGAAAAAGTCTAGCGAAGGCTAGAAGACCACTTATCTGGTGCATTATAGAGAGGATTCTTATTCATATGTGAACTAGATGACTTCTGATATGATTCCCTGGGATGATATCAACTTTAAAGAAACTACTATTTAATTTTATTTAAAATAAAAACTTCTATATAATTAAAAAAAAAGAAACCTCCTCAGATAGTGTGGCCTAGTAACAAAACCCCATTCAGTAAACTTCATTAAACTCCTCCTAGGGAGAGAGCTGGGCAGGACCTTGGGGAAACAAAGGGGAAAAAGGTAATGGCCTCTGCCCTCAGGGAGCTTGCCTTTTATAAGGGGAAGCAACTTCAAAGGAGTAATCAGAGTGCCCAGGGCACTGGGCATAGGGGCAGGCAACAAAATTTCAAGTCCTGCTTCTGACATTTACTTTCCATGTGATCCTCAGCAAGTCATTCACATTCCCTGGGCCTCAGTTTCCCCATCTGTAAAATGGGGGTAATGGTACTTGTACTACCTTCCTGGCAAGCTGGTGATGGTGAAAATCCTGGGGAGATCTCTAAAAGTTTAGGACTGTACCAAAGTATATCATCCAGAGAAGCAGGGAGTGAGGTGGGGGGACATCTAACATTTGGGGAATAGTAGGACAAGGAAAAGCTTGTTCAAATCTCAACAAACATGCATCTCTCATTCTAATTCTTGCTTTGTCTCTCTCTCTATTGCTTCTTTGTTGGTTCTTTCCGTCTTTCTATCTCTGTGTCTTTCTGTCTGTGACCACCTCTCTCTGTCTCCGATTCTGTGTCTGTCTGGGCGTCTCTCTCTGTGTGTCTTTCTTCTTCTCTCTGTCGCTCTGTCTGTGTCTCCCTCTCTGTCTCTCTCTTTTTTTCTCTGTTATCTCCATTTCTCTGTCTCTGTCTCTGCGTCTCTGTGTGTCTCACTGTGTGTATCTCTCTGTCTCTGTGTCTGTCTCTCTTTTGCTCTCTCTGTCTCTCTCTGTTTATCTCTCTCTGTCTCTCCCTCTCTTTCATTCCCCTCTGCCTCTCTCTTGCTTTCTCCTCCTCTCCATCCTTTTTCCTTTCCCCTTTTATGACACATTTGACAATCCCATAGGGCCACTCAACAGAGCCAGGTAGCTTCCCATCAGACTGTGGAATCCTGCCCCTCTTAGACATCCCACTTCTGATTCTGTTTCCTCAGGGAAGGCATTTCCTAATTAAGATAGCTCAGACTAGGTCCCAGGCTCACCCTCTTTGGGACTTCTACCTGTAATATATGGGTTTAGAGCCTCCCTCACACAACCTGCTGGGCACACAGCCTACAAGGACATAGTCACGCATAGATCTTTCCCTCAAGGAGCGCACATTCTTATAAAGGGGACTAGACAGGCCCACAAAGAGCCCTGAGACAGCAGAAATCAGGATACCTCAGGATAGAGGTGATGCTACCCTGCAGCAGGAGAGATCATCTACCAGCAAGAAAATGTGTGAAGGTTTCACTGAGGGGGATGGGCACTTGTATAAGGCCTCAAAGGAAGAAAGGGATTCTGTCCATGAGGTGACAGTGACAGAGCTGGCAGGCTGTATCCCCAGCAGGCTTGGGGTTAACATGAGCAAAGACACTGAGGGAAGTATAGACACGATGAACACTGAGGTTGGGGAGCACAGGGAAGTACCTAGGCCAGTTTGGGTGGAACATGGAGTCCATGGAGGGAGCTAATGGGAAATAAAGCTGGAAAACTGGACTGGATCCAGGCTTCTAGAAGCCTTGAAGGCCAGGATATTCATCAGAAAGCATTAAGCACCTCCTGTGTGCCAGGCACTCACTGTGTCAGACACTAGGCAAACACAAACACAAAAATGATGGTTAGTTCCTCCCCTCTAAGAGCTTAAATTCTATTGGAAAGAATTTCTCTCTAATTTGGAGCACAGGAGGAAGACACTTAAATGTTTTGAGTAGAGGAATGATGTAATCAGCACCGTACCTTAGATAATTTATGTGATCAGGAGTGGAAAGAATAAATTGGAGGAGAAACAGACTGGAATAAATTTGGAGGCTCCTACAATAGTCCAGGAGAGAAGGGACAAGTGCCTAGCATGGTTGTGATAGGAGTAAAGAGGCTGGCACAGATTTGGGAGATCTTTTTAGAGGGAGAATTGATAGGACTTGGCAACACATTGGGATTGGCAGTATAGAGACTGAGGAAATACAAAGATCAGGATGCTAGGTGATGTAGGGGGCAGTGCAGTGGTCTAAACCTTATTGCAAATCCTGCCTCGGAGACTTACTATTGTGTGACAATGTAAGTCATTTAGCTCAGTTTCCTTATCTGTAAAATGGGGATAACAATAGCACCTATCTTTTGAGGATCACATAAGATCCTATATTAAGATGCTCTACAAATTGTTAAGTGCTATATAAGTAATGTAGCCATTACTGTTGGCTTTTGAAAAATGTTTTTATTGATGTTCTTATTTATGGCAAGGCAATTGGGGTTAAGTGACTTACCCAGGGTCACACAACTAGTAAGTATCAAGTGTCTGAGGCCGTATTTGAACTCAGGTCCCCTTGACTCCAGGGCAAATGCTGTATCTACTGCGCCACCTAGCTGCCCCTAGCCATCATTATTATTAAGATTCTCAGGTTTCAAGCCTGGATGATGGGGTAGGGGAGGGGAATGGTGATCTTATTGATGGAAATAGAGAAATTATAGGAGAAACAAGGTCTTAGGGGAGATGACTTTAGTTTTAGCTATGCTGAGTTTGAGGTTAATCCTTGAAAGATGTCGTGGTACAGGGGAAAGAGAATAGACTGTAAAGTCAGAGGACACCTGGGTCCATATTTTACCACTGACACTTGTGCTGTGTGACCTTGGGCAAATCGCTCAACCTCCATGGGCCTAAGTTTCCTCATCTATAAAATCAGGGGGCTAGACAACTTGACTTCTAAGTTCCCACCCAACTCTAAATCTATGATGCTTTGAGGTGCTGATTGGACATGCAAATTGAGCCATCCCATCAGCAGATTAAAATGTGAGGCTGGAGATGTGGACCCAAAGAGTGGACAGGCTTCTGCCTCTGGGGGATGACTGAAGTTATGGAAGGGGATGAGTTTGTCAGGAGAGAGAATGGAAAAGAAGATCGAAGACAGTATCTTAGGAGATCGCCGTGCTGAAGAAGCAGTGAGGAAAATGAAGGAGCCCTTGATTTAGGTGCCATGTGAGCCGAGGACTGTGAAAGGTAAGGGACGAGAATGTCAAGGAGCAGTGGACAACAGGGTCACTTGTTACACAGAGGTCAAGGAAGATGGAAACTGAAAAGAAGCCATTGAGTGTAGGGATCTGGAGGTCGTCAGCAACCTTGGCAAGAGTTGTTTCGGCAGAGTGATGGCGACAGAAGCCAGATGGTGAACGGCTGAGCCATAAGGGGGTGGGGAGAAGCCGGAGCCTGTGGACGTGGGGGAGGCTACATTTTCCAGAAGCTTGACAGTGAAAGGGAGGTGGGATAACTGACACTGGGGATGGAAACTGAGTCAAGGGCAGGCTGTTTTAGGATAGGGGAGACAAGCCATAAGGCCAAAGGAAAGGAACCATTAGAGGCTTACCAAGGATACATGAAGGGGGGAATCATTTCTGAGAAAAGGTCATATAAAAAATAACAAGGGGTTAGATAAAGAGTGCCAAGTAGAGGGTTTAGCATTACCAAGGAGAGGTCTAACTCTGTCTGAGAGAGGAGAGAAGAATCTGAATGACAAGAGACTATGAGGGGCAGCTAGGTGGCACAGTAGATAGAGCACTGGCCCTGGAGTCAGGAAGACTTGAGTCCAAATCTGGCATCAGACACATAACACTTACTAGCTGTGTGACTCTGGGCAAGTCACTTAACCCCAATTGCCTCAAAATAAAATAAAATAAAATAAAAAGTATGAGAAAGGTTATGGAAAGATTTCATGGACTGAGTGATGGAAAGGAACTGAGGGACTAGCTGAGGGACCTTGGCTAAGTCATGTTTCTCTTCTGTGGGCTTCAGCTTTCAGACAAGAGTGTTGGATTGAAGCTTCTTTGAAGCTCTGAGTCTATGGGTCTATGAGGCTTGCATGCATCTTCATAGGAAAGCAAGAGAAAAGACTGTCTGCTAAGAGAGAAAGAGCAGTGACCATTGACTGCCCTTGGAATCTCCACAGAAGTGGGCCAAAGGGCCTGGACCATGTCCAGCATTCAGGTTACATGTTCTAGTTGTCTTCAAACCCCACAATTCCACTATCAGTTATACCATAGGTATGTGTCGTAAAGAAAAATAAAGATAGAACAAATAATGAGAATGATAGTGATGAGAATATTGGTGACGGTAATGATAACTAACTTTATAGAGCGCTTACTGTTTTCCGGGCACTCAGTTAAGTGCTTTATGATTATTATATCATTAGACCCTCACACCAACCCAGGGAGGTGCTATTCTTATACTCATTTTATAGATAAGGAAACTGAGAGAGACAGAGGTGAACTGACTTGCCCACAATCCCACAATCACACAACTAATAAGTGTCTGAGACCAGATTTAAATTCAGGTCTTCTTGACTCTGGCACAACTCTATCCACTGCACCGCCTTGCCCAATGACAATTGTCATTTCCTCTGAAACAATGATGAATTGTAACATCTGTTTACTTATTATCCCAGATTTGCCTCTGTGACATTGCCTGCTTTAAAGAATTCATAGATTCAGGCTGTAGCATAGGGCAAACAAATCATAATTAAAAAATAAAAGTAGTTCCCAAGAGGATATTGTCTTCATACTGCTTAGGCTTTAAAAAATTCAGTTTTGTCCTCAGTAAAATGGAGTACAATCCTTGTGCTTCCTGACTGACACTTCTGGGGCTGTTAAAGAAACTTAAAAGTCCTATACAAATGTGAGCGGTAATTGTCAATATTGTCACAGAGCCATTTACATGCCAAATATAAACCATTAGTGCCTGAAAGTGGGATAGGGGAAGGGACTGGATCTGTAGTTTCATTGGTATAGAGAATTCCCAGGCCAAATTTGCCCTCTACTGCCAATCAGATCAGCTCCTGCTGTGTCTCTGATAGTCTTAAAGAACTGCCTATTGTGCCAAGGACTGAAGTAACTTGCTCAGACTCACACAGTCAATTTGTGTCAGAGGCATGATTTGAACCTAGGTCTTACTGGCTTCAAGGCTGGTTCTGTAGCCACTGTGCCATTCTGTCTTTGAGCTTCCTATAAGTTTTCATTTGATATAATACTAGGAAAGGGCTAGCCATTGCTACTTCTTCCCTAAAAGCAGGGCTTTATGTAAGAATACTGCACTAATGGACTCCATAAATAGCTTTGGGCACATAAATAGGTAGGCAGAGGTGACCCTGACTTCTTCCCACTTGTAGAAAGATTTGGTAGTTAGCGTCATTGTTAGACTGTAATTGGCTGGCTTGATGATGACTGGTGACTTTGGGCAGCCAGTGCAGCACCACAAAAGTGCCTGAAGGTGCTGACAATGTTCTTTTCTATCCATGGAGTGGTCTAGAAGTATAGGATTAGATGATGACCTCAGAGATCTCTTAAAGCTCTAAATTATGGACTTCTGTTAGTCTTTCTTCACCTTCTGGACATGCAGTTGTTAAGTGGTCATTTTACGTATGTCATAAATGACAGGCAGTGTTGTGAAATGGTTAGAAAGGTGGTCTTAAGACCAAGTAGACAAGGACCCATTATTCTTCTCAGCTATAAAGTTGTTGTTTTTTTTTTTATATCACCTCAGGATTTGGGATTTTGATGGACTCTCCTCTCCTATCTTCCCCTCCCCTCCCCCTTCTCCCTTCCCCTTCTCTGTCCTCTCCCCTTACCTAAGGGTGTTCTGCCCAAAGAAGGCAAATTTTGAGGGCTGATAGCTGCTTACTTAACTTGGGCTTTACTGGCTAGATTTCTCTCTCAAAGACCAAGCCTTAAATCCAATTGATTCTGAAGCTCTTGGTTTGAACAACGATAGGTCCCTGCCCAAGCACCACTTAAAGATCGTTTTTTTTTTGGGGCCCTCTGGGATCAGCATGAATGTAAATAGCAACTTTCTCTTTTGGACTGCAAGCCTGAGGGTCTTCCCCTCCTAGTTTGATTTTATTTTTTTTTTATTAAAAGGGCCATCCCTTGGCTCACTTCTTAAAGAGGCCTATTCACTGAATGGGCATTACCTCACTCAAAGTGAGAAACTGAAAAGACCTTAACTTAAAAGGGCCAGGGTCTCCCATTGCATCCTGGGTCATCTGCAGTCATCCTGATGAATATCTGGCCATTGGACCCAGATGGCTCTGGAGGAGAAAGGGAGGCTGGTGACTTTGCACAGCCCTCCCTCTCCCCAATCAAAGTCAACTGCAGGTCATGTCATCACCTCCCTGATGTCATGGTCCTCTTGAGAATGAAGGACAAACACAACAACAAGAACAACAATCTTCCTGCAGGCAGCTGAGTTGGAACTCAATGGCAGAGACTTCAGCAGGCAGAGATGAGTGGGGTTTGGTGGAAGGGACAATGGTGTGGATGGCATTGACAGAGAGCCGGGGAGCGTAGGACCAGAATAGGCACAGAGAACAGACCTCAGAACAGAGATTTCTATGGCTCTTTAGAACTTGCAAAGTACTCTACAGATATTATCACATTTGAATCCTATGAAGCAGGTCCTAGAGGTACTTTTATGCCTGCTTTTTCGCAGATAAGGGAATTGAAAATCAGAAAAGTTAAGTGACTTTCCCATGGTCATATAGCAAATAAACATCTGAGACAAGATTCCTGACTGCAAGTCCAGCCCTCCATGTACAATCCCACACTGCCTGTCCTACCATTCTACAAGTGAATCCACGTGACTTCCCACATTTGTCTAATCCTAGCCTGTTCCTGGCTGGGTGAGCCCTCTGTCAGCTTCAGCTGAGACCAGGGCTGCCTCAGACTTATTCAGAACCAGACCTGGCTGAGCTGATTGGTGCTCAGGACAGCTTAGCCAGCCAGAATTCTCAGGGCACAGAGAAGGAATCCTCAGTCTCCTGCGGGCTACATTGGAGTGTGCCCCTTATAGATTTCAGGGCCTCCAAAATGACAAACTTCCTTTATCCAGCCCTTTGCGTAGGCCTCATTTCAGTATGAAAAATGAAAGCCTGAAATTTATCTTTGCCAAAGTTTATCTGGCTTGTCTTCTGAGAATCTGACCATGACACTCTCCAGCAGCAGGCTTTGACATGGCTCCCATAGAGGCCAGAGCTGGAGTCTACACTGAGTTCTGAGGAAACACAAGACACCCCTCCTCTTCCAAATCCATCTGAGGCCAAACTCCTGTGTCTGGGAGGCTTCAGAGACATGTCAGCCCTGACCCCTGGCAGGGCCAAAGTGACCTCCCAAGCTGTCACCCATCAGGCCTGGATGGGTCATTGAATTTACAAAATGGAGGCTGGCCCCCCAAATGCCAAGGATGCAGGGCAGGGATGATAGAAGCAGAAGTAAATTGAGTTCCTTCCTTTGCAAGTTGATCAGTTCCTGCCCTTAGGTTGAATGAGAGTTAATCAAGGTCAGAATCCAACTAACTTGAGAAACACATCCCTGCCCCCTCCTCATTCCTGTACCCCAGTACTGTGCCAGTTTAATTTGTTTCACAAAAGGCTTCCCTGACTGGATGAAATCAGGGCTAAAAATAGGCACAGCCCAGTTCCAGGTTTCTGCAATTGTGGTCCAGGTTGAATTTCAGCAAAGGCACAGTTAAATGCATAAACACCTTGGATTCTAGTTTTTTTGTCAGTTTTATTGGCCCTGAAGGCGTAGGATACCTCAAGGTGTAGACAGCACTGGACTCAGCATCAGAGGGCCCGGGTTTGAATCCTGGCTTTGTCATTTATTAATAGTCTGTGAGACCTTGGATAAATTATTGACCTTCTCTAGATTTCAGCATTCTCAACTAGAAAAGAAGAAAAATAAGAATCCAGGCAGCAACATGGCCTATTGGATAGAATGCTGGACTTGGTATTAGGAGAACCTAGATTCAAAGCCCACATTAGATACTTAAGAGTTGTGTGGCCCTAGGCAAATCACCTAACTATTTGAGTCTCAATTCCTTCATCTGCAAAATGGGGAGACAGCTTGGACTATCCAAGCCTCTAACATAGGTCCAAGCTCTAAATAGATACCCTCAGGCCTGTCAGGACCCTTCTAGCTACAAGTCTGTGATAATGTCAGTTCAGAAAAAATGCAGAAGTCTAGGTTTTGCCTGTTCCAAAACATACACCCAAGTTCTCTGGGATATGTTTATCTTTAAAGGTTCAGTTTCATTGGAGGAAAGCCCAGCTGATGACCAAGAAAGTATAAAGTATTGAGAAGTGCCTTTTAAAAATGCTAATTTGTTTTATATCACCTTTATTCCCCAATATCTCCTTCCCCTATCCCTCACCCAGATAATCATCCTTTATGGCAAATAAGTAAGAGAAAGAAAAAAAGAAAGGAAGGAAAGAAGATAGAGACAGAGAGAGAGAGAGAGAGAGAGAGAGAGAGAGAGAGAGAGAGAGAGAGAGAGAAAGAAAGAAGAAAGAAAGAAGAAAGAAAGAAAGAAAGAAAGAAAGAAAGAAAGAAAGAAAGAAAGAAAGAAAGAAAGAAAGAAAAAGAAGAAAAAGAAAAGGTAGTTCAACAAAAATAGCCAACTTGTCAACCAAGCAGTGGTTTTCCTATAAGCACTTATGTCCTAGGGCTAGCACAGTGCCTGGCTCATGGCAGCCACTTCATTGAATAGCTCAGGACCAGAAAGGTCAGTGTGAAGCTATATGAAATTAGGTGAAAGAGCACATAAGGAGGAAGGTGATGGGAGAATATCAGGAGACAATGCTTGTTTCTTAATGTGATGGGGACAGGAGTGAGGATAAAAAGAATGAGGGTGTGTGTCCCTCCCCATCACCTCCCATAAGACAGTGCCATGGGCCTCTTGACTTCCCACCCTCCCCATTTAGCTAAGCTACCCTTCAGTTCTCTAGCTTTCCCCCTCCCTATCCCTAGATTTTATTTGTCCCTTGAGCCCTCAGGGGACAGTTTAGCCTTGAGTGCCTCCAAATGGCTGAAATGGGACTGGGAGCAGGGAGCAGAAGCATCAGGGCCAGCCAGAGAGGAAAAGAGTGAAAGGAGTCACCTTTCCTGTCTTTTTCCTCACCCAGCATCCACTGGTATGCCTCTGCCTGCCCAAATTCTGAAATCTATTTTTAAATACCAGGCTTCAAAGTGAGTAAGATAGCTATAGAATGAGCAAAGCCAGGAGATTATGAGGGGAGGACTGAGTTATCTTTCAGTCAGGGTGACATCAGTGCCTCCTAAGCATGGCTGACAAGGAGATGTGCCTGGTGAGTGACTGATGCTGGGCTCAGGTGATGGCAGTCATTGGCCAAAACATGATGTCTATGCCCAGGGGTGCCAATGGGCTTTATAATTAGCCCTAGGGTACTGTAGCCTGATGGCAAACTGGAGAAAGTAATCAATGGTCATTTCCTGAGTCATTCCTAACCTTAAACAGTAGTATCTGGGGTGGAGTGGGGGTCCAGTTTGGGGGGGACAGAAAAATAGTTTCCAGAGGAAAATGTTATTATTAAATATCATAGCCAAGGGTGGAAGTCTATGGAAAATCCAGCTGGACATTCACTTAAGGTGAGCCAGGTGGAAAAGGCCAGGAGATGAAGCTCAGAACAGAACCTCATCTGAGTCATGGCTTGTTGGCTAGTCCTTTTTGTCCCTTTTTTTCCCGCAAAGAACCAAAAGATCATAGATCCAGAACTGGAAGAGACCTTAGAGCTCAGCTACTCCAATCTCTTAATTTTAGAGTTGAGGAGACTGAGGCCTAGAGAAATAAATGAATTGTGCAAAGTCCTTCAGGTAGGAGCTGTCCAAGGTGGCATTGATGGGCCCCTAGATTTAAGCATCAGTAAGACAGGTTGCCTTGTCCAACCACCCCTTCTTTTATAGATGATGAAACTGAAGGCCAGAAAAGTTCAATGACTTGCCCAAGGGCACCCGGATTGTAAATGTCAAAGATAGCATTTGTAGGATCACAAGGATTGCAAGCTGGAAGGAACCAGAGGTCATCTATGTAAAACTCCTCATTTTCTAGATGAGCAAGCTGAAGCCAAGAGAGAGGAAATGTCTTCTAATAAGCCAAAGCCTTCATGGTGAAGTATTATCGTGGCCATGACAGCTCTCTATGAATTCTTGATCCAGAATATACATGCCTGGATCATGACCCAGGAATGTGATTTATGAGAATCAAATCCATCCCCTGATTTTAGGTAGAGGTCCAGACCAGGTGAGACCTATCATTCTAGATACCATAGTAACACAATCTTGGTATGGAAAGAATCATGATTGTTGACATAAGAGAATTGAAAGATTGATTCACAGAGGACATTGAAAACATCATTTCATTTGTTTCTTCACCCTGTGAAGTTTACTGCAGGTACTCTAGGGATTAGGTATCTTACTTTACAAATTGGGAAACTGAGGCAGTAAGGTCAAGACACTTGTCCATATGACTTCTCTAGAAAGTTCTATAGTCAAGAGTTGGACTTAGTGGTCTCCTGAGTCCAGAAATCTCTATTATTCAATGTTCATCTTGGGACTCATTGAATTTGGGTCACATTCCAGAGAGCAATGTGGCATAGTGGATAGGGAGTTAGTCTTATAGTCAGAAAGATGTAGGTTCACTTTCCACCTCTGGCACTTGCCAGTTATGCAAGCCTGAGCAAGTGTGTGAACCTCTAGCAACTCTCTAACACTTCTCTATGAGGTATAAACAGCTGACATCTTTGCTGGAAAAGAGAATTCCCACACTCAAGGCAATCGCAAATGCTTAATGTATTTCCATATATGAATATCAAGCAGGGATTCCCTTCCTCTTGGGTTCCTTGAAGAAGGATCTATCCAGAACTATCAAATATAAATTAAAGTCAATGTTTCCCACCCTTCCCATACACAAAATCAAGCATTAAAAATCTTGGGCAAATGTTATATTTATGGACTAAAGTATGTGAGATAAAAAAGAGAGACATTGTGGGATATGGAAAATGAATTTTCTTTGGAATCTAAATCCTGGATACAAATTCTGTCTGTTTTGTTTCCTACCTATATGACTCTCCAAGGCTACCTTTCCTCTCTTCTATGTATTTGCATGTACTTGGTTCATGGTAGCTGACAGATATTGTCTGTCCCCTCCGTTAAAATGTAAACTCCTTAATGGCAGAGAATGTTTTTTCCTGTCTTTATACCCCAAGTATTTAGCATGGTGCTTGATATGACTAGTATATAATAAATGCTTTTGAATTGAATGGTTGATTGATTAAAATCATTTAACCTTTCTTGGCCTCAGTTTCCCTATCTGTAAAATGTGTGTGTGTGTGTGTGTGTGTGTGTGTGTGTGTGTGTGTGTGTATGGGGAGAGGAAGGAACTAGATGACCCCTAGAATCTCTTCTACCTCTAAATCAATGAACTCAGACTTCTCCAGTAAAACTGTGTTTGTCTTGCAAAGTCTTGTAATTGGCCAGGCTGATTTTTCTCTCAAGTCAGTTGTCGGGTGTCAAATGGTAAGGAACATTCCAGGGAGGAGAGCTCATTAATAATCAACTATTTTGTCCTCCATTACAGAAGAGAACAGATGTACCAGCTCGAATGCAGCAACGTGTAGCAAGTGCCTGGTGCTGGGCCCAGAGTGCGGATGGTGCGCCCAAGAGGTAAGCTTGTGCTCTGATTTCTAAGCTGGACTTCATGACCTTAGTCAACTGGGTCGAGGAAGTGCCCGACGGAAAGAAAGGGAGGGAGGGAGAGGGCCATCAGGACAATTTTCCTAGGCCTTATTATTGGAGACAGCCTATCTGGCTTTATGAAAATAAAGCATAACCTTTTTATTAGGAAAATTACAGTAATTTAAAAATAAAGTGCAAACCACTTCATGTTTTCCATCTGGTCCATAGACAGCATTGGCAGACAGAGATAGTCACTTTTTGTAGGCTCAGCCGACTTTGGCACAGCGTGCCGGCCCTCATTTATTTTAAGCATTTAATTATATTTCCAAGCTGAATCATGCTCATGTATAGGCTTATTAAATGTCAACAAGCTAATTTATCAATTGTGTTTCATTTGTCTTTGTTTGAAATACTTGGAGATAAGTCCTGCCCTCCATTACACAGCACAGCACATCACTTCCTTAGTGGCTGGTGGAAAAAATTATTCTTTCTTTGTCTCTTTCTCTCTCTCTCTCTCTCTCTCTCTCTCTCTCTCTCTCTCTCTCTCTCTCTCTCACACACACACATACACACACACACACACACACACACACACACGAAGCTGTTCTGTAAGTTATCATGAGAGATTGCAATCTGGGTGATGGAGCAGTATGCAGAGATAGTAATTTTGCCACAAGAATTGTATTTCGTCTTCTGCCAAAAATCAACTCATTACAAATAGCAGAATTTTGAGGTCTACACCCAACCAGAAATCCCCAAGGAGCAAATTCTAATGGAGTCTTTTAGCTTTTAAGCTAGTGGGACCATCATCTGTGTGTGTTATTGGTAGCTCACAGATATAGACTGCCTAGATTTGTTAAGCATGTTATTGCCTTGTGGAAACCCTCTGCTGATTTGGGTTTCTGCCTTTGTTGAGACATTCACAGTCTGATTTTATGCTCTCATGAATGGCTGCTAGAGCTCTGGGAGTGGGGATTTAGGAGTAAAAAGAGTAAAAGATCACATGACTCCAAAATCAGAGGTCTGGAGCTTTTTAGTGACATGGTCTCCTTGGGCAGTCTGGTGGTAAAGCTTATGGACCTTTTCTTAGAATCAGGTTTTAAATGAATAAAATAAAATACATAGAATTACAAAAGAAATTATATTGAAATACAGTTATATTTTTTAAAATACAAAAGTTCATAAGCTCCAGGTTAAGAATCCCTGCTTTAGTGTATCTCAAGCTATTTGCAAAGAGTGGAGGGCTTCTGACAGACAGGCAGCAGGTCACAGTGAAGAGAGAGCACTGAGTCATAGGAGCCTGGGACCTGGGCAAGGATCTAGCAGAGTCCTCTCACTTTTCAGATGAGGAGATGAAGTGATTTGTTCAAATCCCACAGGTTTTGAACAAATGGCTTTGCTGGTTCTAAGCCTTAGTCGTACAGCTTTCAATTTCACTCTCTCCCCACTATATCATGTTAAAACTTAATTGCTTACTAGGATGCAGGCAGGTCACAGAATCTCTCTGGGTCTCAGTCTCCTCCCATATCAGATGAAAAAAAAAATACTTGCCCTACCTTTCTCACAAGGCTAAAGAAGAGTGCTTTCTAAACATTAAAGGGCTGTAGAAATGTGGGCTGTGTTCAATTTCTGCCACCTATACACTGGCTTTCCACCAGAGCTTGGATATCCAGCCTTGGAGTCCTGATCTCTGAGATGCTCTCAAGGATCATCCAATCTAATGGGAGGAAGACAATGTGAAAAAGGAAGCAGCCACGTGGGGGTGGGGGGACTTCAGGGGTACCTGACTTATTCCATGGAGTTGGAACAAGGCAAGGCACTAGATTCAGAGTAGAAAGAATTAGAGTCTGGTTGCTGCCTTCTATAAAGAAAGGCACTGGAGGAGTCCAACCATCACCTCACCAATCAGAGGAGAAAGGAGGCTAAGGGACATGGTGTCAGTCAAGGCCTGAGTTGGCAGCATGCTGGTGAGATTAGAGGTGATAAACTTATCCTGGGAGAGACATCTTGTTCTGGAACTGGTACCAGGCAGATCAGCAGATACCAAACTACCACAGGGCTGCCCCCCATTTCCAAAACCCTACTCCCCAATACAGCATTCCCCTCCATAGGGGGTGATCCTGTCCCTCAGGATCCCCTTTGAATGGTCCACAGAAGAGGGTCATAAGAGTTGGTAGAAGTGAATCCAGATCTACGAAACTGTCCCTCCTGTTGCTAGACCTGACTACCCATCCCCCCTTTTCTTTAATAGATTCCCTCCTTCTTTCACAGATACCCCCTTCCACATGAGGCCTTTCTCTATGCCATTTCTACTCCAGTAGGATGCCACTGGGAGCAGGAACTGCTGGGTTTTGTCCTTCTTTTCTCAATGCCTGGCATAGTACACTGCCTGTAGTAGGTGCTGAATTCATGTTGAATTTTTAAGTTAAATCAGAGGCAGGGGCAACAGTAAAAGCTTGTTGGTAGTGTCCCAAACCAGATACAGCTATCTTACCAAATGCATAAGATGGTTCTAAGATGGTTGGATCATAGACCTAGACCAGCAAAGAATTTCAGGTGCTAGCTACTTCAACCTCTGCATTTTACAGATGAAGAAACTGAGGCCCAGAGAGGCTGAGAGACTTGCTCAGGGTCACATGGCTCACAAGGGTCAAAGGAAGGATTTGAACTCAAACCTTCCTGATTTTGAGGCCAAGTCTCTATCCGTTGCAGCACAGTTCCTCTCAGGTTACCACATCTGCTCTATTCCAACCATCTTATTTAATAGGTTAGGAAAACGAGGCCCAAGAAAGGAAGTGATTTACCCGAGGTCACACCCATAGGACATAGCAAATCTGAGATTCCAACAGCTTCTCCCACTCAAAATCCAGGACTTTTTCAAGTATTCCAGACTCTAATGAATCCCATGTCTTTTGCCTCCTGGGCTAGTGCTTTAATAATATTCCCGGATAGCTGTTGTAAGTGCCAGGAGGTCATCAGCTGTGGCTGTGGTATGTTTTAGCCAGAGTGGTTTGGAGTTAGACTGAAAACTCGATACAACTTCCAGTTCTCAGCCAAATTTCTTCCTAGCCAGCTATGAGTGCTATAGAAATGGCAGAGATGGAACTAGGGCAGGGCCTTTGGGTCTTTGCCCTAGGGCTCTGATAACACTTAAATTGCTTCTGCCCTCAGAAATAACTGAGATTAGCATGTGACTCACAAGAGTAACTAGTTAAAGTAAGAAATGACCAGAGAGGGATGACATGGAATAAGAGATAGAGCCAGCAACAGAATCAGGAAGACCTGGGTTCAAATCCCACCCACACTTTTTGTTTATTTGTTTCAGTCATGTCCTACTCTTCATGACCCCAATTTGGTGTTTCTTGGCAAAGACATCATAGTGGTTAACGATCTCCTTCTCATTTTATAGATGAGGAAACTGAGGCAAACAGGGATAAGTGTCTTCCCCAGGGTCACACAGCTAGTAGTGTCTGAGGCTGGATTTGAACTCAGATCCTCCTGACTCCAGGGCCAGTGCTTTATCCACTGTACTACTTAGCTGCAATCCTCTGACACATGCTAGCTGTGTAAGGAAGATACATAACCCTGCAATACTCTATGCTACTCTGTACGATTCTGAGTCACAGAGAAAGTGTCAAACTATAAAGGTAGAGAGAGTCCCCTATCCATCAGTCAGTTAATAAATCAGAGATCTGGTTCAAAAACAGCAGAAAGTACTAGATGACATGCTTTGATTCCACTCTGACTGTGCCCCAACTCAGTCAACTGAAATTTACTGAGCACTTATTATGTGCTGGGTGCTGGACACCTAAGGAAGAAACTGAAAGACAAGTCTCCTTCCACACCTGGTCCTACCCTGGCTTCCTAGCTGGCAGCAGCTTCCCCATTTGTGGCCTCATGTTATCTTGGAATATCTCTCCTACGAAGCCACGTGTCTGATTTTGTCAGCAAGCTTCCCCTCCTCTGGTGAATTTCAACTTTTAAATGTTTGAAAAAGTTGTTACAAGGCCCCTTTCCTTCTGCTCAGCCCAGGAGCCAGAGTTGTTCATGACAGCTTTGACATATGTCTCAGTCAATGAAAATAGGGAGAGAAGTTCTCTCTGTAATTTCCTGCCCCTACCCTGCATAGGAAGACTTCAGACTTCTGCAGTGGGTCAGGGCCTTTTACCAGAAGAAGCGGCACTAATATGGTAGGGGAAGTATCCATGGGTAGAAGTGATGATGATCGGGTCTGAAAGGCCAGGTACGCATACATGGTGTGACAATAGTGGAGAAGGAGAGGGGAAGCTGTGTCCCTCACAGATGAGAGGGAGACAGTCTTATTTGAATATCTCCTAAGTGTTTGGACCTTGCACATGTCATTTTCAAGCATTAGTTTAAAGCACAAGGATACAATTACAGGTTTGAAAAGATATTCCAGCTGTGGAACATGGAAACCATGTGAAAATATGTTTACCTTGCTTCTCCACTCCCTATTGATTCCCTTGTCCTCCCTCTGGGAGGGCTGTCTTTGTTTGTGGAATAATTCTAATTGGCAAAGATAGGGATGCTATTAAAATAACTTTATGAGATGCCCTTTTGTTCTGTTCTCCACATGCCACTTCTAACACTTGTGGGAGATATGAGAACACACTCCAGTGTCCTTTCTGCCTTTACCATTTGGCCCGATTCCAAATTGTGCCTGGTGAGACTCTCAAAGGACAATGAGATAGCACTGTGGTCTGCTGAGTTAAAATGTAAGCTCCTTGAAGGTAGGGATTATTTTGTTTTTGCCACTGTGTCCCCAGTACCTAACATTATACCTGATGGCTAGAGATAAGGATAAGTATTGACCCTCTGATGTCACTGATGTAAGTGACTCTCAGATGAAGAAACTGTCTCTATCGGTGCATATAGGTACCTTCTCTTCAGCTTGAAGGTTTAGTGTCCAGAGCACTAAGAGCTGAAGTGATCTTCCCAGCATCCCCAGCCAAAATGTTTCAAAGCCAGTACTTAAACCCAGGTCTTCTTGGCTTTCAGTCGAGCTGTCTATCCATTCCCTTGAAATGGATCTCCATAAATGCTTGTGGATTGATTGATTGAATGGCTCATTCAAAGCTCAGCTCTGGTACCCACTTCTACAGGAAGCCCTTTCTGATCTCCAGAGCTGTGAGTGTTCCTTTCCTCCTGAGTCCTTCTCTCATCACCGATCTGATTACATTGTGGCTTCCAAACAGAATGTAAGCTTTTGGAGGCCAGAGGCTGGTTTTTTTCTTCTTCTTGACTTTGCATTCCCAGCACCTGACATAGTGCCCCAAACTTAGAACGTGCTTAATCAATACTTATTAAATGGAGTTATTAAAACACGAAAGGCAGCACAATGTGGTAAGTGGAGTGCTTGCTGGATTAGATGTTTTCCTTAATGATGGTTTGCTGGTGGTTATTTAGCAAGTATCTGAAAGAAATTAAGACGGTGGCTTCTTGTCACCAAGCATCTGGCTGTAAACTTTCAAATCCAGGTGGTCATGGTTACTCTAGCCTGAGTACCTCTGTTTTTGACTGAAATTCCCCATTTCCATTCAGATGTTTCCTGGTATGTAGACCTGGCCTTGAGTTCTTTATTCCGCACTCACCCCGCCTCATCTGGTTTGGTTTATTTGTTGTTGTCGTTGTTTTTTCTAACAGATACAATACCTCATTGGGACATCTGATGCCAGATTATTTTGTTTACAAATCATGTGCAATTCCTCAGAGAAAAATGCTGTGGGGACTAACATTTACCATATGTCCTGCTTCTCCTCTGCAAGCCCCAGCTAGGTGGAGTTCTCTCAGAGAATGGGGAATATTGAGATGGCGCTCAGATCGGACACCTTGGACACACTAGTGGCTGCTATGACAGTGCACAATTCTGCAGCTCTGTGAGGGGAATCCCCTGAACAGCCCCAGAATAAAGGAGGGCTGAATGGCAGGCAGTGCTCACTCTGTGTAATCTCTCTATTCCTGTCATGTGGAGAGTGATGAGAAGGGAAGGGGGAAAACACTGAAATGACAGGAACTCTGTCTAAGGTCAGCTGATGGCCATCGTCACCTGCAAAATGTGAATTATTCTGCTCTCAGATGGGGAAGATATCGTTTATTTGATTCTTTCTGAATTGGCACAACTTGTTTTTGTTTCGTGGTGGTGGTTGTGGTTATTGTGGTGCTGGGAAAAGTTCCCACTCTAAACACTAATGTAGAGGGGGGATGTGCTGTGGTGGGTGGAAGGCTGCTGTTCTAGAGACCAGAAGGTTGGTACTCAAATCCAGGCTCTGATGCTTATGAGCTTTAGGACCCTGGACAAGTGTCTCACCTTCTTTTTCCAAGAATCAAGAGGTGACTGGCTGGAGGCTATGTTCTACCCTGGTCAGATGATAGCAACCATATTAGAGTATTTTTTTTTCCAGTTCTGAGCATTCTATTTAAGGAAGGACAAGAATAAGTTTGAGGACAACCAAAAGTAGTGGAGCCAGCATGGGATTGGGTCTCACGTTCATGCCTTCTGAGGAACGGTTAAAGGAACAGGGCTGTTTAGTCCAAAGAAGAGAAAACTATGGGGGCAGGGAGAGTCATGATATTTCCACATATTTGAAGGGCTCTCTTGTGGAAAAAGAAGGAAATGTATGTTTGTCCCCAGGGCACAAGGGTCTTGGGAGGCATGGGGAGAAGTTTATACTTAATATTAGGAAAAACCTCTTAACATTTAGGGCTGTCTTTAATTGGAATAAACTACTTCAGAACTCAGAAACTGAGTTCAATATCATTGGAGCTATTTAGGCAAGTGAGTATGACATCAGAATTGTCCAGCATGTGGACAATTTTCTTTCTTTCTTTTCCAGGTAGGTCTCAGAAGTCAAGTCACCTAACCCTTGGGTGCTTAAGGGATGTGCCCAAAGTCATTCAGGCAGTAAACATCAAAGGCAAGATGAGAACTCAGGTCCTGCCTTCTGGAGCTAGGGGCCCTTGTCTCTTGTACCAGATAAGACTGGGTGCTTATGGAGGTTGCTTCTGTCTTTGGAAATTTGTGATTCTGGGAAGATACTGAGCCTTAGGGAACTTGAACAAGGAAGATGGGTTGCATTTTGCTCTTGAGCAAAACATCTCTGAAATCAAAGACTCTTCATTTATTTAGAAGAAAACTATTTACGTTTCTATAAAAAGCTAGTTTCTCTTACCTCAAAAGATCTGTCACTTCTTACATGTGAGGACAAGCACTCCAGGGTTCACCTTCTTCTGTGCCTTAGTAGGTGATTTTATCAATTCTAAAGCTAAAAATAAACCAATTTTCCTGGTGGTTAACCTTCTGATGGTGAGCTGGCTACCCTCCTCTCTTTGATAGACTGGTCATCAGACAACACCCAGAGGCTGGGACTCAAAGGTTTTTCAGCTTGGGAACTTAACGCAAGCCTGAGACAGACGTAGTAATAATAATTCATATTTCTAAGGTCTTTGATAGTGATGATGATGATGATGATGGTGATGATATTTATATAGTGCCTACTATGTGTCAGGCACTTTACAAGCATCATCTCATTTGATCTTCACAACAACCCTGGGAGGGAAGGGCTATTACTGTACTGTCCCCATTTTACAGTTGAGGAAACTGAGGCAGGAGTTGAATGACTTGCCTAAATTTACACATCTGGTAAGTGTCTGGAGCTAGATTTGAACTCAGGTCTTCCTGACTCCGGGTCCAGTTCTCTCTCCACTGTACCATCTAGTTGCCTTTGAGAGCAGTGAGGTAGGTAGGCCTTGCCTGCAGTGAGCATACATACAACCTAATGGGGACCTTACATTGAAGAAGTGGGGGACTATGGATACAGAAGGGTGCATCTGCTGTTACTTGGTTTTGTGGAACTTTCTGAAAGAAATTCTTTGTTCTAAGGGAAAGTTCACTGGATAGGAGAGGAGTCTATGTGAATGAGATGTACCTGCGGAGGCATTAAAAAAAAAAAGAATAGCGAGACTACAATAGTGAGAACACATTATAAAGGTGATACAAGGGAATCGGTAACAATAATAGTAATAAGAATAAACAACAGTAACAATAGCTAGCAGTTATCTAGTGCCTACTGTGCACCAGGCACTGTGGTAAGCGTCTTACAATTATTGTGTTATTTGATCTTCACAATGATCCTGGAGGGAGGGGCTCTTATTATCCACATTTATCTCTCATTTCTACAGCACTGTACAGTTTCTAAGCACTTTTCTTACAATGGTCCCAGGAAGTGGACAGTACAAGGATTATTATAACCATTTCACAGGTGAATAAACTGAGAGGTAAAATTTTCTTACCTATAATCACACAGCTCATGTCTGAGGCAGGATTCAAACCCCAATCTCCTTGGCTGAAGGCCCTGTGCTCTAGCTACCACTCCTCCTAACATAAAAAAAGATCAAAACAAGAACTACAGAAAAATTTGATGCCATCTGGGTCACTTTGATCTGAAGTCATCAGGGAAGACATCCCAAAGGAGGTGGCATCTGATTTGAACCTTGAAAAAAGACCAGAATTGAGAAAGAGAGAAAAGAGGAGAGGGAACAGGAGAATGAGCTTAAAGAATGCATGGAAACTATAGAGAAAAGGACAGGATCGGGGCCAGTTAGTTGTAACAAAGTGAAAATAGATAATGGGTGAAGGGAAATCATGCGAAATAGACTGGGAAACAAAGTTTGTAGTTGTAAATGACAATCAATCAGTTATTCAATAAGAATTTGTTAAGCACCTACTATATGCCAGGTCCTGTGCCAACCTCCAGGGATAAAAAGAAAAAGCAAAACCAGTCCCTCCTCTCAAGGAACTCATGCTCTAATGGGGCAGAGGACCTGAACACGAATAGGTAAATATGGGTTGATGAAAGGTCATTTTAGAGGGGACAGGCTAAGGACTGGTTTTGCTTCATCCTCTATTTAATCTGGAACCTCTGACGATGATTAGCAGAAGGTGAAGATGGTGGGGCTTGTACATTAAGAGGATTTTTTGGGTAGTCTTGTGGAGGGCAGAGCCTGGAGGCAAGGAGGACAATTAAGAGGCTATTATAGTAGTTTTTGTGATGAGGATCTGTTCTACAGTGGTGATGTGGGAGTGAAAAGGGGAAGTGGGGGCCAGAGACTGTGAGGAGAGAAAATTGATAAGCCTTGGCACCTGATTGTTGCAGGGGGAAGGAGGGGAAGGAAGTATAAAGTATAGAAGACTAGGTTTCAGCCTTGAGTCACTGGGAGAATAGAAATGGAAGCAAGAGAAATAGGAAAATGGGGTGGAGAGGGAAGATATTTGTGGGGGGATGATAAGTTGTTTTTCATAGATTAGGGTCAAACTGCTGGCAGGAGGTATCCAGGAGGGAGATGGAAATGAAGCATTTTAGCCAGGGCAGAAATCTGGGCTAGGCACTCAGAGCAATCTAAAGTAAAGCAATCACTGACCCCATGGGAAAAGATGAGATCACTAAGAGAGAGAATGCAGAAAGAGGCAAATGCAGGCCAGTGACTTGGGGGTGCAAAAATCTCAGGGCATTAGAGGAGATTCTGGACAAGTGGTCAGACAGATTGGAGGAGAACCAGAGGAGAGTAATGGCTCAGACACTGAAGTGGAAGAGAGACCAGAAGGAGGAAAGAGCCCAGTGCTGCATGAGGGGAGGCTGAGGATTTGATAAAGACTTGTAGTTTACCTGAAAACATCTCCAGTTGGCCAGTTCACTTAGTACCAGTATCAAGAGAAAATATCCCTTTCAATCTATCTTTTTTTTTGACTTCTCTTGATGCTCAACTCTCTGACGTGCATTTGACAAGAATCACTCAAATGCTATTCAGCTGCAAGTGAATATAGTTCCTGCCCCAAACCACAAGATTTCTAGTGCCCCAATGATGGTGGCATCCTGTGCCTACCATAACCTGGAGAGTCCTCAGCTGAAATATAAACTCAGAGCTTCCAGTTCCCTCCATAATTACTTCACGGCACATCAGATCATACTTCTAGAGCTAGAAGGGACCTCACAGATTATCTACTCAGCCTCTCACTTAACAGGGGAGGAAACTGAGATCTGTAGAGTTGAAATGACTTGCCTAAGGTCACACAAGTAGAATAGAGCAAAGCTAGGATTTGAACCTAGGTCCTTTGACTCAAAGTGCAATGTACTTTCTACTCCATGTCATCAGAACTGGAGAAAAAATGTGTGAAGTTTGGTAAGTTGATTTATTTGTTGATTTACTTGTTTTTTTCCAAGAGAAAGATGTGTGTTGGGGGTAGGGGAGGAGGTTGTGTCACATTCAATTGTAATTCTGGGCCCAAAATGATCTTGATGATTTGTTCATATGTTTCAAATTCCTCTGGGGTTTGTTTGGCTATCCGCCATACTTTGGCATTCTGTCCCACTTTAGGATGGGTGATCCAGCCAGTGCCTTAGACAGTATACTTGGATGTGATATGATTAATAATAAAGGGGATTTTCTGAGGCAGTGCCTATCCTTAGGCATTTATGAGTTATCAGGTCTGATGATGGTGGCAAGGAATAAAATAATAACAATAACAGGAATTATTACAACTGGCATTTATATAGTTCTTTAAAGCTTGCAAAGTGATATGTAGATATACACACAATATGTACATGTGGGGATACATACAGATACACAGCCTCTATATACATATAAACATACATATGTCATCTTGGATTTAGAACAGCAAGGAACCTTAAAGGCAATCTAATGAAATCACTTTGTAAGAACACTTTGAGAACTGGCTGTCATTCTGGATCTTGTGATTTAGAGGGGCAAGGATTCCTCTCAGCCCTGTGAGTGATATTCCTGACAATCTTTGACCAAGAAAGTGGACTCAAGTCATGCTTAGGAGCTTTGAAATAAATAAACAAAGAGTTGTTCCACAATTAATAAATGGTTAAAGGATATTAGCAAACAGTTCTCATGGGAAGAGATCTAAGCAATTTCTAGCCACTTGAAAGAATACTGCAAATCACTAATTACTAGAGAAATGTTAGTGAAAGGAACTCTCAGGTATTACCTCACACCCATTAGATTAGCAAAGTTGACAAAAATGGAAGATGATAAATATTTCAAGGGCTGTAGGGGAAGGAGGCACCTTAATGCACTGATGATGGAGCTGTGAGGAGGTTCAGCCATTCTATAAAGCAATTTGGGACTTTGTCCCAAAAGTCACATTTAGTGTGCATTTCTTTCTCCTAATCACAACCTCCATTAGGCCTATGTCCCAAAGACATCAAAGAGAGAGGAAAAGGACCCAGATATATGAAGAATATTTATATCAGCTCTTTTTATAGTGGCAAAGAATTTGAAATTAAGGGTATGCCCATCCATTGAGGAATTGTTGGACAAATTATTGTAAATGAATGCAATGAAATACTTTTGTACTGTAAGAAATAAAGACAATTTCAGGGGAACTCGGGAAGATTCATAATGAAATTATACCGAATGAAGTGAGCAGAATCAGAATTATTCACCCTATAAGAACAAAATTATTAAAATTAAAATTTTGAAAGACTTAAGAACTCTTATAAATGCAATAATAAATTATGATTATAGAGGACTGAGCATGAAGTTTGCTCCACCTCCTGACAGAAAGAAGTGATGGACTCAAGCCACATCATGAGACACTCATTCTTGGACCCAGCCAATAATGGAGTTTGTTTTGCTTGATTATGCTAACTTGTTATAATTTGTTTTGGTTTCCTATTCATTTTTTTCTTTTTTTTTCCAGTGGGAAAAAGGTAGAAAAAAATAAACGCTTTGTAAAATAAAAAAAAAATTAATACAAAAATAAGTGAATAAGAAAAATGTTTTAAAGTAAAATATTTGCACAAACATTTTTAATGGCATATGACAGAACAGGCTGGAAGAATTAGCTCAGAAGCATTATCAGTGGGTAGGATTCCTCAGATACACTCAGACTTAATGGGCTAAGCTGGAGATGAGGGATGGCACCAGGGCAACAGTAAAGAAAAAAAGAGGAAGGAGGGAAGGGAGAGACCGAGCTGGCCATTAGCTCTCTGCAGGCACCTTGGGCAAAGAATTGGACTGAAGTGCCCATTGTAAGGAGCTCTTTGAAGCCTGAGAAAACTTCCAAAATGTCGATTATTTCACCAACTTCCCCTCGTCATGGCTGTCCAGTAACAAACACTGGCATGTTCTTTTCTCACTTCTTTTATCCATTTCTTCGATCCTGGGTTTGTCTTCTAGAGAGAACCCTGGTCAGACATAAATTCTTGTGCTGTGTACTCAGACAGAGAAAAGGGGAATGGGGGAAGCCAGGATTTAGCTGGAACACCCAGGATTTAAGTTCGAGCAGAGAGCCAAACCTTTTCCTAATTGTCCACCTCCAAAACCATTCCAACCTATTCTACTTTTCATTATATATGGAGAAACTGAGGCACAGAAGGTTAAGTAATTTGGCCAGAGTCTCCCTGGTTACTACTAAGTCACCAAAGGAGGCTTCACACCCACAACCCTTAACTGCAAAGCCAATGCTCCCTTTGGTACTGTAGCTCATTTGAGCCTCCCCTCAGTGCTACAGGGTAGGCACAATAGGCATTTTATCCCCATTTTGCAGATGAGGCAACTGAGATCAGGAAATTGAGTTCAAGAATTTAAGAGAGCTTCATTTCAGAAATTCAACTTGAGCTGATAGCTAAGGTGCTAGACATTCAACAGGACTTGCATGCAGACCCATCATGGTGCACTCATTGGCCCTGGGCTCTGCTTTATGACTCTCCCAACTTCTTTCTTCACCATACCATAGCAACCTTAGGACCCTACACCGTGGACCTTCACTCACTCCGCCCCAGACTTCTCCCCCTTCAAAATCACTCCACTATAGTGGCCCCTTCCTTGGATTGATCGGATCCTCTAGAACCCACCATTTTAAGTGTCCAGGCCAGTCATGCTCATTTCTTCACTCCTTTTGGACTCTACTTACTTCCCCTCCCCTCTGCTGTTCAGCTCCTTTTTCTGAATTGTCTTCCCTTTTTAGGATGTAAGCTCCTTGAGACCAGGGACTTGTCTTTCATTTTGCTTGTATTTGTATTCCCAGCACAGTGCCTGACACATCATTACTCCAGTGTCCAGCTCTCCAAAACTGTCCATGGGGTTTTCTTGGCAATGACACTGGAGTGGTTTGCCATTTCCTTCTCCATCAGATTAAGGCAAACACTGGTTAAGTGACTTGCCCAGGGTCACACAGCTAGCATGTATCAGAGACTAGATTTGAATTTAGGTTTTCCTGACTCCAGGCCCAGCACTCTATCCACTAAGCCACCTAGCTGCCTCTGAGGCAAACAAGGTCACACATCTATTAAGTGTCTGAGGCCAGATTTGAACTCGCATCTTCCTGAGTGACTCATAAAAAGTGCTTCATAAATGCTTGGCGATTGATTTTTCAGTTCTTCATCTATTTAAAGGGGGTAATGATATCTGTAATGTCAGCTTTGCAGACTTCTCATAAGGCACAGATTTGATTGTAGAGACAGAGATATCTATCTCTATGTCTGTGTGTATATAATATATGTGTCATGTATATGATATATTTCTATACAAATATGAATATATAGAGAATTTTCCTCTGCAAGTCCCTGAGTAGTAATGACTCTCTCTCTCTCTCTCTCTCTCTCTCTCTCTCTCTCTCTCTCTCTCTCTCTCTCTTTCTCTCTCTCTCTCTCTCTCTCTCACTCTCGCTCTCTCTTACTCTAGCTCTCTCTTTCTCTCTCTCTCTCTCTCTCTCTCACTCTCGCTCTCTCTTACTCTAGCTCTCTCTTTCTCTCTCACTAGATAGATAGATATAATAAAGCATATACACATGTATGTATTTATACATACTTTATGCATGTAATATATATGTATGTATGCATATATATATGTATCACTTTATAACTTTAAAGTGCTAAATAAATGTCAACTATCATTATCATTATTATTTATATATGTCAACACTTCAGGCCTCTAATCTTAGAGCTAGATGGGACCTTAGACTTTATATAATCTTAACCATTATTTCATATGTGAAGAAATAAATTTGCAAAGAGGTGAGAATGAGCCAAGCCCCAGAGCTAACTGGATAGACCTAGAATTGAGTCCTTCTGACTCTAAGCTCACTGGGCTTTGCCCTACATCATGCTGCCTCTTACTTTTTCAGTTTGGATTGGTGCCTGCTTTCTGATAGAGTATTCTAACGCCATGATCTGTAATAAATGACCAGTTGGCTTCTCTGCAAATTCAGTTTCATATTTGGAATGAACAAATGTTCCACTCTGGTTACATTTCTTTCCCCAGGCCATTATTCAGGAAGCATTACCAAGGCGATTTTCTACTATGATTAGTTAACAGTATTTGCTATACCTAGTACTATTTCTTACAAATATGGCTTATTCAGAATGTTCCAATTCAATTAAACTCAGTAAGTATTCCTTGTTCTTTCATTTTGTACCTAATTCCTAATTTACCTTCTTTTCAAAAATTTGGAAATGACCATTAATATAAGCACTATTTATGATGAGGTGGCCATTTTTTCTTGACCATGTATGCCCACTGTGGGCTCCTTACAGAATGTAATCTCATTGAGGACAGAGACTCTTTCATTTTTGTCAAAGTGTCTGGCACATTGTTTGTTGAACTGAATTGGATAGAATTAAATTAAAGTAAATTAAATTCTCTGGCCATTTGTATCCCCCCAGGTGTTATATATCTTGATCCCATTTCTTGAAACACTAATCTGGATTTCTTTGAGTCAAACAGATGTTGCATGCCTTCAAACCACCAGTACTTTTGCTTCTTAACAGGATTTCATGGCTGGAGCAGCAGCGAATGAACGTTGTGACATGGTTTCCAACTTAGTAAGCAAAGGCTGCTTGTCCGATTTTATAGAATCTCCTTCGGTTGGTGTGACGATACCCACAGGAAGTGAAATGAACACTCAAGTCAGCCCTGGGGAGGTGCTCATCCAACTGCGACCAGGTTTGCTGATTTAAACTGTTCCTCTGATTGTATTCATTGGATTCTTCTTGGTTTGGTATTGATTTAGTGGTGAGGAGAAATGGCCTCTAATCCAGGCTCTGCCAGTAATTGGCTGTGTGACCTTGGGCAAGTTAATTCACCTCTCTGGTCTGCACTGTGCTCATATGTGACCAGATTGAAGTAGCCCTGATCTCCTCCAGTTCTAACATTCTCGGTCATCATAGTGGATTTGATAGCAGCCAATGGGGGATAAGAATGGGAGAATGTCTGTCTCTATCCCTGAAGGAGCTTACATTCTAGTTGGATAGGGAAACGACATATATATAAATGGTTATGGAGAAGAGGAGTCCAAATATACTAAATGCCAAATTGTGAGCAGGGATTATTGTGGGCATGGTTGGGAAGGCTTTGGCTGACACCTGGGAATGACCTATTGCATTCAGCAAATATTCGTTAGGGACCACTTTATACTCAGCTCTACGGTAGGTGCTGGGGAGGTAAAGATCAAAACCAAACAGTCCCAGACCCAAAGGATCTTACCTTCTATCAGGCAAAACAATGGGCAGGCAGAGAAGTAAATACAAGATATTCAGCAAGTAAATGCAAAGTAATTCTGGGGGACAAAGTGCACTTTGAAGTCCATATGAATGTTCCTTCCACAGCCAGGGAGCATATGGAAAGAGGTCTGGACTTGGAGGAAGACAAAGTCAAATCTTGTCTCAGATATGTCTGAACTTTGTGACCCTAGGACTGTTACTTCACCTTGCCTATATGTGTGTTTATGTTAATACATGTGTAATATTATATACACATGTCTTGCCTGTGTGTGTAGGGGGATAACGGGAGGTGTGTACTTTACAGGGACATAGGTCAGTGTTAAGCTTGACTCCATTCATTCATCTGTATTAAATTCTTTGTGAGTGTGGTTATGGATGTATATGTGTGTTCTGTTCTCTTTCGACTAGTTCAGATAAAAGAGAGGCTGAAAAGCCAGCTGTTCCCCTCACCTTCTCTTCTTTGGTTGTATGGTCTTCCACTTTAGCACCCTGATTATGTGGGAAAATTTCCCCATGCTACACTTTCCTCTTTTTCTCTAATTTATTCTTTTCCCCCTCTCTTTCATTTCTTCTTTTAAGAGCTTAACAAATTCACTCCTGTAACTTTGTCTTTAAGAGCCTTCAGGACTTTACGACTCTTAGGGAACACCTATTTCTTCTCCCCCCATTAGAATATATAACTTCATCCTCTATAGTCTCTTCTAATTACACCAATGTATTGACCTTTTTTATGTTTCTCTTGATGCCTGTATTTGCATTTTAAGTTTCTTGTCAGTGCTAGTCTTTTTTTTTAAATTATAAATGCTTGGAAGTCCTCCATTTTATTAGAAACTCATTTTATCCACTGTAGGATAATACTCATTTCTTCTGGGTTGGTTGTTCTTGATTGCAGATGTGTGTGTGTGTGTGTATGTGTGTGTGTGTAATATGTCTTTTGGAATATCATATTCCAATCTCTCCTCTCCTCTGTAATGGTAGCTTCTAGACGTTGTGTGATCTGGACTGTGGCTCCTCAGTACTTGAGTTCTTTATGCATGCTTCTAACTTTTCCCCCCTTTAAACTAGAAGCTATGAATTTTAGTTATTATATTCCTGGGAATTTTCATTTTTTTAAGAAAGAGAATGATGGATTCTTCATATTTTTACTTTACTCTTTGTTTCTAATAGGTCTATGACATATGATATACAAACTCTTTTTCTGATCACATCTTTCAGGTCATCCTACAATTCTCCACATTAGTTGTTTTGAAATGAGGAAGCTTGTATTTTATTCTTTTTTTAGTCTTTTAGCTTTATTTGCCTATTTCTTATTTCATAAAATTATTAATTTGTGTTTGAGTCATTCTTGCTTTTTAGGCATTTCTTATTTGGCTAAGTACCTCATATACTAAATTATTAATTCTTCAAAATCTTTACCCTGGTGCTCTCATTTCTTCTCTACTTCTATCCTTTGAAGTTGAATTTGATTTATAATATGAATTTTTAACTCTTGCTTGATTTCTTCCAGGAATTCTGTTTTCGCTTGTGGCCAACTTGTATTTTTCTCTGAGGCTCTGCTTATAGATGATTTGGGGTTGTTCTCTTGTCAGTTCCTGTCTTTGGTGTCTTTGGACAATAATAATTCTTCATCACGGGTATCTTTTTTGTTTGCTGACTCTTCTAGCTTTAATTCCTGAATTGAGACTTTATGTAGGGGCTAGACTTTGTGTATTTATGGAATGCCTGGGCCTTACTTGACCTTGATCTGTATTCTCTAGTTTTTTCTGGAAGGTTTCTCTGGGTATTGACTGCCACATTCTTCAAGAATATTAGGGGGACCTCAAACCAGGGAACTGCAAACTTTCAACACAGACTACATGTCTAATATAGGGCAAAGCATGATCTCTCCCTTCCTGCTCTTAGCTTTGTAGTCTCTGAGTCCTAGGTATGGATGTGGGTGATACACCTACAAGCTTGCCCTGGGTTGGATCTCCAGTTGACAGTGGCTAATTCCAATCCCTTTCAGCTCTCTGGAAGGCTCTTTAAGTTCAGAGCAACAGAACTGCTGGTGTGAGCTCACTACACTAGTTACTCAGCTGCTGGCCCTAACTCGGGTCTATGGATTGAATCTGAGGGGCTGCTCTAAGGTCTGAATGACATAAGTGCAGGTTTGCTCTTGTCCCTGCTCCATGCTCTATCAGGGATTCCATTCCTTGCCCTGGTATTCATCTGCAGGTTCCAGTCTTGGTCTGCATTAGGTCAGAGCAGCATAATTGTCTTCTGTTCATCCTGACCATGACCTCTCTTTCTCATGATACACAGGCACAGGGCTCAGCCCAGTCCTGGTGCTGCCAGGCTCCTCTCATGCCTTCCTAGCTGGAACTGCTGCTCAGTTGCTGCAGGCCTCTGGCTGTCTCCCTATGCTGGCCTGGGGTGGAAGAATGATCCATTGTGGTTTCCTGATCCCTCTTTACTATTAAATTCTTCCTCAATTTTTGTTTAAATAGTTGTGGAAGAGAACTGGACTGCATTCCTCCTTTTTTGTCTATACCATCTTTGCCCATCTTCATTCTTTCTTCTATTTCTCCCAGTCCTATCTTATTACACACACACACACACACACACCACACACACACACACACACACACACACACCCCATCTACTACCCTTCATATCCTCACATCCTTCCTAAATATTTCCCCTTCACCTTAAGGCCAGGAGAATTCTTTTAGCACCCCAAATCTCTTGATAAATTGGTTCCATAGAAACGAATTTCCTCAGGCATGCCTTAGCCACATGAATCACGACTCAGTGGCAACCTCTAGGTCAAGGGTTCTTAACCTGGAGTACATGGACCCCCAAGAATTTTCTGTGAGTAGATTTCAGGGAGTCTATGAACTTGAAGGGGAAAAAATTACATCTTCATTTTCATTACCTACTATCTAAAATTTAACATTAACCTTAGTTGTTTCAAAACATGCTTGTGTTAAGGGGCATCACACTTTTCACCAAATTGCCAAGGGGGCTATGCCACAGCAAACATTAAGACCTCGAGAGCTATATTCTACTCACAGAAATTCATCTTCTCAACTATTGTCTTTTCTTCTGTGTCTAGACTTTCGGCAGTTTGCCTCCCCCAGCTTTCTTATCTACTACCTCCTTCAATCCAGTGACGGTGGCCTCCTGGCTGCTCCACAAACAAGTCACTCCATCTCTGGGCTCCGGGCATTGTCTCTGACTCTCCTCATGCCTGGAATGCCCTCCCTTCTCTGCTTCAACCACTGACCTCCCTGGACTCCTTTTAGTCCTGACTAAAATTTCATCTTCTACAGGGAGCCTTCTTCACCCCTTCTTAATCCCAATGCCTTCCCTCTGTTAATTATTTCCTGTTTATTGTGTGTATATCTTATTTGTACATATTTGTTTGCTTTCTGTCACTCCTGTTAGATTGTGAGCTCCTTGAGGGCAGGGATTATCTTTGCCACTTTTTATGTCTCCAGCACTTAGCACAGTGCCTGACACATAGTAGGCAGTTAATCAATACTTATTGTTTGATTGACCTTATCTGCTCCTCTAGGGCTCTAGCAAGTAGACTGATTATCCAGACAATTAGATTATAGAGGTCATTTATTACCAGGCCATATGCTAATCTCCACCAACTCATGCAGGATCTCTTTTCTCATCTGTCTAATCTAAAGTAGAGAAATCATAGGATAGAGGAAAAGTTATTGGTCTTAAACTCTGGATGACCCATGTTCACTTCCCACCTCTGACACGTACTGACTATGTGACTAAACATGGTGCCTCAAGGAACTCTCTAAGATTTATCTAAACCACAGCCATGGGTTCCACCCTGCTGTGCAATCTGCATCGGCATAGGGACTTCCCACTCCAGGAAGTCCCCCAGAGTTACAAAATCACAGATCCGTTCACTTATACTCACAGACTTCTTTGACTCTTAGGCAGCATTAGTAGGCAGACCTGAGTCTCTCATCAAGCCTTACCCAGGGAGCCACCTGCTCCTTGAGGCTTCTTTTGCTGAAGTTCCCAGTCTCAGACAATGTTAACACAAAACAGCTGCTCATCACTCATCGCAACTGGATTATATTTGGCTTCCTTTGGCCCCAGACAGACTGGGAATAACAGAGATGCAGCCAGATCCCCACATGAATTTAGGGAAGTATTGATTTCATTTCTCCACCCTGCCTCCTGGTGCTCCCAAAGTTTCCTTCTCATCCATCACAGCATTCCTAACCTGTGTCCTTTTTCCTCAGGGCTTTGTTTGTTGACAGCTTCAACATTCTGATAAGCTAACACTCTCCCAACTGTTCATGTACTGAAAACAAGAGTTGATTGGTGATGATGGCTGAATAGTCTCTAGATAGCCCCCCACAGGAAGCAGACTATTTTAAATTCCTAGAAATATTATAGTAGGTTTGCCCTTGTGTCATCATGGATGCTCATTGCTCAGTATAATAGAATGAAAAAAGGTCTTTTAAGTGAGAGGTTTTGAATCCTGGTTCGGTGACATAAGTGAACAAATCACCTCCCCTCTCTTGGTATCAGTTTCCTCATCTGTAAAATGAAAGAACTGGACTAGATGAGTTCTAAGGTCCCTTTCAATTCTGAACCCTAGGATTCTGTGGCTTGAGAGCAGAAGATTGTATTCAGTGTATCTGTTGACCACGAGAAGAGGAGGTCTTGCCTAAATCCACCCAGGCATGCCGGAATGCATTCATTCCTCCACACTAATGGGGAGGCCTTTATCCAAAGGACTGATCTCATTGCTGGGCTTTTCATGACATGGGTCAGGCTGGAGGTTTAGGCTTGATAAGTGTACTGGGTCAGGTGAGCTTATCATCACCCTTTGTATCAGATCATGAAGTAGTCACCTCATTTGCCCACCTTACGTCAGCTGGTTGCAGCCTTCTTCTTTCTTGACTTAGCACCAAACTGACACCTTCTAAAACTTAAGGAATGTCTACTTTTGAATCTACATGAACTTCATCTAATACATTGAGTATTTTTCATCTCTTTCTGGGAAAGTTTCTAACTACATGCACTTTTTGGTGTTCAGAGGGTCTCAGATCATGGAATCATAGATGCAGAGTTGGAAGGAACTCTAGGGTCTTCAAGTTCCATCCCCTCCTCATTTTACATATGGGAAAAATGAGGCACAGAAGAGTTGAGAAATTGTCCAAGCGTTCCCACATTGGTGACTCTCCCAATCCTTTTCTTTGTTCTTCCTATCCTTGCTGCTTTGGCATAGAGTTAGATTACCTCCACCTCGTAATCCTGGCTTCCTGTTACTTTCTGCACAATCCAGTTCCCCTCCTACCAAGAAGTGGTTTTAAAAACTCAAATATTATTTTGGTTTAGGAATTAAACTGCTTCATAAAAATGAGCTCATAGTGTTCAAAATATGAATTATCTATGTTAAAGTATAAATCAAATTACATATTTAAATGCATAGTCATGTAAGGCACCCGGTGCTGTCCTTATATTAACATGAAGACTCTCAAAAGGGAGAGAAAAAAAACTGATGGGGACAGATTATCTAGAGATGTCAAACATATGTGTTATTTGCCCCCAAACAAACATGTCATCAATATCACCCTTGATCTTCTGGACTTTGATTTTAGCAATTCAATCTTTAGCCCCCATTTTATTTGTTGAGTGCATCTTTTATTTAGTGCAATAAGTATAAGATGTAGAGATATTGGAGGTCTGTCTAGTGGATGACTGGGATTCCCAGAGATCCCTGCAGGGCTGGATAGAATATACAAGATCCCTTAAGCCTGGCGTGGTGCCATGGCCTCGTTCTCACTGGAGGGAGGTGTCAGGTGTTGATTGTGGTCCTATGTGCAAATTCTTTTTCCTCTTCTGTGAATCTGGCATAATGATACATTACAAAACACATGCTATATGGCATCAGGGGACCTGGGTTCAAATCCTGTCATGTACCACTTGGATAAGTCACTTCACCTGTCTCGTTCTCAGTTTCCTCAACTATAGAAGAAGAGGTTGCATGAGCTTCTGTGGATGGTCCTGCTGTGGTCAAAATCAATTATCCTAAAATCTGGATGATGTCGGTTTTGGAAGGGACCCCAGGGATGACTGAGAAGCCTCTCTACAGCATACCCAGTAAATGGTCATCCAACTTTGTCTAAAGACCACTAGGGCCAGAGGCCCGCTACTTCCATGGTACAGGCAGTCCACCTGCTCTGGCTCAGTGCTAGTACTTGGCCTTTTTCTTGCCATGAAAATTGAACTTGAACCTTGGTCATTTCTTTCCATTGCTCTTAGTTCTGCCTTCAGAGGCCAAAGGGAGTATGCCTGGTGCCTTTTCCAGTGACAGCCCTTCAGCTATCATGCCTCCCTCATGTCTTCATTTTTCCTGGCTAAATATCCCTTACTATTTCAAATGATCCTTCTGGGACCTAAGCTTGACACCTTTCACTACCCTGGTCCCCTTTTGCTTTCCTTCATTAGTCAAATGTGACTTTGGCATACCCCTACTCTCATGGTTATTAAAGCAGAGCCATCACATTCCCTTTTCTCACCTTCCCTACATGTGTTACCTTAGACAAGCCAATTATCTATGTAAGCCTCAGTCCCTTCATCTATAATGTTTGAATAGATTGGGGTGTTGTTGTTTTTTTTAGATTGATTGTCTTCCTCTCACCTAGGCTGGAAGTGAAGCTTCTACTCATTGGCCCAGTATTACTGCTGATCAGCCCAGATTTCAATTCTATTATTTTCAACCTGGACTGGTTCACTCCTCTTTTAGGCAGTCTAGTGGCCCTTTACCCCCCCTGGGGCTTACCATATTGGTGCTGGATTTATTCTGGATACCCAATTTAAGTCCCTATTGCAGCTCAGAACTCCCTAGCTTGAGTATTCCATCAGCCTCAACCTCCCCAGCAGCCGGCATTAGAGGCTGGCACCAGAACACCCAACTAGATGGGGAATTCTTCACCTTTTGTGTATCATGGCTCCTTTGGGCAGTCTGGTTAATACTACTGATCCTTCAAATTCAGTCTCTGATCCCTAGAGAATACTGACTTGCATTGGCTTCCCCATCTCACATTCTTTCATGCCTGTGTCTTAAATATTCTTGTTCTGGTGGTTGTTTTGAAGGTGATCTATGTATCTAAATCATGAAGCTAGCGTTAGATCTTAGACTAGTCTACATTAGAGGTCATAGAACTTAATGCCACCCCCTTTCTTTGCAGCTGAGGAAACTGACACTAGGGAAAGTTAAATGATTTGCCCAGGACCCCATAAATAGAAAAGTAGCAGAGCTGGGATTCAGATCTAGGTCTTCTGCCTCCAGACTCAATGTTTTCTTCCTGTGAAACCACATTCCTTAAATAAGAAGGAATGAAATAGATTAGAAAGTGGGTAAAGGATAGATGACAGTGGGTTTTCCCCTTTAGTTCTACCAGTCTTCCAACTTTATATCTATTCCTGCTAGAATATTTTTAGAATGTTATGGATCACCTATACTCAAACTTAGAATTAATTACTTAATTGTTGTTTACATGAAGAACTCCACCAACAGTGGAAAATGTGTATCAGCTATTATATCGGCTGCCATGACTTTTAAGAGGATCTCTCACAAAAATTGAGCCAAAATCCACATGATCTGCCTCACAGGGCAGTGGCCCCCCTTCCCCTTAGGACTCTGTGACAAGGTGGAGGACCCCTTGTCAGATCCATTGTAGTGAAAATTCTCAGCCAAGTAGAGAGATTGGGTGAGGTCACTTTGGGGATCCCTATGACTCTGAGATTCTGTGATTCAGCTTGGTATCTCTCAAAGGTTTTATCTAAAGAAAGGGACATCTTTGGAGTGAGCATTCTGTATCTGAATGTCACATTTTGGAATTGTGCCCATTCCTCTTCCCTAATTCCCAAATGGTACCACCATTGCCAAGCACAGTAACATGTTCATAGGAGATATTTAACACATGTCTGTTGAAGTGATTATATTTTGCTAGGATTCTAATGTTAAAATAATGTCACTCAGAGTTCAAGAAATAGGGAAAATAGCCTGACCAAGATCCATGAGAATTGAATAATATGTTAAATAGACACATGCATATATAACACGTATATGGTATGATATATTATATTATATATTATATAATAGAGTATATAATGGAGTTCATCTAGATTTTGGAAATAGAACCAAATGTTGATTAGAAGAATCAAGTCCATGCAGCTTGGAAACACATTCTATGAAGAGGAAACAAGTTTTTTGTGCTCTTCCTGTGATTGTTAAAGGCACCAGAAAAGTCAGTGAAGACACCTTTCTATCTGATCTCTCAACCCCCTTCAGTCAATATAATGACTCAGAAAAACCCAGCTCTGAAAGTAACTGAAATTAATTGTTTTACACAGACAAAGGGGGGAGCTATATTATGAGATTTTTCATTTAAATATCTGGTTGAAATTCCTGGATCATGACTGAATGGAAGTAAAATGTTCAGTGATCTGAGCCTCAGAGCTGGGAGGAACCAGTCTCAATGTCATCAATTTCAATCCAGATGTGAACAGGCATCCCCTCAGAAGCATACCTGATGAGGGGTCATCCTGAATCTTCTTGAAGACTCCAGGAAGCTTTCCCATTTCACTTTGGGCCAGAGCTAACTTGACAAAGGATAGAAGCCTTAGAGCTAAGAGGACCTTAGCAGTCATTTCTAGGAAGCATTGATGATTTAGATCAAGCCATTCATTCATGCTATAGCCCCAACTAGCTATTTGTGTATGTAACATAGGGGAACTCAAAGGGCATCTTGGGTGTGCTATCATGCCACACATATCACAAAACTTGTAGTTTTCAAAATTAGAAAAATCAGAGAAGTTTACTGGAACTTTATGATTGTTTTCAATCATTCAATTGATAAGCATTTATTAAGCACCTATTTTGTTTCAGGAACCATGAATAGAAATGAGGGATAGGGATGGGAATTGGACTGGTTGTTTCATTGCTATATGGAATTCCCAGGTGAGAAAATTCCTTATATCAGTACAGGTTGACCCCTTCTCTACAACTTACAGTCCTGGAGATTTGAGAGTACAAAGTCAAAACAACAATAACAACAGAGAGAAGAAGAAGGAGGAGGAGGAGGAGGAGATGGTGGGGAAAGGGAGAGGGAGAGAGAGAGATGATTTATGTTATCCTATTTGACCCTCACAACAGCCCTCTGAAGTAGGTCCTATTATTATTCTCCTTTTGTAGTTGAGGAAAGTGAGGCCTCAAAGACTTTATGTACCTTGCTGTGTGGATCACACAGCAAACAAGAGTCTGAGGGAAGATTTGAATGCAGGTTTTGACAGCTTCAGGTGTAGCCAATCTTAGGCTTTTTGTCAGCAAACACTTCCTAATAACTGGAGCTGTCCAAACATGGAGTGGTCTGCCTCCAGGGGTGATGGTCTTGTTGTCATTAAAGGTCTTCAGGTTGGGGTTGGATACTCAGTTGTCAAAGATGTGACATCAGGGTTTCCTTTCAAGATTTGATAGCCACTGAAGTCCCTTCAAACTCTCAAATCCTGTAACAGTCTGTGAATCTGGGAAACTGAAGCATGGGTAGCAAAAGTGGTTTTTCAAAAGTCACATGGGTAGCAAGATGAATTAGGGTTACAGTCAGAGGGTTAGGGTTAGCATTGAAGTTATGGTTCCAAGGTTTCAACCCAAGTCCCCAGGCTCAAAATTCAGGGCTCCTTCCACTAAAGTATGATGCAATTTTTTAAAATTAAATTTTGTTATGATTTTTAAATATGTGCAATAATTAGAAGAGAGAAGCACGACCTTGTAGAAGTCATTAGGGGATTCCTTTAATGAACAGACAAGGATGTCCTATACCAGGTAAACTGGTGATTCATAGGTCAGTGATGTTGTTGTTCAGCCATTTCAATCACATCCAATTCTTCATGGCCCTATTTGGGGTTTTCCTGGCAAAGATATTAGATTGGTTTGCCATTTCCTTTTCTAGCTCATTTTAAAGATAAGGAACTAAGGCAAATGGGGTTCAGTGACTAACCAAGGGTCACACAGCTAGTAAATGTCTGAGGCCAAATTTGAACTCAGCTCTTCCTGCTTCTAGGCCTAGTGCTCTACCCATTGTGTCACTTAACTGTCCCTTCTTAGGCACTTAATACTCATTGAATAAACAGAGTATGTTTACATAGCCCAAAACAAAGACTCTCTAATGGTAGAATTTGAGTCTTTATGCTGGCTAGAAGATGGAATCCTTAGTTCAAGGAATAATAAGTAAGCCAGTTTGTCTGCAGTCTATGAAAGGAAGTAATGTTCCAGAAATTTGGAAAAGTAGAGGGAGCCAGATTGCTAATGGCTTCAACTGCCAAGCTGAGGAGTTAATTGGTCCTAAATGCAATAGGGAGCCCTTGATGATTTTTGAAGAGGAGAGTAACATGATCAACCTTGTGTTTCAGGAATGTAAAAGAGAGAGCTGTCCATGACACCATGAGCCTAGGCCAGTAAAGATGTGTTTGAGTATAGAGGCCTGCCTGGTACCCTGGGAATGGCATTACAAGTCAGCCACATGCTTCTGCTTTACAGAAAGCTGACTCTGCCTTCATACCTGGACATGCCTAACATACCATCATCTCCTGGATGCCAATGGGAGTTCATATTCAATATTTTTCATAGTTATTGAGAATCCAATGTGAAGACAGGGGAGTTGGGCAAATACACTGGAGAGATTTTCACCAGCTTCTTTAAGTGACATAATAATTTATTTTTTTAATAATCATGAAGCTATAGGAGATAACTTAAATTTCAGAATTTATGCTCTCTTCTTGACAGTCTACCCCAATAAATGATCAGATGTCAAAAAAAAAGATTACTTGAACATCTATATTCTTTTTTCTTTTGATTAGGAGCTGAAGCTAGCTTTCTGCTGAAAGTCCACCCTTTACAAAAATACCCTGTGGATCTTTATTATCTTGTTGATGTCTCAGCCTCCATGCACAATAATATAGAAAAACTAAACTCTGTTGGAAATGACTTATCCCGGAAAATGGCACCTTTTTCCCATGACTTTCGACTCGGATTTGGATCCTACGTTGATAAAACAGTGTCTCCCTATATTAGCATCCACCCTGGCAGAATCCACAACCAGTGCAGGTACCCGGAGCATGGCTGAGGCACACGATGCTGGGAGGTGGGGCATGGCCCAGGCAGGTGGATGGGGGGGAGGTTTAGGTGCTCCACAGGATGCTTGTGGTGTTGCTGTTGCTGCTTTTTTGGCTGCTGTTTGGGGTTTTGTATAATATTTATGAATGAAAAATTTAGAATGCTTGGTAGATAAAGTTGTTCTTGTATACTAACTTTCAGGGTCAGCAGTAACATGGCTAAGGAGAGAGGCAGAAGGGGGAGAGAGAGCGGGAGGGTGGAAGAGGAGGGAGAGAGACAGACAGATGGAGAGGGGAGGAAGAAGAGAGAGGGGAGGGGAAGGGAGGTTGAGGGAGGAACACAGAGACAGAGAAACAGACACCAGGGATTAAAGGCTGGCTTTGAAAGAAGGAAGACCTGGGTTCAAATCCTTCCTCTCTTCCTAGTGCTGGGATGCTGAGCAAGTCACTTAAACTCTATTTGTCTCAAGTGCATAGAATCTATTTATGACAAGAGTTCTTAACCTGGAGTCTGTAAACAGATAGATGGATGGATGGATGGATGGATGGATACATAGATGGATTGATAAATATTTCAATATAATTTATTTCCTTTGTAAATCTATTTTTAAAAATTTTATGTGTTTAAAAACATTATTCTAAGAAGGTAGCCATGGGCTTCAACAAACCGACAAAATCAGAGGGTCATGATACCCAAAGATGTTTAAGAAACCCTGATCTATGATTATGTCCATATATAATATGATATATAAGCATTATACGCATATACATATTGTTACATGAATTTCTATGTATTTGTTTATATGTATATATATATATATTTATTTATATAGATGGATTTTGAATATATGCATGCATATGTGCATAAACATTTATATGTGTATATATGGGGCTATAACAGATTACACATGTATGTATACACACATATATTGTACATGCATGAGTTCACAAGCCATCTACATATTACTACATAAGTACACATGCACATGTGCATCAATATATTATATATGTTCACACATACATATGTATATATACATGTACACGTATGTACTATATGTGTTGTAGACATAAAGAGAAATAAGATTGTATACACATATATAATTGTAGAAAAGTTGCTGTTCAGTCATTTTTCAATTGTGTCCAATTCTTCATGAGCCCATGTGATATTTTCTTGGTGAAAATACTGGAATTGTTTCCCATTTCTTTCTCCAGCTCATTTGATAGATGAGGAAACTGCAGCAGACAGGGTTAAATGATTTATCCAAGGCCACATGACTAGTAAGTGTCTGAGGCCAAATTTGAACTCAGGAAGATATCTTCCTGACTCCAGGCCTGTCACTCTATCCAACATGGCCCTCTGGCTTTGGCAGTCTAGTGAAGCCTATGGACTCCTTCTTAGAATAATGTTTTTAAATGAATAACTTTTAATGTAGGTTTATAAAGGATAAAATTATATTGAAACATAATTATCTATCTTTCTATATAGATATATTACCTATTTACATATCACATAATTATTATATAGTTACATACACATATATGTAATTAACAGTCCCCAAGTTAAGAATTCCTGTTATAAATCGATTGCACATACACACACACACACACACACACACACACACACACACACACACACAAACATCCTTACTCATGAAAACCCTATCCTAGGGTAAACAGGGCCTAGGACTCCCATCAATGGGGGTAGTAGCCATACCAAGGAAATCCTGTACCCATTGGTATTGAAGAAATCTTTGCCAGGCTAGATGAAGTTGTTTTAACTGAGTGATTATCATTTGGCCTAGAGAAATTGTCATTGCTATTATAATTTATAGAATTTCAATATCTGTCTGTATTTTCCCCTTCGATGTTTATTTCTGAAGTGCAATATTCAACAATATTGTTTTCCATTCTATTCATGGCTTTTCCAATATAGATTTTCTTTTTTCAAGCTGCAGTTAATGGAAAATTGGGGCTGCCTACCACTTCATCCCTGTAGTTGTTACTCAAAGGGAATTTCCTGAAAGCAGAGAAGAAACTAACCCTCATGTTTTATCTCCCCATGCAGTGATTACAATTTAGATTGCATGCCACCTCATGGCTACATTCACGTGCTGTCTCTGACAGAAAACATCACGGAGTTTGAAAGAGCAGTTGACAGACAGAAAATCTCAGGGAATATCGATACACCTGAAGGAGGTTTTGATGCCATGCTGCAGGCCGCTGTTTGCCAGGTAAAGGGATGTTTGAATTATCAGTGATGGCAGAATCCTTAAAGATCAGGTTGATTTTAGGATTATTTTCTCATTTAGCCAAAAGTAGAAAGTGTGAATTCACAGTTAATAAGGTCTTGATAGACTCAAAGACTGGATCAACTCTAGTGAAATGAAAATTAATTGGAATGCATTTGGGATCAAAAAATTACACTCAGTATGTTGGAAGAGAGCTTTGATATCAAATTCAGTCCCTTCCATGTACCCTTTGATCACCCTCCCCTTAGCTCACTCTGCCAACTTTCATGTTGAGTCCCCAGAGAGTGGCTGACTACTTTTTATTTTCAGAGTTTTAAGGGTAAACCCAAGGGCTTCCAATGCGATTTCTCACAAGCCCCCATCCAGTGAGTTCTACGATATCAATCACCAGTACATATCTCCCCAGTGCTAATCAACCAGATACAAATAAATTTACTGGTGGTGCAGTGGATACAGTGCCAGGTCTGAAGTCAGGCAGCCCACAATGGAAATCACTGAACAACAACTGTAAGAACAACAACAACAACAGATAGCTTCTTGGACTTATTGCTGAGAGAGACACAAGAGGTCATTAAATCCACACCCCTCCCTTTACAGATAAAGAGCTCAAAGCTTGGGGCAGTCGCCCAAGGTCACATAGGTCATAAGGAACAGAGCTTGGATTCAAGCCCAAGTTCTCTGTCTCCTGATCTGGCCCCTTTGTGCTTCACCATTCTGAGAGCAGAACCACAAAGATATTCCTCACCAAACCAGAGCAGGGTACACACAAGTCCCTGAAGAGAGTGGATTTCAACTCCTAAGTTTGTCCCATGTGGGCCACCTTCTCCTTCCTACACATACAAAAAGCCCCTGGGAGGAGTAGACTCAAACCTGTAACAAACATCTTGGAACACACAAGTTGAGAACCCATGTAGCCGAGGGTTAGCCTTGGAGCTCCTTTCAGCTCCTGGTGGAGGCCCCACCATGTTCACTTCTGGCTGTGTCCTAGCTAATGGACAAGTGGCTCCCTGATTTGCAGGACAGTTTTTCAGGTGTCAGCTTGATTCACTGCTTGATTCAGGTGTCAGATCCCTCCTCAGGACTCCCCACTGGGCTTGGCCATTGTGGGTATAGCAGGCTCTGCCACTGACTCCAGTTCCTGGACCTCTGATGTTCCTTCTGAACTTCTGAAGCTTACAGGGTCATACCCTTGTCTCTGGACGTCCTGCTGTCTAAGATCAGGAAAGACTAAAGACCCCCGAAACTAGCACTGTGCACTCAGGGACTCATGGCAGCCAGATGAGAAGTGAAGGCACAGCCAAAGCTGCCCTTCTCACCTGGTGGACCACAGCCAGGCTTCACCTGAAAGATGTCAGGGGAAAGTTAAAGACAAAAAAGATGCTAGGGAGTGATACAGAGCTCCTTTTGTATTGTAACTCAGTTCTGGGTCTCTCATTTGTCCTTTGAGCTCCTGAAATGAATTAGAAAACCCATCATCACTACACAGCACCAACCCCTCAGTCACTCATGGCCAGCAAGTGACTTCCCCAAGTTCACTGGTTGGTTTGGAACCAGCAAGGAATGTTGTGCATGCTCTGAGGACTGGCCTCATTGATCGGTCCCCTAATACATATCCATGGGGGAGCTCAGGCCCCACATTGTATAGGGAGTAAATTATGACAGTAGGTACCAAATCCTGGTTTTCTGAATCCTAATCCCATGAGCTTACCCTGCTTCCCATAAGCAACTCAGTACTTTCTGTTTGGGATGTAGGTTAGGTTATTTAGGCAAGAGGGAAGAAAGGTGCAGGAAGAAGAATTAAGACAGAATAGAATGGCTTTGTACATGGGCTACTTAACTCATAGATAGTCTCCCAAGGGCTTTTTGCCAGAGGTGGGAATTCTGGAATCTTCAGAAGGATCTTTTTTAAATGGATTTAAGAAAAATTGCTCCGTCTAGAGAGATGAGAATCACAGAAATTCCCTTAGGAGGGACCCAAAAACTATTTAATCTATTCCATAACTGAAAAAAAAAACTTTCTCCAATATTACCAACAAATAGTCATTTGGTTTTTGCTTATTAGATTTCATCCAGGGCTCAAGAACTTGGGGCTCCTAACTCATGCAGGTATTTGCTCACTTGCCTTACAGGATGATTGCCATAGGTTGCCATAGGTTGCCAAGTGTGACTTTTTAAGAGTCATTGAAAGTGACTCACCTTTACGTAGTGTCATACATTATTTTAATCACTCTTTAAAACCACTCTCCTCACAGTAACACTGTGTTACTGGTTTTACAAAGGTTATGGTCCCCATTTTATGGATGAGAAAAAAATGAGATTCAAGAAATTGAATGAGTTAGTCATTCATGGTTATACAGTAGAAATGGTTGGAACCAGAACTCAAGAATAGACTTTCCAATTCTACATCAGTAACAATCAATTATCAATAAGTATTTGTTAATTGCCCACTTTGCATTAGGTTCTATGTTTGGTGTTGGGGATACAGTGACAAAAAAGAAAATGATTTTCTGCTCTCAAGGTTCTTCTCTTCTACTGGTCTCCACAGACAACATGGGATTAGGACCTCAATCCCCATGGATGTGTATATTGTTTTCATCTTCCAAAGTATTATTCAAAATACAATCTTGAGTGGGCAAGCTTTATTTTTCAACATCAAGACTTTCTGAGAAAGGCGTATTTACTTAATTGGGATAATGGGGAAGGAAATTACATTGATTTCCTTTCTCAATGTAAGAAGGCCCTAGAAAAGAAAAACAGAATTCCACTGTTGGAGCATCTTTTCCAAAAAAATGGCATTATCTTCAGATGAAAGTGAAGTTGTACAGTTTAGATAACCTTCCAAGAAAATTAAAGTTGTCCTCTTTGGTAATATCTCTGAATTCACCCAAAAGACAGACAATGATACTGATATTTTGATAGGACTTTAAATACACTCTCAAATTTGATATGCCCAACAACTCTAGTATATTGGTACTAGTTGTTATAATCTTGAATTCCTGCTGAGGATCATGGTATCACATTGTTAACACTCAAAGGGACCTCAGCAACCATCTAGTATAACCCCTGTGCATATATTTTTTTAAAAGAAATTTATAATATTAAAGAGAACCCAGCCATTTTTCACCATGAAACCAAATTACTGAATTCATTATAAAATAAACAAAGATTTGAAAAGGAAATATAAAATGAAATATAAATGCTAGGATGAAGTAGCAATGGTTTTTGATCCCATCACCCACTCAGTAGTTCTTCTGACCCAGCATCATCAATTAGGTATATGCAAAGCTAAGGTACATGGTACAGATCCTAAGTGGTTTCATCAGGTCTGATTGCATGTTTATTTTTACTTTAGAGTCATATTGGTTGGCGCAAGGAAGCTAAAAGATTGCTTCTTGTGATGACAGATCAGACTTCTCACCTTGCCCTTGATAGCAAACTTGCAGGGATCGTGGTGCCAAATGATGGAAAATGCCACCTAAAAGACAATGTCTACATTAAGTCCACAAGCATGGTAAGGGCCCATTCTTCTGTAATTCATCTCCACTCTTTGGCTGAAGTCTGAAGCGTGGGCAGTTCAGCTGTTCTTCTACATGGAATTGACCCAAACAAACAGAAGATAGAGCCAGGAAATGTAATGAGATAGGACCTAAGGAATAATGACTTCTCTTAATGGTGATCTGTAAAATATAGAGTCAAGTGTCCTAGGGAATCATTAGTAGCTGACTCAGGCATGTAATGAAAAGCAGAGTATAATTTATATAATGGATCACTTGCGTTTGTTAAAAGAGAAAGGAATCAGCCTGTATGTAACTAAAATGGGGCTGTCTGGGGGGATCCCTTCCTCTGCAGTGATATCTGCTCCTTGGCCAAGCATTGGAAAAGCAGCGCCGAGGCCAACGCACTCCCATGTACAGTGGAATAGGAAGGGTTTTAGTGGAGAGACTTACTATCTGAAGACTCTGTACTCTTCCCTCCCTTCCCCTGTGGGAGATACTTTGAAACCAGAGGTGTTGCATATGTGAATTAGCTCCTGAGTTCAGGGCAAGGTATGAATTACACAGACTCCAGTGAATCATATCTCTGGGTGCACACTCCTGGATGTCAGTCATTTCCAACACAGGCTAATTCTTGGTCTAGAAAATGTGCCAAGTATCATATCTATCAGTTCATTGCATTGACATCTGAGTAATGAGTATTTCACAAGAATGTATTAACATCCTCCAGTGACACAAGAATTAGTGTTATGCATGAATACCCCAGAATTTTTCTGTCTTCTGGTAATTAACTCTTTAGTCAGCTGACCTGACCAGTAAGTCTGGATGGTTTTTGATGGGAAGAAAAAATTTAATTTTCAGGTACAATCTTTCTGAAATTAATTGGTTGTTTGCTTGTAAGCTTTACTTGTACATTTAAAGATTAAAAAATCACAGTTGGAGTTTCAGAGTAAGATCAGTCATTAGAAGATATCTGAGCATATCTTCCTCTTGACTTTCCCACAGGCTGCATGTGTCTTAGACTAACCCATCCAATTTAATTGGTGTTACCTTCTTATCTGTCAGTAACTTTTCTCTATTTACTTTATTATAAGCCAGGCCATCAACCAATCAACAAAGATTTCTTAGACATCTGCCTTGTCCAGGTACTGTTCTAAGTGTTAGAGATACAAAGACAAACAGAGACCATCCCTGCCCTCAGTGAGGTTGCGTTCTATCTGAGGAGACACACTGGATATTGTTTTCTTGGTGAAGACTTTTCTTTGCCCCAGATAATTTGGCTCTGACCTTTCTTGTATTTAATCTACAGCAAATGCCCTATTTGGAATGGGCATTCCTCTGTGGAGGCTTTGATGCCCTCACTGAATTCATCCCTTTAACCTATATTTATGTTGGGTTAATGTTATAGCATCAGAGGTTTAAAGCTACAGTGTACTGTCCAATAGCAGTACAGCACTGTTGCCGGATTTAAAGTTAGGACTTCAGTTTAAATCTTATCTTACATACAACTGCGTGGCTCTGGACAACTCTGGACCTCAGTTTCTTCATCTGCAAAATGGGACAGTTTTGCTAGAGAGCCTCAAAAGTCCCTTCCAGCTCTAGCTCTGGGATCTAGCCTAATGCTCTCGTTTTACAGATAAGGAAACTGAGACCTAGGAAAACAAATGGCTTGTCCACAGTCACACAGGTCATCCAACCCAGGACCTCTAATTCCCAAATCGATGCTCTTCCAATTGCTAAGTTTCCTTAGGCAAAATGAAAATACCCTATACTTCACTGTAGGGATTCAGTCATTCAACAGAAAATTATTAGGTACATATTTGTGTGCTGGGGATACTTACAAGAATGCAATACAACCTCTGGCCTTTTGCAGTGGTGGAGTTAAGGCATTTATCCCAGTGGCTGTAAAAAGTAAAGTGAAGCCTCAGAAGGGAAAAGGGGGAGGGGGGGAGGGTTCTCCATCTACATTTTAAATCCACAGTCACAAGGGCATCTGGGAAGACTTCAGACTCTTCAGCTTTTCACCACAGGCAGCATCCTTAAGATCACATGGAACATCTTGTATGTCCCAATAGTGTGTCCAGCCCCTTAAGAGACCCATCTTTCAAATGCCATTGACATGAGAAGTAAACTGAAAAATTTAGTAACCTTTCTTCTGTCAGTCACTCAGCAAGGATTTATTAAGCAACCAGTAAGGTACTATTCAAAACCCTAAGATCAAAAGGCAAAGAACAGGCCCCACTCACAAAGAAGTAGTGACTGGTGTGTAGAGAAGAAACTCTGTCATCTACTTAAAGTGGAGAGCTTCTAAAAAATCAGTTATCCCTCATATATTTTACTATTTAATAATTTTATTTAGATAGAATTTGCAATACAGTAAATAAAATAAATATCTGATAATATTTATATTAAAGGACCTCCTTGACTAGGCAAGCCAACCTTCTCTAAAAATGTTCTGAATCCTTAGTAGGTGAGCCCTTTTTTCCTACTTAAGATACGTTTTCCATGGTACAGCATCCCACAGTGAATAAACTAGTACTAAGTCTATTGTCAGCCAACTAGCATTAAGTCCCTCCTACGTGCCGGGGACACAAAGAAAGGTAAAAGATGGTCCCTGCCCTCCAGAAGATCACAGTCTGGTTCAGGGGAGACAATACGAAAAGAATCTGTTGGAACAAGCTATAGGCAAGCTAAGTGGGCACTACTGACCAGAGGGAAGGCACTGGCCTTGAGAGGGACTGCAGAATGTGGGACTTGAGGTGAGACGTGAAGGAAGCCAGACACGTGTTTATCTTGAGAAAAGCTTAAGTCAGGATTTGCTTGGAGAGCCTTGATAGCCTCGGTTTAAGATCAGCTCTATCCAGTCCATTTCAATTAAAAAGACATTTCTTTAAGGCTTAGGCAGAGGACGCTGAACTAGCCACACCCCTTGCTCATCTGCAGCACATTAATTTTAAGAGGGATAAAAAGGTGAAAAGAAGAATCAGATGTTTTTATTTCTGTTCACTTAAACAGTCACGTATGAAACACTTCCTATGGACAAGGCACTGGTCTGGGTACTGTAGGTACGAAAACAAAAATGGGGATAGCCCCTGCCCTTAAGGAACCTGCATCTTATTGTAGAAATACCGGGAGCCCACAGAGAATCAAATACAAAGTATATGCAAATTTGTATGAAGGGATTCAGAGAAAGAGGAGAAAGAGAGAGATCACTGAGTGGGGGCAGGGGGGAGGCCTTTGGTGGGAGGGGGCTTGTGAACTTTGCCTTGAAGGAAGCTAGAGATTCTACAGGGCAGAAGTGAGAGGGGAATGCATTGCAGACATGGGAGACTGCTTGGGAAAGGCCTGGAAGCTGGAGATGAGACAGTGTGTGGGGGGAATAGCTGGTGTTTCGGTTAGATTGGAATGAAGAGGGTGATGTGAAGAAAGGCCAGCCATAACAGCCACAATCAGATTTTGGGTGCTTTCAAGGCCAGGCTGATGATTTTCTATTCTATTCTCAAGCCAGTGAGCAGGATGGCCCTTGGTCAAAGTTACCAAGTTCCTTAGTATTAGGTGACATCTGACTGGGTAGCCTCAGTCTTCCCTAGTTGAAGTTTTATTTTTGAGAGGAAGGAACTGATAAAAGTCTTTTAATTCATGTAAACAGTAGAGACTGATTTCTGGCACATGTACATATCTACACATACATACATGCACGCACATGTATAAACACACACACAGCCATTCCTTCCAAATTGATAGGCTCCTGGCTTCCATAGGCAGCCTTCAACAAAAGAAGTATGCTGTGGTTTTCTTCGTAAGGACAATTTCAGACTGATCTCTCTGAATGTTTGCATTCCTATTGGAGGAAGAAATAAACCAGAGGAGCTGGTTTACACAAATTAAAAAGCCAAAGCTGCTTACTCCATGTAGCACAGTTTACAAATAAGAAACCACTATTTATATATGCATTTGGTAAGAACACAAATAAAATCTTCCATTATTGAAAAATTGAATATGTTCTGCCTTCTGCTAAGCCTACGGATGGTCATTCTTTGAGCTTTGTTTTCTTAGAGCTCTTGTGTTTGGTTTCGTTATTGTTTTCCATTGCAGATCTGCCAACCTGAGGCAGTTCCATCTGGGCAGTGGGCCATAATAAAAGAGCTGGAATTGGAACCCAAGTCTTCTGACCCCAAATCCAGGTGCTCTTTCCATTCTACCAAACTGACCTTCATAAGAAGGGTGATGGCACTGGAATTTCAGGTCTGGGGCTTGGCTTCCCCGGCCAGCCCCCACATCCCTCCTTCATTCACTTTGGAACCTTTGCCTCCAGACCCAAAACTATTCTCCCACCCCACCCTACCCCTCACTTTTCACCTTGCTTTGTGGAACTAGCTCTGCTATTGGTCACACTGTTAACAGAGGCAGGAAGGTTACGGGAGCCAATCACAGCAATAGGAGTGGCTGAGATCAATGGGAATGGCTACACAGGGAAGGGCAGAACTGAATAGAGCCATTCATTCATAAGTTTTTATTAAGTATCTCATAAGTGCTGGGCCCTGGAGATACAAAGACAAAAGAAGGAGAAAAGAAGAAAGAAAAGAAGGTTTTATCAAATGCTATCTACCAGGCTCTGTGATAAGAGTTACTGCCCTCAAAAAGCAGTTTCTGCTAGGGGGAAACCCTAAGAACATATATACATGAAGAGAAAAAACCGGAACTCCTCTTAAAATGAATCAACTCTGATGTCAGCCATCATTCTAGAACTTCGAAGACTCTCTTACATTTTCTGGGAAATAAAGTTAACTAAAAATTAATATTAAGAAAGAGCCAACCAGAGGAGTTATCTCCCCACCCCCACCCCCACCCTCCACCATTAGTCACAATCAATGACAGCACTGAAGTCGTCTTTAAATCCCACCCACTGTCCATGCCCATTTCTCAACAGGAAAAAATATATTTCCAAGAAGTGATAACTGTCCCATGATTAAAGCAAGGCACCACAGGAAACATTTCAAACTCAGTTTGAATTCAATTTAAAGTGGTGGTAAAAAAAAGGTGTTTTTGAACCTAAGGCAGACATCTGTCTAAGTGGGCCCTTGAGAGGAGACAGGAAGCTTAGCACAGATGGAGAAGAGGACCCTGGATTTGCATTCGGGAGATTTGGATTGGAATCTGGCTAAGTCTTATCACCAAGCTCAGCTTCAGTTTCCTCACATGTCAAATGAAGGGATTGTCATAGATGGCCTCCAAGGTGCTTTCCAGCTCCGTCTATGATCCAGTAAGAGGTGAATTCTACCCTGTGCTCCTGGAAAGAAGGGGATGCTGAGACAGCTGTGGAAGAGAGCGAAGAAGATAACTGAGCTGTCCATAGACACCATGTCTATCTTCTCTGTGAAGATGTCTTGTTGGAAGTTGTCTCCCTGACGAAGCCTTGAGTTCCACAGGGCAAGGACCAGGTTTTCACCTTCTTTGTGTTTCCAGCACTTTGCAGGAAGCCTGACACACAATAAGTGCTTAATAAATGCATGTTGATTGACAACTATCTGAGATGAATTGCTCTTTGGTGAGCCTGTTTGCTAATCTCTGAATTAAAATGAATGGCCTGGACTTTGCAAAGTCAGTAAGCAGGTTTATCTTTTACTCTGTCTTCTGAGTCCCAGCAAATGCACAGACACACCTCTCTGCCATCCTTACCTAATTACTATTTGAGGTATGCACACTTGGTTTCCAGGAAACAGATTAATTTGGGCTATTACAGTAAGACCTTGTCCATTTAAAGGTCATGTTTCATATGATCTACCCAGCTGTTCCAAGTAGTTCAGAGGCAGAAACTCTCAAGTTCCACCTTCCTTTCTTCCTGCTGAGTCCAGGCAAGGCTGGCACTGGGCCAGGCCCCAGGGATCCAAAGTAGACTCTGCCCTCAAGGAGTTTACCAGCACACCTCATGACTGACATTTGCCAATGGTCTTAGTTTTGAAAAGTTTTTTTTTAAATTATTCTTTTAATCTCTAAAGAAAATTAACTCTCATGAAATTTGTAAAAGTCAAACTTTTAAAGGCATTTCAGTCCTTGGCTGTGTGTTACAGGATCTTACACAATAATCCTGCTTCTGACAATGACTGAATGACTATGAGTAAGTGACCTCACTCTCTGAACCTCAGTTTTCCCATCTACAATTGGAAATAATGATCCACTTTCTGCTGCTCTGAAGCTTCAAGAAAACTTCAGTTTTGAATTTTTCTTTTGGTTCCTATCTGGGATTTCAACTGAAGAGGCAATTCCCAGCGAAGAAATTTCTTCTATGATTGCAAGTCGGCACCTTCTCTCTGTCTTTCTTAGAAAATTGTTGGGGCCACAGAGATGTTTGATGACTCAGGGAGATAGAGCTAGGATGAACTCAGGGCTTCCTGACACCCAGGCCAGCTCTAGGTCATCCACCAAGCCATGCTACTTCTCTTTACAATGCTTTGAACATGTCAAAGTGCTATAGAAATGGCAGCTGTTATTATTAACATCACTATTATTACCATCATGGCCTGGAATCTTCATGAAAAGGATTCAAAATTGCCGCTCCTAATATGCCACCTTTCTACAAGTGGTTGAACTTTGGAAGATTCAAGATTTAGAGCTTAAAGGGATCCTAGTGGTTGGAAAATCCAACCATGTCATTTTACAGCTGAAGAAAGTGAACCTCAAAGAGTTTAAGTGACTTGCCCAAAGTCACACAGCTATTTTAACCCAGGCCTTTCTGACCATAAATTCAGTACTTTGTCCACTATACCAGGCTGCCCCCATAAGTTAACTATTACAGAACTTTCTGTGAAGTCAAGGAAAGAAAGGAAGGAAGGAAGGGAAAGAGGGAGGGAGGGAGGAAGGAAGGAAGGAAGGAAAGAAGGAAGGAAGGAAGGAAGGAAGGAAGGAAGGAAGGAAGGAAGGAAGGAAGGAAGGAAGGAAGGAAGGAAGGAAGGAAGGAAGGAAGGAGGGAAGGAGGGAAGGAAGGAAGGAAGGAAGGAAGGAAGGAAGGAAGGAAGGAAGGAAGAAAGAAAGGAAGGAAGGAAGGAAGGAAAAAAAGAAAGAAAGGAAGGAGGAAGGAATTTTGGGGACTTAGAAATTAAAATATAACTGTGATTCCCATGAAATTACTGAGGGGTGTATGCAAACACACACAGACACATAGAGACACATACAAATTAGTCACTATATTGTGGTTAGGCAAAAAGTTAGGATGAGAATACCAACTATTTTTATTTATTGCTTTTGTTCTGTTTAAGTTCCAAACAAACTATGTGTGTTGCTTCTACTTAGGAAGAGCCAGATGGAATCCCTTTGGATTAGTAGCATCTTCTTTGGACTTGAACAATTACAAAGCCAGGTCAGCAAGAGAAGGGGAGGAGGAGAACCCTGGTTAACTGAAAGCTTTGACTGCATAGAAGTTTCTCAATACAAGCCTTGTGCCCTTTTTTTTTTTTATCTCTTCTACATCTTAGAGCACTTTTTAGAAACTTAATTAAGCACCTTAGTCCATGAAATTCCAGCCTCTGGACTTTAGACTATGAATTCCAAGAAGATATTTAAGTGATTTTGATGAGGTCAGCTCATTCTGAAGAATGCACAAGTCAGCATGGAGTAATGGGCAGAGTGCTAGACTCTGATTCAGGAAGGCATGGGTTCAAGTCTTTCCTCTGACACTTGCCATATTGACATGCATAAGTCATTTGACCTCTGTAAGTCTCAGTTTCCTTATCTATAAAATGAGGATAATATCAGAAGTACTTGTTTCATAATACTGTTGTATAGCTCCAAAGAGATAGTCCTTTTCCAACTTTAAAATGCTCTATACACGTCAGTTCTTGTTTCTCAGAAAGTCAGTGAGGTAATCCATGCAGCTATGACTCCTTGATTTGAATAAGAAAAAACAAGGGTGGGGAAGAGAAGAAGGGAAGGTTCCCCAATAATATTGGTAATGGGCTTACATTCCCACTGAGTAATTATAACTATAGTATTATATTATAACTATATTATATTATTATATTATAACTATACTGAGTTGTCAGACATGGTGATGTGTAAGGACCTTTCCAACTCTCAATCTGTGGTGAAAATGATTGGTTCCATAAGTTTGGCACAAAAAAACTCAGTTACACAGCATGTTGATGGAATGAAATGCTCCACTTCACTGAGTTTTCTGACTAACTTGGTGTTAAGCAGAATACCTTTTCATTTCAACCCTTGTTGGAAAATCTTGCTAAACTATGTTAATCTATATTCTTACCTTACGAAATACAATATCATTTTGCTTAGTGTTGAAGGGTCTCCTTCTGCCTGGAGGCCACCATTCAGATAATCAGTTATCAGGTATCACGACTGATTAAAATGATCATAGGAGATGCTGAACTGTAGACTCATGCATTCATTCACAAGCATTGACAAGAATAGTATATGATGTGTTTTGCAAATCTGAAAATTTCATATCAATAATAGATATTGTTATCATTATCATTATTAGTACTGCTATTACTATGAGGTAGGCACTAGCAAAAACTGTCTCTGTCCTCTGGGAATTCACATTCTACTTAAACAGTCATATAATACAACAAATATCAGATCAATATAATACAAGGGATAGGTGGTGATTGGGGCATAGGAGAGAAACAAAGTTCTATAGGAAAATGTAAGGAAGCAAAGAATTATGTCAGCCTGGGGGAACCAATAAATCCTTAATAAAGCACATGGCGCTCGAGCTGAGCCTTCTATAGAAGACTCTAACATATTCTGATATTTAGCATCCTTGATCTCCTCAGTGTGCCTCAGTGGTGGTTGTGTCCATATCAACTAAATCAAGGATCTACCACCTCTGTATCCAAGTTTGAGCCAGGCTCAGAAAGCAGCCTGCTTTAAGGTAATAATATAGCTATGGTCTGCCTTTAGCCTGCATAACTTGAGGGGAAATGACCCAAGTTGAAATTGGGAAACAGAAGGGAGTGACAGGAACACTGAGCTGGGAGTCCAGTGATCATGTTCAAGTCCAAAATCTGCCACCAGCTAGTATGACTTTGGGAAAGTTATTTAAACTTTGACTTTCAGTTTTGTCACTCATATAACAAAGGGGATGTGCTCGATGGTTCCTTCTAGCTCTAAAATTCTGTTTTTGTATAGCTGCCTCATTTTCTTACTGAGCAACTCTGGTCACCCAGAGTATGGTCTGTCAAAGTCAGTGAGCTGTGAAATTCACTAGGATGCCTGCCAGGTTACTTGTCCTTGAATTGGCTCCTTTCTACTATCCTTCGTGCTTTTGGAACTCAAACAAAAACAACGCAAATCTGCAAATCTGCAAACATATATATATATATATATATATATATATATATATATATACACACAGCCTTCACATAGCTGCCAAATTAAAATCTTCCTAATGCACATATCTGGGGTGCTCACCTGCTGAGAAATTTCCAGTGGTTCCCTATTGCCATATGACAAAATCTAATCTCCTTATACTCAGAGTAAAAGTCTTCCCTGATCCCTTTCCAATCTGCCTTTCCAGAATTAGTTCATGCAAATTACTCTTCTTCAAGCAGTCATGGGTTTCTGCTAAACAGAGCCACTAGCTGTCATCCACTCTTATTTTGTTTTCTCTAGTCTCCATGCATGTACTCAGGTCTGGAAAACACTCCCTCCACATGTTTACCTATTGCAATCCTTCTACTTCCTTCTCAAAGCCTTTCCTAGTCCCCTAGTGGAGAGTGAACTCTCTCCCTCATTGCTTTATATTATTTTGCCCTTATAGCCTTCCTTGTGTCCTGTTACTTGTGTACGTGTCCTATCACTCCTACCATGCTGTAAACTCCTCGAGATCTGGGACCATTTTTATCCCAGTATCACCAGTGCCTTCCTAGTGCAGTTAATAGCCACAGCTCAGATTCCACCTCCCATCCAAGGTGTTTCTTCATACCTCCAGCTGTTATGGTTCTCTCTGTCTCAAAGTCTCTTTTTTCCCCAGCCCCAGCACATGATAGGGACCGAGTAAATGTCTGGTGAATTGTATTAATTGCATATAAACCATGTCACCTCCCTTGAAATCAATCAACCAAATTTATTACTTTAGTCAATAATGCCTTTGTTGACTGTGCCAAGAAGTGACAATTACTTCTTCACATAAAAGCCTAAAATTATGCTCTTTTATTATAGAATAATTTATGCAAACTAGTGGTTGTGGTTGGTTAAGGTTGATTTTCTAATTTCACAGTGGCATTATTCAATTTGGTTTTTGGTGCTACCTATTTCACATTTAGTTTGTGAGTCTCTATCAAAACATGCTGTTTTTCTTTTCCCATTTCTCCCATCTACCATGGTGTGCCAGGTATGAAGATCCCGTCCTTCCTCCCTTCTCCCAGCTATCTCTGAGCCTGATGTTGCTCCCCATGAATCATTCTTCCCTTCCCTTCTCAGACTTTTATGAGTTACTTCCCACAGGTCTCTGAGAAAGTGTAAGTGAAGAAGAGAAATAGCAGAAGAGTCAGTCTCTTTACCCTGAAGTAATTAGCAACTGTCTTAGCCCTTTCCTTTCACTCCTCCCTGTTGCCCTGACATACCTATTATCACTTTTAATTATTTTGCAAGTTTAGAAAAACAGTCTGTAGTAGGTTAGCTTGAGGGGGAGTCTGCATTGGGAGAGTAGTGATGTCACTTGACCTGGACATCTAGTCAAGAGGGAGGATTTTCTCTTGGCTAGTGAAAGGGGAGACGGAAAAGATAAAAGCCGGTAATGATAGTAGGCTGCATGAAGAAGAAGAAGGGGGCTTCTGTCATGGCAATTCATCTACCATTTGGTTGTCAACAGTGGCTTATTGAAACATCTGTTCTAAGTTTGTAATGAAAGAGAAAAATCTCTCACAATATACTTGGAATTTTCTATTAAAACATTTCATCCACTCCCACCCTCCCCTCGGGGGTTCAGGGGATCTCTCTTGCCAAGTTTAGAAACTCAACTGAACCTCTCTTCCTAATCTGCTGACCAGACAAGTGCTTTTCAAGATGGAGTTTATGCATCCTTGATAAAGGTGATTTCCTGTTTGTAGGGGCATTAACAAGCCCCAGAAGGCTGCTTAAATTGTGCATACCTCTTTCAAAACCAATGTTATGATGAGTTAAGTGCAAACAAGTTAGACACATATGGATTAAATTTCCCTTAAAATTCACATGAGTTTAAAAATTAAGAGTTCAGGTGAGGGGCAATGCTTGGCAAAATATGTTCCAATTTTGCAAACCAAACGTAGTCAATAAATACTTGAAAGCTTAAAAAAATTCATAATACAACCAGATTTACCCAACCTTATATGTGTTGCTCATTAAGCAACTTTGATGTATTCATTTGACATCCATTCCATTAGGTGCAAGGCTTAAAGACATGTCTAATCAGCTACTTAATTGGCATGAAACAGCTACTTATATTTGCAGTTTCCAATTCTTTCTTTCCAGAGGAGCTAATTTCACTGATAAAACTGGCTCCAAGGTCAATTTTCAGTAGGCAATGGCTAGGCCAGGTGATGTTCCTTAAATCTCTTTTTATGAAGCTTTATTTTCTGCCATTTTAAATTGCTCCCTTTGCCCAAAGCAAAAATTACTTTGATTTGTGTCTTTCACAGGAATAAAAGTTGTTTGTTGGGTGAAAGCAGGAGAGAAGTATTATATTTAGTTATGTAACTAACACAGATGGATTTGTTTGTTTTTAATATGCAAGTATGGAGAAGCAGGATAGGGAAATAGATAGAGATCTAACCTGGATGTTGGGAAGATTGGGAAGATTAGGTAATTCAAGTCTTGCCTTTGGCTCATAATAGCTGTATGACCCTTGGCAAGTATTATGATTTTTCAGTGTCACAGGCAACTCTCTAAGACTAAGTTGCAGAGAAAGTACCAACCTGCATTGGCAGAGGGAGATCCCACACCAAGCATTCTCTACACCCATTTATTACAGCTATCCAGACAGAGGTCACTTTCTATATGAACCACAGACATTATCCGTAAGGAAAAATTTTCAGTTTAAGTTTTTCAACAAACATACTTATCCTGGAAGGACCAATGACTGAAATTTGCTTTCAGTTTGAATCCTATTAGTGCCAGATATCTCAACCACAAGATTAGCTGGTTCATAACAACTTTGTAAAAAAGGCAGAAGTATTCCATTTGTGCTTAACCCTGCCCATGAGAGGTGTCTGCTACACTATTGCATGTGTGGGCAGGTGGGCAGGACCATGTGATCAGAGTCCCAACAAATGGACAGCAAAAGAATGGGGAAATAATCGAATTCAACAAACACACATGAAATACTTCCTACATATTTAAAGAATTTTGGATTTGGTGGCAGAAAACCTAGGTATATGTGTCTCAGTTCCATGGCTTACTACCTAGGTAAACTTTGACAAATTACATCAACTCCCTCTGTTTCAGTTCCTCAAACTTAAAAAATGGGTCGTGAGAAAAATGATTCGTAAACTCTAGCGCTCTCAGTATGTGGGGACCATGATGATGTACATTCCCAATTCAGCATTCCTGGGAATGCTATATCTCATTGGTGTGGGTTCTCCTTTTAATGGTGGTCAAAATCTTTCATCCCTTTAACTGTGATTTCTGTCCAGGTCTTTCTGTCAATCTTTATTGGGCCCTTGCCTACTTGAGGACATTCTCAATTTTTGGGGGGGAGGGTTGGCTTTGAGTCACTAAATTTTTGATTCTTCAGAATTCATAAGTCTTTTGTTATAGATAAAGCCATAAAGTAGCACTAGGAAAATACTAATGCTAAAAAGCAGGGCCGTTGTGTCAGAGAGCAGGTTGGAATCACTGAAACCACTGCACAACTTCCAAAATGCAATCCAGTCTTATCTTCTGTTCCTATTAATTCCTAGTATCATACATAAATATAGAATAACTTAGTAAGTGGACTAACAAGCCAACTGAAGGTTACAATCTAGGCAATATGCATTTTCATCCACTTTGTTTTTCCTTTTGGATGGCTATACTCAATCTCTTTCCAAAGACCATTGATTTCATTAAAAAAGTACTGGGGTGTTATAAAGATTGAGCAAGCCAGCACAAAATTATACACAAACAGGAATATCTGGAGAGTTCCATTATTGATGTGTAGGGACCCTCCTCTTTGTATTCTGTGCAGGATATTCTCTACTACATTGAGAATCACCCAAAGTGAACAATCTTTAGGTTTGCTACCTCATTTGTTAGTACTCAGTAACTCATTGTTGGACTAAATTATCTTGGTGATCACATCTGCCATCAAATATCGCATAATTTTAATACACAAGCACATGAGGCACTATATCTATATGTTGTTCTTCCCAGTCAATACTACTTTTAAATCAACAGAAAGTAGACATAGTATTATATTATATTTGCTATATTCTCAGCCAGTTGTTTAACTTTTAACTTCTGGTCTGCTATAGAAAATTTCCTCTTAATGCCAGCTTACTCCTTTCACACATTTTCATCAAGGATACCATCAGTGTATGTCTAGACCATGCTCACAAAGATTCATAGAGCAGAGACAGTAGCAGAAATTGTACAGAAATGTTGCTATTCTCTTGGCATCTTTTCTTAATATCTTGAAATTTGATCCCTGAGTACCTTTAAAATAGGATTATTTTGAAAATCGGCTTCTTTTGAACATACTTGGCTAATCTACATCCTCTTACCCCTTTGTCTTCTTACATCTGAGTTTCACTTCATGCAGTGTCTCCTTGCAGAACTGAGACAATGAGAATGGGTTATAACAGAACCATCCACATATTGGCTCCATTTAATCTTTACACCTTGATGTTCTCCCAGGTGGGTTTCTCCATATTTTCTGTATCCATATATTGGGGAAGCCGATCTCTTGTTTAAACAGGTCAAGAAGCCAGCTAGGTATTCACACTGTCCTCAGGAATAGTATACCCTTCTCCTCTTTGTCACTTTCTCATTTATAGTCAATACTGCCTGCTTTGGGGAATGAGAATGGAGAGGCCACACTCACACCTCATTTTTAAGCCTAATTACTTCATTTTAAACCAAAACCATACTTTTGTTATAATTCTTACTTTGAAAAGCCTCAACTTTTCTTCCTCCTCTCTTTCTTTAAGCCATAAGCCAGGGATTGTGTATGAATTTGATTTGTCAGAGAAAGCCAAATAAGACGTTGTTGCTTTTCAACAGGACAGCTCACAGTAAAAGTTCTGTTTGACCATTCAGGGTCAGTTCGGTCTAATGGTCAAGGTGCTGGCGAAGGAGCTGATAGATGCATGTGCTAATTTAACTTGCATGATACAGCTGCAAGGTAGCCTTTTATTGGTGATGAATTTCATCACTCAAGACAGCATTCTTCGGAATTTAGCACGAGCCCATCTGATGTCAGACACCTTAAAAAATAAAATTCCCACTAATGAGCTTTGGCTTCTAAGTCAGACACACTCCTATAATCCCAATATTTTAATTCCACCATTTAGTCTAAAGGTATATTAAATATGAATTTTTATCAAATGGAATGCCTTCCCTTTATTCTCTGGATGGTGACTTTCCCCCACCTAAAAGCAGATCTATTTATTACCAGTGATCACCATGATACATAGATGAACATGTTGGTTTTCTTTTGACAAGTACTCTGAGGCTACAATCAAAATTATAGCTCTGCCCAGTTAATTCAATAAGCATTTATTAAGCACCTACAATGTACCAAGTATACTCTGCTAGGTGCTAGGGATTCAAAACAGAAAAATGTGCCTACCCTCAAAAGGCTTACCTGACTTAGAAGACTTGAGGGCAGATCAATGTAGTGAAAAACATACTGGCTTTGGAGTCAGATGACCTGGGCTCTGTCACCACCTCTGAGACTTGGGCAAGTATCTCGGTCACCATGGGCAAGCCACTTAAGTTTCTTCTACTATAAAATAAGATTAAACTAGATAGAACTGAAGTCTTCTCCAGAAGCAAATCTAGGGTCCTCTTTGTTTTTTGTTTTTTTGGGTTTTTTTTATGTGAACCTATGGGCCTGGGGCCCCTCCTCTAAATTTGACTCCTTCTATTCCCTTTTGTTTTACAGGAGCATCCCTCACTGGGGCAACTTGCAGAAAAATTAATAGACAACAATATTAATGTTATTTTTGCAGTCCAAGGAAAACAGTTTCATTGGTACAAGGTAGGCTAATTCTGCAATGTTTTTGCTTTTGAAGTTTTATTCATGTGCCCAAAGGACTGATGAGTGGTATTTCTGAAATGAAGAAATTCTTTGGAAGCACAAATGAGAAACTGTGTGTAGTTGGTTCCACTTTGGACTGTCCTCAAGTACTTCACCATATTTCTTCCAAAAAGAGCATACCAAGACAGACTGGGGTGGGAGGATGTCTCCACATGCTCCTCTTCTAGATTATCATCCAGAACTTCAACATAACAGCCATGGAATCACAGTTTTAGAGCTGGAAGTGGAGTTAGAAGTCCTCTATTCCTACACCCTCCTCTTCCAGATGAGGAAACAGAGCCCCAGAGAAGTTACATGGCTTGCCCAAGGTCCCAGACGTATTAAGTGGCAGAACCAGGATTTCAGCCCAGCTCTTCAGATTCCACATCCTGCACTCTGGACATTGCACTATTCTGCCTTTCAAGTGAATGAGGGACAGATTCCAAAGGGAGTTCATTACTGAAAATTTTGTGAGCCAGATGACCATTGGTTTCAGGCTTCACTTTGAAGTTTTCTGCCCAGTCCCTGTCACTGTTGGTCTAGATCATGCACTCTGAGTCTACACTAGGCGGGAAGTTAACTCTCAGGATATAGACTAGACCTAGATGGTGCAACATCTGACTAGGTCAGTTATGGTCTACCTCAGTAGTTGAAGTTCATTTTCAGGAACACAGGGTTTAGGGAGGATCCTGAACCAAGCCAAAAATCCACCAGGGTCAAGCCCGAAATTGATTCTCCTTCCCCAAGATTCTTTGCCCAAAAGATGACCTAAAATCAACTGGGACACCCTGAGGAAACTAGGGACTAGTGTGGGTAGCCCAGAGAGAACACAGATTGAAGTGTGTTTCAGAGATTTGAGTGAGAGTGGTATAGTGAAAACAGCCTTAGATTTGAAGTCATACGAACTGAGTTCAGAACCTGGCTATCTTATTACTAAGGCTAACTCACGCAGTCTTTCCATGCCACTAATCTTCATTTCTAAAATCAAAAAGCTGGCTTAGAGGATCTCTGAGGTACTTTTCTCCCAGTTCTCAGTGCCCTCTTCCATCTTTTTACCTGGAACTCCCTCGAGGACAAAGTATTTGTCTTTAATGGAGCTGTGCAAATAGTGAAAAGTCAAGTGACGCAGAATGAGCTATCCAGAGTGTCTTTGGGAAGAAGGCATCAGGGTACAAAGTATGATCCAGAAACACCCCAAAATCTGCCTTCTTCCCTCAGCACCTTCCTGAAGCTGCCACTACAGCTCCAGGTCAACAATATACCTATCCTCCATGACCTCTACAGTTTCTGATGCCATTTCCGTACACACTCTAAAAATTTCCACCTTCCATGATATTTTACTCCTTAGATCCTAGGGCCAGGAGGTTTCTAGACCTGTAGAAATTATTGGGATAGAGCCACTGGGTCAGGTGGTCAAAAAGTACTCCCTCCCTCACCAATCACTATACTTACTAGACATGTCAAAATGTATTACACTTTATCTCTCTGGAGAACTAGAGGCCATCTAGTCCAAACCCTTCATTTTACAGTTGAGAAGAGTGAGGCCCAGAGAAAATGCTGCCAATAAACAGACCTCAAAGTTGTGGCAAGGGCAGAGTCCAGTTTTGGTGTATGGCAACACTTTTTGCTTTCTAACCTGGGAATGGATAAGTTGACCTAGGAGAAGGTGGCCACATCTCTGCAGATCTGATGCTTTCATCTCTCTGCATAGAAGGGTAATGAATCTCCCACCTAGGAACCCTTCAGCCCACCATTTCAACCAGCATTTCCCTAAAAGTTATTATTGCCTTCCCTACCCTGCCTTCCTCCTTTCTGATGGGAGAAAAATCATCATAGAACCAGACAAAGCTGGAAGAGACCTTAACAGCCATCAAGTCTACTCACTCATTTTTTAGATGAAGTGCCCTTACTTACTTGCCCAGGGTCAGACAGCAGTCAATGAGGCAGTTTTTGAACTCAGGTCTTCCAGCATTCTATCCACTGTACCATCTGGCTGTTGCTAAACGTTAGGTCCCTGCTTCTATGACGTTCCAGTCAGTCATCTTACTGCAGCCTATCTCTCTGTTATAGTAACGCCTCCTGGGTTGTGCATAGTGACTTGTACATAGTACACACTTGGGAAATGCTTTTTCATTCCTCCCTTCGTTCTTTCACACACATCCCTGACAAGTAATCAGGGTAGGAATATGGTGTCCAGGGAGGAAATCAAGAGGCACCACCAATTACTCCAACAAAATAACAGACCAGGGCCAGAACAAAAAAAGGTGGTCCCACTAATCTAATCATGTTCATGAATCATTTGTTTGTCTTATTTTCCCAATTCAACTCTGAGTTCCTGGTACAACACTCTGGGGTCCCCAGATCTCCACCTATCCCAGCATCAGTCACGCAGGAAATGCTCAGTATCCCATCACAGATTGTCTTCGTATAGCTATGTGTGTGCCCGTGTCGTTACAGGATCTCCTGCCCCTCTTGCCTGGAACCGTGGCTGGCCAAATTGAATCAAAAGCAGCAAACCTCAACAACTTGGTGGTGGATGCCTATCAGGTATGTTGGCTAGGCACAAGTCTCCCTTTTTGTTAATTTGTTTATTTGAGGGTTTTCAGCCCAGAGTTTCCTATGGCAAAGTAGAAGCTAGAAGGCAGGATGAATGGATGGGTAACCCAGCAACAGCTGACGACTTCCCCATGGTTAATGAGAAACTTTGCAAAACTACAGATTATAAAAACTCCAGGAAGGATTCCATCATCTATCTCATTGGGGGTGGCAGGATGGAAGCAAAGAAGAAGGGCATGTGGCATTCTGCCCACTGAGCTGGGCACTGCCCTGAGCCCAAGGGGTGGTCAGACAGAGGATTTTTTAAACCAACTAAGTTAAACAGTGTGGACTTTTCCTTTAAACTGAATTGGAAAGTTATTGGACTGAATCAATCAGGCACCTTAGTCAAGATGTTGAAACCAGTGGCCTCCTAAAATAGTAATTCAGTAATCAAAAAGCATTTATTGAGCACCTAGTGTGTACCAGGCATTTTGCTAAGCACTGGGGGATAAAAAATAAACACAAAACAATTCCTGACATCAAGTGGTTTATATTAAATGAGGGGTAAACAACATAGATGTAGAAAAGTGACCCACACTCATGTGTGTGTGTGTTAGTATATTTATATAGAGACAGAAAGAGAATAAATATAAAACAATATTGTGCAAAATGGTGGAGGTACAAGTACCAACGAGGAAACTTTTCCTATATCCGGTAAGTCTTGAAGGAACCAAGGCAGTCTGAAAGGTGTAAGTGAGGAGGGAGAGAATTTGCAGCATGGAGAGTGGGGAGCTTATGTAAAATCACCAAGGTAGGAAAAAGAAAGTAGATGCATATGGCCAAGAGGTACAAGACATGATGGAGGACAGAAGCAAAGAATATCAAGACATCATTGCTCTCAACTTTGATGATTCTCAGGTCTGCAAATGCACTAGGAGTAGTCTTATATTCATTCCATAAATGTAACAAAGCTGTACGATGCACTCTACTGGACACTGCCTACCATGTTAACCTTGACCCATAACCCACTGATGCTCTCCTCTGCAATACCTCCCAAGCACTTCTCCATCCTTGGCTTTAAGACCTGTGGGGAGGAGAAGCTTCCTTCCTCCTTAGGCAGAAAATTTCCTGTTTAAAGAACTGCAGATGGGAGGCAAGTTGTTCTATCAAGCCTAAAATTGCCTCTTCACAGCCTCTGTCTGCCAATGCTCCTAATTCTATCCTTGCTGGGATATCTCTATGCATCACCCATATGTCTCTATTTTGCAAATCTCCTGAAAATTCAATTTGGTTCGTACTGCTCCATAGTTCCTCCCAGCACACAGTAGGTACTTTAACAGGTATTTGATGCATTGAACCAATTTTTAAAATGAAAACATTTACGGTCATTGGCAAGTCATATTCTAGAGTATGCTTTGTCCCTGAGGAAGCTCTTATCCTTGGATGCTAACTTAAGAGTGCTTGAACATCCACGAGGAGGAATGAGGCAGCGCTTCTGTCCTCTACCCTAATCAGACAACATCTGGTGTATCATACTCTGTTTGGGGCATGGGAGCGGGCAGAGTTTAAGAGTATTTTGAATGAACTGTGGAGTAGCCAGAGAAGGCATAACCAACATAGTGAAGGACCTTGAGTTCATTTCATAGGTTTAAGGACATGAAAATGTTAAGTGGGAAAGATCTGTGATCAAGTGTGTGATGAGCTGTCTTATGGAAGAAGGATTAGTCTTGTTCTGCTTGACTCGGGGGGGGCAGAAGTAGGAGTAATGGGAGGGGCAGCTACAAAGAGGCAGATTGAATGTATGTCAAAGTGAAGTAGGCTGCCAGTGGGGAATAGAAGAGGTCTTCAGACAAAGCCTAGATGATCATTGATTGCGGATGTCATACTATGGATTCTCGCTCAGGTACTGGTTGACTTGGCAGCCTCAGACGTCTTTTCCTAATCTGAGATTCAGTGACTACGGGATAACATTCCCCACTCTGAATTGGGCAGCATTGCATTTTCAGTGTGAAAAGGAAGTCAGATGCAGTGTCAGAGTTAACTTCGGTATTCTAGGACTGGGAGACATTCCACTCCAGCCTCTCAAGTTCTTTGGGCTCTCAAGCCCCGATTCTTCTGAGAAGCCAGTCATGAGCAAGACAGGCCCAGAAATCTGATTGAATGAAGGCATTTCCTCTCAGTGTGCCTGATCAGCCATAATTCAGCAATCTGTTGGGTATACCAGTAGCCTTTATTCGTCCATCTAAACTGTTGATTTATACATTTAAACAGAAATGAGTTCTCTGAGTTTCAAAAGCAGCAAATATAGGCCCCAACTCAAAGACTCTTCTCATGGAAACATTGGGAAAGGGAGAGGAGTTTGTTTTGCTCTTAAATTTACTCCCAGAATCCAATTAGGATCGACAACGTTTATTAAGCAATCATCTGCCCATGGGAGCCTACTCTTTGGAGCTGCTCCTTCATAGATGTGTCACTATAGGCAACTTGCCTACCTTTTTGGTCCTTGGTTTCCCCAGCTGAAAAATGATGAAGTCAGATGGGATATTCCCCACTGTTCTCATAATTCTTGCAGGCTCATAGATTTACAGCTGGAAGGGACCTTAGAGGTTATTAAATCCAATTGTTTCATTTGACAGATGAGTAAACTGAGGCAGAGAGGTTAAGTAACCCAAGCAGGGTCACATAGCTAGTGACCTGAGGGTCATCCCAACTGCAAGGCATGGGATTTATTCATTGCTTGTGACACTCCTAAGAAAGACCAAAAGCTTTGACCATTCACCATTGAGTAATCTTTGAAGTTTCTTGCCCCTCCTATCTCTCTTTCTGACTATACTGCATTTCCCCTCTGTTTTCTTTTCCTCGGTTCCTGTGTTTAGAACTTCTGGATCAAGCTATTCTCTAGTATTACAGGCCCAGAATGTTATTGACTTGTGCTCTACAAAGGTCCTTACAATCCATTGGCACTGATGTCTGTGGTGTAAGAGAAAGGGCCCTTATTCTAGAAGTTTGTTTCTGACCCTGTCAGAGGCCTTGCCATGGTGGCAGGCTTAGACAAACATGGCAGTCAATGGTAGGCGCCAGAGGTTTTCCCAAATCCCTGGCAGTCTCCAGACCCTTACTTCAGTTATGAAAAAAAAAAGGTGGGGGCAAGCTCAGGCATCTCCTCCTCGAAGGAGAACAAGTAGAAATAGTCCCAGCAAGGAAAGTTTCTTGTCAAATCTCTGTCAGTCAAGTCCATGAGCTTTTCTAAAGGCCTCAAGTCTGTGAAAGTGAAATGTTTTCTTTTGCAGCTGCGGGCTCCAGACTTCCAGCTGTCAAGCCTCTCTACCCTCGATGATGATAGATGGGTTCCCCACTGTTTTATTGGAGCTATACTATGAAAGGAGAACATTAACATTAAGAAACAATGCCCATCTGGGGAACACCCAGACTTACCACAACATTGTAAACTATTATAAAGGAAACAAATTTGTGAAAAGAGACTGCAACCAAAATGTGGGTGTCCAAATCCTTTTCTTTGGAGTTGCTAGTTCTCCCTTATACGTGTGAGGCATAATTGGGTCCCTGTGATGAAAACAATGCCTTTATTCATTCCTTTGTTGTAGACAATCACTCTTTCTTTGATCCTGCTAGAGCCATGATGTCAAGCATGCTTTGAATATGCTCGACTCTGATTCATCACTTCTTGTTGGGACTCTCAGTGCCCTGTAATTGAAGGTGTTGTCCTTTGCAGAAACTGATATCCGAAGTGAGAGTTCAGGTGGAGAATCAGATACCAGGAGTCCATTTTACCATCTCAGCCATGTGTCCTGATGGGAGCAGACATACAGGGATGGAAGGATGCAGAAATGTGACCAGCAGCGATGAAGTATGTAGACATGGGGACCCTCCCCTCTCAGCCCCTTCAGAGAATTCAGCTAGGGAATGTCAAAGTTAGAAGGGACCTTAGAAGTGGCCTTCTCAAACGGTTTGTACTCATTGTACCATGGAGGAAACTGAGGCCAAAAGAAATGCTCACGTCCTCCCCATGAGCAGCACAATGCTAGTACATCCTAAGTGCTCGAAAAATGCTGGTTGACTTGATTTCCTCATGGTCATAATGCTAGCCAGCAATGGAATTAGGACTTCAATCCAGATCTTTTGGCACATGGGCCAGGGCACTTTCTACTACAGGATTCTGTCTCAGGCCAAGCTAATCTTGTTCCCCAATAACTCAATTATTTGGCACCTTTTCTCAGAAAGTAAATTAGGTGGCAAACTCTACTGAAATTTGGCGAATTTGTAAGGCATGCTGTTTTTGAAGGAATGCTTATGTTTGGGTTTTATTAAAAGGATTTCTTGAACTCCTAAAGTGCTTGTCTTTGTCTCGTGAAAGCGCTTTCCAATATGGACATGTTCTCCAAATTTAAAAATCTCGGTGCCAACCTCTTGGGACAAGAGCCTTTCCAAGCATTCAGTATCATTCAGATAATTTAATGCCTTAATGTCTTTTGATCAGTAGTGTTATGGAGAGAGCACTGGATTTGGAGTCAGAGGAAACCTGGGTTCCAATCTCAGCTCTATTGCTCATGACTTTTATGATCTTGAGGAAGTCACTTTCCTTCTTCAAACTTCAGTTTTGTCATCCATAAAATTAAAGAGTTGGCTTTGATTTAACAAGCATTTCATTGAACACAAAAATAGGGTGCTCAAATAGCTTATATTCTCTTGGATTGGCTTAGGTTATTTACATGGTTCCTTCCAGCTCCAAATTCTGTTTGTAATTTACCAATTTCATTATTTTGTCTCTTTGCTAGTAGAAATTTTGCTAGTTTCTACTCCAAACATTCTAGGAGACAAGGACAAATCGCTTGGGATATAGGTAGGAGCAAAAATGGGTGAAGAATTAGAAGAAGATAGATTTAGGAAAACATGTGGGTCCTCAAACCACTTTACTGATAGCACTGGATCCAACCTACCTACACAGATTCCTGGAGCCATAATTAAAAGAAAAAAGGAAAGAAAGAATTAAAACAAGATTCATATGGAATGGTGTCATGCAAATGAAGGGACAACTTTGGGGTGGGAGGCAAAATCTGGCTTCTACTGCTCTCTCTGCCCCCTCTGCCCCTGGGTGACCTTGGCTAGGTTACTGAAAATCTCTGGGCCTCAGTTTCCCCATCAATAAAATTAGAAGTGATACTTGTTGATTTGTAAAGCGTTTTTTTCCAGCTCTAAAAACGATTTATAATAATATAATTTTTGAAATGAAAGAGTAAAAAAGAAGAGCAAAGAAAACAAAGACAAGAACCCATCAAATAGATTCTTTAGAAGTCCACACCTGTCCTGCCCACGCAGTTACATTTCAAATTTCAAACATGATCACATGCAATGGGAATAGGATGCAAAATTTCCAAAGAAGTACTTGAGTATGTGATGTTATTTGGTACTTTAAGAACATAAGGAAAATCTTCTAACTTGTGAAATGGTGGTCCTGATTTCTGGGAACATATTCACAAAATTCTGTAAATTTCTGTTAAAATTGGACTATTGTTGCCTTTCTTTCCAGAGAGTGCATCTAGACATTAGAATGAAACTTGGACTTCATTTTTTTTAATTTCCCTAAGAATTAGCTAGGAAGTTTAGAATCTTTGGGTGCCAGAGACCATCTCAAGCTCCATCAAATTATATTTAAAAAAAACCAAATTATTGCAGTTTTATGATTCTTATTTGTTCTTCTTTGATCACCCCTATATTGATTTTTTCCTGTAATTTTCTAACAATTGTAGTATCTGGGAAATTCTACCTCTACTCTCAGCTCTCCCCCCATCAAACTTGCGTGACCCTGGGTAAGTCCTTTTCTTTCCTTGGGCCTCAGCTGTCTCCTTTGTAAGATGAAAAAAGGAGGCTGTTTTATGTTCATCTCCTAGTTCCCATTCAGCTGTAACAGAACATAATTCTAAGTTTCTTGAACATTGTCTTAGGTTTTTATGAAGGAAAAAGAGCAACTGAGATCTGCAGTGGAGAGTTCTTGAAATGCCCTTGCTCAGGAAGGGTTAACCTCTTAGGAGCAAGCCTTCCTTTCAATAGTCCAGGCTTGGCAGGCTCCTCTTCCTTAGTTCTAACATTCTTCCTCTTCTTTGTCTAATTCTTTTTCTCTTTCTCCTTCAACCGAGTAGTACAAACAGCATTACTCTCGGGAAAACTCATATGACCTTTTCATTACATAAACTCCTTAGTTAGGTTTTGCTATTAATGTTGGCAGCACCTTATGCTACAAACCTTCTTATGCCCCCACACATCTGTTAATCCTTAGGATTCATGTGCATGAAAAAATACAACTTTTTAAATGCAGCATCAAACTGTGCTGATTTTTAAAACAATCCCAAACAATAGCCTACATCAACCTAACCCATTTTAAATGGAAGAGGCTTAGTTTGGTTATCTTTGATTAAACATAATGCCTACGGACTAACAAGAAAGGTTACAGAAAATTGTGTGTCTTAGTTGTAATGGAGGACAGACAAGCAGAGAGGATTTTTCCCTTTCCAGAACTGTTCAAGCCTCTGAAGGCTTTAGGGTAGTCCAACAGTGGAGCCCATGTAGGTAGCCAAGAGGAGGAGATTAGCAAGAAAAAGCCACAGGGCCATGACAGGGTTCCTGGTTCATGCCAGCCCCAAATGCTTCCCTCCGGGCCTAGCAATGCCCACCAAGGAGATGAAGCCATTCAGAGTGGTTGCCTCCCTCCCCTGCACTACCTGGGGTCCTCTGAGGTGAAAAAAAGAGAACTTCTGAGCTCCCAGAGCAGCTCACTCCCATTCTAAAGGAGAAACAAAGCTTCATACGCCACAAGGAGGACCAGAGAATCTGCTTCTTTTTGTTCCTCATTGAAGAGAAAGTAGAGGTTTCTCCCTGAGCTGGCACAGAGCAGGAAGAGAAAGTGGAGGGTTTTCGCCTTCCGCTCAGGCCTCTGGGAAAAAAGAAAAGAATGAATGTCTGTTAGAGCAAATTGCTCAGCCAACTGGGAAAGCCACAGGGGAGCAGCCCTCCACCTTAGCCGGTGGAAGCAATCCACTGTGCCAAATAGTCCATGACCCTGCATTTTACCTAGGCGAGAGCCGAATACTGAGCAGAGAAAGCCCTGGGCTTAGAGCCAGGGGGTCTTGGTTCAAATCCCAGCTTGGATGTATACCAACTCTGCACCCACAGACAAGTCACTTAATGTCTTCAGAGTTCAGAGAACTCAGAGCTAGGAAAGAACCTTAGAGGTCACCCAGTCCACCCACTTTGTGTTACAGATGCATAACAGGAGGCCCAGGGAGGTGAAGTCACTTCCCCAAAGTCATAAAGATGAATTCCCGGAGCTGAAATTCCAACCCAAGGCCTATGATAACAGGCATCTGCAGCCCATTGTGTCCCACCACCTCACCCCATCTATTAATGGTGCTGGGACAGCTCCTTCGGAGGACTGCTAGGAGAAATCTCATCAAGTACCACAGAAACAAAAGATGGTATGAGTGCCATTGTCTTTTTTATTGGTAGCTCATTTTCATCTTTGTAAATGGAGTTCGGACAGAAGTGTTCAGAACAAGTTACCATTTTCCGATTATTTCCTTCTGTTCACTGTTTTATGGATTAGTATGTTGGTGGTTATAATAATGACATTTTGGAATTGCCTAAAGCCTTATCAGTAAGCATTTATTAAATACCTACTGTGTGCCAGGCACTGTGCTAAGCCCTGAGAATACAAAGAATGTCAAAAACACAGTCCCTACCTTCAAGTAGCTCCCATTATAATTGGGGAGGCCATCTGCAAACATCTATCTGCATACAAGACCTACACAGGATAAACGGGAGGAAATCTCCAAGGGAAGTCACAGGCATTAAGGGGCAGGAAAGGCTTCTTGAAAAAGGATTTGACTTCAGTCTGTCTCTAAGGTCATACTCTTTAAGCCTGCTGAAATCATCAGCAATGATTCTTATCAGTAAACATGTAATAAGTGCCAGGCACTGTGCTAAGATGCATGGAAAATGTCATTAATCACAAGCAGGAGGGCAAGTGCCCAAGGCCAGGGGCAGTTACATGGTGTGATCTGGGTTACTGATGGTCCCGGAACTCTCTTGCTGGATTTCACGAATCCAGCATCACAAAACGGCAGTCACTACCTGATTTCCAAATGAGAGGGCAGGGCACAAGAGTGTCTTCAGAATCTCTTGCTCCAGCGTAGTAACAGGTCATGGATAACAATAATAGGTACCAACCCTAAAGCTGGAAGGAAATGCAGAGGCCATCGGATCTACCCCCCCACACACACACACTCATTTTAGACAGGCATTAACTGAAGCTTAACTGAAGCCTAAAGTCACAACTGTAGTCATGACGGAGCCCATGTCTTCTGACTTGAGAGAGATGGCATTGGCTGGCTTGCCTCTGGTGCGGCCCAGTCATGTGACCAGGAGCAGTTCCCTCAACCGCTGACTGCCTCAGGAAATTCTCTAAAACCTTAAGTCATAAAGGAGGTCCTGCTCTAAATCAGTAGGAAGACTTTCTGCACTGAGAGTTCACCGTGTAACTGAAATTCAGTTCCAAACTGATGAAACATACAGTGGTTCTTCCTTCAGGGCTTCCAGTGTCTCACGATGTGGGCAGATATTGCTGATGTTGCAGATCTTGGTGCATCAAATGCCTTCTCATGCTACACAATTCCTGAAGCATAACTTCACAATAGCTTTCCTGAGTGGACCTAACCAAGCTGCTGGCCACCTTTCTCTAGGCATGATGTAAGGGAAAACTCCTTAATAATTAAAACTGTTCACAAGTAGAATAGGCTGCTTTGGGAGTTGGTGGAAACCCCATTCAGCCAAGACCTTCCAGATACTTTATTGGGTCTCTAGTAGAGAGGCTGTGCAGGATGAAATGGCCACTGATTCCTTTTCAACTAAAGGTTATTCACTACAGAGGAAAGAGCACCAGAGTTGGCATGACAGGATGTGGGTCCAGATCCGGACTCTGTTGCTTGCTACCTGTGGGACTTTGAGGAAAAATCACCAACTTCTGTGGTCCTCAGTTTCTTTATCTACAGAAGAAGAGGGCTAGAGTGGATGATGTCAAAAAGTCCATCAAGGTTGAATTTTATGGTCCTGTGAACTCTGGTATTGCTCATCGTTGACTGTTTTGTGCTGGCCATTAGAGCACTTAGACTGGATGTCTCTTCTCCCTCGATCTCAATACATGATTAAAGAATCAAAGGTTTAAAATTGGAAGGAGCTGATGATTCTCAGATCTAAGTATCTAGCCCTGACCCCCAGTCTTACATCTACAGCTGCTTACTGGACATTTGGAATTGAATGCCTTGTAGACATATTAAACTCATCATGTGCAAAATAAATCTCATTATCTTCTAACCTCTGACCCTCCCTTCTTCCTCACTTTCTTATTCCTGTCAAGGACTCTGCTATCTTTCTATTCACCCAAGTGTCATCCTTATCTCTGCACTCTAGGCGGCACTGGGCCTGGAGTCCAGAAGACTTGAAGTCAAGCCAAATTGTGTGACCCCCTGCAAATCACGTATCCTGTGTCTGCCTCAGTTTTCCTCAGTCCCTCGAAATGGGGATGAAAACAGCCCCTCCCTCCCAGGGCTATTGTGGGATCAAATGAGATAACATTTAACTTACACTTAACTTAGTGCTTTGCTCATGGTAGGAGTTTAATAAATGCCTTATTCCCTTCTCTTCTTCCATCATTCTCCCTCACCTCCAATATCATTTTTTTCCAAGTCCTGTTGATTTACATTCATGAGATCTCTCATGTATGCCCCTTCTTTCCTCTGCTACTGCCACTGCCCTGGTGCCATAATCATCCTGGACTATTTCAATGGTTTGCTGGCTGTCCTCCATGCCTCAAGCCTCTCCCACTCCAGTTCTTCCTCCACTCAGTTGTAAATTAATCTTCCTAAGGCACAGATCTGCCCAGGCCACTCCCCCTCCCCCCATTCAATAATGTCCAGTTGTTCCCCATCACCTCCAGGCTCAAATATAAATTCCTCTGGTTGGCTTTTAAAGCCCTTCACAGCCTACCCCTTGCCTCATTTAAGTCTTCTCATACCTCAAACCCTTCAAACACTCTTGGAGTCAGTGACACTGGCCTCCTTGCTTTTTCCTCCCAACAAGCCATTTCATCATTCCATTTCTAGATTGAAGGCATTTTCCCTAGTTGTCCCCCAGGCTTGGCATTTTCTCCCTCCTCATGTCCATCTCCTACCTTCCCTGGTTTCCTTCTTCAGATAAAATGTTCCATTCTACAGAATGCCTGTCTGGATCCCCTGGAATAACAGCTCCTTCCCTCTGTTCATTACTTCAAATGTATTCTGGATCTATTTTGTTTGTGCCAGTGAGCCAACAAGTATTTACTAAACATCTTCTATGAGCCAGGTACAGTAATAAGCACTCAGGATACAAAAAAAAAAAGAGGCAAAAAACAAAGTGTTTGCTCTCAAGGAATTTGCAGTCTAATGGAGACAACGTGAAAGCTATTATGTACAAAAACACTATATACATGATAAATTGGAAATAATCATCATAGGGAAAGCATGAACTTTAAGGAGGATTGGAAAAGGCTTTCTGTAGAAATTGGGATTTTCAACTTAGACTAGAATGGAACCAAGAAATCCAGGATCTGGAGATAGGGAGCAAGAACAAAGGTCTGGAATTTAGAGATGGAGGGTTTTGTGGTAGGAACAGCAAGAAGGCTTTTGTCATTGGATTGGTAAGTACATGGTAAGGTTGGGATGGTTTGAGATAGAAGAAGACTGTAAAGGTAGGAAGAGGCGTTTGACCTTGGAAGCTTTAGGGACCTCCTGGAGTTTATTGAGTAGGAGGATGACATGGTCATATCTGGGCTTTATGAATTAGATAGCTAAGTGGAAGATGGACTGGAGTGAAGAGAGATGAGGTTGGGAGACACCCCCCCCACCCCAGCAAGCCATTACAATAATCCAAGTGTGACACGATAAGGGCCTGCACTAGGGAGGGAGCAGTGATAAAGGAGAGAATGGGGCATATACTAGAGATAAAGTTAACATTGAAAGAACTCGGCAACAGATTAGATATGGGGAGAGAGTGAGGAGTCAAGGATGAGAGCTAGTTTGCAAACGTTATTGATGGAAGGATGGTGGTGCCCTTTACAGAGAAGTTTGGAAGAAGGGAGGGTTTGGGGGAAAAGATAATGAGTTCAGGTTTGCACATGTTGAGTTTAAGATGTCTATGGGACATACAGTTTTAGATGTCTCACAGGTAGTTGGAGATGGTTTCTTGCCCATTAGACTGTAAGCTCCTTGAAAGAATTCCTTGCCTTTGTTTGTATCCCCAGCCCTTAGCACAGTGTATGGAATATAGTAGGTGCATAATAAATGCTTGTTGACATTGGCTTAAATGTCAAGGTCAGCCCATCTACTTCCACCATCACTCTTGGCTGGAAGATAGAGATATATTTTTGGGAGGAGAGATGGCTGGAACCTGTAATGCCCACTGTGCTTTGTTTTTCACCAGGTTCTGTTCAATGTCACTGTGACCATGGATGTATGTGATGGAGCTGGTGGGAGAAGCTATGCCATCATCAAGCCTATTGGCTTCAATGAAAGCACTAAAGTGCACATCTATAGGAACTGTAGCTGCCAGTGTGATGATAGCAGAAGCCCCAAACGGAAATGTGCAGATGAAACTCTCTTAGGTCCTACTTGTCCCCAGTGTGATGGTGACAAGTGCCATTTTGATGGAGATCAATCCCATCTGGACAGTTGCAAGGCACAAAAGAACCAGCCCATTTGCAGTGGTCAAGGTGTCTGCATATGTGGGAAATGTTTCTGTCACAAAACTAAACTTGGAAAAGTATATGGAAAATACTGTGAAATGGATGACTTCTCCTGCCCATATCACCATGGAAACCTGTGTGCTGGTGAGCTCAAAACTTTGATTCCACTTTTACTATTCCATTTTGCACTGGTCTATGTGTTAACATTGCATGAAATTACCATGTGTAAATTTAGCATCATTGGATTTGGCCTGACTATCTAGGCTTAATATGGTAGACGTGTCTAAAAAATTGTTGGGTACCACAAGGCATATGCATTTATGTTTTCAAATCTTTTCCAAATGGCAACACTTATCTACTTCCTGGCTTTTTATAGGGAGAAGAAATAAGAGGGTCAATCCCAAGTAATTTTTGATATGTGTCTGCTGGTTGCCAGAATCAGATTCACTAACTTCACTCATTTGAGCACACATGAACATTTACTTTCCTTGAGAGCTCAGAGGATGTTCTTTCTGTAAGAATTGTTGGGAGCTACTCATAAGTCAACCCATTTCCCATCTTTGGAAAAAAAAATTAGGAAAAACTAAAACAAAACTTGTTCTGAGTCTCCAATAAGTAGCTGCTAAAGCATAGGGACTTGTAAAATGTAACAGGCAGTAGAGTACAGTGTCCAGGGCTTGGAGTCAAGAAGACTTTAGGTTCAAATCCCACCTTTGACACATAGTGACTGTGGAACCCTGGGAAATCATGAAATCTCTGTGCATGTCAAGTACTTTCTTAGAGCTTATCTACTAAATCATAGATAGGTTTAATTTGGTTTGGAGAAGAATCTCTCAATCTGGGAAGCTGATGAAATCACAGATATTTTACACACATACTATGAGGGAGCACATTATTCATTATTTACTTGTATGCCTGGCAAATAACTTCTCTGGGCCTGTTTCTGCAACTCTAAAATGGGGATAGTAATAGCATCTACCTCATGGGGTTGAGGAGAGGATTAAATGAGATAACATATATGAAGCACTTTGGGAGGTTTAAAGTGATTTGTAGGTTGTTATTATTATTATTAATATTTTTCATATTCACTTAATATAAAAACACATTTAAGTTTTGTATGCTGACAGTTAGAACATTAGTGTAATGATCAAAAACAAAGGTTGATAATTGTTCAGGAAAATGAGTCAAAGGGCAGTTAGGTTGCACAGTGGATAGAGGACCAGCCCTGGATTCAGGAGGACCTGAGTTCAAATCTGGCCTCAGACACATAACCCTTACTAGCTGTGTGACCCTGGGCAAGTCACTTAACCCCATTGCCTAACCCAAAAAAAAAAGAGTCAAGCACTTGATTTGAAATAATCCTCTATTTCTCCATTGTGTTCCATGTACATGGCATTTAAGAATTAGAATCAGCTTATAAATTATCTGATCATGTTTACTGCCATCTAGAGTTAAGAGAAAAGACCTGGGTGAAGCACAAAAGTTCATTGTGTGGCATTATAAGGCAATCTCTTGTCGTGATTAGCCAAATACATTTCAATTATCCATTTCCTCTGAAATCCATTTACCATGAAGACATCTGTTCATTTATTTCAGTAACATCTAGCAACTTTGTAGTAAGTGATAGCAACTTATATGAATTACTCACTATCTAAGTATTATCAACAATTTCATCAAATGAAGGCTTCCTTTTGACAGAGTAAATGGTGTGTCAAAAAACTATGATAGGTAGACTTTATTGCCCTGTCTAGGTTTAAAACTTTAGCAAATCCCGCTAAAGGACATAGTATGCTACAGTGGACCAGGAGCCAGCATAGCTGAATTTGAGTCTCGGTTTGGGGACTAACTAGAAGGGTGACTTTGAAGAAATACCTTTAATTCTCCAGGTCTCCATCCCTCATCTGTAAAATGAAGGTGTTGGACTATACGATTTCAGAGAGTTTCAAGTTGGAAGAAAATTCAACATCATCATCTAGTCCAACCCAAAGAGGAAAAAAGAGTTCCCTTAGCACCCCCAATAAGTGATCATCTGGCCTTTCCATCTCTTCCCATTCCAATAATCAGGGGGCTTTAAACATTTTTTGTGTCATGATCTCTTTGGCAGTCTGAGGAAGCCTTTGGATCAGTTCTTGGAATGCTATAAAATAAAATATATGAGGATTACAAAGGTAACTAACTGGATTGAAATAGTTATAAAATACTCAAAAGCAAATTCATGGACCATACTTTATGAATCTTTCAACTTATGTAGCTACTGATCAGAGAGAGTATTTCTTGGTCATTTTGTGTTAAAGATGTTTTATATCCAGAATATTTAACTTGCCATGCCTTATTTCAACAGTGAGAGTATGAATACTTTAGAAAAGGCAGAAGCATTAGCCACCCTTTACAAGAAATGGTCCTATTTTTGAGCTAGGTGTTTTTTTCTGTATCTAATTTTGGACCTCAAGGAGCATAGAAGTGTTACTGAAGATTACCCACATGACTCACAACACTGTTACAAATCCTCAGCATCTTTAAACCAACATTAGGACCCTAAAGAACCATTTGGGCTCCTTGGGTGAGCAGTATGGAGTATGCTTCAAATCAAGTAGAGCCAATTTTTTAAGAAAATTCATTTGAACATGGTGAGGAAGAGATCCTAAGACAGAGGAGTTATGATAGGGAGGGAAGAGGGGAACAGGGCTAGACTGGAGAGAAGATCACTTAAACACGTGGCCACTGGAGGAGCAAGGTTGCCATTTTGTAGTTTTCTTTTTTGACTATTTTCCTCTACCTGTGCCCATTCTGATGCCTCATCATGGCATGGAGATAACTCTGTCTTCACAAAGACTATTCAAATAAAACTGGAAGGCTTTACCAAGATGGCAAGGCTTCAAGTATAGTCCTGACAACAGACTGAATTTGTTTTCAGAGGACCAATCTAATGGAGGGTGGAGGGGCACATTGCTAGCAAGCTTGCCACCTGGTGATGGCTTATTTGGTCCTCAGTCCTCTGGAGCCCCCTTCTACCTCTCCAGTGATGGTTGCCAAGTTTTGAGAAAGGAGTAGAAGTTGTCTAAAAATCACATAGTGCTTAGATTGTTTATTCATTTTAATTTGACCATTAGTACTCTGTGAGATCCTTATCCAGTGACCAACAAAAAGACCTGAGGAGGAGCCATCATGTCAATCTTGACATTTCTATGAACAAAAGTAGAAATTGTAGCGAAAATGATGGATGACTCATAGGTACCCCTTGAAGAGGCAAAGTAAAGCATTGACTGAATAGGTTTTATCATATTCCCAAAGGCAACAAGAAGTATATTTCAGTATTAATGGTAAATATTTGTAGGAAGCCCACCATGAAAATAATTAGAGCTTATCTATCAACACCGTTTGCTGAAGATCAGGTGGTAGAGAAATTCTGCAAAAAAATTGCTAAGACCCTACAAATTAAAATCAACATATACTCTGATCCTCACCAATTTCAAATTTAAGGTAAGAAAAGGGGAGGATGAAGAGAAATATATAAGAAAGCAGATAGTTCAAGAAGACTGCTTACAAGTCTCTTGCCTTGCCTTTATATCACCAGTGTTCTCTTTAAGAAAACAACTAGTTGGCCCAGGACATAGTATGTACCCTCTAACACTATATATTAGACTATTAGTTTAATAAACAGGAAAAGATTTGTCATTGTTGTGCCCAGGGTCAGCGGTCTGCAACCAGAAAGACCATTGATTTGTCAGAACTAAGATGAGAATTAGTAAAAAGTAAGAAGAAAATGAGAAAAAGGTGTGACTTACATTTGAAAAACCTTAATCATGCACTATTTAAACTGACTGACAATAAAACATGGGAAACAGACAATAGAAGTGATATCCACAGTGATTACAAGAATTTTATCCAGAAGTTTAACCAACGTGAATTAATTGCCACAACAAAGGAATCAAAAGTGCCCTGAAATGCCTTACCTAGCAACATCTGATTTACTTGCCAATTGGAAAGGTGAGTACCAATGGCAACACCTGGTTAAGAAACAAACTTGTTTGTAAAATCTCCTGAAGAAGGATGGTGGACAATTGCTAATAAAGCAGAGAGCAGTGGAAGGTCAAGCCAGTTTTGTTTTGTTTTGTTTTGTTTTTAAGTTTGGTAAGATGTCCAACTAAAAAATGGAAGGAGTGCTATGAGCAAGAAAAATGGAAAATATTTGTAAGATTCGTGACAAGGAACTTTTTTGTCCATCAACAAGAGTAGACCCATCACACTTGAATCATTTACTTGGGGGGTGTGAAATGATATAATGCTAATGACATCAAGCCTCAGAAACCTGCAAAGCTTTTGGGAATAGATCTGTAATCACTCAAAGGAATTTGGCCTGATCATCCAAGCCTGAAAAAAGAAATCGATTGAATGAAGAATGACCATATGCAGATTACAACATGGATCTGAATGAACAACCCACAGAGCATGTCTGTTATCATGTATGTTTGTATGCAGATTGACAATATGTTGGGCCCAGGACTGAACAAGAGACATGCCAGCCAGATTGCCTTCAGCTAACTGCACAGGTTTTGTTGTGGTTTTTTTTTTTTAATGACCCCAGCTTCCCATGAAAGCAAACATCCATTTTTTTAATACCAGCATTCTTCTGGTATTACCATGTGGATAGAATACAAAATTCTTCAAATAATTAAAGATGACAATCTCTCCAGATGGGAATAGAGCAATACATGGTGAATGTGATGAGTAAGTTGGAACATACAACCAATGAGGTACGGTGAAAAATGAGTGTAAAGGATTAATAACATTCTTTATCAGAATTATTGGAAGAGAAATTGTCCTGCTCATCTAGTGTCACAGTGGATAGATCACCATGTAGGGAGTCAGGAAGACCTGAGTTCAAATTCTACCTCAGACACTTATAAGCTGTGTGACCCTGGGCAAGTCATTTAACCTCTGTTTAACTCAGTTTCCTCATCCGCAAATTGGAGATAATAACTGCACCTATCTCCCAGGGTTGTTGTGAGGATCAAATGATTGCATTTGTAAAGTGCTTTGCACAGTGCCTGGCACACAGTAGATGCCATATACATGTTAGCTATTATTATTATTGCTGTCATCATTGTCGTCATCATATGGCAAGAATGAAAGGTGAGAAGTGGACAGCTAGGGTGCCTCACTTGGCTGCCTCTGTAATCGTAACAGGAAGGCCACCAGTAAGCTGGGTGGACTTCATGTGGTGAACTTATAAGAAGACAAGGATAAGAGTTGCACAAGACCAGGAAGCAAGTGCAAGCCATTTTATTGGAAGGAAGCTCAAAATCAGTGAGATCACAGATTCCTTTGGGCATCTGAATATTCTTGCTAACTACTTGGCCATTTCAGTTGTTTCTATAGAGGAGTATAAATACTGTCAGCATCTTCTAAATTTGAACCCTAGGACACTGCTCCAGCGGCACCACTCTAGTTCCAGTCTGGACCACCAATATTTGCACTTCAGCCTTAAATATCAATGTCCTGTCTTCCAGGTACAAATGAAGCACAGCAGCTTGCCCCACTGTCAGGAGAGCATATGTTTAAAGTTCTTTTTAGAGTTGCTGGCCATCCTCTCTCCCAGACAGTATTTTTTTTGACTAATGCTTCACATTTACAAACAAGTATCCTAGATTAAGACTTTACTATCTGGAAATGACATAGATTCAAACAAAAGGGCATATATCAGGGTTGGGGGTGGGTGGGCATGAACATGGACCTATTGGCTTTTGGCTCTAACAAATGAACCTAGTCTAATAATAACCTATTATTCTCGAGTTAACTTTGCTTCCCAGCAGGCTTGACCAATAACCAGGGAACTTGAAGAACCTGTCCCCAGATGCCAGCAGAGTCTGACTAATGGGCCTATGTCCTCCTAGACTTTGGCAAACACCAGGCACAACACTATACACTACGGAGACTTTAACAGAATGTCCTGACTTTTCAGGTTATAACTCAGATAATTAACATGAGTTCAGCTTCTTGTTGGTAGAGTTGTGTTTTGCTTTTTTTTTTTTTTTGAAATTAGGGTGCAGTGCCAATCAAGTAGTCTAGGAGATTTCATTCTGAGCCTAGGTAAAGCCCAAATAACTCCAACAGGCCACAGAACGAAACAGTCTTAATGCCAGCCTAATGCAGAGTTGACTTCACGCTTGTCAACACAATACATTAAGTAGGATGAGATTATTCCTGGTTGAATGGCCTTGGAAACAGCCACTCACCAGGCCTAGCAAATATTGATGCTAGGCCAATAGGAAAGGAGGCTGGCTTCATTCATCTTCCTGTCATTGGGTTTCCATGGAGCAGACAAGGCAATAAGTGCTTTGGAACTATTCCCCAAAACCATGGAGCACCAAACTTATGTTCTAAAGTTGTTGTTGTTGTTGTTTTCCTTGCAGGGCATGGAGAATGTGAAGGAGGCCGATGCAAATGCTTCCGAGGCTGGGAAGGAGACCGTTGTCAGTGTCCATCTTCCTCTGCCCAACGCTGCATCAATTCCAAAGGCCAGGTGTGCAGTGGGAGAGGGGCCTGTGTGTGCGGGAAGTGCGAATGCACGGATCCCCGCATCGTTGGCCGTTTCTGTGAATACTGCCCCACCTGTGATACAGCCTGTGATGAAAACCAGTAAGTTCCAAAATCACCATCTGGTCCTCATACCCAACTTTACTCCTCTCTCTCTCATGCTTCGCACCATTTGAAATCATCCAAATGTCTATTTTATAGCATTTCTTTAACCACTAGTGCTTTAAAATATCAGGACAAAATAAGCTCCTTAAGAACAGATATTGTTGTATTTTTTGTCTTTGTATCTCTAGTACCTGGCATATAGCAGCCATTAATAGACGTTTGTTGAAGTGAATCTAATGGGAAGCTAAATCAACTGTGGTTCAGCAGAAATATGTATTAGAAGCTGTTCTGCCAATTAGAAGCATTTCTCCCAATCTAAAAATCATGATTACCCTCACTGACAGTTTCTTAGATGTGTTGTGAGAATAACAGAGTGACTATGTAGAATATATTAGAAATAAAACTAACCTCTAAGTACAAGTTGCTATTGTAATAGCTAGCATTTGTGTGTGTGTATATATATATATATTATATATATATATATATATATATATATATAAAAGCTAACACTTTTAGGTTTGCAAAGACCTTTAAAATAGTTTCTCATTTGATGACCACAACCATCCTGGAAGTAGGTGCTATTATTATCCCCATTTTACAGATGAGAAAACTGAGGCAGACAGAAATTAAGCTTCCCAGATTCATACTGTTAGCAAATGTCTGAAGTTGGATTTGAACTCAGGTCTTCCTGACTCCAGGTCCTGCACTCTACACACTGCTCTTAGTTCTAGAGCTGGATAAGACATCTAGTCCAGCTAGTTCAAAACACTTATTTTACAGATGAGGAAACTGAGGTGCAAAGAATTGAAATGACTTGCCCCAGGTCACATATGGAATAAACTTCAAAGGTGGGGTTTGAATGCAAGTCCTGAGACAGTGCGTGTTCTGCTGTGCCACACTGTTTGCCATTGCCAGAAGCTAGGGCCTAGTAGTGATGCTTTGGTACCAGCTCAAGGACAGGGCAGCAGAACAGAATCTCATAAATTGTACTCTTCATTTGAATAGACTTGTAGATTTAGAGCTGAAAAGGACCTGGGAAGATACCTAGTCAAACCCCTCCTCTTGCAGATGAGTATATTGAGGCATAAAGCCTAGCTAGCAAATAGCCCAGTTACAGGAGACTCCAAATCCTGCTGGTGCTGAATCCTGCAGCCCCGCTCTTCACAGTTTTGCTTCTCCACAACATGAGCATCAACTAGAACTGTGCCAAGGGAAGCTGTAGAGGACGAGAGAGCCTTGTAGACCCAGCTTAGGATTCTGGAGTTTTTCAGAAGCTCGTGATAAGGCCTGTTTTCAGGAAGCCTGACACCTACAGTGGCCCAGAACACAGCCTTCCTTGACTTGGACCTCAAGAGTTGTTACACTCAAAAAAGCAGCACCTTGCAACCTGTGTCGTAATAGACCTCCTTTGTGAGGATGCTGTGGGACAGCAAGCATATTGTCCATCCATGGGCCCGGCCCACCTAGTAGACCATGACTCCTTTCAAGAGGAAGCTATATGGTGCACTGGATAGTGTGCTTAACTTAGCATCAGGAAGACCTAGAGTTCAAATCTGAGCTGTGTGACTCTGGGCCAGTCCCTTAACCCCTGTTTGCCTCAGTTTCTTCATCTGTAAAATAGGAGTAATAATAGTATCTACCTTCCAGAGTTGTTGTAAGGATAAAATGAGAAAATATGTATAAAGAGCTGAGCACAGTGCCTGCCACATAGTAGGTATTTAATAAATACTTGTTTGAAAAAAATCAAGGAGTTCACTTGCTGACCACAATGAAGCATGACCCTTGTGGGAGATATCTTTAGAACACAGAAATAATGGTGAATAGCTTTAACAATATGTTTCTCTTTTTATAGCCATGCCCACCTGAAAGCCTACAGCCATGCCAACCTTAAACATGACCCATCTTCTCTGGTCTCACAAACTAAGCAGGACCTGGGAAGTAATTGGGCAGATCCCCTGAAGAACTCTGGACGCCTGTAGGCTTTCCCTCTGGGAAGAGCTCTGAAGAGCTCTGAACTTGGAGTCAAAGGGCCTCAACTGAAATCCCAGCACCAGCCTCATTTACTGCCTCAGTGACTTTCCCTCTTTCCCTTTTCTAAGCCTGTTTCCTTTTCTGGAAAATGAGGGACTTGGACTCTGAGGTCCCTTCCATCTCTAGACCTCTAAGACCATGGTCCTCCTTTATCAGAGGTAGGGCTTGGATCACATGGCCTTGAGGATCCCTTCTACCTAGGAATCTGGTATAGATTTATGGCTACCCCTGGTTTCAGAACTCTTTTATTTCAACTTCTCCTATAAAAATCTGACCAGCACATCCTTCTGAGAGGTTTGTGTCATTCAAACTAAGTTGCAAATTCAGTTCAATACATCAGGCATTCATTAAGCACTTACTAAGCTCCACACATGGTGATAGGTACTGAGAATGTGGAAGAAAGGAAGGAAGAAAGAAAAAAAGGAAGGAAGGAAGGAAGGAAGGAAGGAAGGAAGGAAGGAAGGAAGGAAGGAAGGAAAGAAAAATAAAGGAAGAAAAAGAAAGAAAGAGAGAGAGAAAGAAAGAAAAAGAAAGAAAGAAAGAAAGAAAGAAAGAAAGAAAGAAAGAAAGAGAGAAAGGAAGAAAGGAAGGAAGAAAAGAAAGGAAGAAAGGAAGGAAGAAAAGAAGGAAGGAAAGAAAGAAAAGGAAAGAAAGAAAAAAAGGAAAGAAAGGAAAAGAACCTGACCTCAGAGAGCTTACATTCTAATGGAAATATGTGAACTCCATACAGAAGAGTCAGGACACAATAATGAAAGGAGGCAGGAAATACCGATCACTCAAAGGTTTCTTAGAGAACTCAGAAACTGAGCTGGTCCTTAAAGAAAGGTAAAATAGTAAGATTAAATAAGTGTTAGTACATATTTCCAGTGTTTCAGGTGGGGATAGGGTCCATTTTGTGACAGTTTTTTCTTCTTGATGAGTAATCATCTGGCAATGTATGGCCCACACAAAAATTCTTTTGTCTTCATCGCATCATGAATGTCAGGTCTTTTTTTTGTTTGTTTGTTTTGGTAAGGCAATTGGGGTTAAGTGACTTGCCCAAGGTCACACATCTAGTGTCAAGTGTGTGGTCTGAGGCCAGGTTTGAACTCAGGCCCTCCTGACTTCGGGGTCTGTGTTCTATCTACTATGCCACTCAGCTGCCCCAAAAGTCAGGTCTTTTAGATCAATTAGTTGTGATGGAGCCTTGATCATACACATTTTCCTGATTACAAATAAACTTTCTTTTGCTCTGTTCCAGGCATTGGGGAGCCTCTTGATAACCTCATCTCTTAAGACAAACCCAGCAGTGGGATTTTTCCTAAATGTGTAAACATTGCTACTTTGGTTCTCACTTTGCAGGAGCTGTGTCCAATGCTACCATCCTCACAATTTATCTCAAGCTATACTTCATCAGTGCAGAGCTTCGTGTCCTCCAAGGGCCTATTATATTGACCAAACAGAAGGTAAATGACTGTCTTATTTCATCCTAATTGGTTCACGGAGCTGAAGAGGCCCTTCTGTGGCTCCTGGTGTCCCAGAAAAGGCCACACTTCTGAGACGTATTTATCAACATGCCTTTATTCGTCGTTGTGCTAAATGCAGGGAGTGCCAAGGAAAGGCACAAAGGAAGACCATCCCAAGTGGTGCCTTATTTTTAATGTCTTCCAGAGATTCAGGCTTGGCATTGCCAAAGATTTGACTGGGCCAGAGTGGAACGTTTTGGTTTCCATCCCAATTTCTCATATGGATTGCCATGTTGCATGATGAGACAACAAGCATTTATCGTGTGCCCATTATACGCAGTGCTGTGTGCTTGCCTCCCCTGATGGAACACTAGCTTCTGGGGGGCAAGCACTTCCTTCCTGTCTTGGTGGCCCTAGTGCTGACGTGTCATAGACACTTACTAAGTACTTCTTAATTGATTAGTCCAATTCACCTGTGATGTGGCCAAAGCGAGTGTGTGAGACGTCTGTGAGGCCACATCAAATAGTGGGAAGGTATCTCTAGAACTGGAAATCCCCTCCGAGGGCATCCAGGCCCCCCCTTTTATGTACAAAGAAATAGAATAGCAGAGAAGGGAGGTCACTTGTCTACTGCCTTACAGGTAGTAAGTAGCATGGCCAGGTCTTTCCATTGCACCATCATCCTTAAATATTCCTTCTGGCTGTGAATTAACTGTAGTTAATGAACTACTAGGCCCATCCACAAAAGAATGTGCAAATACGTGCAGGAAAATAGAAGGACTCTGCTCAGAGCTGACTCATTTTACAATGTACTCACTCACTAAGGCAAGAAAATCAGTGTCTTCCCACCTCCAGTTATAAAGATAGGCACACACGCACACGTGCACATATGTGCGCGTGCACACGCACGCACATATACAGACACACATGCACATACACGTGCACACACATACAGACATAGAGTAGATGTAGTACTGGCCTAGGAGTTGGTAGGACCTGAGTTTAATTGCTGTTTCTAAAACTTAATACCCTGCTGACCACGGATAAGTCACTCCCCGGACACATTTCCTCCTTTGTAAAATGAGGGTGAAAAATGAACATAAAAATAACTGATATATAATATATATGGGTTTCTAAGACTCTTTATTTACATCCTTTTTGACCCTCACAAAAAACTCTGTGAGTTAAACATTATCATTAATTCCATTTTATAGATAGGGAAACTAAGGTAGAGAGAGGTTAAGTGATTTGCCCAGGGTTAACTAGTAAGTATCTGAGGCAGGCTTTGGATGTAGGCCTTCAGAGCTACAAGATCAGAACTTTACCCACTACATCAGACTGTCTGTGTTACAGGGCTGCATTAGGTTCACATGAGGTCATTTATAAAGGGTTTTGCCTGCCTCGGAGCACTAAGTAAACATCATCCGTGGTGTTAGGGCACCACTGTCTTTCTGCTCTGCCCATCCTTGAAGGGCCTCCATATAAGCATATCCCCTTCCCCCAAGGCTTTCTTTGCTCCTGAGCTTCTCCCAATGTGCAGTTGGCTCCAGGACGAGCTCCATCTGCCTCCAGCTGGACCTGCCATTCTTCAGAATGCAGGGATCAGGGCTCATGGTCATTACCACGTCATCTATTATGCTGAATAAGCAAACATAGGCCTGGCTCGTGTAGCCATAGAAAGGTTCTTCTTGACAAGGCTCCGGCACAAGCCGTTGCTTGACCCTGCACCCCTCCCCAAGAGAGAAGCCAAAGCCATGTGTATAGTCTTCCTAACAACTTCAGAAAGGACCCCTGTTCAACCCACAGCAATGCCTCCTACCCCTACCTCAGCCCTGCTCCCTCGTAGTTACCAGGGGGCCCACAAAGACAGAGCGCTCACTCCAAGACTGGACTACAATCTCCCCCCCGAGTCAGCTCTAATTCAAGTGGACTTCCTTGTCCTGTGGTCACATTCTAGGCAGGACTCCAGTCCAGGAGCAGGGAGCAAACATATCACCTTGAAGGTTGATAAAGGGGCTGGTTGCCAAGCAGGACAACTTCTATTAGCCAATTAATCCACATCCATTTAACAGCTATTACAGGCTAGGCACTGTGAGTTCAAGAGGAAAAAAATTGAAGTCGTTGCCTTCAAGGAGGTTACAGTGGATTGGTAAACACAACATGTAATTGGTCAGTCAGTAAGCATTTATTAAGTGACTACTGTGTGCCACACATGATGCCCAAGGAGCATATTTACATACATACAGCAGAGAAACACAATTCAATTTCAATTTGATTCAATGAGAATTTTTAAGCACCTCCTGTATGGAGAAAGCTGTGCTCTGGGAGTCAGAAAGACCTGATTGAAATTGCATCTCTGACATTCTTTAACTGTAGTACTATGGGCAGTCACTCATTCTCTCTAATCCCCAGTTTTCTTGTTTGTGTAAGAACTACCACACCTAATTCACAGAGCTGTTGGGAGTATCAAATGAGCTCATCTGCATGAAGTGCTTCGCAAACCTGAAATCTCACTTATTAGATGTCTGGTATTATGGCAAGGTAATATATCCCAAGGACATATGGCCAGAGAAAGCTCAGAGACTTAAGCTAATTGTCACTTAGGATGTGATCAAGCCCCACTGGCTGAAATATGCAAGCTCACGTGCTCATGGCAACCTTAAAACACAAATCATCTGAATGTTATGATGCTATGTGTCCTCTCCAGAGGTTAGCCTTTTTCCTCATATAGGCACACGCATCCTTATTAGCCATCAGCCTTTAAACTCTTTAAAGGGATCTGCATAACTTCATCTCTAGGCAAAGGCACTGGGCTGCAGCCAATCAGGGTCCAGTGATGAGGCAAGCCTTTCCTTACTCCTGATTTGTTTCTTTTTTGATATTTTTATTTATTTGTTAAGTATTTTTCAATTAGATGTAAAAAAATTGACTTTTTTTAAAAATTTTGATCTCCAAATTCTCTCCCTCTTACTTGCCCTTCCCCTCTCCTTAAGAAGGCAAGCAATTTAATATTGATTATACATGTGAAGTCACGCAAAACCTATTTCCATATTTTCCATGTTGCAAAAGAAAACACAAATCCCCCCCAAAAAAAACATAAGGAAAGTAAAGCTCAAAAACAAAGTTTGTTTCAATGTGTATTCAGAATTCATCAGTTATTTCTCTGAGGGTAGAGAGCATTTTTCATCATAGGTCCTCCTTTGGAATTGTCTTGGATCATTGTATTGATCAGAGCAGCTGAGCCTTTAATGGTTGATCATCCTAATTAATCCCAACTAATTGGGATTACTATTGCTGTTGCTGCGTTCTGATTTCCTTCAAAGAATTCAGGGAAACTCTGCATAATTCAGGATCCTAAACTATCCATGTTCAGTTTGACCACACCTTGTGTTGAGGCTGGTACCATCCCATGAGTCTCTCTTGGGCTAGTCACAGAATCACAGAACCATTGGAAGAGATCTCAGGAGCCAATGAGTCTCATTCCTACACGAAAAGATTCCCCCTCTGTCATATACACAGCAGAGTGGTCTAGTCTTTGCTTGAAGATCATTTGATAAGTCAGCATCAACCCAGGATCCCCAGAAACTCAAGAATTCACCTGGAGAATGGGTAGGAGGACAAGCAGTTAACTTAGACTGCACTGGGCAATTCCATGCCACCTCTGGGTTCCCAGGGTATTATGAAATCATCTTCTCAGATGATCTGGGTGCTGTCTCTGGCTCTGAAGCCCCACTACACCTGCCAAAGAAGATATGCTAAAGATTTGGTCCCAAATAGGAGGCCCAGCATGCCTAGCTTCTTGACACAGCACTCTCCTTTCCATTTAGTATTCATTTGCTCTTGAAAGAATATATTGTGAACGTTTAAAAAAACAACAAGAATTCACTTCTTGCCAAAGAGAAAGTGAAAGACAAATAACAAGGATAGCTGGGTTTGGCAGGCAGGGCCTGCCCAGAGCCTCCCAGTTACTGGAGAAGCCAATGCTAATGAAGAGCGACACAGAGATTTCAAGGGAGATGTTTAGAGAAATCTCTTCCAATAGTGCTGATTTGGCTTCTTCAGATGTGAACTTTATTTCATATGACTGGAACAGAACAAACGCGGAGAATATATAGCAAGAGAAAGAGCTCAGTATTGTTGGTCCCCAGAGTCATCAAAATTTGACTGAAGTAATTTTGCACTCACCAGAACATCAAGGACCATCACGAATGCTGTCATTTGGGCATAATTAAATTCAATTTTAGTTGAAAGCCTCAGGCATTTGCAGCTGATTCTTTAAAAGAGAAATGATCTCCATGATTGTGGACAGCCTTGCATAACAGATGATTTTTATTAAAACGGCCATGGATCTATGACCTCATCCATGTGGGAGCTCCTTCCAATGAGGCAAATAACAATGCATTTATGCCTTCCCATCTGTGGGCCCTTGTCCCTCTCTTCCTTCCTGTAAATCCTGCCCAGGGGAGCCCTGTCAACATGGCGGCGACCGTTACGTGGATAGCAGTGGTATTGCATGGTCTGTCCTTCAGCGATCAATTGCTCTCACTATGTTATTGGCCCATCTTTTCTTCTGAGTTTAGGATGACAGTCTAGATCTTAAGGACAGCTAGGCCAAGGTCTCAGATGTAGAGATGAAAGGGGTGTTAGAAGACATCTATTCTCATCCTCTTGTTTTTTAAATAAGGAAATTAAGGCTCAGAAAGCTTAAGGGAAACTTGTTTGTGATCATACAGCTATTAAGTACCAGAGGCAGCATTTGAACCCAAGACTTCTTGACTCAAAGTCCAACATTTAATCTACTATTGCTGTTGCTATTGTCATTGTTCAGTTGTTTCAGTAATGTCTGATTCTTCATGACCCCATTTGAGATTTTCTTGACAAAGAGACTGGAGTAGTTTGCCATTTCCTTCTCCAGTTCATTTTATAGATGAGGAAACTGAGGCAAACAGGGTAAAGTGATTTGCCCAGGTTCACACAGCTAGTAAGTGTCTGATGCCAGATTTGAACTCAGATCTTCTTGATTGCAGGCGCACTGCTCTATCCCTTGCACCACATAGCTACCCTGATCTCTTATGCTATGCTGCCTCTAAGGCAATGTATATATTGAATAAACAGCAGGCCTTGAAGTCACGGAGATGGATGTTCAAGTCCTTCCTCTGACACATACTAGCTGTGTTTCCTAGGCAACTCTTCAAGATTGTAAGTTAAATATGAGCTTCCTGCACCACTGATGTCAAACACCAGTGGAAACAGGGTCCCCAAAGCCACATACAAGGATCTCCGAGGACCACATTCTAACTGGGCTTGAAAATGTCATGTTGTCTACATTTTATTGTATTTTTATTTATTTTGTTAGCTATTTCCAAATTACATTTAATCTAGTTCAGGCTCTACTCAGTCATGTTTCAGGCCCCACGGGTCCCATGTTTGAGACCTCTGCCCTACAGCAATGAAATCACAGTTCCAGATGAAAGATATTACTTAATTATAGAGTATCTATAACTCGAGGAAATCAGAGACATAGTCTCTACAAGTAGATCATTTCCCTTCTGTATCATGAGTACGTATTACTCCTGCTTGGTCATCTGTGGGTTTTGAGACAGCTGTCTCCCTCTTGTTCTATTATGGCCTGAGTATTCCCCAATACTTAGGCTTATACAGTGCCTGAAACATAGTAGGTGCTTCACAAATGATGGCTTGTCTGAATTGAGCCTGCATGTGTGTATGGATGAGGTGGGGGTGAGGGGAGGTAAACTTGCATTATAAACATTGAAGTCTGAAAGCAAAAAAAAAATTGACCTTGTAGCACTTCTTGACCTCCTGGTAGTCCTCAAGTTTCATGCCTTCCTGTCTGTTTACCCCTTACAGAATGTTTCTCTAACCCAAGCCATTTCCGAATATTTTTCATCATCTCCATCATTACATTCCTTATTGGATTATTGAAGGTTCTCATCATCAGACAGGTCATCCTCCAAAGGACCAGAAATAAAGTGAAATCTGCCAGCTACAGAGTGTCCACATCAAAGAAGGTAATTGCTTTTGGAAAAGGCCTTGGAGTGGCGGGATAGGGGGATGTACGTTGAGTTTCTGTACCGAATATCCTGGTCTTGCACTGACATCCCTATGGCTTCTTCTTCAAGGATAAGATGTTTCTGCCAGCCGTCTGCACGCACACTGTCACGTACCGCCGTGACAAACCTGAAGAGATAAACATTGACATCAGTAAATTACACCCTCATGAAACTTTTAAGTGCAACTTCTAAAGGAATGGGGCCTTCCTTAGAAACCTTCTCCATGACCATCTCCTAAAAAAGAAGTCTTCACATTGAAAAGTGGCAGGAGGTGCCCAAATATTCTTTGGTCACACCATTGGTGGTTGAAAGTTCTGCTAGAGACTGACGTGCTTCCATATTGTGACATAGCCTTTGGATGTGATAGCTGCTGATTTTGTGAAAGAGAAATGTGGCTTACTACTGTTTGAGACTAGTGTTGTCCTAGCACTTTAATGTAATATATAACTTATTTAGTTACAGCATAGAATGTAGATCTGAACAGCACTGATCTCACTTTACAGGTAGCTAACCTCCATCCCTTTTCCCTGCTGGAAAGGACAATTCTGTGAGATGACTCTGGCATCACTGTATACTACAAGGGTACAGTCCTTTCTTGGGTTATATTCATTCATCACCAAATTTCCAAATGAAAAGTGGTTTTTATTTTAATTCAATTAACCAGGTGTTTACACTTTTTTTTATACATATTTGAACTTCAAGTGGAATGTAAACTCCTTAAGGGCTAGCACTACTTTGTATTTTTTCTCTGTCTCCCCAATGCCTTGTCCATAGCCTGGCACTTGGTGTGAATGCTTAATGAGTTAAACTGAATTGAATTGAACAGAGAAAACATCCAGATTGAATTGTTTACTCTACCTTGGTATTTTGGTGATAGGTGATGATAGATAATTGGTGGTAGGTCAGTGCAACCTTCATCTCATAGTAAGTGATTTTGCTTTCTAAACTCTAGGATTGTTGTTGTTGCTGTTGTCTGTTTTTGTTGTTTATTGTTTGTGTATATATGTGGGTTTTTGTTTTGTTTTGTTTTGTTTTTTACAAACTCTAATTCCAGAGGTGTTTCCTGCTTGGTTTTTTGATCTTTTCATCTTAATGCATGCCATAAATTACTGGATCAAGGACGTGCTTAGCTACTGCCACTGGGAAAATCAAGGGTGTTGAGTGCCAGTATCATGGAGTCTCTTCTCATTGGGAATAATTAAGTGGTCGATAAAAAGACCCTGTATCAAAGCATCAGGTTTCTAGAGAATTCCATCCTTTCATTTCTTATTGCTTTGGGGTTTGGGATTTTCTCACCTGATCAGCTAGATGCATGGTACCCTTTCCTTTGTCCTGCTGGTGAAATTGAACCTCAGCACATTATATGAAAATTGTGCTATCAGACAAAGCACCAAATGACTGCATCTTTTTTTTTAACTTAGGAAAGCAATACACCGATTTTTGCCATACAAACTGGATTTCAATATATTTTTTCCCCATCAGTGTGCTAAACTAGCCTGAGGACTAATATGTTCCCTATTATTGAAATAGGACCTGAGCTGCCTTTACTTATCAGAGATTCTAAAAAAGATAAAAGAGTATTAGAGATCCTGTAGTCTGACTTTCTCTTCCTCTCGTTCCATATTTTACTGATAAGAAATTGGAAGTGCCAAAGAGATTATATGATTTACCCAAAATCCCAAATCTTCTCATTCTTAAGCTAGGGCTTTTTTTTTCTTTCATTTTTGATACAATAGGCTACCTCCTAAATCTTACAAATTAATATCAAAATATAAAGGGTTTTTTTGTTTCTTTCTTGGAAATATACACATATTTATATATATTTACATATAGATATAAGTATATCTATATCTCATAATGCACAAAATAAAGGAGAGAAAGGAAGCAAATGCTCCCAAAAAACTTGTTGGGTATGAGAAGCTCTGAAATATACATAATCACAGACTTTGACAGTTAGAAGGGACCTCATCACCTTTCAACTCAAACTTATTAACAAAAGGAATTGCCACTATCCCAAACTACCTACCTGATTGCTTAATTTTTTGGTAACTTCCTCAGTGGAGATGTCATCTTCATTTTCATATACTTATAAACATGTTCAAAAGAGGCAGTGTGGCAGAGTAAACAGAGAGTCAGGACAACCTGGGTTCAAGTCCTGTCCTTGACACATCCTAGCTGTATGGCATTGGCTAAGGCACTTCCCTTCTCAAGGGCCCCAGGTTGTAACTCTGCCTCTGTCTCTAATTGGCAGAGAAGGTGAGACTCTTCATTGCTAGAGGTCATTTGCCTTTTGGGAATTCCTTCTACCAGTTAAATCACAGGTCCAGAGCAACTATAACAAAAATAATCACTTTAAATTTTGTTTCCTTATCATGTCCTGACAAAAAGTTGGCACCTATTCTCCCAACCCATTTAAAATGAGCTCAGATCTCCAGATGAACAAAAGTCCAACCGAGGGCTCACTGCCATGCCCACATAGCACCAGCCTGCTGTGAACAAGTGAAAAATGCTAAAGATTTGATCAGGCCTTAATGAGCTTCCAAATAATGGGGCATTTGGTGTTTTTTGTGTCCATACAACTGAAATTTCATTGGTAGCAAATACATGTATATGGGAATTATTTTTAATCAAACAGAATTATAGATGTTAATTCCCCAAGATGTGTCCCTGTAACCCCCAACATGGGCATGATTCCAGGCTGGACTTTTGTTTATTCCTTTTGGTCAAACTATTGGATTCTTCCTAAGGTTGGCTTCTTGAAAGACTGAAATTCCTTAAATGATCAAATCTCTCAAATATTATAAAAATATTCTCAATTATGACACTGATTGAATGTGAAAACTTGTGCGATTTGGTAGTCAGTTGTAGTGTCTTCTAGATTAATCCCTTGGACCCAGGCAATTGTGGTGCCTGGGTTAATTTAGCGTTCCCAAAGAAGTGACCTGAGATCCAAAGGCCTCTCAGCACCAAAGCTCAGCTGCATCAAAAACTTTATATTCACCTGACAAATAAAGGAAGGAAGGAAGGAAGGAAGGAAGGAAAGGAAAGGAAAGGAAAGGAAAGGAAAGGAAAGGAAAGGAAAGGAAAGGAAAGGAAAGGAAAGGAAAGGAAGGAAAGGAAGGAAAGGAAAGGAAAGGAAGGAAAGGAAAAGGAAAGGAAAGGAAAGGAAAGGAAAGGAAAGGAAAGGAAAGGAAAGGAAAGGAAAGGAAAGGAAAGGAAAGGAAAGGAAAGGAAAGGAAAGGAAGGAAAGGAAAGGAAAGGAAAGGAAAGGAAGGAAAGGAAAGGAAAGGAAAGGAAAGGAGGAAAGGAAAGGAAAGGAAGGAAGGAAAGGAAAGGAAGGAAAGGAAAGGAAAGGAAGGAAAGGAAAGGAAAGGAAAGGAAAGGAAAGGAAAGGAAAGGAAAGGAGGAAAGGAAAGGAAAGGAAGAAAGGAAAGGAAGGAAAGGAAGGAAAGGAAAGGAAAGGAAGGAAAAGGAAGGAAAGGAAAGGAAGGAAAGAGGAAAGGAAAGGAGGAAAGGAAAAAGAAAGGAAAGGAAAGGAAAGGAAGGAAAGGAAAGGAAAAGGAAGGAGGAAAGGAAAGGAAAGGAAAGGAAAGGAAAGGAAAGGAGGAAGGAAAGGAGGAGGAGGAAAGGAAAGGAAGGAAAGGAAAGGAAAGGAAGGAAGGAAGGAAGGGGAGGGAGAGAGAGGGAGGAAAGGAGGAGGGAGAGAGAGAGGGAGGAAGGAAAGGAGAGGAGGGAGAGAGGGAGGTAGAGGGAGGGAGGGAGGGAGGGAAGGAAGGAAGGACAGAAGGAAGGAAAGGAGGAAGGAATAAAGGAAGAAAGGAACAAAGGAAAGGAGGGTGGAAGCCATTTTTCTTAAGAGTGAAGTACGGTGTGTTACTTAACTGCATCTCTGTTTCATAATGACCTACCATGCTTGTTCTTTCTTAGATATATAATTATTTATTAGGGTTTTTTTTGTTTTTTCTTAAATTATTTAGACTTTTTTGATTTGAAAGGAAATGTTAATGTCTTTTAATTAATTTAAAAGGTGAGGGGGAAACAGGGTATTATTAGATTGGCTAACATATGTAAATAGAGCCTAGTTCCTACTCATGTTACCACAGAAACTTTTTGTGACTGATTAAAGGAGGGAGAAAAACAAAGAAAAAAAACCCCTTTGCTTTGAACTGAAAATTAAGGATTCGTTTTATGAAGACCTTGCAGATTGTTTTGGTATGGCACAGTGTTTGTGCTCCCCCAGATAAATAAGTACATAGAAATCTCTCTCCTCTCTCTTACACACACACACACACACACACACACACACACACACACACACACACACACTACAAGGTACATAAAGTGATGTGATGCAGCAGAAATAAACTCAACTTTAGGATCAGAGAATCTGGGTTCAAATCTTGCCTATGTCATTTACTGCCTGTGTGATCTTAGTCAAGTCCCTTAACTCCTCTGAGTTTATTTTCACCATCTATAAAATGAAGGGCTTTTACTCAGTGGCCCTCAAAGTCTCTTCTAAAGTCTATGTTTTCTCTTCTATATGCTAGGGATGCAGTCAGGGTTCAGTTCATTAGCTGAAAGGTATTTATTGAGGAATATGAATTCTCTCATGGTTTCAGACATTCCTAATAGAACTGAATTTTTGTCCAAAGTGTCCAACTGGAGATTTCACTCTCTTATGAACCCATAAAAAGGGAAAACAAAGGAGCCAGGGTTTGAAAGAAAAAGGAAACCCAGGGGGGAAAGCTCTGGCTTAAAGTTAATTACTACAGGGCCCATGAAGCACTGCATCCAGAAAGGTTTGTCTCAAGGTTCTTACCACATGTCTGTATATCTTCAGTCGCAGCTGATTGAACCTAGAGGAAAGTTCATTTAGAGAGAAATTCTCAAGCATAGCCAGAAGTACTCTCCTAGGGAAGGCTTCTATCATTAGTTAGCATTCATTCCAAAGAAATATACATTTTTAGCTTTCCTTTAATCTCTTCCTCCCTTCCTCTTTCTCCTCCTCCTCCTCCTCCTCCTCCTCCTCCTCCTCCTCCTCCTCCTCCTCCTCCTTCTTCTTCTTCTTCTTTTCTTCTTCTTCTTCTTCTTCTTCTTCTTCTTCTTCTTCTTCTTCTTATCTCTCTCTCTCTCTCTCTCTCTCTCTCTCTCTCTCTCTCTCTCTCTCCTCCTCCTTCCTCCTTTTTCTCTTCCTCCTTTCTTGTAAAGAGAGATCAAAGCACATAGGATCACAAATATACATTTAAAAGGGTTCTCACAGGTCACCTAGTCTAATCCAATCCTCCACCCTAATTTGATAGATGAGGAAACTGAGTCTAGAATGACTTGCCTAAGGTCATACAGGTAATAGTAGGTAGCAAAGCCAGTATCTTCTCCCCACTGCACTACTCTACTTGGGAATTGTTGTTTATTGTACTTCATATTTGATCAAAGACTATTCCTCAATTGTACATTCTTGCCTAAGTTGACTCCAGGGTTTCTTTTCATGCAGTGCCATCTTGGGGGTCACTTCGTCCTTGAATACGTAATTATTTTCCTACCTACATATATGTAAGGGGTGTGGCTCAACTGAGCTCTTACATTAAAGCATTTTACAAACCTGCAAATGTCCCTAACATTTAGCAGAACTTTAAAGTTGGCAAAAATACAGATATTATGTCATGTGACCCTTACACCAAATGTGAGAGGAGTGCTATTTTTATATGAATGCCAATGACTGATTTCTCTTCGAGATGCTTGTGAAGTGATCATGCAGCCTGCCTTATGACTGCTTCAGAGGAACAGAATAATGCAGACAGCTCTCATGCACTTCCCAATGGAGCAGGAGATGACTCAATGCATCTATTCCATTGCCCAGCATCCCATGTAAATGTTCTGGATGGGAGGAATGGAGAGGTGAGAGTGCTTGACTCAAAGCCAAGAAAAGCTGGGTCTTAATTCTGGTCCAGATTCAGCTGGACATCTGCTTATTAGCACATCACATTGAGCATTTAATAAATGCTTATTGGCTGACCAAGTGACCCTGAGCAAGGCACTTAGCCTCTCAAACCATCTGTAAAATGGAGATAATACTAGCACTTTCCTCATAGATTTGTTGTGAGGATCAAATGAGAAAGATTTGAATGTGTTCCACCTAGAAAACACAGCTATTCAAGAGATTAGGGCAGTTAACAGGCCTCCAGGCCAGATGGGTTTTACCCAATGTTCCCCAAATTCTGCCCTTGACACTGAACTGCAATAGGATGCCACAAGTCTTTACATCTTGGCTGCTGTGAAAGAAGCCATTGTAGGTGGCTGCAGGAGAAGCTGCAATGAATTAGAGAGAGAACGGGACCAATAATAACCTGTTTTCTCCCCCAGAACATGGCCTCCTCTGGATCTACTGGCCTCCCAGCATTTCCTAGTTCAAGGTCAAGGTCAGGCCTCTTGAATTTTGTGGAGGCTGGGTAAAATCCTCCTTGTCTTCAAGGGTCACTGTCTCCTGAGAGCAGGGTCCAAAGCCAGGTGACAGTCAGCTGTTTGCAAAACTTAACAGTGCTGTAGAAAGGTAAGCTATTCCCCGATCTTATTTACAGGATGCACACACAGCAAGTTGTCTTTCAGAGAAAAAAAAGAGCTTGCCTAAGTTTGGTTGAAGATTTACTCTTCTGATGCCTTCATTTATGAGTACACTTTAGGACAGATTTTCTTGGACAGCCCATTATATCAGAAAGCCAATGTGTAACTGGAAATTGTGTCTTATCTACCTTCTTCACGTCATGTCAATTTCTGTTATCATTCATTTTGTTGACAAGTAGTCAGTATGGTACGATGCAATCTGTGCTCAGGGTGAGTACATTGGCCCTGCCTTCCCCTCAGTCTCTGTTTCTACCCTCCTCCTTTTTTCTCGCTCCCACATCAGTCCACATACAACTCTGGGTCATTATTCCCCATCCAACTTCACATATAGGTTATTTGAAATGCCTGAGTCATGGGCTGAATGCACTGGAGCCCTGGGTAACAAGAAGCTGAGGGTGACTTTACCCTCTGACCTCCTTGGAATTCGTTTCTGGGTAAGATGGCTCTCCCCCTAGCAGAGTATAAGCTTCTTGAGGGCAGGAACTGTTTCTTTTCTTGTCTTTATTATCTCCAGTGTCTAATTCAGTACCTTATAGTATCAGGTACTTTATACATACTCATCAAATTGAATTGAATTTGTAAGTTAGGCTTTGTTTTTTCAAATCAATTTTTCCTTTGATTTTAAAAATCCCTAGACTTCTCCCTGTATCTTTCCTCCTCTTTTTCCCCCTCCCTGAGAGCCATTCCTTATAATAACAAAAATAAATAAATAAAACTAATGATTGAGAGGAAAAGAAAAAAGAGAGAAATCTCAGCAAAATGGACACATTTTTAAAAAGTGACATTGTATGCAATGTTCTACCCCCATGTACCCACACCTCCAAAAAGGAGCTCCTGCTCAGTGCCTGTTCAGCCCCTTACATTACGTAGAGCTCTGTTAAAAAGTTGTCTGACTTTTGATCTCCTGCTCCTTTTCAGTCAAGAAAGGTTTGTTTGTTTGTTCATTTGTCTAAAACTCTGTTCCACCTGTGGATTTTGTTCTTGTGTAGGCAGGACCTCCTGCATTCGCACAATAGCAGGACACAGAGCTGATTGGCCATGAATGCTGGTAGACATATGAGGTCTGAATTTTAAATTATGGGGAAAATCAAATTTGCACAAATTAGCACCAAAATTCAGTGAAACTCTATTTAATATGAAATTAAAGTTTGTTTTACTTTTAACTTGTATTTTTTGAAGGAATTTAAAATTCAACCTCTGTAAAAAAAATCTTTTTATTAATGTTCTTAAATTATCAATAGATTAGCCTTTATTCTGTTAAATTTTCACATTTTTAACCTATACTACCTTTGTAAAAATAAATTTAAAGCTCTTGGATTTTTTCTAATTGAAGAATTTTGAACCTAAAATAGCTCCTAGGAAAAGAACCGGGTTCTCATTAAACTTACCAAGTCTTTCATTTCCAGCTTTTACTGATACTTAAAATTAAAGAATTGTAATAACAATGAAAAATGCAATGGCTGCCTTGACTTCCCTTAATGTCATTTATGTGTCTGACTTTTAATTCTAGCTGACTACTAACTTCTATGTTGAAGTATTTATTAATGAATTGACACTGTAGCTTCCTGTGAGATGTTTATTTTTCTAACAGAGCTTATAACAACTGGGAGATCCATTTTTCATAGATGGAACATTCTAAAAATCAATGTTTAATTGAGATTAATTGCTGTCTGTTTTTAAATAAAAATATAATGGTCTAAAGGAATTTCTCGTAGAGTCTTTATTTGCACTGTTGGCCTATGACACCCCTCTCCCTCTGCCACTCCCCATTACACTACTAAGGGCACTGAGAGATAATCCAATGTCTTGCCTGGAAATGTAAGGTACCAGGGCAGCTGGGTGGTACAGTGGATAGAGCAGGGGCCCTGAAATCAGGAGGACTTGAGTTCAAAACCAGCCTCAGACCAAACACTTGACACTTACGTTTAGCTGTGTGACCCTGGGCAAGTCACTTAACCCCAACTGCCTTAAAAAGAAAGAAAGAAAGAAAGAAAGAAAGAAAGAAAGAAAGAAAGAAAGAAAGAAAGAAAGAAAGAAAGAAAGAAAGAAAGAAAGAAAGAAAGAAAGAAACACAAGTTACCTCAGCCTGAGCAATAACCATCAACCTTGTGAGGTCAAGTGGGGAGATGACTTATAGGGGAAGTAATAGAAGGGGGCCTGGAAACATTGAACATTGGGAATCATTCTCACCTTATACCAGGGCTCTTTAAACTTTTTTCTGCTCATGACCCTTTTTCACCTGAGAAATTTTTACACAACCCTGAGTATATAGGTATATAAAATAGGTGTACAAATCAAACATTTTCTTTATGATTTCTTATCAGTAATTTATTTTAAAACAATTCTTTGGTGTACATATGGTTTTTATCATTTATTAAAGATGAAAGTAAATTTGCATACTAATGAGATGGCTGGGCTTGTTTATTTTTGCATAAAGAATTAAATCTTGGTGGAATATTTGATACTGCAGGATGTAGAGCATGTTCGATGTTTTTCAGAGTTGATCGATATTTTGATTTTATAATTGTCAATGCTGAAAATGCCACCTCGCATAAATATATAGTACAAAATGGCAGAAGTATATTTAGGGCCATTTCAGAAATTGTTGGAAATTCTGTCCTAATCCCAAGCCAAGATTCATTTAACAATTTTGTGTGTACAGTAAAAACACTGCAATTCATAACATACAACAGTCTCAAATCTGAGCCGACGTGTTTCTGGCAGCATTCGGTGCTGTTGCGTGGTGTGACGGCATGCACAGTGAAAAGTGCGCATGCTGTGTGTTTAGAACCAAGGCTGCAGTGAAATTGTGCAATGCAACATATGCAAACGCTGCCAGAAACACCTCAGATTCATTATCTGCTTGATTCTGAATTAATTTTGGGTCGTTATGTGTTCAGAAATCTTTTATTATTGCCAAACTTTTTGCGACCTCCAAATTCAGTTACATGACCCCATATGTCAAGAAGTGCTGACCTAGACAACTTTTCCTTTGCTTTCATGATGAGCAACAGTAATTAAAGAGAGGATTTAAGACCTGGGCTCTATTATAGGGTAAGTAGTACTCTGGGCAAGACCCCTTAGGCCCCTCTGAGCCTCAGTTTCCTCATCTGTAAAATGAGAGGTTTGAACTGAATGATCTCTAAGGTTCTTTACAGCTCTAAAATACTGTGTCTACAAATATGAAGCATTAAAGAAATTGTTTTAATGGATTGGAGTGAGGCTGGGGTGTGTGTGTCAGATAACTTATTTGGGCTTATTCTAAAACAGGGATTCTTAGCCTAGAGTTGAGGAAATATACACTGAAACTTGACTCTGACACAGTGATGTCATTTGTCCTCTTTGGGAAGGAAGAACAACAAGTATGTATGTGTGTGTGTGTGTGTGTGTGTGTGTGTGTGTGTGTGTGTGTGTATATATGTATGCATACACATGTATACACACACAGACACACACACACGCACATATATATATGTATATATACGTATATATATATATATATAATTTCCTTTGTAATACTATGTATTTTATTTTGTGTACTTAAAACCATTGCTCTAAGAAGATCTCTGTAGACTTTACCAGACTTCCCACTGGGTCTGTGACACAAAAAGTTTAATAACCCCTAAGATGGAAGCCAACATAAGAGATATCAGTACAGTTAAGAATCTCTACCATACTTCCAAGAAAGGAAAGAAGAGAGAGAGAGTGGGGAGGGAGGGAGGAAAGAAAAGAGCTTAGAAAAATTCAACATTATTTGATTGTTCTCTAAAATTAAACTTCTCAGGAGATTTAATTGGGGGGGTGGAGGATGGAGGAGAAGGGTTGCCCTCTCTTGGAATGTCTTCTCATCTTGGTCAGTTAAGAAGCTGGAGGCCATAGTTTTGAATGCAAGCCACGTAGAGAGGCTTAACTATTCCAGGTAAAAAAAGAACTTTTTTTTTTAAAGATTTTTTTCTTTGTCTGCCTAGATTTCACTCTGTATTCCTTCTTCCAAGCCTCCAAAAGAGTAAACACTTACAACAAAGATTTTAAAAAGAAAAAAAAATGAACAAAAGTTTTTTATTAGCAAGACTGAACAATACATCAAAAAAATTTGTGATGGTATAATCAATGTTCTACACCCATGGACTCCCTTCTATGGAAAGGAGGAAGGGAGAGTTGGCTGAGAAAATACTTTTCTATTAGCCCAACCCCAAGAAAGCCTTGGTCTGGGTACTCATTCATTCAAGTAATAATTGTAGGCTGCAGTTGTCTAAGATGGTCAATCACAGTGATACTAACTAATCATGAAGCTGTGGACAGAGATGTCATGGGCTATGATGGAAGGCACTCAGGGCTGAGGACCAAGAGCCCTGGCTTTGAGTCCTGGCTCAGCCATATAAAAATGGAGTAACCTTGGGCAAGTGACTTCATTAATCATGGCTTCAGTTTCCACAACATAAGAAATGAAATTTTAGCCCTTCTACATCAAGAGGTGGTCCCATGGAAAGTATTATATAAATATAACTCATTCTTATCATTTACGCTACTCCTCCTCCTCCTCGTCATCATCATCATCATCATCATCATCCTCATCGTCATCAGCACCAGAGAGCAATGAAAACTACAGTTTTAGAGCTAGAAGGGAACTCAAAGGCCATTGAGTCCGACCCCCTAGTTTTTATTTTTCTTTTACTCTGAACTTAACCCTGCTTCCCTGAGCGTAACCTTACTCATGACAGAACACAAAAGGAAGATTCTACATAAAACAGTGAATCTCCTTTTAAAATACTTATTTTTTTTTCTTTAAGTAGATACAAAATTCCATTTGACTCTCAAAACTACCTTTTTCAGTTTCCTTCTGAACTTCCTGTGGTTCACTTCTGAGCATTTTAGAAAATGGCATGATGCCCTCCTTCATCTTTGGTGTCACTGGTGGTAATCACCTTCCTCCTGCCCCAATTAAAGACTGAGAGAAAGGGGAAAAGGAAAAAACAGGATCTTTGAGATTCAATATGTCTAGCCATATTGAAAGTAGAGTGTGAAACTGATTCTCCTGACTCCCAAGTCAGGGCTGGTTCCATTGGACCTTACTAGAGACACAGGGCTGAAGGAAACCAGCAAGTTCTGAGCGGGAGGACCAACCTGCTTTGGGTGGTAAAGGGACTATTCAGGAGGTGAAGGCAGGGACATCAGAGGCATCTCCATCCCTTTGGGACATACCTATGAAACTGACCATCCTTACATTGATTCTGCTTCTTGTTCCCCACTTGAAAGAAAAATAAATAAATAAAATCAAAGAAAATAAAGAGGAAAACTGAAGAGAAATCTGCTGCTCTGTTCTGACAAGGTCAAGAGGATTGTACAGAACTAAGAAAGATAATTTTTTCTAAACTATGAAGGACTAAGTTAGCAGGTACCTGGGAGAGATTGAGTCTGAGTTCTTCAGCTTTTTGTAGAGTGTTTTAGAAAGAAGCATTTCAAGGTGCTGGGTGTGGACTGAGTGCCCTGGCACAGCCCCCTCAGCAAAGAGATCCTCAGATTTGAGCCAAAAGTTTCCAAACCATGCCAGACTTGAGTATTTGATACTTAAGAGGGGAAAGAGAATCTCAAAAGGGTCCAAAGCAGGTTCAACTGATTGTCCAGTTAGCCTCATGCAAATTCCTACCAGATAGGAAACAGATGGCTCCCCACATGCCAATGGGCATAGAAATAAGCCCCAAATCAGAGGCCAAACATTCTTAAGTAGTGTCTGAGAGCTCCTGCTGAGAGTTCTCCCAGTCTTGCTGACTTCCAAAGTTACTTGGGTGTAGTCGTACCACACTAGTGAGAGCCAAGACGAATTTTCTCAGAGTCAAATAAGAAATTCATTTGTCCATCAACAAGGTTTATTATGTACCAGACTACTGAGCTAGGCATATGCATATTTTTGTTTTCAGTTGTTTTTCAGTCATGTCTGACTCTTTGTGATCCCATTTGAGGTTTTCTAGGCAAAGATACTGGAGTGGTTTGCCATTTCTTCTCTAACTCATTTTACAGATGTGGAAACTGAGGCAATCAGGGTTAAGTGACTTTCCAAGAGTCACACAGCTAGTAAGTGTCTGAAGGTGTATTTTTAACTCAGGAAGACTCATCTTCCTCACTTCAGGCCTTCCATTATTAGCTGCCCTTAGTAGGGTCAGCAGGTCTATTAATACTTTGTCACAAGTAAATTGATAAGCGCTAAAAAGAAATTTTGTTCCTCTGTTCAGAAAAAAAGCTAACTCTTCTCATCCCACCTTTTGAGTAGTTTCGAGGTTGCTATATTCCTTCATTTCAGAGTGTGTCCCACTTATTTTCTTGGGAGTAAAAATGAAGTTATTAAGTTAAGTAGAAGATGAAAGTTATTTCGACAAGGTAGTACAGACAACAATAAATAGGAAATGATGCCTTTGTGCCTGAAGTTGGCTTCTGACAATACCATAAAGGTGAAAGGATTTAAGGCACTGAAACTTAAGTCCACCTAGTGATTTGGCATATATACAGATATACAAAGATAACAATCAAGAAGTCCTTGCCCTCAAGAAACTTACATTCTATCAGGAGAAGAAAGGAAGGGAAGGGAAGGGAAGGGAAGGGAAGGGAAGGGAAGGGAAGGGAAGGGAAGGGAAGGGAAGGGAAGGGAAGGGAAGGGAAGGGAAGGGAAGGGAAGGGAAGGGAAGGGAAGGGAAGGGAAGGGAAGGGAAGGGAAGGGAAGGGTCTTATTTTATGTTTTTAAAAAAACAGAATTCAAAGAATGGGTTCATAGGTTTCACCAGACTGTCAAGGACATGGCAACAGAAAAGGTTAAGAATGCTTGGTCTAACCAAGAACATGGTTTCACAAATACTTTTATATTTATATACAACATAAAAGTCAGGCATTAGCAGCAGCTGCAATCAGGGAAGGTGTCACATAGGAGAGAGCACCTGCTCTTTTCTTTAAAGAGAGTTCTGGAGTCTTAGGTGTGCTGAAGAGGCAGAGCATTACAGCAACAGGAGATAATCTATGCAAAGACATTGAGTTAGGTGATGAAATGAATGGGTGAGCAAAAGGAAAAAGCCATTCTCACTGGGCTGTAGGGTGTGTGAAGGGGAGGACAATTGCATCAGAGAACCACAAGGACACTGGACCAGTTTTGTTTTGTTTTGTTTTACATATTCTTTTGAATATAGTTGTCATGGGCTTATGTAAACTGTACTGCCTGTGTTTTCAAGGTGAGTTTATTTTCCCTGTCCTGAGGACTGTGATGAATTTATTGTCCTCTCCTTTAAAGTAATCAACACCCCAAAGCAAATCCTCCTCCCATGTCTCATTGTGTGGGGCATGGGTCCCTGCCTTCTCAGAGACTCTGACAGTGAAACACGCGTCCAATGAAGCCAGAGATTTTGGGGAGGGGGCAGGAACCTAGACACATTGTTGGGGGAGGAACAGCCTAGCTTGGTTCAGGTTGAAACTGACATTGGGGGAGGTGGTGCCCACCCTGATGAAATGGTGGACTTGGAATGTTTTGAGAGAATTGAGGAAAGAATCATTGAGCTACTCTAAGTGAGAATAGAGCTAAGGTGTGTGTGTGTGAGCATGTGTGTGTATTGGAGGATAGGTTAATATAAAGTTATAAATATCTTATATTTATTATCTATTACATAATCTAAATATATAACTATAAATAAACATAAAGTTAATATAAAGATTACTAGATTTGGAGCCCAAAGTCCTGAATTCAAATCCTAGCTCTTCCACTCACTGCTTAAGTGAACATGGGCAAGCACCATCATTTCTCTTAACCTAGGCTTCCTCCCTGCATGTAGTACAGGCCTTAATCACCTTAATCCCCAAGGGATGATCAAGAAGTTCCCCCTTAGTCATGGTGTCCTTCTTTTCCTCCTATCTTGTAGGAACATGTATCTATGCCCTCTGTCCTTGGCCAGTACAGAGGCTGCCATCAGCAGGGATGGAGCTAGGACACCCAAGGGTCACTGGGATGTCTAACCTCCTCCAGACCCTTTGAAGCTTGCACTGATCTCTCTAGCCAAAGTGGGAAGGGATATATGGGACCCTAAGGCCAAAGCCAAGCCTACTTCTGCTCTGCCCCTGCCCCTGCCCCTGCTCCTAACTCAGGTACTGCTTCCTAGTGGATTTTGCTGGGGTGCTGTACTTGTCCCACTTTCTGGAACTCCTCAATTCCAGCTTACTCAATATTTATATTCAGGACCCATAGGGACTGACAAAAATACCTCCTGAACTGGCTTCTTATCTGTCATTATTTCACTTCAATAAACAACTTTCAAAGACTCTTCATACTTAGTCTAAAGCCTATGATCAATTTATTGACTGGCTGGTTAATTGATTAAGACATGCTCTGACCTACTTAAGGTATCAAAGCCAAAATCAGGTAGGTAGTTTTGACCCAACCCTTGAAGCCTCATTTTACAGATGAGGAAATTGAGTCCCAAAGAGGTGAGGTGACTTGACCAAGGTCAAAGAGATCATAAGCAGAAGAACTGGGATGACTTGTAAGGTTCAGCTGAATCTTCAAACTTGTTATTTCATCTGATTCTCATAACAACTCTGTAAGGCAGGTGCTCTCACTATTCCAAATTAAAAATGAAGAAACTGACACTAGACGTAGAAAATAAGTCCAATAGTGCTTTACTGGATGAGAAAACAGACACTTGGAGTGATGTGATCACCTTTCCAATATCTCACACAAGTAGTAATGTCAAAGGAAAGCCAAACAGGCACCTCTCCAAGCCATAATACCTGTCTAAGAAGAAAATCATCAGAACTATAGGACTCTACCATTGATGGCTCTTTGAAAAAGTCTTAACTTTCAGGGATGAAGTGAGATATGACCTAAAGATGGGGTGATAAAGCTGTGAAATTCTCTTACAAGAATCCTGCCAGTTGGACTCAAACTTCAAAAATCAGCAGAATTCACTGCATTGAAGTAAGGACTGAGTGCACCTCATTGCTCACAGATGAGAATGGTGAGCCTGAGTGGTTCTTCATGGAATACAAGGTTAGCCTTCAATGTCAATTGGATGATTGCTGCGCACTTACTTGGGCTGATGTCTGATCACCTTCCAACATCATCTGGTCCAACATTATAAATTGTGCTAATTTAATGAGTAAAATCCTCAAGTATTCAACAACCAGTATTGTGATAAGGGAACAGAATTTTTCCAATACACTGGCTGACCAGGTGTTGTTGCTGTCATTTTTCCTTTGTTATGACTTGGGATTTCGGTTAACCATATAGTTAAGATTAATGTAAAGTTTTGAGGGATAGAATTGTATAGGTGATCTTGAGATTGTTAAAATTCGCATTTAGCCAAATGTCATCATAGAAAGAGAATTTAATCTTGGGATCAAGAGGTCTGGGTTTGCTCCTGGTTTCAGAGCTTTCAGAATCTCTAATGTCTCTAAAAGTACAACCCAAAGGCCGCCTCCCACAGAAAGCTTCTCCTTATGTCTCTGCTGTGAACACTTTCACCATCTTGAAATTACTTTGGATTGATATGTATATAGTTTGTATTTACTCATCTGTACCCTTTGTCTAGCACATCCTGGTTGTGTGGCTCTGGCCAAGTCACTTAACCTCACATTTTCCAAAACAACACTCAAGAACTCTTAAGTTTGGGAATAGACATAGTTTCCTTACAAAGAGTTCATTAAGCCAAGTGAAGTTGAGAGGGAAGGGAAGAGAAAGTAAGGGGAAGGGGAAAAAAATCAGAAGAAAGAGAAAGAAAAGAAAATGTGTACTCATGAATACAAGTTCCATGAGGGAAGGGATAATTTTATTTTTTTCCTTGAATGCCCAATGACTAGCATGGTGCTTTACACACAATAAGTGTTTGTTGAATTGATTCCTGACTAGCTGGGTGACCCTATGGACAGCTACTCCCCCTCAGTTACTTCCTCAGTAAGATAAGGATACTAATCTTTTCTCCTTACCCACTTCACATGGTTACTTAAGGAAAAATACTTGGTAAACCACGAAGTGCCATGGAACTATGAAGTATTTTATTACATGAGGAAAATGTGTCATTAGATTTCTCTATTAAGAAATCATTGATAATAGAGGAGGGCGGAGCCAAGATGGCAGAATAAAAGCAGTAACTTGCTTGAGCTCTCCCCTAAACCCCTCCAAATACCTATAAAAAATGGCTCTAAACAAATTCTAAAGCAGCGGAATACACAAAAATACAGAGTGAAACAAATTTTCAGCCCAAGACAACCTGGATGGTTGATCAGAAAGGCATATTACGCTAGGCTGGGAGAAGAGCGCAGTTCAGCATGGGTGCTCAGGCAAGGCAGGCCTCAGCAAACCTGGAGCAGGCCTCAGAGGAATCACAGGCAGCTGCAGCGGTTTCCAGACTTCTCAACCCACCAACACCAAAGACAACTTAGAAGGTCAGTGGTAAAAGTCTGTTTCTGTGGTGGTGAGAGAGAAGCGTGATGGGGTTCCAGTCCCAGTTCTTGAGCATGGCCCCGGGAAGGGAAGCTGCCTCCAAAGCTTACAGCCCACAGACTGAGGGGAAATTGAGTGGCTGATCACAGGGGAATTGCAAGGTTCTCTCTGCTTGTGCAGGATTCTCTTGCTTTGCCCTTGCTCAGATCTAGGTCATAATTCTGGGTGGCAGTCCTGGGGCGATGAGGAGTGCAGGTATGGTGGAGCTGATAGTGACTGCACAGAGAAAATTCTCCTCATAGTTCCAAGACAGAAAGGAGTGTTTGTGGTTACTCATAGACCAGAGCACAGGCCAGGAAAGGAGTAAACACCTCGCCCCTTATCATACCACCTTGGAATAACTGAAAATTTTCAGGTCCCTAGAAGTATCTCTGAAAACAGCTGCACAAAACCCCTGAAGCTTAGGACAGCTCATTCTCCACACTGGAAGCAGACTCCTACCCTAACAAAGTGTTTATAACTCAAGAAATTGGCTGGGATCATGAGCAAGCAGAGAAAAAAGAATCAAACCACAGAATCTTTCTTTGGTAACAAAGAAGATCAAAACATGCAACCAGAAGAAGACAACACAGTCCAAGCCCCTACATCCAAAGCCTCCAAGAAAAATATGAATTGGTCCCAGGCCATGGAAGAGCTCAAAAAGGAATTTGAGAAACAAGTAAGAGAAGTAGAGGAAAAACTGAGAGTGATGCAAGAAAATCACGATAAACAAGTCAGCAGCTTGTTAAAGGAGACTCAAAAAATACTGAAGAAAATAACCCTCAAAAAAATAGCCTAACCCAAATGGCAAAAGAGGTCCAAAAGCCAATGAGGAGAAAATGCCCTAAAAAGCAAAATTGGCCAAGTGGAAAAGTAAGTACAAAAGCTTACTGAAGAAAATACTTCCTTAAAAATTAGAATACAGCAATTGGAAGCTACAGACTTTATGAGAAATCAAGACACTGTAAAACATATCCAAAAGAATGGAAAAAAATAGAAAACAATGTGAAATATCTCATTGGAAAACAACTGACCTGGAAAATAGATCCAGGAGAGAGAATTTAAAAATTATTGGACTATCTGAAAGCCATGATCAAAAAAAGAGCCTAGACATCATCTTTCAAGAAATTACCAAGGAAAACTGCCCTGATATTTTAGAACAGAGGCAAATAGAAATTGAAAAATCCGATCATCTCCTGAAAGAGATCCCCAAAGGAAAACTCCTAGGAATATTGTAGCCAAATTCCAGAACTCCCAGGTCAAGGAGAAAATATTGCAAGCAGTCAGAAAGAAACAATTCAAGTATTGTGGAAACACAATCAGGATGACACAAGATGTAGCAGCTTCTACATTAAGGGACCACAGGGCTTGGAATATAATATTCTAGAGGGCAAAGGAGATAGGATTACAACCAAGAATCACCTACCCAGCAAAACTGAGCATAATCCTTCAGGGAAAAATGGACATTCAGTGAAATAGAGGACTTTCAAGCATTCTTGATGAAAAGACCAGAGCTGAATTGAAAATTTGACTTCCAGATACAAGATTCAAGAGAAACATGAAGAGTTAAACAAGAAAGAAAAACCATAAGAGACTTATTAAGATTGAACTGTTTACATTCCTGCATGGAAAGATGATATTTATAACTCATAAGTCCTTTGTAAGTATTAGAGTAGTTGCAGGGAAAAATTATATGCATGTATATATAGATAAATAGATAAATAGAGGGCACAGGGTGAGTTGAAGATGAAGGGGTGATATCTGGAGAATAAAATTAAGGGATGAGAGAAGATTATACTGGGAGAAGGAGAAAGGGAGAAGTAGAATGGGGCAAATTATTTCACATAAAACAGACAAGAAAAGGCTTCTACAGTGGAGGGTAAACAGAGGAAGGTGAGAGGAAATGAGTGAATCTTATTCTCATCAGATTTAGCTTAAGGAGAGAATAACATGCACACTCAATTGGGTACAGAAATCTATGCTACCCTACAGAAAATAGGGGGGAAGAGGACAAGAGAACAGGATGATAGAGGGGAGGACAGATTTGGGGAGTGGATGATCAGAAGCAAACACTTCTAGAGAGGTACAGGGTCAAAAAAGAAAATAGAATAAATAGTGAGTGGGATAAGAGGAAGGGAAATATACTTAGTTTTTCACAACATGACTACTATGGAAGTGTTTTGCGTGACTACACATCTATAACCTATATCAAGTTGCTTGCCTTCTCAACGAGGGTGGGTGGGGAGGGAGGAAGGGAGAAAATTTGGAACCCAAAATTTTAAAAACAAAATAAAACAAAAAATTGTTTTCACAAGCAACTGGGAAATAAGATATGCAGGAAATGGGGTATAGAAATCTATCCTGCCCTCTAGGAAAATTGAAGGAGAAGGGGATAAGAGAATGGGGGAAAGAGATAGAAGGGAGGACAGATTAGGGATATTCAGAATGCATGCCATTTTGGGATGGGAGGAGAGATGAGATGGGGAGAAAATTTGGTATTCAAAAATCTTGTGGAAGTGAATATTGAAAACTATAAATAAATAAAGTAATTTTGAAAAAGAAATCATTGGTAACATTGGAGAGATCCGTTTCAGTTGAAAGATGAAGTCAGAGACTAGATTTTAAGTTTTAGAAAAGAGTTAGAGGGGAGGAAGTAGAAACTAAAAGTGGAGATTGCTTTCTTAAGAAGTTTAGCTCTGAAACAGAGGAGAGATAAAGAATTGTGGCTAAGCAGGAATAGAGGGATAAGTGAGGGTTGTTTTTTGTCTCTATGTGTGCTTTCTCTATTAAATTACAGACATATTTGTAGGCAGCATGGAAAGGTCCAGTATCAAGGGAGACATAGATTTTATTTTTATTTTTAATTTTATTTTTAATTTATGGAATAAAATAAGCAGTGCCATAACAGTGCAATAAAAAAGATGCTTGCACGTGAAACTGCCAATCTAGTATGCACAACTTGCTATTTCTTTCAAATATACAACAAAATTATGATGTAAATTTCTTTTTTTTCCCTCCCCCCACCTAGAGATGACTACCATTAGGCACAAATAAGATACACATACATAAATATATGCATGTGTGTAAAATTAGTCTAAATGTACTTTTATTTATCAGTTCTTTCTCTAGATGCAGATAGCATCTTTTTTATATGTCCTTAATAGTTATTTGGGTATTTAAAATAGTCAAAATAACTTATTTATTCAAAGTTATTCTTAAAGCAATATTGCTATTATTCTATACAATGTTCTCTTAATTTTGCCCATTTTGCTCTTCATTCTTTTGCACAAATCTTTCCCTGTTTTTCTAAACTCATTAAGCTCATCATTTCTTATAGCAGAGTAGTATTCCATCAAAATCATATACTACAACTTGTTCAGCCATTCCTCAATTGACAGGTATTCCCACAATTTCCACTTCTTTGCCACCACAAAGAGAGTTGCTATGAACATTTTGGAATATATAGGTTCTCTTCCTTTTTCCTTACCTTCTTTTATTATGCTGAAGATTAGTGAGACAGTAGGATGATGGTGGAAGCAATCTGCTGGAGAAATAGAGAGGGAATGGGATCGAGGCGGAATTATGTATGTTTTGCATGATTTCACATATATAATTGATGTCCTATTGCTTGTCTCAGTAGGTGAGGGGAAAAGTGGAGAGGAGGGAGAGAGAATTTGGAACTCAAAATTTAAAAAGAAAAGCAAATAAATGAATCATAAAAAAAGGCTGAATGTAAGAGGGTTGGCTTTGGCACAGAGAAGGGCCACCTCTTCATCTAAGACTAGAGTGAAGCAGGTTCAAGTGACAGAAGGTATCTGAAGATATGAAATGAAGAAAGGGGAGAAGAATGAGCTCGAGACAAACAACTTGTTTCCATGAAATTCCAAGGGGAATTCTGTAACTGAGAGGATGAAAGTGACAGGAGTCTTAAGGAGAAATGAGAAAATTTGGAACAGTGGATGAAGACAGTGAGACAGTGAATCAATTAGGGAGGAATATACTATTTGCCTTGCTGCAGCAGTTGGTGGGGGGTGCTATTGGGATTAGAGAGCACAAATTTCTGGTGGCCCCAATCACCGCGATTTTACGTTTTTTCTGTAACTGTAGTTATTAATACATAAATAGGCACAAAGGAGGTCGAGGGTAGTAGAGTTGACAGTTGGCGTGGGTGGACATTTGGCAAGACATGTTTGGCAATAGAACAAGAGAGCAATGGATTTGAAAGTAATGGATGGTGTAAAGCTTCTATCTCTCCAAGGGGAAGAAATAGAGTAGAGAGGGAAGTGTAGCCAATGAAAAAAAAAGGCGAAAAAACAGAGGGGTGGAGAGAATAGAAGTCATGGTTAAGGTAAAGAATAGGGTTAAAGGTTTTAAGACAAAGAAAAGATGTAATGATAAAAGACTATGATCAGATAAAGGAAACATGAAGTTTGTGAATGAGGGAGTAAAACAAGTATGGATGAGGGCAAGGTCAAGAGTATGAGTGTGTCTGCATGTAGCTGAAGTGGAGAGGAGAAGTAGGTTATGGGAATGGTGTAGTTTGAAGAACAGGGAAGTTAGGCTGTTTGAAGGACCATCAGTATGTATGTTGAATTCCCATAGTATAAAAGTAGGAGATAAAGAGGATGGAAAGACTGTGAACTAGGCACTGAATTTATTGAAGAGAGAAGGAAATCATCCTGAGGGTCAACATCTAATAATCTAGGCTATAGTTTGGGTGACCAATGTGGCCAGCATGAAACTCAAAGGGGGAAAGGTGGCAAGTGAACTTGTTTGAGGGAGAGTCTGGAATGGCATTGCAGAGCAAAGAGGATTCCACCTCTCCCACCTAGACCAGTGAGTTGGGAATATGAGAGGATTCCAAGCTTGTCCCACCTAAAGTCATTTCCCGGTAGCTTATGTTTGATATTGCAACAAAATAGGAAATCCATTGGTCATTCAACAGTTATGAAAATATTCATTTAGTCATTGCAGGAAAAGGATATTCAACCAAGATATGCATCAAGAATACCTCGAGATATTTCAGATGAGCAAGGCTCCCTTGTATCTGAGTTGACCGCTGTTTTCTACCAGCAAAACTGCAGAGGCAGCTCCTGGGAGTCTGTGGGTGTTTTAGACTCAGGCAATCAAGAAGTTCTGTCAACAACTTGAGTCTTTAGTCCCCTGAAGCTACCATGTCTTGAGGATGGTTCCTATAGCTTTTAAGAAAATAAAAACTAATATGCATGGGGAAAGGGGGTTAGGATGCTATTCTTCCCACAAAGCAAAATGTTAGCCAGTGAAAGGGTGGTAAAGGAGGCAACTAGACAATGAAGAGGAGGAGGAAGAAGAAAATGTGAAAGAAAGGAAGATAACTGCCTTAGTGTACTTCAAGGCTTTCACAACACTTTCATTATTTCATTAGATCCTTACAACAACACTATAAGGTAATATCTGTAGGTATTATTACTTCCATTTTATAGATTAGGAAACAGGGGCCAAGAGAAGGAAGTAACTTACCCAAGGTCATATAGCTATTGAGTGTCAAAGATGAGATTTAAACCTATGTCTCCCTGACCCCAAGTCCAATGCTCTATCTCTTTGCCACACATTAAAAGAATTGGAATAAGACTTCTAGGTTCCCTGTGGAGGATTTAAGGAAGAATATAGGCCACCTTACGGCTAAGAAGGCAAGGAGGGATCACGACCTCTATGGACAGAAAAAAGCCAACACATCAATTACATCGTAAATCCACTCAAGTACCAAATTTAATCAAGAAATTTATTTCAAAAAATGATGGCTTCTTATAATGGATAAACATAGGCAGTGGTATCAGAACTATATATAATATAAACATTTACATGAAACAAGTTGGGAGATAACAGTGACATCCCTCTAATGGATTCTCATTACTAACTGCAAGCAACCCAAAACCAGTGGCATTTTTAGAGGCCTGCATGAAGCAGGCCAGCTGTCTCCATTCAGTTGCTGTGCCTCTTTCCCTATCAGATCTCTCTAGAATCAAGGAAGCAGAGAGCAGAAAAAAACTCTATTTCCCTGCCAAATGACAAGAAGCATTTCTTTCAAGAGAGATTATGTAACTCCAAGAATTTATGGTAGCATGGTTAGATTTCCATTCATTCAATATGCAAAAGTCCTTTAGCTGGAAAAGGGCAGGGAGAATCAACATGTAGATGAGACAGAACACTAAGCTTCTTAGTCTAGAAGAGAAACTAGACAGTAATGCAAAGAGGTATAACACACATTACGATAGGAGAGAATGAGGCTAGCCTTGTGATTTCATGGGTATAAGGAACTCCCACCCAAGAAAGTCTCTCTACAAAGGCTGATCAACATCTGCTCTGCAACTTGGGGCCTAGAGAGTTTCAGTTATGATTCTTGCCCCTTAATACGATTGCTATCCATGCCTGCCCATAAATCTATCCAATGTCCCAGGGGCCTTCGCCCACTCCTTTTTAACCTCTTTTATGTGTTTCATGGAATTTTTGGAGTCTGGCAAAGCCTATGGCCCTTCTCAGAATTCCATTTATAAATGCAGGAAACAGGATACTTAGGAATATAAGAGAAATCATTTGTGTTGAAATACAATGATCAAATATTGTGAATAATATTAGCTAAGATTTAAATAGTGCTTTAATGTTCACAAAGAACTTTCCAAATATTATCTTATTTTACTGACACAGCCCTGGGTAATAGGTGGTATCTTTATGCCCATTTCACAGATAAGGAAACTGAGGCTGAAAAGTTCTTTTCTGACCACAAATCTCCTGAAGGCCATCTTTCACAGCACTTTTTGTGGCCATATGATCATGTTTTGTAGGCTGTGACTTAGTTATATCTACCACATGTCCTTCACCATTCAAGTGATCTGCCATGTCAATCAGAGCACATTGACTGACACAGAATATGTGTCCAAAAACATTTGCTGATTGACTTATTCTTCAGAGATCATAGTATTGTAGAACCCTCAGCCACGTAGATGGTTGGGAAAATATGGATGCTAAAACATGTGAGGGGGCATCATTGGAGACACTGAAAACCTAAGTGACCTACCAGAACCTTAATTCTACAGCAGGACTTGAACCCAGGTCTTCCTGGTTTTGAGGTCAATTCTCTATTAACTGAGCCAGTCTGTTTCATCCTAACACGTGATATGGTGTGACAAGTTCATCAGAAGACTACTAAACAGAGGAGTGTGTTTGGTCAAAAGGAGAAGCTATTATTAAGCAGGAGGCCAGAGAAGGCTAAGGCACAGTTCAATCAGAGTTTATTAGGTACCCACTGGGCCCAGGACTGTTCTACTGTTCTGGGGATGTTTGATTGGGTCTTACTCTTTGAGACTAACCGACTATGCTGAGACTAACCATTTGCCCTTATTTCACTGGGGTATCATAGTAACAGATAAGTCGTCTATAGAATTGGGGAAAGTATAGTTTATTTTGAGGGGGAGGGAAATAAGGAGCTATTTTCTTTCTTCCAGAGTCTGGTGTAGCATTCTTTACCAGTTTTCCAGCCTCATCAGTTGCTTAAGAGAGATGATGCAAGCAGTGAGGACTCAGCTAGGGCCCTTATCCATAAAATCCCTAAACCCAACTGCAGAAAATGGAGCCCACTGTCAGAAATCACAATATTTGTTGCATATCAGTGGGGCTAGGCTATGATCACTGCCACAAAAGCTAGAGATAAACCTAGGAGCACTTTCAGTCATCTTGAGAAAAAAAAATCTATTAAAATCAAATCATCTCCTCTCCCCTCCCCCAGGGGCCCTGCAACATCAGCATGGCCTCTGGACCAAGTTTTCCTAGCTGCTCCTCATGGAAAAGCATACCCTTGCTGAGCCATCCCAAGCTGCCTAGCTTTGGGGAAAAAAAATGTTTTGCAAAAACAGGGTGAAACTCAATAGGGGCAAGCATTAGGAACAGTGAGTTAGGCTTTAAAAACAAAAAGTAAACAAGACAAATTTATAAGCTGGGCAGAAATGCAGCAGAACAAGACTCATGAGTCATAGTCTACTAGAAGTGGAGATTAAGTCGGGAGGCAGTGCTGGCAGGTTTTGGTTTTGGTTACATTGAAATCCAACATTCTTTGAATATTGGAATGTATGGCAGGCATAGTGGAGACAGCCTAGCCTTGGAAGCAGCAAGACTTGGGTCCCATTTCTGCCTGCAATGAATACTAGCCAAGGGGACCTGGAACAAATCACTTAACCTTTCAGTGCCCCTTGCACTCAATCACTGGATGGTCAATCTGCATTAGTAGGAGTTTCCCTGGCAGGGAGTCCCCTAAACCAAGAAAACTGAAGACCCAAACAAAAATCAAAGGAAATGCACGAGGAGACTGTGCAAGGCTCAGAAAGTAGCCCTCTAGCCCACATAAGTTATGTTCTTGCCTAGATTGTTACTGCAAACAGCAAAAATCAAACAAAAGGCTGGGAAGCAAACCCAAGTTCTAAGCACACAATAGTGTTGTGAGTGGGCAGGATAGATTCTGGGGCCATTTTTTTAAATGATGGACAGTGTCAGCATTATGTCATGTCCTCCATGCCACATTTTGAAGGAGATCTTGACAAACTAGACAGTGTACAGAAGAGATCTCTCGGATGGGGAGGGGTCTGGAATTCACGTCACATGGGGAACAAGAGAAGATTAGGTGAGGATGTGATCACTGGTTTCAAAACTATGAAGGACTATAATATGAAATAGAGACACTGTAGCTTCCAGTGGAAGACCTAGAACCAATGGGCTAAAATGCCAAATGAAGGCAGGTTTCCTTTCTATGCATGCAAGAAACGTCTAACAGTTAGCACTGGTATGTGCTGCTTTGTGAGGTCAGTGTTCAAACAATAAATAAAACACCCTACCTGGGGTGTTTCTGTGGTTTCACAGCTCCATATCTTAAAGACTTCTTCAATATCAGAATAGTTTCTAGAGCACTGGTTTCTAGAATCTAGTCAAAGCATTCAAGTGAATAGGTACCATCTGGGCTCCAAATGGGATGGGAATCTAATTAGACAGAAGATTTGGGAGTGCCTTCATTATGTCTTGATCTTAAGAAAAGAATGTAAAAGAGGAGAAGAATATACTGAGGGGGTGGAGTAGGGAAGGTAAAGGAAGGTTAGAGGAATGCATGTAGAAGTCAATACAAAGACCATGGGGTCAGGGGAGGTTGACACTTGCACTTCATTCTCATCTGAACTGATGAAAGGAAGGAAGGAGAGACAGAGAGATAGACAGAGACAGACAGAGACAGAGACACAGAGAGACAGAGAGAACTGAGCACAGAAATAGATTTCATTCAACAGAGAAATAAAGGGGAGAAGGGTGAATTAGGGGAAGAGGATATTAAGGGAAGGATTAGTATTAAGCAAAATACACTCTAACTATGGATACACAAAAATATATATGGCTGTTTTTCAGGTGGCAAAGAATGGAAATCTGAGGAGGTACCCATAAATTAGGAAATAGCTGAACAAGTTCTAGAATATAAATGTGATAGAATACTATTGTGTTGTAAGAAGGGATGAAGATGATGATCTCAGAGAAACTTACTAAGACTTGTATGAACAGATACATGGTGAAATGAACAGAACCAGAAGAACAATTTCTACAGAGACAGCAATATGATACAGAGATAGCAATATGACAAAGAGAAACAACTGGAGAAAATTCAGAACTCATATCAGAGTAACGTCCAGCCATGATTCCAGAGGACTAATGATGAAACATGCTTCTGACCTCCTGAATAAGACATATATATTTTTGACACTCCCAACACAGAAATTTGTTTTGCCAAACTAGGCATGTTTGTAACAAGAATTGTGTTTTTCCTTCATTCTCAATTAGAAGGGAGAGGTGGGATGGGGGTAAGGTTGGGGTTGAAGGGAGAGGTGGGGTTTTCTTCAGATTGAAAAATAATATTTTGGAAACTGTTAAACAATAAATAAATGAGAGCTATAATTATTGGTATCCCCACCATGCTATCTAAGATATCCCCCCCAATCTGAAGTGCTGAGACAATGTCAGTACTCTATAATCAATGAAACTGTGCCTTCACTTGGGCTTGGATTTTAGTTGTGAGCAACCAGCCACCATAAACACTGAGCCCAAGAATACTATTAGATATCTTGGTCACATCTGCTAACCCTGGATATCTCCTCCAAGGTTCTCTCCTGGGTCCTTTTCTCTTCTTCATTACTTTTTCACTTGGTGATCTTATCAGCTCTTATGGATTGAGTTATCTTCTCAAATATATTTGTCCAGCCCTAATCTCTTTCTTGGCCTCCAGTCTCCCATCTTGAACTAGAAGTCCTATAGAAATCTTAAACTCGACATGTCTAAAACTGAACTTGTCACTCTACCCAACCACCACCACCACCACCTCCAAACCCTTTGTCCTAACTTCCCTATTACTATTGAGATCACCAGATTCATAACTTAGGTGGTGTTAACCTTGAATCCTTATTGGCCTCACCCTGCCCCCACCACATTGGCTCTGTTCCCAAAGCATGTCAAAATTGTACAATTACTTTTGTAACATCTCTTACATATTCCCCCTTCTCTCCTATAATCCTGCCACCACTCTGAGCTAGGTCCTCTAATTCAGACCCAGATTATTACAATACCCTGCTACTTGGTTTCCTTGCCTCTAGTGTCCCCACTCCAATCCATCCTCAACTCAGCTGCCAAACTGATCTTCCCAAAGGGCAGTTTTAACTATGTCACACCCCTCCCCATTCAATCAACCTTGGTGATTCCCTATTAACTCCACAATCACATATAAAATCATCTGTTTGGCTTTTAATCTCTATAGCCAGCCCCTTCTTACCTTTACAGTCTTACACCTTACTCCCTTCCACATTTTCTGAGATATAGTTAATACTTCCTTTTTCCTCTTTCTGATACAAGGCACACTAGCTTCTAGCTCCAGACATTTTCATTGGCTGTCCCTCAGGCCTGGAAGGTTCTCCCTCCTCATATCCACCTTCTGGATTCCCTGGCTTTCTTCAAGTCTCAGCTAAAGTCACACCTTCTACAGGAAACCTTTTCCAATCACCCTGAATTCTGGTGCCTTTCCTCTACTGAAATATTGTCTTTTGCCCTTTGGAACCTTAACACTTTAAACGCTTGTTGATTTGACTGACTCTTGCATTAATAAGCAATCAGGGCCAGAAACCTATCATCTCTGCTGGTCTATCTCTTGATCAGGAATTGAATGAATCAGCTTACCTCTGCTAGTGTGAAGCCTGTGACAGTATCCTACCTGCTGGCTACTCAGAATCCCAGGGATTAGGGAACATAGGATGTCAAAGCCAAAACTGTTTTCCTTGACTATGACTTCACAGTCCCTCATCCTGGTCAATGATAGTCTTATCCCTCCAGTGCCCCAATCCTGCTCCACCCTAGCCTTCCATTGCACCCTCTGAAGCCCCTGTTCTACTGTTAACACACAGTTGATTAAATATCACTAGCCAAACCCTGAGGCATTTCTGAATTATTTTATCGATACCCCAACATGAAGCAAAGAGCACATATCAAGCATAGTAGGAATTATTTGTCCACTTCTCTGAGCCCCTACTGGAATCTCTTCCAGCATATGCTCCAATAACACCAAATGCTCTTTCCACAGCAAGGAAAAAGCTGATCTCTTCTACCTGTGGGCATTAGTCTTCCTACTCCTTGATACTCCTAAAGAAAAAAACAAAACAAAACAAAGCTTCTACCAGTCTCATATTCACTCATCTCCATTATCCCCACAGAAGAGAATAGCATAGGACTTTCTCCTCCCTGCCAAGATGGGAACATTAAAATTGATCTCTGCCTCTCAACCCCAAAATGTCTCAATCTTGTGACAATATCCCATGTTTTTTTTTAATTTCTTTTTCTTTTAACTGCCATTTAATGTGGTGTAGCCAGAGAACTATAAGTAGGAGTTCTTGCTAAAGAGCCATTCGGGTCATCAAGTGGTGAGGTTCATCTCACGCTTTTGTTTGCATTGTTGAGGTAAATGAAGTGTGACACCTGAAGCCATATGAGCCCTTCATGTGACAGACATCCCTGGAACAACAGTTATATAGGAAAAGTATATGATAAGACACAGAGATAGAAGAAAATCTATCCAGAAAGGTCAATAGGGATATTTATGTCCAAGTCAAGTCCCACAAAAGGCATTCTCATTTGGAGGAGGACCCCAATACACTCACTAACATGAGGCCACTGCTTCAGGGATAACTGTGAAGGCTGCGAAGAATAGAGCAGAATAGGGAGAAGCTGCACCCACTGGGCCAAAGTGTTGCCAACACTGGCAATGGCCTCCAAATTCAGCATCCTAGTGCAAAGGCCCAGTTATCTCCACTATTTAGATATCTGATTCGACCACTCCACTATTATTTCAGAAATTATGACACCTTAAGCACAGAGATATATCACATAGTCTTCCTAACTCTCTCTCTCTCTCTCTCTCTCTCTCTCTCTCTCTTCTCTCTCTCTCTCTCTCTCTCTCTCTCTCTCCTCCCTCCCTCCCTCCCTCCCTCCCTCCCTCCCACCTTCCATGGTTTTGCTAAGAATTGGAGCCACAAAGCTATTAAAAGCTATGAAAATGCTAGTCTGTCACATCAGCTGGATCAATCACCACATAGGTAAATCAGAAGTCATGCCTGTAAAAACCAAGTGGTTTTGTTTTCATCATTCTTGTTGTTAGATTAAAAAACAATATTGGACATTCCCTAGGAGATGTTTTGCAGCTGCTCAAAAATCCCCTCCCTATTGTACCAGAGAAATTAAAACAGCAGAGAAGGGTCTATAAAACAGATTTACTATGGGCCATTACTGTGTTTACAGTTGGGGGTGGGGAAGTCCATTCATTAGACTTCCCTCTTTGGGGGCACTTCAAATTGTCAAGAACTATTACCTCAACCCACTGTTGCAAGGTTCAAAGGTTGGTGCCTTTTATTTGATCATTTCAAGTGATTCTTATGGGGAGAGAGCAACAAACAAAGAGAGACAAGAGATAATAATCTAGAAGAGACAGAAGAAGGAAGAGAAAGAGACCAACAGAAAGAGAGACACAGGATTGAGGAGATGAGAGATACAGAGGCAGAAATATATACATATAGAGAAAGGAAGAGGTGGATAGGGAGAAGGAAAGGATGGGAGAACAATCAACTTGCATTGAAAATCCACATGAGAAGATGGCAGAGTAAAAGCAGTGACTTATTTGAGGTCTCCCCCAAACCCCTCCAAATACATATAAAAATGTCTCTAAACAAATTCTAAAGCAGCAGAACCCACAAGAAAACAGAGTTAAATAAATTTACAGCCCAAGACAGCCAGATGGTTGATCAGAAAGGTATATCACACCCAGCAGGGAGAGGAGAACAGTTTGGTGCAGGCACTCAGGCAAGGCAGGACTCAGCAAACCTGGAGCAGGCCTCAGAGGACTGACTCACAGGCAGCTGCAGTGGTTTCCAGACTTCTCAACCCACCAATGCCAAAGACAACTTAGAAGGTCAGTAGGAAAAGTCTGTGTCTGTGGTGAGAGAGAGAAGAGCAGTCCCCACTCAAGTCTCCAAGCACAGCCCTGGGGTGATGGCTGCTTCTGAAGCTTCTGGCCCACAGACTGAGGGGGAATCAAGTGGATGATCAGAGGGGGACTGCAAGGAGCTCTCTGCTGGTGCAGGATTCTCTTGCTTTGCCCATGCTTGAACCTGGGGCACAGTTCTGGGTGGCAGTCCTAAGGCGAGGAGAAGGGCTGGCATGGTAGAGCTTGTAGTGGTGGTAGAGAGGAAAGACAGAAAAGAGTGGTTGGTGTCACTCATAGAAGAGAGCACAGTCTAGGACAGGAGTAAACACCTCACCACTCATCATATCATTTTGGAAAAACTGAAAATTTACAGGTCCCTAGAAGTATCTCTGAAAACAGCTGCACAAAACCCCCCGAAGCTTGGGACAGTACATTATCCGCACTGGAAGCAGACCTCTACCTTAACAAAGGGTTTAAAACTCAAGTAATTGGCTGGTATCATGAATGAACAAAGGTCCAAAAAAAGTCAGACCATAGAATCTTTCTTTGGTAACAAAGAAGATCAAAACATACAACCAGAAGAACATAACAAAGTCAAAGGTCCTACATCCAAAGCCTCCAAGAATAATACAAATCAGTCCCAGGCCATGGAAGAGCTCAAAAAGGATTTTGAAAAACAAGTTAAGAGAAGTAGAGGAAAAACTGGGAAGAGAAATTAGAGTGATGCAAGAAAATCATGAAAAACTAGTCAACAGCTTGCTAAAGGAGACCCAAAAAATACTGAAGAAAATAACACCTTAAAAAATAGCCTAAATTAAATGGCGAAAGAGGTCCAAAAGGCCAATGAGGAGAAGAGTGCCCTAAAAAGCAAAATTGGCCAAATGGAAAAGGAAGTACAAAAGCTTACTGAAGAAAATACTTCCTTAAAAATTAGAATGGAGCAACTGGAAGCTACAGACTTTATGAGAAATCAAGACACTGTAAAACAAATCCCAAAGAATGAAAAAATAGAAAACAATGTGAAATATCTTATTGGAAAAACAACTGACCTGGAAAATAGATCCAGGAGATAAAATTTAAAAATTATCAGCTCTCTGAAAGACATGATCAAAAAAAAAAAGAGCATACACATCATCTTTTGAGAAATTATCAGGAAAACTGCCCTGATATTTTAAAACCACAGGGCAAAATAGAAATTGAAAGAATCCACTGATCTCCTCCTGAAAGAGATCCCCAAAGGAAAACTCCTAGGAATATTGTAGCCAAATTCCAGAGTTCTCAGGTCAAGGAGAAAATATCACAAGCAGCCAGAAAGAACAATTCAAGTATTGTGGAAACACAATCAGAATGACAAAAGATGTAGCAGCTTCTACATTAAGGGACCACAGGGCTTGGAATATAATATTCTGGAGAGCAAAGGAGATAGGATTACAACCAAGAATCACCTACCCAGCAAAATTGAGCATAATCCTTCAGAGGAAAAATGGTCATTCAGTGAAACAGAGGACTTTCAACCATTCTTTTTTTTATTATTTTTTTATTTATTTTTTTACTTTCAACCATTCTTGATGAAAAGACCAGAGCGAATAGAAAATTTGACTTTCAAATACAAGACTCAAGTGAAACATGGAGTGAAAAAGGAAAGAGAAATCATAAGAGACTTATTAAGGTTGAACTGTTTACATTCTTTCATGGAAAGATAATATCTGTAACTCATGAAACCTTTGTCAGTATTAGGGTAGTTGGAGGGAAAAAATTATATATATGTAGATAGATAGATAGATAGATAGACAGATAGATAGACAGATAGATAGATAGATGGCACAGAGTGAGTTGAAGACAAAGAAGTGATATCTGGAGAATAAAATTAAGGGGTAAGAGAGGATTGTACTGGGGAGAAAGAAAAAGGGAGAGGTAGAATGGGGCAAATTATTTCACATGAAACAGACAAGAAAAGGCTTTTACAGTGGAGGGGAAACAGGGGAAGGTAAGAGGAAATGAGTGAATCTTATTCTCATAGGACTTGGCTTAAGGAGGGGATAACATACATACTCACTTGGGTATGGAAATCTATCTTATCCTACAGGAAAATGTGGGGGAAAAGGGGACAAGAAAGCAGAGGCATATTAGAGGGGAAGGCAGATTGAGGGAAGGGGTAATCAGAAGCAAATATTTCTGAGGAGGGACAGGGTTAAAAGAGAGAATAGAATAAAGGGGGGGTGGGATAGGATGAAGGGATATGTACTTAATTTTTTCACAACATGACTACTATGGAAGTGTTTTGCATGACTACACATGTATAACCTGTATCAAGTTGCTTGCCTTTTCAATGAGGGTGGGTGGGGAGGAAGGAAGGGAGAAAATTTGGAACTCAAAGTTTTAAAAACACATGTTAAAAAAATTGTTTTCATGTGCAACTGGGAAATTAGAAATACAAGAAATGGGGTATGGAAATCTATCCTGCCCTACAGGAAAATAGAAGTGGAAGGGGATAAGAAAAGTGGGGGAGAGATAGAAGGGAGGGCAAATTAGGAGAAGGGGTATACAGAACGCATGCCATCTTGGGGTAGGTGGAGGGATGAGATGGGGGAGAAAATTTAGAACTCAAAATGTTGTGGAAGTGAATGTTGAAAACTAAAAATAATAAATTTATTTTTAAAATCCACACAAATGTTTTTTTTTTCTAGTTCAGGTAATTAATAAAAGGATCAAATGGTAAGTTTCCAAGTTCTGTTCCTTGTTCTCTAATGATAATATCTGGGACAAAAGGGAGGGGATTAATGTGAAGGTGACTAAATCATAATGGGATGGCTAAATATAGCAGAGCCATCTATGACTCCCCATGCCATCATTTTCTCTTTTCAGTTCATGCAAGATAAGAAATGGGACTTCAGCATCTTCCTTCTCCTGACTCATCTGGAATCATTAGTGCTCCCCACAGGCCCACTCCTAAGCTTTGGAAGTGGGCAGACAATGATCTAATAGTGGTTTTAAATCCATCTTTAAAAAAAAAACTGGGCAAATTTGGCATGGGGGCCCACACAAATCCCAAGAAGAAAAAAAAAAGATTAGTATGTTAAAATGATGGAAAAGATGAGGCTAGAGGCCATTCTGGACAGGCACAGACAGAAACAAAAGATATTTTTGTATCAGGATAGGTTTTTTGTGTAGGTATTGGGATTAGGCTAGGAGAATGCTATCAAAAAGTGGCATGGGATGGTGAGAGGGTGAGAGATGTAAGGAGAAAAGGAAATAGAATGTCTCTATATACCAAAAGATATCATGATTTTATTCAACACAACTTCCTAATAATCCAGGACACAAAAGTAGTTTTACATTTTCAAATCAAAAAGTTTCCTAGTACTCTCCCTCTCCTTCAGAAAGCTGTCTAGACTGACAGGATTTTAGACCCAGTCTGATCTCATAGCTATGCTCACTCACCTGCTCTCACACTGGTCTCATGTCACTGGGAATGGAGTAGGAAGCAAGGGAGAGGACAGAACAACTGAAACCTGGGAATGCTCTTCAGGCACTGGGATGACAAGCCAGGAAGGGCAGCCCAGGCCTAAGTCCCAGGCTACCTCCTTCCAGTCAGCTCAGCCCACTCCTTCTGAGGCCTCCTGCACTCTCCCTACCAAGGCAGGAAGAGCTCCTCACAAACACTGATTTTAGCTTGTTTGACACTTCCAAAGCTAACTCTAAGATATATTTATTCCCCTTTTGTCCATCTGCTGTGAGAGGACCACTGACTCTCCTTTTTTTAAAGATGCCTTTTCCTATTCCTCCCTAATGCTGTCCTAAAGTCACTTTAGAGACTAAGGCTCCCAAATGGCAATGTTACAGCCTAGCTCTCCAGTCTCTCCATGGCTCAGACTAGGGCACTGATGCTCACTGAACCCCGAGAATATCTGTATATTGGGCAGTTAGGTGGTGCGGTGGATAGAACACCAGCCCTGAAGTCAGGAGGACCTGAGTTCAAATCCAACCTCAGACCAAACACTTGACACTTACTAGCTATGTGACCCTGGGCAAGTCACTTAACCCTAATTTCCTAACCAAAAAAAAAAACAATATCTGTATATCCCATAGTTACTCAGAATGAAAAAAACATCTCAGCTCTGGTTTAGCCATTTGATTATGCTTTAGCTATCTTTTCACCTTAACCCCTCCCATCCCAGACATTGTCATTAGAAGACAAGGCAAATGAAATTGGTAGAATCTCACCCTCTGTAACAAAGTATAGACTAGGTGATGGAGCTGGTCTTTTCCAGTGCCTGTAAGTGAAGGCACACAACCACCTGATGCATCTTACTCAAGGCTACCTCTGGGTTGAGATCACCAGGATGACATAATTAAACATTATAAAGTCATTAAAGTGACTCATTTTCTCTCTGTATGTAGTTGCACAGGTAGAAATAACAAAACTAGAACCTGAAACCAGACTCATTGCCTCTCAGATCAGTGTCCCCTTCTATTATACTGATGATTATCCAACCATTGTGTTTGAATGATTGAATTAGCTCCCAGAAATTTTACAGAAGCTGTTTCATTGCCCAAATGGAAATGTTTCATTCCAAACTTAATCAGATATTAGTTATCCCTTTCACATTGTGACTTTCCCCATCCAGTTTCAATATATTGCAGGTTGGCACAAGACATCAAATGGGAATTTGGGGGAAATTTTCTGGAGCTGCAGACAACACATGAAGGCCAGCAGACAACAGGGAGCCTATGATCAAATACTTAGCCCAAATTTTATAGTAAGGTAAACACCCCATAAAAGACAAAGAAAAAATTCAACCTTCTTCTCTGGAACAAATGGAGGGCCAAAAATATTACATGGAGTTTCCAGAGTATGGGGGCATTGTACCCCTAACCCCCATGATGTGGAAGGGATAACTGTAGTATCATCTTCTCCTCCTATACTAGAATATGACATATAGAAGTCTTAGAGAACCCACTGCAACCCACCAACGCAACCTGGGCATACACTTATTAACATCCCAACATACACACACACACACACACACACACACACACATCAGTTCAGAGAAGAAGAATTAAGGCAGTTACCTCAGAGATTACAATTAATTAAAGAAAATCTTAATTGTTTAATATTGTCTATGATCTTGGAATATTTTGGCTTTGTTGTTTTTTTTTTTTAAACTAGTTGCATTGGATGCTTGGTTTAGGAAGAAGCAGGGGAATTAGATTCAAGAGCTCTGGGCTAGTTTTATTAGCTCAAAGGTGGGTGACCTGTGGACAATCACTACATCTTACTGTAACTTAGTTTCTGTGTATGTGAAAGGAAGGATTAAATGATATGAGTTTTAAGGTCTCATCAAATTCTATAATGAAATGATTCTGGGAGAGACCTTTTATTTGTTTTCTTAAATTAGACTTGTGTTTTTATTGGGATAAGAAACTCTCAGTGATGAAAGTCCCTCCATTAGTGCAGATTGGCAACTGCCAGGCATCAAGCAACCTTTGAGATTTGTCTGGGGGTTCTGAGGTATTGAGTGGCTTGTCCAGGGTTACCCAACCAGGATGTGTGAGAGGTGGGATCTGAAACCTTTCTATTTTCTAAAAAAGTCTTCCTTTCTATTCATCAAGCTATTGCTGATCAAAGGAAATCCAAATTGTAGAAATTCCACTGTGACCATTAAACCTGTAGGTGAATTCCTAGAGAATGGGGGTGTTTGAGGCCTGGGTCTCTCGGGGATTTCCTGCAAGAAATCTGGCATTTTCTTTGATTAGCAGTTTTAATGCCTTTCAAACACTGGTAGAAAATTTCAGGCTTTGGTCCATACAAATCTCTAAGCTACTACATCAATTAGGAGCCGTATATTGTAAAAAGGCATTTACAAATTGTTGGCTTTTTTTTAAAAAAAATCAGTATTCAATGTCACAAGCTTGCTAAAGACTTGGGAGAAAAAAGTTTGGATTGACATTACTCACCCCCTCTCAGATGAGAGTATTTAGTATTAGGATGATCAAAATTTTGGTGATTTCCATGATCAAAGATAAAAACAAAGAAGAAAGATGAATACAGTAAATGAAGAGTGGGGACTTTTCTCCTTGTTGCAAGGTTCAGAAATTGAATTCCAACTGGCTTTGCTGAATTAATTGATGTGAATTATATGTAAAACTTGAAAAGAAATGTGAAGCTCATAGTGGGAGAGAAGAGCCAAAACAAACAAAAAAGCCCAAAAACAAACAAACAAACAAACAAAAAAACCCTTGGTTTCTTCTGCAGGCTTCCAATTCCCTTTCCAAATAGGCATGACACTATTCCATTTGCTTTCAGTTGTGGTATTTTTTTTTTATAATTTAGTTGACCAGATAAATCTTCAAATTATGTGCATACATATGTGTGTATATATATGTGTGTGTGTGTGTGTGTATATATATATATATATATAGATATATATTTGCATGTGTATGCATGTGTATATATATAATATATACACACATATTCCTCATATTGTTCTATAATCCATTAATTCTTTTTTGTTTTAATTTTTTAATTCATTTTTATTTTTGGTTCCAAATTCTCTCTCTCCTACCTCCCCTTCCCACCCACTGAGAAGAGAAGCAGAATAAAACTTGTTACATACACACACACACACACACACACACGTGTGTGTGTGTGTGTGTGTGTGTGTGTGTGTGTGTGTGTGTGTGTAGAGAGAGAAAAAAACATTAACTATGTTGAAGGAAGGAAAGAGAGGAAGGAAGGAAGGAAGGAAGGAAGGAAGGAAGGAAGGAAGGAAGGAAGGAAGGAAGGAAGGGATAGAAGGAAAAATGCTTCCATCTGTACTCTGAGTTAATCAGCTCTTTATCTGAAGATGGAGAGCAGGTTTGCATGTTTAATTGTGAGTGCTTGGCAATCCATTGATTCTCAATTATTATCTGTCTCCAAGGAAAGTTTTATTTGAGGTAGGATGGATGACTGGATGGAGCTCTGGCCTCATAATCAAGAAGTCTTGGATTCAGGTCCTGTCTCTGACTCTCACAAGCTTTATAACTCTGTTCTCCCTAACTAAAACTCTCAGTGTTCCTTCAGCCACTCTCTAAAGATAATGTTGATGAGAACACACGGAACTGAGGAGTGAGATTTTCTCTACTGGGAGTTCCCTATGCTGATGTGGTCGCAGATCCAGAAAAAATAAAAATAGAAAAGCTCAAATATTCTGCAGATGAAACTGATCCTTTATGAACTCAAGCTCAAAAGTAAAGACAATAAACATAGTTTAAAAAATATTATTTATCTGGAATTATAGATATAGAGATGGAAGGAACCTTCAAACCCATCTAGTCCAAGAAGGACATTAATAGGCTGGAAAGTATCCAGAAGGATGCAATTAGGACAGTGAAGGGCCTGGAGTCTATGATGTTTCATGAGTTGAGTGAAGATGTCTAGCCTGGAGAAGAAAAGATTCAAGAGGGTCATGTTAAATGTATTCAAAGGGCTGTCCTGTGAAGAAGGGAATGGACACATTATTTGTTCCCGGTGGGATAGTAGAACTAGGGCAATGGGTGAAAGGTGGAAGAAGAAAGAAGGCTAATTTAGGTTTGATGTCAAGGATGGGGAAAGTCAAAGCTTCCTAACAATTGGAGTTTTCCAGAAGTAGAATGGGCCACCTGGGGAAGGGGTGAATTCCTCCTCTTTAAAGGTCTTCAAGAAGCAGCTGGGGGACCACTTGTGGGTTATGTGTCAGTGGAGGTTTCTTTTGTATTTCAGTTGTCTGCAATGACAACTGAGGTTTCTTCTGATTCTTAATGTCTTTGATTCCATGAACATGGAAAAATAGGAAGAAAAGTTGATTAGAAGGTACATGATTGCAAGTGTAAGGAATTTTCTATTTTGTTAGTAATAGGTACTCAGTGGAGGTTCTTGAACAAGTGATTGATGGAAAGATTTGTGCATGAAAAATCATTTGAGATCACACATTCATGGCTAGAAAGTTTCTCAAAACCCATTTAGTCTAGCCCCTTCATTTTACAAATTAGGAACTGAGACCTAGAAATGTTAATCGAATTGGCCAAGGGCATACAGGGATTAAGAAGCCAGCTGAGATTTGTTCACAAGTCCTCCAACTCTCAGTTGAGTGCTTTTTGCACAAAGCTAAAGTACCATCATTGAGGATGAAAAGGTACAACTAAAGAAAGGAGCAACTGGAGGCAGGGGGAATTAGTGTGGACTACTGGGGAACTGAATTGAGGTGGGAGCAGTGGAAATAAATGCACAGATGCAAAACACACTGTGAAATTGGAATCCACAAGACTGGGTAACAGATTGGATGGGGAGAGAGGTGGGAGATGGAGAGGGAAGATTCAGAAATGACTCCATGGTTTCAAGCCTGGGAGGACTGAGAGAACATAGCAGCATCAGCAGAAATAGGAAAGATGGAAAAGGGGCAAGAACAGCAGGGAAAGGTTAAATTCAGACTTGCAGAGTTGACTTTGAGATGCCATCATGATAGTAGGGCAGAGATGTCCAACAGATAGCTGGATAAATGAGACAAGAACTCTCAAGAATTTAGTTTGGGTTGGGGCAGAGCCAAGCTGGCAGAGAAAAGACAGGGATTTGCCTGAATTCTACTAAATTCTTCTCCAAACAACTTTAAATAATGCCTCAAAATGAATTCTGGAGTCACAGAAACCACAAAAAAGATGGGGTAAAACAATTTTCTAGCCCAAGACAAGCCCAAGGTTGGCAGGAAAGGTCTGTCACATTGGGGTGAAAGTGGAACACAGCCCAAAACATGCTGTGCCAACTTGGGCAGTGCCCCAGCAAACCAGCATCAGGCCTTGGGAGTGACTGAGTCAGCAGAGGCAGCAACAGCTTCCAGAGCTCGCAGACTACAGATTACAAGGGATCAGAAGTAGATTACAGGGATCCTTTTGCTGGCGCCAGCTGCAGGACTCTCGTGTTACCAATATTCAGATCCAGCTCAGAGTCCTAGGTCCTAGGCCCAAGGCAAGGGGGAACACTAGAGCTCTAGAGCTTGTAGCTGCAGGGGACCAGGGACTCTAGTCACAGTTGCAGGGCAGAAAAGAATGCTTGTCTTTGCTCACAGAACACAGAACAGGCAGTGAACACACATTAGATCAAGCCACCTTGAAAAACTGAAAACCTACAGGCTTCCCAGAACTAGCTCTGAAAAAAAAAATACATATAAAAAAAATTGAAGTTTAGGAAAGTGCCCACTCCATCCTGGGATCAGAGATCAAATTTAACATGAAGTTTTAATAAATCAAGAAATAGGCTAGAAAATGATCAAACAAACAAAAAAAGAAGCTGACCACAGAAAGTTGCTATGGTGACAGGAAAGCTAAAAACACAAACTCAGAAGAAGACCATACACCTCCTAGAAGAGATCCCCAAATGAAAACTCAAAAGAATACTACAGCTGAATTCCAGAGCTCACAGGTCAAGGAGAAAATATTGCAAGCAGCCAAAAAGAAACAATTCAAATATCATTGAGCCACATTCAGGATAGCATAATATTTAGCAGCTCTATAGTAAAGGATATGAGGGCTTATAATATGATATTTTGGAGAAGCTAGGATTACAACCAAAAGTCATCTACCCAGCAAAACTGAGTATAATCCTTCAAGATAAATATGGATTTTCAATGAAATAGAGGACTTTCAAGCATTCCTGACACATATACCAGGACTGAATAGAAAATTTGACTTTCAAATACAAGGCTTGAGAAGCATAAAAAACTAAGCAGGAAAGAGAAAACATAAGGGATTCAATAAGGTTAATTGTTTACATTCCTATGTGGAAAGATGTTCTTGTAACTCATAACTTTCTCATTATTAGAGCAGTTAGAAGGACTATATATAGACAGAAGGCACAAGTGTGAGTTGAATATGATGGAATAACATTTAAAAAATAAAATTATAAATAAAATTAAGGTGAGAAAGAAAATGACTTGGGAGAAGGGGAAAGAGAGAGATAAAACAGCATGTATTATCTCACATAAAAGAGGCAGGAAAGAGCTTTTACAGTGAAGGGGAAAATGAGGGAGGTGGGAGGAGCACTTGAACCTTACTCTCATCAGATTTGGCTCAAAAAGGAAACAACATACACACTCAATTTGGTATACAAATCTATCTTACCCTATAGGAAAGTAGAAAAGAAAAGACATAAGAGAAGGCTGATAAAAGGGAGGACAAATTGGGGGAGCTGATAGAATCAAAACACTTTTCAGATTGGACAGGGTGGAAAGAGAGAGAAAGAGAGAGTAGGATAAACAGGAGGAAATAAGACATAAGGAAATATACAAGTAATAATCATAACTGTCAAAAAAAATACAAGTTTCTCTGATAAAGACGTCATTTCTCAAATATATAAATTTATAAGACTACAAGTCATTCCCCAATTGATAACTGGTCAAATGGTATGATCAGGTACTTTTCAGATGAAGTAATCGAAACTATCTATAATCATATGGAAAAAATGCTCTAAGTCACTATTGATTAGAGAAATGCAAATTCAAACAGTTCTGAGGCACCACTTCACATCCATCAGATTGACAGGAAAGGAAAATCACAAATGTTGGAGGGGATGTGGGAGAATTGAAACACTAATGCAGTTAGTAGAGTTGTGAACTGATTCAATCATTCTAGAGAACAATTTGGAACTATGCCCAAATAGCTATAAAACCTGCATACCATTTGACCCAGCAATACCACTGCTAGGTCTGTATCCCAATGAAACAATAAAAAATAAATAAAAGCAAAAGGATTTATATGTACAAAAATATTTATAGCAGCTCTTTTAGTGATGGCAAAGAATTGGACATTGAGGAGATGCCCATCAATTGGGGAATGGTTAAAGTTGTGGTATATGATTGTGATATAATATTATTGTACCATAGGAACTGACAAACAGGATGCTTTCAGAAAAAAAAAAACAGAAAAACTTACATGAACTGATACAAAGTGAAAAGAGCAGAACCAAGAGAACACTGTATGCAGTAACAGCAAATTTGTATGATGATTAACTATGAAAGACTTAGCTATTCTGAGCAATACAATGATCCAAGATAATTCTGAAAGACTTATAATGAAAAATGCTATCCATCTCCAGAGAAAGAACTAATGGAGTCTGAATGCAGGTCAAAGCATACTCTTTTTTAAAATTTTCTTTTTTTTTTGCGGAAGCACATCGTTTTCTTTTTTTTCTTTTTAAAATTTATTTTGATTTATCAACAATCACTTCCATAAGTTTGTGACTTTTAAATTTTTCTCCCCCTCCCTCCCCACCTCCCTCCACAAGATGGCACACAATCTGATGTAGGCTATACATATGCATTCCTATTAAACATATTTTCACATTGTGATGTTATAAGTAAGAATTAGAACCAATAGGAGGAACCACCAGAAACAAAACACAACAGAAGAAAAATAATACCAAACAATATGCTTTGATCTACATTCACACTCCATAATTCTTTCTTTGGGTGTGAATAGTGTTTTCTATCATGAGTCTTTTGGAGTTGTCTTAGATCATTACATCGCTAAGAGGAACTGTCTATCAAAGTCAGTCATCAAAAATGTGGCTGTTACTGTGTACAATGTTCTCCTGGTTCTACTCACTTTACTCAGCATCAGACCATACAAGTCTTTCCAGGTTTTTCTGAAATCTGCCTGTTCATCATTTCTTATAGCACAATAGTATTCCATTACATTCATATACCACAACTTGCTCAGCCATTCCCCAATTGATGGGCATCCTCTCATTTTTCCAATACTTTGCCACCACAAAAAGAGCTACTATAAATATTTTTGTGTGTGTAAGTCCTTTTCCCATTAGTATGATCTCTTTGGGATACAGCCCTAGAAGTGCTATTGCTGGATCAAAGAATATGCATATTTTTATAGCCCTTTGGGCACAGTTCCAAATTGCTCTCCAAAAATTGTTGTATCATTTCACAAATCCACCAATAGTGCAATAGTGTTCCAATTTTTCCATATCTTCTCCAACATTTAGCATTTTCCTGTTTTGTCATGTTGGCCAATCTGATAGGTGTGATATGGTATGATCAAAACAGAGTTGTTTTGATTTGCATTTCTTTAATCCCATAGTGATTTAGAGCATTTTTTCATATGACAGTAGATGGCTTTAATTTCTTCATCTCAGAACTGCCTGTTCATATCCTTTGACCATTTATCAATCGAGGAATGACTTGTATTCTTATAAATTTGACTTAATTCTCTATATATTTTAGAAATGAGGCCCTTATCAGAGAGACTGTTTGTAAAAATTCCCAGTTTTCTACTTTCCTTCTAATCTTGGTTGCATTGGCTTTTTTTGTAGAAAAACTTTTCAATTTCATGTTATAAAAGTTATCCATTTTGCATTTCACAATGTTCTCTATCTCCTGTTTGGTCATGAATTCTTCTGTTCTCCATAAATCTGATAGGTAAACTATTCCTTGCTCTTCTAGTTTGCTTACAGAATCAGCCTTTATATCTAAATCATGAACCCATTTTGACTTTATTTTGGTGTATGGTGTGAGATTTTGGTCTATGCCTAGTTTCTGCCATACTCTTTTCCAATTTTCCCAGCAGTTTTTGTCAGAGTGAGTTCTTATCCCAGAATCTGGGATCTTTGGGTTTATCAAATAATAGATTATTATAGCCATTGACTACTGTGTCTTGCATACTTAATCTATTCCACTGATCCACCGCTCTATTTCTTAGCCAATACCAACCAGTTTTGATGATTGCTGCTTTATATACAATTTAAGATCTGGAATGGCTAGGCCACCTTCACCTGAATTTCTTTTCATTAATTCCCTTGATATTCTGGACCTTTTGTTATTACAAATTAGTCTTTTTATTTTTTTTTCTAACTTTATTTTTGGTAACTTTATTTTTCTTGGTGTTTTTTTTAATGTGTCTTTTCTTTCCCAACATGACTAATATGGAAATATGTTTTACAGAATTGCACATGTGTAACATATCAAATTGCTTGTTTTGTCAAAAAGGGAGAAGGGAAGGGAGGGAAGGAAAGAGAAAAATTGGAACTCAAAATTCTAAAAGATGAATGTTTAAATTATTTTTACATGTAATTGGGGGAAAATAAAACACACTTTTGAAATTTTAGTTTCAATGGGAAGACTCCAATGTATCCTAATGTTTGAGAATCTAATATTTTAGAATTTATAACATTCCTGGGCCATCATCTAAAGAGTCTTCTAAGACCCAAGAGAATGAAAACTCCTCAAGAGGGCATGCAGTCCCTGTAATTTTTTTTTGTTTGTTTGCATTGCCAGGACCTAGAGTAGTATCACGTACATATAGAAGTAGGCAATTGATAGATTATTATTGAGTTGAATCATTCCAAGATGTACACCAAAGCTGGCCTTGTCCATAGATGTAGCAGTTGTTTATAGGAACTATTTCAAGGGCACAAGAAAGACCTCCAATAATCCTTCCTTGCCTTGTATAGATACTTGGTATTCCTTGAATCATCAGCAGAGTTGATTCAGAGTTGAGTGCATCTGCCCTGGGGAACTATAGGATACCCAAGGATATCCCTGAAACCCAATTCCATTATTGGCCCTCCATCCTTAAGCACTCACATGGGAACATTGCCAAGAGAGATCAATGAGCTTTTCCCTGTAGCTCATAGGAAAACATCATTAGAGGATAGAGTAATGAATTCTGAGTCAAAATAGAGTACTTAGCCCTGCCTCCACACAGCCAAAAAGAAGAGAAACAGGAGCTAAGAATGGGGTAATTTGCTGTGTCGCTTGGGAATGCTCATTTGGCATCAGGAGAACCACATTTGAATATGGGGTAACTAACCCTCTCCATGACTTTGTCCTTATTAACTTGTCTTAGCGTCAGCTTATTCACCTGCAAAATGATGGATTTAGACCGGATGTTTTCCAAAGTCTCTTCTAGCTCTTTCTGTAATACTGTGATCATTTGGGGGAAAGCTGAGTGATACCATGGTTGCCACTAAAGGACTAAGTGCTCTGTAGGGGTGGCACCATGAAGGTCCAGCTGCCAAACTTCCTTGGGGTTAGCCAAGGAAGATGCTGGAACCCCTAAGAGGGAAAACTACTGCCCTTGGGGACTCCCCAGAGTCAATGGCTGGAATGATCAGCAGGCACAGTTCTCCAGAGCTGGCTCCCAAAGCCGACGTCCCTTATCTGTCAGGAGTCACCCATAATGCCTTACGGAGGTCCAGAGACCTCTGAGCAATAAGAAAATAACTTGTCACCATAAATTTTGTTTTCAATGGGGACTCCAACAAGAGTAGCAGAAGCACCAGTGCCAATAGAGGCAGCCTTGGGTAATGGAAAGAACATTCAATTTGGATTTCTTCTGCAAACGCACGTAGACAGGCAGTAAGGCAGAGTGGATAGAAGGCCAGCCCTGGAGTCAGGAAGACCTGGGCTCAAGTTGTGCCTCTGATAGATACTAGCAATGTCCCCAGGTTAACCCCAGACTAGAACTCATAGTAAGTTGCTGGTCTGCTTTGATGCTGGGAATTCCATACCAGAAGTTCCTTGATCTGAACTGATACATTTGATCAAAACCTAGTGCATACTAAAATCTATCTCATCTTTTACTTCTTTCAAGTATTGGAAGAAACATGAATGAGAGAAGTGATTTCTTCTGCTTGGCCTCATGGGATGGGACCAGGAGCAGTGGTTAGAAATCACAAGGGGGCAAATCTAGGACTGCTACAAGGGAACAAACAAAAGCAGCTTCCTAGCCATTTGAGATGCCCAAGAGAGGTGGGCTCCTTTGGAAGAGAGTGGCTTCACTCTCAATGGAGGTCTTTCAGTAAAGGCTGAATGGTGACCTGCCAGTCATGTTGGGAAGGAGAGTCTCATTCAGTATGGGTTGAGCTGAAGAGCCCCTGAGATCCTTCCTGCTCAAAGAGTCTGAGATTGTATGACATGTCACCCATGGAAAGAAAAAGAAATAAATGCTGAAAGAACTGTAGAGCTGTCATTGACCTGAAACTGGAAGATACCTCAAAGGGATTCTAACCCACTCACCCCCCCCATTTTGCATACTAGGAAACTGAGGCCCAGGGAGGTAATGTCACTTCCCCAAGTGTGAAAGAATACCAAAGAGAAATTCCTATTTGACATTTGGCCTTGGCTCAACATTCTCAGTTTGGGATGATCTAGCAGTGAGTGTCAACTCTCTCAGCAGAAAGCAAGGCATTCTAGTAAGAGTGGAGACTTCCTTTTTTATATCCTCAGTACTTAGCAGTGTCTAGAATCTTGTAGGTGCTTAGCAATCCTTGACTAACTCAATTGAATTAGCATCCTCTCATCAGCCTTCCCAGAATAACTCTGGCTTTTGCCTCTAGTCAACTGTGAGTCCTAGTGAGGCACACTTTAAAAAAGATAACAAGTTTGAATTGATATCTTTTTTATATCATTGTAGCTTTTTCCCTCAATATCCTTTCTTCTCTCTTTCAGTAAGAGCCATCTGATAAAGCAAATTGTATTTTTTTTTTTGGCTTTTAGGCAATTGGGGTTAAGTGACTTGCCCAAGGTCACACAGCTAGTAAGTGTTAAGTGTTTGGTCTGAGGCTGGATTTGAACTCGGGTCCTCCTGACTTCAGGGCCAGTGCTCTATCCACTGCACCACCTAGCTGCCCCAGCAAATTGTATTTTTTAAAAAGAAAAAAGTGCAAACAAATTAATACAACCAATCAATATATTGGAAAAAGTCCCAAACCATAGGCAATGTGTAACAACTGTGGCCCTCTTGCCTCCACCTTAGATTGCCCTCTCATGGCTCTTTATTAAGTCCTGCTTCATCTGTATAATTTTGTTACACTTTTGATTTTTTGTGAGTAGTTATTCTTTCCACTTACATTGTATTCATGTATTCATTGTTTTCTTGAGAGAAATACTTTCTGTATGGAACAATTTACTGGCCAGATATAGGCCTATTTGGGCAATCCCCCGGCCCTGTAGGCCTGTTACGATAACCACTGCATTAAACTATTCTCAAATGAATAGAAAAAGTGACTTTACAGTCTAAGGAAATGTATTTCAATACACAGAAAGAAATCACGTATTAAATGTGACTCTAGGGCCTAGGAGAATTTCTATTTTCCCTCAGATGGAAAATCATCTCAACAGAATCAAAACCACCATAGGAACAAGAGGACAGTACAAGGAAAAAAGTATTGGATTTGGAGTAAGAAGACTAGATTTTTGGCTTATGTGACCAAAAACTAGTTGCTCCACTCCCTGGGACTCAGTTTTCTTCATTTATAAAATAAGGAGATCACCCTCAGTGACTTCCAAGGGCCCTTCCAACTTAGGATTCTATGATCCTACGATAATCTTTTTGTGCCTCAGTTTCCTCATCTGTAAAATGAGGTAGTTAGACTTTCAGTTGTTTTTCAGTTGTGTCTAAGTCTTTGTAGCCCCATGTGGTGTTTTCTTGCTAAAGATACTGGAATGGTTTGCCATTTCCTTCTCCAGCTCATTCTACAGATGCAGAGGCTAAGGTCAACAAAGTTAAGTTGCCAAATGTCCCACAGCTAGGAAGTGCCTGAGGCCAGATTTGAAGTCAGGAAGATGAGGCCTGGCACTCTGTCCATTGTGCCACCAGATTCATTGACCTCTAAGGTTGGAGTCGAACAGAACAGAACATCCATTGCTCAAAATCATCGACGGAGCTTGTGTTTAAGTAGTTGGGCCAAGCTCCAGCCATGGAACCCCAAGTTCCAGAACATGACTTTGACTTCCTTTATTTCATCCAAAAACTTGGAATTGCACCTGTCTTCTTGAATCTCTCCATGCATAAATTCTTTGATGACCCTCCAGTTGCAAGTACCTAATCTATAAGATTAAACTGGAGAAAAGTACTGTTTTTGGTAAGACAGCTTTGATGTTACTCTGAAGGTTAAGCAAATTAGAACTGGGAAAACCCAAGTTCAAATCCTTCCTCACCTCTTCGATCCCCATTTTCCTCATCTATAAAATGAGGGGGTCAGACTTGATGGCTTCCAAGATTTTTCCTATCTCTTAATCTATAGGATATATACTATCAAATATACATACATTATGCACTATATTATATATAGTAATATAGTATAAATGTTATCCTTTGAACTTCTATTCAAATCCCTAGAGTTAAGGAAGGGATAAAGGACTGGATAACAGCAGCTGCCCCTTTTTGGTAGGAGACAGAGACTAGTCTAAGGAGAGAGTGGAGGCATTAAGAGAGGTATACCTTCTCAAACGTGGGTGGTGATAGTCCAGCTGCATTCTGCCTTGATCAGAACATATGCAGAGATTAACATTCAGCTTGCATTTAGAGTTCTTTGCACTGAAATCATGACACAACTTTATCAGTAGGAGAAGGTGTAAAAAGGGACAGTTAAAATAGTATTCAGACCTGAAGTAGGTCTGAATATACTGCAAGGTTCAATTCAATTGAATGAAAAAGCATTTATTAAGCATCTACCAGGAAAAGCACATTTCTAGGCACTAAGGGTACAAAGGCAAAAACAAATAGTCCTGTCCTCAAGGAGCTTAATTTCTGTTGGGAGGAAGCAATGTGTAGCCATATAAATAGGTTGGATGCCAGGGAAAACTTTCTAACAATAAGAACCATCCCAAAGTGGAATAGGCTGCTTCTGGAGGAGGTGACAAGCTACTCTTTACTGGAGGTCTCCAAAGAGAGGCTGGCGGACCACTTGTCATGTGGGCTGTCCAGGGGATGTTCATTCAATCATGGATAAGCCCAGATATTTTCTCTGATAATAAGATGCTGTTAATGGTATCCCATGATTTAGAAGTGAAAGGGACATCAGAGAGGTGGTGTTTCCCCTTTCCTGATGATCTTCATGAAGAGATTGGATGATCATTTGTTATAATAGGAATTCTTTTGGTGTATGGGCCAGACCAGAAGTCACTGATGTCCCCTCAAATTTTCAAATTCTGGGATTCTGCAAGAAAACATCTAGTCCACCGTCTTACACTTAGAAGGTGCTCCACAAATGTTCATTGGCTTGAATTGAATAAATTGATACAATATCAAATACCCTAATTAGTTGAAGTAATTCCATTCAAAACAATAAACATTTGTAAATAGTTAACTATATGCCAAGCCTTCTCCATTGGGACAGTCACCTCCTTCACTTCTCCATTGTTAACTCAGATTCCAAGGGTCCACGGGACCCTCACCATCTCCCTTTTATGTGTTACATTTCCCCATTAGAATGTAAGTTCCCTGAGGGCAGAGACTATTACTTGTTTGTGTTTGTATCCTTACAACTTAGCATGGTGTAAAGCATGTAAAAAAGAATTTTCAATCTCCTTATCTGTGTGCATCCTGAGAAACTTCCCATAAACCATTTGAAATAATACCATGAATTCTGATTCGATGAAGTAGAATATTAGCATTCATGATCTGAAATGAAAGGTTAAAGCTGCATGGTTTTATATGATTTGTATTTCTCAGGCAGGCAGTCAAGAAAGCCCCATGTTTCCTTCACCATTTCCCATAATATCTGTGACTCACTTCTTAGAAATATTAAAACTTCAGTAGGAGGGCAAAGTAAAAACATGTAAACACACAAGGGTGAATGGTGAATAAACAATGGGAAATTTTTAATTATGGAGTGGAATGTGTTGTCTTTGGATTCCACAGCCCACAGCTGAAGATTTTCCTGCAAGCCTGAAGCTTCACTAGCACACATCTTAATGTTTTGTTCTTGACAAATGCCAAAAAGAACAAGAATTGTGAGGCCGACCAAAGCTAGTGCCTCCAGGTGGGATAAATGCAGGGGTTCTCTTGCGTTTCTGCTCCCTGTGTCAATACCACCAAGCTAGAAAGGTTCCCAAGCAATGACTGACTTACCCAAACAGAAGCAGAGCAAAGTTCAGACAAATTCATCACAAGAAGGTTGGCCACCAAGTGAATGGCCTTTCTTTTAATTTATAGTTGTGGCATATTGAGAAATGGTATCTATTAAAGCATAAAGTTTGGGATCTGCTGATAGAGGGAGTATCTGGAAGGACTGACTTTCCTCTGTACACACAGTTTCTCATCAGAATGTAAGGTCAAGAACTATGTCCTAGTGCCTGCCACAGAAATGCTTTGTTAATGTTGCTGGGCTGGAATGACTGAATCCACCCACCTTCATCAGTTCTGAATGAGAAGGAAGCATCAGGGCTGGACATCAAGGTGAATGGCCTGTTGGCCCCCTCCATTCCACTATTGTAAGATACTATGTAATATCATTCTAGGTTGTTGTTTAGCCATTTTGTTTTTCAGTCATATGTGACTCTCCACTACCCCACTTGGGGTTTTCTTGGCAGAGATACTGGAGTGGTTTTCCATTTCCTTCTCCAGCTCATTTTACAGATGTGGAAACTGAGGCACACAAAGTTAAGTGACGTGCCTAGGGTCACACAGCTAGTTAGCATCTGAGACCATATTTGAACTCAGAACGATGAGTCTTCCTGACTCCAGGTCCAGAGATCATTCTAAAACATCATGTTTGTCCCCAGGCAAATTCTGTCCTTAACAATTCAAGGCTTGGGCAATTTAATACTCATAATCTAACATGATGGAAATTATTCTCCAAAACACATTTTGTCAACATCTGATGAGGTTTCCTATCAAGGTATCTGTTTTACTTGTCTTATTATACACAGGAAACATCTTAAAACAAAAGTAGAATTTTTTTGGCTTCCCAGAATTGTTTTATTCAAGTTAATTTTGTGAAAGAACAATTTAGAAAGTGAAGGACATTTACCTATAGCCAAAACTTGCATTTCTGCTCCTGGGTTTCAGCTATGTAAAAATTAAGGGGGGAAATAGTAATAAATGAGTGGGTGAATGACAGAGAGAATGAATGAACCAGCTCCTTCTTGGTTGTTTGGGAGGTTGGGGTAGAAAACATGCTGGGCCTGGTTTGGCTTCTGTGGCTGACACTAGCTTTTTGTAGATAGCACCCCTAGCTAAGTCAAAAGATTGAACTTTAAATCCCACCTCTGACTCTGACTACTTGTATGACCTTGGGCAAGAAACCTGGCTTTCTTAACTCAGCTTTTACACCTGCAAAATGAAGTGGTTGGATAAGATGGCCTCCGAGATCCCTTTCAGCTCATGATCTCTGACCCTGGGACTCTGTCATATTAGGCATTTGCCTTCTGCTGCTGACTATCCCAGCAACACCTCAAACTCCATTCTTTTGCCTTTTTTGGGACACGGTATACACAGAAACTGATTTCGCTCAAACTCACGGAAGGCTGGAGCTGTACACCACTCAAAGGACAGGTGCTTTTCTTCCCCATCTAATTGCTGTTTTAAGAAGTAGAGTCAGGGAGCTTTAACCATTTGTCATCAGCCCAGAGAACAGGTTATGAAATGCATTTTTTACTCATTTTAGGAGAGAAGTGGGAGCCCATAAAAGCAAAACATGCCAAGGGAGGTAAAATGTCTTCATACTGATGTAATAGGGATCCTGGACCCATTGATCACCTAAGAAACCCCTGATTTTTCACAAGAGAAAACTGAGACCAAGAAAGCTTCAATAATTGGCCCAAGCTTGCCCAGGTAGAAGTAGAAAAACAGGGATTTGAACCCAGGTCTCCTGATTCTAAGGGCAGTGCTTTTCCCACTACCTTCCACTTCCTCTGTGGTTTCTGGCACCCTACTCTGCTCTGACCTGTGGCTCCATCCAATTCAATTAAAACCTTCATTTATGAAATGCCTATTAAGGGTTAGGCAGTGTGTAGGTACCAGAAATGTGGACTCAAGAAGTGACTGCCCTTCTGCAATATATTAGGGGCAGGGCAAGGAGGGGAGAGCAAGGGACACATTTCAGGAGATTATAGGAGCAGGCTCCAAAGCTGAGAAGGACCCTCTAAGTCACCCAGTCCAACCCCCTTCATTTTACAGAAGAGAAAGTTGAAAACCAGAGCAGTGAATGGCTTGGCCGGGATCACCCAGCCAGTGTTTGGGACAGCATTTAAACCCTGGTCTTCCTGAGAGGTCCAGTGCTTTGTCCACAAGTGGTTCTCTCCAAGCAAAGCTGCACGTACAATTTGGGGAGACCCATGTAGGAGGGAGGCCCAGAGCCAGAAAGTCTAAGAGTTGGAGGTAAAGAGAGAAAACATCCCGGGCTTGGAGATGAGGTACAACACAGGCAGCAGTGGGAGAGAAAACCCCACGGACGGGGAGCAGCATTTCAGGTGGCTTGGCTGGCAGCTAGGCAGAGACGGAGAGGGCCGAGGGCCCCAGGCTCCCTGGGGCCACCAGCCAAGTCTGTTGTCACAATGCCTTTAGGTATGGCACATCTGGCTTTTTCTCCTGCCCGTACGCTCCCACTGATATTGCACCAGAGGCCTGGGTCAGACAGGTGGGCCTTATTCCCAGCTTATATTTGCTGCTTAATAATATTAATGTTTTAAACATGTTAAAAGGTTATCCTGAATGGAAGGTGTTCCTTTCCCTTAGATCTCAACTCATTCCGGCTATAATTCTGACTAAGGAGACTGGGGCTCTGTCCTCTGTTGGAACACTTAAAAGTAGGGGATAATACTGTACTAAGGGCACTTCCTTCCCTATCTTTACTACTGCCATCCTTCTGAAGCTGCTTAGACACTACCTTTAGACTCTGGGAGCAGTAGCTGGACTGCTTCCTCCTTCCCTTACAGGAGTATTTTGGGGTCCACATCTCAAATGAGACTTTCCCATTCCTCCTTCCTTGTCCGCCATCTTGTCCCAGGCCCAGACATTGTTACTTCCTATTCTGCTAAGGCACAGTAGTTTAATGCCTGCTAAGGTAAAGGTCTTGGAGTTTTTACCACAAACCACACAAATCCCTCACGCTCTTATTAGAGGAGGCACCTGCCTAAAGTCCTTCAAAGAAGCTGGTGATTCAGCAAGCCCTGTAACCACATCAGTGAAAACCCAGGTGAGACTTGGGCTGGGTTGAACACCCCCAAAGAAAGGTCAAAGTCTGCTTCTGTGTCAAATGACATATGGGGTGGAAGTAAAAATGAAACTCCTGCCTCAGGAAGTCCAATCTACTGGAGGGGCACCTGCAGCCTCCTTTCACACTGTCAGCACTTTCGCCATCTGCAAACAGTGCAGACCACAGCTTCCGGTTCCAAGTAGAAATAAGCCCCAGGAAGGATTCAGAGGCTTGGCTGGCAGCTGGTGAAAGTCCAGAGGCCTGTTAGCCAAGCTCTGGGCTCCTGAGAGTGATGGGGAAGGGCCATCAAAGGCTTATTGGCCTGAATCAATCCCATTGCCTTTTAGTGACCCAGCTGCAATCCTGTTAGATTGTGGGAAGAATGCTGAGGGGCTAAAATTCTACCTCAGATTTTAATGAAAAATAATAATAATGGTGGAAGTGGTAGGGACAAGATCCCTAATTTCCCTGATAATAGAGAACTCTCAGAAAGGAAAGCTGAGTGGTACCTTCTCTGTAACTTGTAGCCTGAAAGAGAATTTGCCTACAGCATAGAAAGTTTAAGTGATCTGCCCAACATTGCATAGCCAGTGAATGTCAAGAATGTATAAATAAGGAGGATAAAAGATGCTGCAGTGACAAATGCCCACATTCTCCAAGCTACCTGAGAAGATCTAAATTGTGTGGGAATGGAACCAGGGTCGTGCCAGCCCTGATGTTGTGCCCTGGCATGGGGCCTGCTCATTTCATACTCATTTTCCTCATTTTTCACATGGCTGCACAACTCTGGACTTTCTCCACTCTGAGGAAAAGCTCAGCATCCTGCAAGATCCCATCAGCCTTGGGACGCCACCTCGCCATCACCCTTTGCCCCTCAGATCAAAATGTGGGGCCGTGAACTCCATTCAAAGAGGCAGCTCAGCTCAGACCTCTACTCATCCCTTCCCCACTCCTGCACTCCTCTGGTACTACTTTGCATTCTCCAGTCTACCCCAAGATGGGTACCACCCCTTCTTTATAGCTTCCTTTTCTATGTTGTCTTCCCCCATTAGATTGTAAGCTCTTTGAGGGCAGGGACTGTCATTTGATTTTTTCATTTTTGTATCCTCAGCACTTAACATACTTCCTGGCACATAGTAGGTGCTTAATAAATGTTTATGGACTATTGTTGATTGGCTGCTTGCAGTGAGCCTATAGGGGATGAGTTGACATCCTAAAATTTTTGTTAAACTCGAGAGAGCAGTCCTTTTGTCCACATGCACAATGATCCATACAACATTAAATGTAAAAAGACTAATAGCAGAATGACTGATCCCATGACAGCTCGAATCGGAACCTCATCAAAAAGGATGAGAAGACTCAGATAACAATGATCATACTAACAACAGCAGTAACAATATGGAAGTGTTTGTGATAGTGATACAAAGTCATTGCCCCCCAGAAATTATAGGAAGGTAATCTCTAGGGAGTCTAGTGCCTACTATAGGGGAGTTAGAAAGCCCAAACTACAGTGTCTCAAACACAGAAAAACCTCTAGGCAAACAAGTGAGAAGAGCTTCTTCTGCCAAACCTAACACTAGTTGTAGAGCAGATGATTCAAGGAAATGAGACAGTCTATGCCATATATCAAGAAAGACTGCAAAAATTCAGCAACTACCAAGTACTGAGGAAGGTACAGTCTGTAGGCTAGAATTACACATTAGAAGCTTACCACCTGTCACAGAATAACAGATGACAAATTCCTATATTACAAATAAAATCTTCCAAATATCCTTAGGGATCCCACAAACAGACTATAGTGGGACTAGAGCTCCTTCACAGACAAAACCATTGCCCACAATCACCCACACGGAATATGGACCCAAGGAAATTTAAGAACAATGTTTTCCATAGATGTTGCCATACTAAATACCCATCATCTCAAAACTACATAGAATGACAATCTTTCACACTATAAACGTAACATGGAGTGGAAAACCCACCTCCTTCTCTTCTTTCTTTTCTCTCTGTTAGCTAGCTCACTCACCCAACCAATCATCATATTGGTAGGTTGCAGGTTCCCAGAAAGGGCAACCACATTGCTACTACTTATGCTCAGGATATTAGAAGTAACTCTAGCAGGGAAGAGCTATGCTTCAACTATTAACAACTAAAGCTCAAGAACCCACATATGTGTGTTATTCATTTAACATATTAAACAAGATACAACCATTCATTCTTAATCAAAAACATTTACTAAATAGAAGGCAAAGCTAGAATAATTAAAACACCAAATTCCATCTGTGAACCTGGGATATACACTCCCGTTAATACATATTGCATCCATGTGGGAGTATGGGCACATTTAGAGAAACACAACAAGGAAGAAGGTGAGTAGAAAATATATGCACAATACAATTCACAAATCTGAACTCCAGTCCTTCATATTCTCTGTCCCTTTTGGAAAGAGTCTGTACAAGTCAGTGCACCGAGATGTTCTTCTAGATCTTTCCACTCTTCTGCTAGGTGTGGCTGCTTCTCTGCTGGTACTCTTTCTCTGGGCTTCTGATGCATTATTAAGCTCTTGTGGCAAAAACAGAAGACCCAAGCCTAGGATCTGAAGAGCTTTTCCTATACTGCTCGCATGGCTGAGTTCTGAAAGATTTGCTTCTCAGGAAGCAAGTGGCAATACAAATTCTGAGGTATGTTTCCAGGCTTCTTCCAGGCTTCCTTCTGCTTCCACAAGTATCACCTGAGCTCTGAGCTCATTTCGGTTCTCCCAAATCAGCTCTTCCTTGCATTGGAAGCTCAGCTCTACTCAGCTCAACTCCAGTCTCAGCCCTTCTGTGAGCCTTAAGTTCAGCTCTGTTCCAATCACCTCTCAGGTAGGTGGTAAGCTTTATCTTCATCTAGTCAGCTCCTCCAAGAAAACTAGGAGGTCTTAGTGCAGGCTCAAACAGAGGCATCTCCTGGTATAAGTGCTCAGGAGTCCTCACCCAGCTCTTCAAGTTTTCTTCAGACCCACTTGGAGGTCCAGTCTTGACCACTGTCACTGCTCCAAAACAAGGACTTGACCACTTCTACTTCATCATGAGAAACAAAAACTCACACCTCTAAGTTGACAATCCACAATTGGGCAATAGTCCTCAAAAGCTCTAGGTATTAGGATGTTGTAGTTGTCAGCTACAAAGTCTACATACCAAGCATGTACAAATTAGATGCAAGGAAACAGGATATTTGGCTTTGTCTGAGTCAATATCTTTCATTTGGATTCCTTTCTCAGCAACTTCTCATGATTGTCATTTTTCTGCCCCTTCTCATTCACAAAATCTCTTAATCAAAAAAGGGCACTGCTTTACATAAAAAAAAAAACCTAGAGGAAGAATAATAACCAGGTGGAAATAGGATAAGGCATCGATTATCCCCATTGTTCTATTGGCTACTAGAATCATCCCTGAGATTTTTCAATGAACCCAGAAAAGATAGGCTTCTATCCTAATACTTTTACCTAACTACCAAAAGCATTTTATTTCTTTTGTTTAATAGCCTGCAGAAGATAGTGACTTGTTCCGGACAATTTTTATCTGCATTTGATGAGAAATTTGAAACTCAGCTCTGTTATTTATTATGTGTGTGACCTTTGGCAAAACTTCTTTCCTCTGAACTTTGGTTTCATAATTTATAAAACAAGGGGTTGGACTAGAACAGTTCCTTCTAGTTCTTACATTCTCTGAAAGGGGGATGGAGTTTAATGTCACAGTGGGAAGACATTCACAAATAGTTTTATTTATCTAATATATTTTCCACCCATGTTCATTTTCCTTAAACATTTCAGCTCCAACTGAAGAACCAGAACTCTGGGCCTTCTTTGCTATGAAATTCCACCTTTCCCGCCTCTTTGTCCAAGTCATCCAGCTCCAAAATTTATATTTACCTAGTTTTCTCTAGAATGCATATAGCACAGAATTTTTTTTTTTTAATTTCTGGCACCCCATGGAGAAATACAGAGTTCACAGCTTCAAGTTCACCATATTAGGTGCCCTCATACCTATCACAATGCACTCTGGCCACTTTTCGCTTCATGTCTCTACATGCCTCTGCTCTCCACCCTCCTCCTACAGACTAACATTCCATTGCCAATGCTTTGGCCCTATGCCTATGATTGATGAAAGTTCACCATGCTCCCAGACCCAACACAATGCACCCTAGTCATCTTTCTTCTGTGCCAATACATGTATACTACCACCCCCTTTTTGTATTCTTCTAGGAATAATAATCAAACTAACTTTACCATTTCTGATGTGGGCATATGATTCAAATCATCACTCCTGTGATTTCCTTGACCAAAATACCTCTCCATGGATACAGTGCTCTTATATGTATTGCCTTCCCCTATTAAAATGTAAGGCGCATTGGGATAGATACTATCCTGTTTTTTGTATTTAAGTACCTAATAGACTTTTTATTATTCATTCATTCAAATATATTCATTAATTCAAATATTATACGGAGGAGGATCCTTAAGCTCTCTTCAAACTCCATATTCTCTTTCTCCTCCTCCTCCTCCAACAACCTTCTCACCACAGAGAAACCTCTGGTCTGAGGTCCCTTTCTCCTAATTGGCAGCTCTTTACCAAGACCACTAATTCAGAAGTGACCCAATGCATCACCTCACTCACAACAGGACTTACCCAATGCATCACCTCACTCACAACAGGACTTACTCTCTAGTCTTCTCTTTAACCTTGCTGATTCCCTGCCTGACTTTTCAGCTCACTTTTATGTGTCATCTGCCATTAGAATAAAAAATCTTCAAGAGTACCATCTTGAATGTATTTTCATTCCCAGTGCACAGAATCTAGCATTGACCAAATGTTCATTAAATATTTTATCTATTTCTGAATCAACAAACTAATTCACTTCTCAAAGTATTTTAGCAAACCTTTAATAGAAATGTAATACCTGTATAGCCTCTCTCCTTGAGTGTGTGCAAAGAAAGGGAGAGAGAGAGAGAGAGAGAGAGAGAGAGAGAGAGAGAGAGAGAGGGAGGGAGGGAGGGAGGGAGAGAGACAGAGAGAGAGAGAGAGAGAGAGAGAGAGAGAGAGAGAAGAGAGAGAGAGAGAGAGAGAGAGAGAGAGAGGGAGGGAGGGAGAGGGGAGGGAGAGAGACAGAGAGAGAGAGAAGAGAGAGAGAGAGAGAGAGAGGAGAGAGGAGAGGGAGAGAGAGGAGGGAGGGAGGAGAGGAGAGGAGAGAAGAGAGAGAGAGAGAGAGAGAGAGAGAGAGAGGAGAGAGAGAGAGAGAGAGAGAGAGAGAGAGAGAGAGAGGGAGGGAGAGAGGGAGAGGAGAGAGACAGAGAGAGAGAGAGAGAGGAGAGAGAGAGAGAGAGAGAGAGAGAGAGAGAGAGAGAGAGAGGGAGGGAGGGAGAGAGGGAGGGAGGGAGAGAGGGAGAGAGAGAGAGAGAGAGAGAGAGAGAGAGAGAGAGAAAGAGAGAGAGAGAGAGAGAGAGAGGGAGAGAGAGAGATGATTTAGGATTGACTCACAGTTAAGTCTAAAGCCATTGGTCTCACATGGTCATTTTTGTCCTCTCCACATCAAGACCAAATGAGTTCTACTCCTTTATAACAAACATTTAGTCTGAATGCAATAAAAATCAGTTTATTGTTAACTGGAGACAAAACTCATTATGAAACTATATATATATAGCAAATAACATTTAAAGATAGCAGGAAACTCTGGAGGGTAACCAATGCCAGTTTGCTAGGCAACAATGAGACAGGAGAGGGGGAGGAGGTAGGGAGTGAATAATAATTTCACCTGGTTCCAGCAGTGGTATAGTTATAGAAATGGCAAAAATTCTGTCCAGAATAGGACAGAAATCCAGGCAGTGTTACAACTGCTTGTATATTCAGTTTAGAGTAGCAACACCCTTCCCTAGCAGTTGGACATCTGGGCCTTCTCTCCTCCTCAGAGCTCAGAAGTTCTTCCCCAATCCTGTGTGTCTTCCACCTTCTGTGATCCTTCAGGCCCTCATTCCAGCTGGGAAATTTCAGCCTACATACATCACCCAGAACAAAACAATCCAATGGATGTACCAAAGCAAGACCAAATGAATTAACAAACAAATTGCCAAAAAATGCTGGGAAATCTTCCTCCTTATCAAAATTCATCTTCTATGGCAGTCTCTAGCCTCTATACTTACCAGGCTTGGGAGAGGAAAGGTGGCCTTTGGGATAGGGGTAGCATGGCAGCTGGACCCTGGTGGCTTGGCCTTTTGGTATTAGCCTGTGAGGCAGAGCTTTGGGATGGAAACGACTTTAAAGAGAAAGCACCAATCTTTCCCATGACAACATCCTGGAACCGTGATGCCAAACGCTAATAGAAACTGAGGATCCATACATGAGGGTCCCTAGGGACTGCATATTGACTTAGTTTTAAATGTGATATTATTTATGTTTCACTGTATTTTTGTTTTACTAAATATTTCCCAATCACATTTTAATCTGAGTCTCTGCTGGGGAGTCTTTTTTTTTTGCTTTTTGTCTAGACAATGGGATTAAGTGACTTGCCCAGGGTCTTGCAGCTAGTAAGTGTTAAGTGTCTGAGGCTGGATTTGAACTCAGGCCCTCCTTACTCCAAGGCCAGAGCTCTATTCACTTTGCCACCTAGCTGCCCCTGTGCTGGGGAGTATTCAGGGGCCACATGAGACCTACCTCCCCAAATACTTTTATTCTATGTTCCCTTCTAGGTCTATCTGAAGTATTGTTTCCGAGTATATTAATAACAATGCAATTATATATTCCTGGAGAATGTCTAAGAAGAAACTATGATTTTTAAATACTAAAAACAGACACCTAAGAACTGGCCCCCCAAAAATGGAAATGATCTTATCAATTTTTAAATCATCCCCACCTGACTAAAATAACAGAATTCTGAGAGCTGACAAACCTCACAGATAAACAGAATTATGAACCCTAAATCAAGATAGATAGATAGAGAGTAGAGAGATAGAGAGATAGATAAAATGAAGCTGTGAATCACATAGACATAGTTTTCTATGCCTTTATACATGTGGTCTTTTAAGTGCAAGCACATTTTTCTCAGAATAAATCACTGGAGTAGCATTTCTCTGTGATGACAGTTACAAAAGGTGTCCATAAACAGAGTTTATTTCTGAAAGCCAGTAGAAGGCAATTAACCTGAATGGGAACACAGTCAGCCAGAGTGGAAGCACATGGTGTTTGTGGATCCAATTCTGAGCAATGCAACACCAGGATAAAGGCAACCTGTGGTTCTGACTTCAGAAGAACACGTCAGATGTTTCATTTGAAAAGACAGCTCTGAGCAGGAAGTGAGACAGATGGCCCTAAACATTTGTTATCTCCTGTTACCATCTGCCTCTGCTATCCAACTCCCCAGGCTGAACTGCTCATTTTAGGGCTTCTAATGAGCATCCTCCTCCTCCCCACAAGCAGGACCATCGAAGGGACAGCCAACACCACAGACAGGGCTGACAGGTAGAGAGGATGCTTTATAACAGGGAGGCAGGTGTACCTGAGGGCACAGGATTGCCTCAGAGGACCCCCAGCCACAATAAACTACCCAGAAGCACAGAGGCTTCAGCCACCTTACAGGTCTCCATTTAAAGAGGAGCAACTGAGGCAGAAAGAGATGAAGTGACTTGTCAGAGGCAGTAAGTAGCAGAACCCTGTTTGAACCCAGGGCAGTGGTATATTGCCTTTAACTACAGACACAGGAGGCATCCTGGATTAAGCACTTATTATATGTGAGGCACTGTGCAGGGTTCTAAGGATGAAAAGATAAAAAATGACACAGTCCCTGCCCTCAGGGAGTTTCCAATATACTCAGGATGGAGGGAAGACATGAAATATACAGAAATGGGAATGATGCAAGCAAAGATAGAAGCAAAGGAGGGATTGAGAACGAGTTGTTTAAGGAAATTCAAGGCCAGAAAGGTCTCTTTCATTGGTGCAGTTAGAAAAGCTTCATGGGGGAGGGGGCACCTGAGTTGAGCCTTGAAGAAGGTGAAAGATTCTGAAAGGTGGAGTGAAGGATAGAACAGAATCTGAAAGCACTTGAGATGGTCTATGCAACTGCATGGAGGTGGGAGATGAATTTGTGTGGCTGGAACAAAGCAGTGCACAATGGCAGAAAACTGCTGGCAGGTATGCTGGATTCAGATTGCTAAGCTATTTAATTACCAAGTAGCTTGTATTTCATCCTAGAAGCAGTGGGGAGTCCAGGGAGTTGTCTGAGTAGGAAAGTGGCATGCTCAGAAATGTGCATAGAGGAAATTAATTTGGAAGGAGAAAGTCCATTCCAAGCATGGAAGACTGCCTTTGCAAATGGTCCAAGAGTAGAAGACAGTAGGCCGAGAGTAGAAGGACTTCATCAGGGGTGAGATAAGGAGGTTGTGTTTTCTATGGATGGGTTGTAGCGTATAGGTACCCATAAAGGTATGAAGATACAGGACTAAATAGGGATTAACTAGTAGCCCCAGTATTGGTACAAACTTGAATCATGAAGGAATATGGAATGAAACAATCCTTGTAGGTTACAGTTGATCTCCAATGTTGGGTTCAAGAGCTTGTGGGTTTTTTCCTTTCTTAGAAGCAATAGGGTTTGGAGGGGGGTGGTGGAATGGAAGGGAGAATGAAAAGTGGGGAGTGAGAATGGTGTAACTGGCCATTCTTGTGATATGGAGGTCCCAGGCAGGGACTCCCCAGTCAGCTTCATGGTGGAGTCATGCCACTCCTTCACTTAACAACAAATTTACCCTTAAATCAGATACAATTGTCACAATCATGTGTATGGGTCACATAAAACAGACGAAAAGTGGAAAATGCAGGGAAGAAGAGGACTGCTAGAAGGGACATTGACAGCAGCAAGACATCAAAACTGGTAGCCTGAGAGAAAGGGAAGGGACAGAAAAAGGTCACAAAAGTTGGGGGGGGAAACAGTCATCTGAGACATTGAGTCGAGAATTAGTTAGACATCATTTCTTTAGTTTTATCAGAAAAACACAAGTAAAAATATTCAACAATGAGAAAGGGTTGATGCAAACAGCAAATGACCTACAAATGACTGCCTGCATCCTTGTTTCTGCCAATGGCTCCACCACCCTTCCCGTCACCAAAGTTCACACTGTTAGAGTCATGCTTGATTCTCTTCTTTCTCTTATCCCCCATATCCATTCAATTTCCAAGTCTGGCCAATTCTGCCTCCATAACATCTCTCCCATCCATCCTTTTGTCTCAACTCATCTCATTTACCCTAGTTCAGGCCATCATCGTCTCTCATCTGGATTATTGCAAAAGCCTTCTACTTAGACTCTCTGCCTCCAGTCTCTTTTTGCTCCAATCCATCTTCCATACATCAAATGCATGTTCCTAAAGCATTGGTATCAGCATATCCTTCGATGCTCAAGAAATTCCAATTTGACTTGTGAAGCTGGAATCCAGCTCCAACCCACCTTCCCAGATTCATGTTTTCTCTCCCTCTGCCCCAGCCTATATGCTCTCAGCTCCACCCAATATGGCCTCACCAAATTGTCCTATTTACTATTCCATCCCCCACATCCACATCTAAAGGTCTGTCTTTCCTCACCACTACTGAATCAAAAATGTCTGTCCCTTCAAGGAGTACCTTAACTGTCACCTCCTCCAAGAAGCTTTTCTTGATTGTCCCAATGACATGTACTCCACCCACCTGGAAATCATTTTGTATTGATTTTGTATATAAGCTATATTTACTTGTCTGTGTATCTACTGTATCCCCCAGAGAATGTAAGCTCCTGGAGGCCAGGAGCTTACATTACAAACACAATATACAATTTTGTATTTGCGTCTCCATCACCCAGCACAGTGTCTACCACAAAGTAGGCACTCGTTAAATATTTCTTGGTTGGTTGGTTGAAATAAGATAGTGATTTTCACCACAAAAATCTTTTTTGGCCAAGGAGAAAGAAATGTTCTATGAACTTCTTGCCTCATTTCAATGAGCAACATTCAGTTTTATTTTAGAGCATGGTATTTTTAGAGAGGCAATGTGATGTAGTCAAGCAAAGGAGAAATACTCGATGTTGAAAAAACCCTCCTAACTCATCCGTAAGGTCCAATGATCTTCCAACTTCCCCATTTTCATAAGCTCCTTGGGGGAAGAGATGAATTTATTCTGTTTTGTGTTTACATCTCTCCGCACTGTTTAGCACAATCCTTTACACTTGGTAGTCATTTAATAAATGTTTATTCAATTTAATTTAAAGACCTCTAGACAGGGAGTGAGACCTGTCTAGTTTTGGACCTCTCATACTTTTTTTTTTATTGTAACCTTGGTCAAATCACTTTGCACACTCAGCCTCAGCTTTGTCATCTAAAAAAATGAGGAAAATTATATTACACTACCCACTTCTCAGTGTTCTGATGAAAATGCTTTGAAAACTGTGAAATCTGTGAAGTACTATAGAAATGTGACCTATTATTATTAATCTATCAATCAATATTTATTAAACATCTACTATGTGCCAGGCACTATGCTAAGTGTTGAGTATATAAAAATAAGTAACAGACAGTCCCTGCCCTCAAAGAGCTTACAATTTCTGTTTCTTCCTCTCCTTCTTCTTCTTCTTCTTCTTCTTCTTCTTATTATTATTATTATTATTATTATTGTTGTTGTTTTTGTTATACTATTATTATTATTATTATTATTATTATTATCTTGAATTCTACATGTAAGTAACTCACAAAAAGCCAGAATCTGAAGGCATCTGCTACACATAGGTATTCTCATAAGGTGGCGGTCCAAGAGAGAAATTAAATATGACTCACTATACAAAATGACCTTTTATTGATCCAGAACTGGCCCAAAGTACATGCCTGATCATATCTTGTGTAGCCAGCCATCTCCTTCCATCATCCTGCTGCTGTTGAAAGAATCTAACCCCTTGCTGTAGAGAAAATGATCCAAGAAATGCTACCACCACTTTTGAAAAGGGAATGATGATCTGCTTGCCCGTGGCTCCCACAATCATGTATATGACTTTCTAAACCAAAACACTATCCCCTGGCTACCACTGCTTTAAATATGTTGTCCACTTCCCTTCCCAATCCCATCAACTCCCTTGAGAACAGAGAATGTCTTGTTTTTGTATTTGTACCCCTAGCAACTCACATGGAGCATGGTACATGGTGAGCACTTCATCAATGATTTTCATTCATTCATTCTTTCTTTCGTTCACTTATTTGTTCATCATTCATTTATTTCACTCTCCTGCTCAGAGATTCTCACTGGCTTTCTATTACCCCCAGAGTAAAGGACAGATCTCACAGGCCGGCATACAAGACTGTCTGCAGTATGGCTCCAACCTACCTTCCTCGCTTATTTCATTCATCTCCCCCTTGCACATTTGATGTTTCAGATAAAATGAACCAAGGGCCATTCACCCTCTCATCTTGCCCTCTCTTGTCTCCTTCCATCCCACTGCTTCCACTTCTCTGTCAAATGAGCTCCTTCCTTTCTGCCAAGTTATGATGATATTTTATTGTTATAAGATGTAGTTCTTTGTGGGGGGGAGAAAAGGATAGGTTAGAGTGAAAAATTATAGAACTGAAAAAAAAAGGAAACAAGAGAGTATCAATAAAACATTAACCATTCAAATATTACACAGAAGAAAACAAACAACAGCAGGAAGGTGGCAATAAAAATGGTGAGAGGCACAGCAACTCTCAAAGAATGTCCATCAGAAGGTTGGAGATCTGCACTGGTGGAGGGAATACCCACATTAATGAAATTCCAGATCCTTGAATAGTAAAGCTTGCCACCAAATGGCAAAAAGAATGTTGCTATTTTCAAAGGGAACCATGATTCTCCCATTCTACACACAATCTTATCAGGTTCTTAGTCATGTATTTAAGGAGGTTGAGGTCTAGATCTAATTAGAGGGTTGCCAACAAAGTCTAATATTTAAGGAAGACTAGCTATGAATGATCTCTTCTTGACAGCTTCCCTAATGAGTACATTGCTATGTTTCCAATAGAATGTCAGCTCCCTGAGGGCAGGGACTGTATCTTCATAGTTTATCTTCATGTACTCTCCCCAACCTTCAGCATAGTGCCTTATGCACAGAAGGTCTTTAATATAAATTTATTAAATTGAATCCAAACTCATAACTTATTTTGTGAGGAAGATCATGCCTGCATGTGCCTGAATTCTTTCTGTGGCAATTTAAGTTGACTCATTTTATCTTCTTGATGAAGAGGAATTCTAATTAGGCACAACTGGCTGGCTCTGTGCTAGAGGTCACCCAGTCACATCGGTCACACATCTAGCACCTCCTTTTTCACTTCTGTTAGCCACTCCTCAGAGCCACAGGATTATCCAATCCTTGGTTCATATTGTAATTTCCATACATTTCCCCTATATCTCCAATCAGGTCTTTAATGATTTAAAAAAAATGAATATGAAGACCCCCTTTTTTAATACTAAAAACTCACATAATCAATATGACAGTAGTTGTACTGTTATTATTCAATTCAACATTATTCAACAGGAATGTAAGTTCCTACTATGTACACTACATTGGTCACAACAACAAAATAAAAAATAGTCCCTGCCCTCAAGGAGATTATGTATGTGTATATATATATATACACATATATATAATTATTAACACTTAGTATTAATTAATATTAATTAATTATTAATTGATATAATATTGAATAACAAATACTTATATACAATTAACAATAATTAACATAATATGTAACAGTATTTTTTTTTCTTGAGATTAGATGGCTTCTTGAATGAAGGAAAAGCACTCAGTGCCCACATACCCACTCCAGCAAAATGCTAAAATTCATACCAGACCAAATAATGATAAAGAAAGCTAATTGGAAAGGAATTTAATTTTAAAATAAATATTAATGATTTATTGGTCTATAGTTCTCCTTTACATTAGCCTTTGCTGACATCAGCACTATATTTGTCTCATACAAGGAGCTTTGTTTTGTTTTGTTTTGTTTTTACAATGTTTGAGAACGATATGTGTAGTGTTGGTATAAATTGTTCTTTAACAGTTTGAAAGAATTCTTCTTTAATGCATCAGGAGAAGAAGATCCCTCCCCCCCACCACCACCATTACTCTTTGGAGTTCCTTTACAGAGGGTTCTATTTCCTTTTCTGATTGAATTAAGATCTCTAAAATATTCTGTTAGGATATTTCACATTTTATACGGCAATCCTTTGTTTATTTTGTGTTCTCCATTTTGATCATATAGAAATTTGCATGGCAAGTTAAGAAAATTCTTTCTTTATATCTTTTGGTTGTGACGTGATTTTACCTTATTTATTTGCTATTTTGTTGATTCTATTTCTGCCTTCTATTTTTTTTAACTAGCCTAGCTAAAGCTTTAATGCTTTTGTTAGTCTTTTCAAAGAATGAGCTTTTAGTTTTGTTGATCTTTTCTACAGTGTTTTTGTTTCCCTGTTTATCTATTTTCCTTCTAATTTTCAATATTTTCTTATCTTAGATATTCTTATTTGTTTGACCCCTAATTTTTATATGCTTATTCAATTTGCTAATTCTGTCCTTTTTTTATAGATATAATGTTTACCTTGAGGATTATTTTAGCAGCAACCTAGAAATTTGAGTGTGGCATTTACTACTATCTTTTCTGTAGTTATTAGTTGTTTCTATGATCTTTTCTTTGATCCACCTGATGTTTAGGATTTCATTATTAAGTCTCAAATTAAATCTCTTTCATTTGTGCTCCCTGAACAGATTAGCATTTTTATTGCATTATAGTCAGTAAAGTTACTGCTTATTATTTCTGCCTTTGCACATGTGAACCTTAACAAATGGTCAGTTTTTGTAAAAGTTTCATGAAGTATGAGAAATGTGTGTATTTTTTAGTAATCCCATTCAGAAGATGTGATGTTATTAGCTCTAGCTTAATTTATTCAATTCTATATTTTCATTTCTGTTGGATTTGTATAACTCTGAAAGAAGGAAATTACAGTCTGATACTAGTATTTTACTACCTACATATTCTTGAAATTTAGTTAATCTTTACTTACGAATTCAGATGTTATGGGATTTGAAATACATGGTATATTGTCATTTGTTTATTGTGATGGTGCCTCTCGGTAGAATTTAATTTCCTCATTTATCTCTGATTATGTTGTAAATTTTTGTTTTTGCAAAGTATCAACCCTCAAAGTAAAAATAAATGAATAATGATAAAGAAATTAATGAGAAACTTCCATCCCAGAAGTACACACACACACACACACACACACACACACACACACACACACACACACACACCTACTAGAAGCCATGGACCAATCATATGAAAGTGAGCCATAAAAAAAATAACAGCAGGATTTGGGGGGTAAGATGAGTTTGGGGTACAGTGGCCATAGGGAAACTGTACTGGAGGGGGAGCAGGGATGTAGCTTGTGGCATCTAAGTCAGCTAGCAGCTCTGACAACAGTGAGAGGAACCAAGAGAGTATAACAAAGCAAGTTTTTGGCGTGGTAATCTCCACAGAAAGGAAGTGTTCTCGCTTGGGGAAGAAAAGTTCCCCTGGGAAAAATATGCCACCAAGCCCCTTCCAAACTCAGCATTCTTTCACACAGAAATGAAACCCCAATATAACTCAGTCATCCCTTTGGGTCTTGAAGACTTCTCTAGCTTCATAAATCCCCTATCCAAGTGCAAAAAATCCTCAAAGACAAAATGCCTTAAATCCTGATCGACTAACACCTGGGCAGAGGTATTAGACCCTTCCCAAACTGCCCAAAGAGCCTAATGTCCTACTCTGCATAAATAAAACCCTGGCTGGGCACCTTGAGGAAAAGTCAGAGGTCTAAATGCATTTCCAAGGGAGCCAGGGGACACCAAATCTTGACTTTAGGTGTCAGTTTGGCTTAGGACTGGTCCTGTCTCCTCTTTAATTCTCTTCATCCCAGCTGCTCTTTCACAATGCCTCTTGAAGTCCCAGCTGGGGAAGTGACCCCAGAGTCTGGGGGCCTAATTTTGAATCCCACTTCTAAACCTTATAAGCTGAGGCACAGTGGACAAGTCAGTGACTTCTTTGGGCCTCAGGTTAAAAAAAGTTAATAAACTTGAACTTGAAAATTCTAATCAGCCCAACAACCAACCATGACTTCATAAAACTCTTCAGGTAACAAACATGTTCCCCACCTCCCGACAGAGAGGCAGGGCTCCTGATCAGGCTGCAGACAGAGATGTAGTATTTTTCATTGGACAAGACTAATTGTACATATGTATCATAAGGGCCTTGTTTTTCTTTCTTTCCAGTGGTGGGGAGGGCGAAAGGGTGAAGTGAGTCGAGCAGCAGAGTAGGTGAATTTGGGTTAATCAAAAAACAAAGAATTTAAAAATAAAAAAATCAATAATACTTACTCTACCTCCCTCAAAAATTATTTCACTGTGAGAAAAGTACTCTGCATACCAAAAAAAGCCTACAGAAAAAGAAGTTGTTTTTTTCTTATTATAGCTGTCTCATGTTCATCTTAGCATGTTCTCTGGCTTTGTTGATGTAATGAAAAGAATCCCCTTTCTTAAAGAAAGCCCCATTAGTCCATGAAGTGAATTTGTAACATGCGAGACTGAATCACATCCTTGTCTTTTAAGCTAAAGAATTCTGTGATTTTTCTCCTAAAATTTATACAACTTCTTTTCCCCAGAAATGTATTTCCCTACCAGCAGATTTAGAGTCCACAGGGCACCCCAAGTCAGGATGATTGCCATCAAATAGTGGCACCCACTCTACTGATGCCATAGACTCATGCTACAGGACTTCAGAGGTCTCCCATTCCAGTCTGATTAATATGAGCCTAAGGGCCAATCTATCCAATTCAATTCATCAACCTATGAGGTACCATATCTTATTCTAAGTGCTGGAGACCCAAAGACAACATGAAAAATGGTCTGGGGGAACAAGAAGCTAGTATTATCTTGGGGGTGGGGTTGGAGGTAGTATGGAGCATTTCAACAGAGAAGTCCATATATAATAATATAGGGAGGCAGAAAGCCCAAATAACTAGGGGATTTAGGAAAAGCCTTCCATGGAAGGCATCTTGAGTAAACTCTGAAGGAAACTGGGTATTCATCCAATGGAATGTGAACGCCTTGAGAATAGGTACAATTTTGTTCTTGTCTTTGACTCTCTGGGTTCTAGTATAGTGCCTAGAATACAAGCTGGTACTTCATAAATGCCTATTCATTGACTAATTTGGTGGATCAATGGGATTGGATTGAAGACTGGAAAGATCAGGAAGAGGTGATATAGGCCTGAATTGGATGACGGCTATGTTAACAATGAGAAGGAAATGTATTTGAGAAATATTGGGGAAGTAGAAACAAAAGGACTTGCCAACTAATTGGGTATGGGGGGGGAGTGAGAAGGAAGAGCTGAAGGTTACATTAAGATTGGGTTATTCTAAACAGAAATTTGAAAGTTCATAAGAGGGATAGGTTTTGGAGAGATGATAATAAGTTTTGTTGTAGATATGTTCTGTCTGAGATATCTCTGAGATAACTAGTTGAACATGTCTAGCAGACGGTTGGAGATGTGGAACCGGGCCTGAGGAGAGAAGTTAGGGCTGTATATACAGATAAAGAAGTCATCTGCATAAAGATTATCACTGAACCATGGGAGTTGATGAGATATGAGGAGAGACGTAGTGGGGGGAGAGAAAGAGGGAGGGGGAGAGAGAGACAGAGACAGAGAGACAGAGAGAGGGAAATCAACAGTGTCAAAGGATCCAGAAAAATCAGTGAAAATTGAGAAGAGACCTTCTAATTTGGTAATTAAAAGATCATTGGTAACTTTAAAGAGAGCTGTTTCACTCAGGTGATGAGATTGGAAATTGAATTGAAAAGGGTTAAGAAGTTAATAGGAAGAGAAGTCATGTAGATGATGACTGCAGATAATTTGGTTTTTGTTTGGCTGTGAAAGAAAAGAGCAATACGGTAGAATCGTTTGAGAAGGTGGTAGGGGTGAACTAAGGTTTTTTTGATTTGGATTTTTTTGCTTTGTTTTGCGTTGTGTTCAGGTTGGGGGAGACCTTGGTGCATTTGTAAACAGCAGAGAAGCCAGTAAATAGGAAAGACTGAGGACTGTAAGGTGGTCGTCATTTCCTAACATGCTCAGGTATCTGAAAGGTAGCCAAGAGTCAAGCCTCTTCCCCACTTCCCTCTAACTCCCAACAAGAGAACGTACAATAAAAATTGGTAAGTCCATGATCAAAAGCTCAAACATGCAGAAGAAACAAGCATGGCTTTGAACAGCTCTGTCATGTACGAGAAACACTGTGATGTCAAGAGTCTAGAAGTTCCCAGGTCAGATTCTCCCATTCCAGGTGCTTCTTGGCCGCATGAAAATGGATGAGCCTCTTCATCTCATACAGCCTGAACTTTCTCATTTGTAAAATGACAATGATAATGCTCAAGATTCTCCCCCCCCCCAATTTTTTTTTTGTGGGAATCACAGGAGCTATGTGTGGAAAGTGCTTTGCAAATTTTAATGTTATACATAGATGCCCATCATTATGCTTTCTAAACTCAAAGCAGTTTAGAGGGAAAGAAGGGGGCTGCCCCAGACAGTTTGTAGCCCCTTCAGCCATCCCAGCCATGTGCCTATAGATCCTCTGAACAGACTGAACTGAATTGGTCTGACTCAAGTGGAAGAAAAGGACTTTCATGAATCAGCAGTTTTAAGTCATTTTTTTTAATCACCCAGATATGATACTTCAAGGTAAATACATTTCCTGAGGAAGGAGCAAATAGCCCATTTCAGGAGGGCCTGAGGCCATCACTGTTCTCCAGGCCAGGACAATAACTGTTTTTATGAGGACACTGGGTCACAAGAACATGCTAAGCTGCCTGCAAACGTCCTGTTTTTGGAATTAGAAAAGTATGCCATGAGTCTTGAAATCATTGCTATCTCAAATAAAGATGCTAGGGAGGTGGGGGCAGTGTTTTTATTTAAACCTTGAGCTATCCAGAAGAAAGAGCTTGGCATATCTAAGGCTTACTAGACTTACCAGCTGTGCATTTCAGAAGCCAACCTAATCAATTAATTAATCAACAAGCATTTATTAAGTGTGTCTACCTACCAAGCATTGTTTTGGGTGCCAGAGATACAACAACCCACCTCTCAAACAGCATACATTCAAGAGGGAGAGACAACAAATACATACACATACATATACATGCATACATACACATATATATGTATATTTATGTATATATATATGTATGTTCTTATATGTGTGTACATATACAGAATAAATATATATTTTTTTAAAAGATTAATATAAAGTCCCATAATTAGCAGTAAAAGGTGAGAACTTGGCTTTCTTTAGAACCGATGGAATCAAACCCAAGGACAACGCTCTCTACTATGCCATTGATTCTACTAGGGAACTAAAAATAGGTAAAAAGATAAAGGTCTTTTTAATGATAAATAACAGAATTTTATATTTAAGACCAACACAGAACGCAACTATAGAGTCCAGTGAGAAAACCCAACTTCAGATCAAGAACTCCCAGAATTTGAATTATTGAAACCAAAATACTCGTGATAATTTGATTTTCTATTGTAGCAGTTGCTAATTCCCTCAACTGTCAAAATCTCAATCTTTAGTCTTAGAAATATGTCTAAGAGGTCACATCCTAATACCTTAGTGAGACATTTCAAGCTCAACATGTCCAAAATGGAGCTCATTGTCTTTCCCCCTAAACCCTCCCCTCTCCTTCCTCCCTATTACATTAGGGATCAACACCATCCCCCCGTCCCTCAGGCTCACAATTTAGTAGTCATCCTTGACTTCTCGCTATCTCTTAACCCCATGTCCAAACTGTGGCTACTTCTTTCTAAAACTAATTGAGTCTGGCTGACTGACTTCAATGTAAGGAATCATACCAGTTGGAAAGGATGATCTATCTAGATGGTGTTTGAAGGGCAAGCCCCCAATGACTCAGGACTGTATGTAGAACAAATGTTTACCATAGGAATATAGAAATCGTCACAATTGGCACAAACCACCTCTCAAGTGTCTCACACACCTCCTCTAGATGGCTGCAAATCATACATCAGCATCATCTCAGAAGAATCTAAACTCTAGGTGACGCAGGGGCAAATGGATACCCTGATGATGGGCATAACTGGGCTTCAACACGTTAGCAAAAACAAAGAGGTGCCAAAATAGCAGCATTAACAAACAAACAGAGACTGGGCACTGATGAGGGAGAGCCATAGATGACCGGGCACGTGCTGCACTGGCACCGACCAGGAAGGCAGCCTCCCTCATGTTTGGTGGACCCTCCGTGGAGCCATGGAGCATCCACAGAGGAACATGGACAAGAGTAGCCCAACATGAAAGGGCATGCATGAGTTGTCATCTGTGTTGTTAAGAGAAAGCATTCCCAACGCTGAGACCTCAAACAATCAGACTTCAAAGAAGAATCCTCAAGACCTGAAGAGAACTATAATTCTGTGACCAGCTGTCAATTTTCCTAAAGCTGAACAATTGTTTAAGGTTTTTTTTTTTTTTTGGTGAGGCAATTGGGGTTAAGTGACTTGCCTAGGGTCACAACAGTTAGTAAATATCATGTGTCTGAGGTCGGATTTGAACTCAGGTCCTCCTGACTCCAGAGCCAGTTCTCTATCCACTGAACCAAGGTTTAAGTTATTTTTAACAAGTGGCAAATTTACATGGCAGCACTTTTGATAACAGCAAAGAGCTAAAAACAAAGTTGATGCCCATTGACTTGACAATGGTGAAACAAGATGTGGGATGTGAAGGCCATGTGGTGTTAGTGTGCCACAAGAAACAGTGAATATGTTGAATACAGAGAAGTGAGGAAGGATCTGTGTGAACAAATGCAAAGTGAAGGGAGTAAAACCCAGAAAAAACAACGTGCAAGATGAAGGCAATGGTGGAAATGGAGAGAACCATGCCACCAAGACTGAAACTGAAGGGTAGTAAAGGATAATCACCAAGTCTGCTTTGCAGGAAAGGGGATCCTTTTGACCTCAATACTCAATACCCCCTATTGCCTCAGTTGGGGTGCAAAAGCAACTTTCTCTCTTTGGCAGAAATGTTTGCCACCAAACTGCCCTTTTCACGTAATGTCTGAATCACAAGCATGTAAAGTTTCTGTTTTTAACACATTTCCCCATTTAATCCTCACACCAGCTCTGGGAGGTAGGTGATATTCAAAAACCCATTTTCTAGATGTAGAATCTAAGGCCAAGAGAAGAATTGTGGCCTGCCTAGAGTCTCACAGCTAGTAAACATCTAAGACTGCATTTGAACTCAGGTCTTCCTTACTCTGAGTGCGCTACCCAGCCACGTCTTTCAGGCCAAAGCTCGTTTTTGTTCATTTGGGATGAGAACCTTTCTGGAACTTCTTTTTAACTCCTTCCTTGCCTTCTTAAACTGTACTGTAAACATCTTCCAATGCTCCAACATTATATTCAAGGAGGCTAGTTTTTTAAGCAGCGTTGTAACAAAATTTATTAATAAAATTTTGCCTACAATAGTCACACAGGACAAGAGTCCAGAGGCTACACTAGCCAGATGCCAGGTCCATTTAAATATTTATGTTGGATAAACAGGGTTTTGGTATGGGTCATATACCTTGAGAGCAAACAAAGCACAGATAGCTTGGTTGCTCTGGCCAGGCAGGCTATGTCATGCCCTCAGAGTGCTAGAGTACCCCAAGGGGCGAGAGGTGTATCTCAGAGTCCATATGCTATGTTCCCTCCATTTTATAGGGTTGACAGCCAGAAGCCTAAATTCTATTTAACCATTTAACACTGATTAGCTTTTACAAAGAAAGATTGACTTTAAAAATATAGCAAGAACAAAGATTTCCTTCAATACCTCAATTCACAGTCCCTTCTTACTACATCACGGGGGAGGAGAAGAGAGGTGAGGTTCAAAACTGAACTTGGCGGCTACATAGCACTGATCTGTGATGTTCTTGTCCAAAGATGGGTCAGTACTGGATAAATCCTTCTGCTGGGCTTGGCTGTCAAAGGTACAGCCAAAAATCACCTCTGTAGAACATCAAGACTTGGCCTGGAGTGTGCCTTTCAGATTCCTGTAACTTGTCATTCTGATCCAGATCAGAAATTCCACTTCCTGTGCTTAAAATGGAAAGGAAAAAGCCAGAAAGGTCCTATTGGGGGGGGGTCTATCTGATCCCCACGGGGAACAGGCCTGTTTCCCTTTCCCTTAGAGCATGGTCTCTCCATTGGACACTTGTCACACCATCGAAGGGCAGCTGAGGACAGTGAGGCAGAATGTGACAAAAATGAAATACTCAAAGCTAACAAGGTTTTCTGAATGCCTCCAAGGCCAGAGTGCATCCCCTTCACCAAGTTGTTAGCTGACCAGATTCTGTTGTTATTCCTAGGTCATTTTCAGTTCTGTATGACTCTTTGTGAACCCATCTGGGGTTTTCTTAGCACAGCTACTGCAGTGTTTGCCATTTCCTTCCCCAGCTCATTTTATAGATGAGGAAACTGAGGCCAACAGGGTCAAGTGACTTGTCCAGGTTCACATTGTTAGTAACTGGCTGAGGCCACATTTGAACTCAGGTCTTCCTGACTCAAGGCCTGGCACTGTATCCGCTGTGCCACCTACTTGCCCCTAACTGACCAGAGCCAATTATGAAATGTGCACACATCCTTTATTTTCTCCTCAGTTCTCCAGGATAAAGGTCCCTGGTGTCCACCACGTGGAGAGTCCATGTAAGTAAGCTGATGGGCTTTGTACATCTATGATGTCTGGCAAAGTTGGTTAGAGATTTAATGAAGTTGCTCGTTCCAACGATGTTTTGGGGCTCCATTAGCATCACTATTCAATGACCACAGAATGTCTCCCTTTCTCTTGTCAGCCAGCTTATCAGTGCCCGTTGTTTGCCAACGGACCAGAATGTACCTATGTATCAGCCCAGCTCTACCACTGACATTAGGAAGATGACTCAAGCCCCCTCCCCTCCCCAATATGGGACCAAGAGCTTTTCTTTAAAAGCAAGAACCACAAGATTCTTCAAAGATGACATATCCTTGAAAGTTGCTGCTGCTATTCAGTCGATTACTCATGTCTGGCTCTTTGTGACTCCATTTAGGGTTTTCTTGGCAAAGATACTGGAGTGGTTGGCCATTTCTTTGTTCAGCTCTTCTTACATATGAGGAAACTGAGGCAAACAGGGTTAAGGGACTTGCCCAGGGTAACACAATTAGTATGTGTCTGAGTCCAGATTTGAACTCAGGTCCACCTGGCTTCAGAGCCAGCACTCTATTTACTGTGCCACCTGGCTGCCTGATTCTTAAATATGGATCAGCATAAATTAGGCATTTATCCATCTCTAACGAAATATGCTTATTGTGTCCAACTCCCCCAGAAGCAATATCTGAAGGTCTTTAATTATATGATATATTAGCTACAAATTTTTGTATCCTGTTCTGTGAATTTCCTGTGTTTCAGGGGGTATTTCATGGCACTGCTGGATGGATTGTGGGGGTTGATATAATGGATTCATCAGTCAGGTGACTGCTTTGAATGACTTTTGTGGTTTGGTTGAATTGACTGCATCAAAAAAGCACAGAACATTTTAACTGGAAGAGGTTTGAGAGTCAATCAAATGTTTACAAATATGACAACATGTTAAGAGGAGAGGAAAGTATAAGACCAGACTCTCATACTATTGGGGTGCTTGGAATGGAGGGGCAGTGCATTTTCAGATGTGATTTGATTCACATAGAAGAGAATCCCACATTCTTTTTTTTTTCTTATAATTACTCTTAGAGTCATTTTGTCCTTCAAAATTCAGGTCAAGATGACCTGAAATGGTGGTGCATGTCTATAGTCCCTGCTATCAGTGAGGCTGACATTGGTGGATGGCTTGAGCTTGGGAGTTCTGAGCTGCAACAGGGCTAAAACTTACTGAGGAGCTGCACTGAGGTGCCAATATGGTGAGCCCCAAGGCATGAGGGTGGTGCCAAGCTACCTAAAAAAGGGAGAACTGGGCCAGGTCAGAAATACAGAAGGGCAAAACTTTTTGTTGATCAGCAGTGGGACTGATCCATTAGTGGCCACTTCATTTCCAGTTTGGGAAAACAGAAGCAACAGCAAAAGACTCAGGTCAATAACCTTCTCCTATTTGAGATCTGTCATAATTTGCTCAACTGATAGTGCCTCCTCTATCCTACCCCCAAAAAATACATTACCCTATATTTACTTTGCACAGCTACTACCTCTCTCTATATATATGTATATGTGTGTGTGTGTGTGTAATATATATATATATATATATAAAATATACACACACACACACACACACACACATATTTATAGATACCACCCTCACTCCACAACACACACATATACACATGCACATACACTCACACACATATACACATGCATGCGTACACAGAGAATGTAAGCTCTTTAATGGAAGGAATGTTTTTTTATTTTGTACAGTAAGTGTCTGGGACACGGCAGTCATTCAATAAATGCTGGTCAATTGACTGTTTGATACATAATCTTTTTTTTATTTAAAGCAATAAAGTCCTGTGTAAGGATTATTGCCTCCAATGTATATAAATCTTGAAGGGAATTTTCTGCATGCAAAATGTTGCATTTTTATTCAAGATTCTACCATTTTTGAGGGGGCAGTTACATGGTACAATAGATACAATGCCTAGTCTACAGTCAGGAAGATTCATCTTCCTGAGTTCAAATCTGGCCTCAGAACCTTACTAGCTGTGTGACCCTAGGCAAGTCACTTTACCCTGTTTGCACCAGTTTCCTCATCTGTAAAATGAGCTGGAGAAAGAAATGGCAAAGCACTCTAGTATCTTTGCCAAAAAAAAAAAAAACCCAGATGGGTTCTTGAAGACTTGGACATAAGTGAAAAATGACTGAAAAATGACAACAAAACCATTTTAAAGTATTTTCAAAGAGAAGATCCATTGTTGAAGGTCTTATTAGGAGAAAACAAGATATATGCATTTATACTTGCAAGTATAATCAAAGTATAGCTTTTTCACTGCCCCCTGCCCTTACCCCCAAGCAGAGAATTCCATGATTTTCAAAGAAAATTAGTAAAGGTATGAGGCAGGATCATCACATCACTGAGTCATAGAAAGAGTTGGAAGAGACGAATCTAATCATCCCCTCTCCATTTTACAAATGAGTAAAGTTAGGCAGAGAAACTTGTCCAGGGTCAAACAGATTCAGAATGCAGGAATTTTGGTGATACGAGAGTCTATGGCAGATTATTATTTCATTTTATGTGGTTTAATGCCTTAAAAAGTAAAGAACACTTCACTTTCCAAAATTAAACAGAGTCCTAATGACAGATGGCATCAATCAGAAGACTAGATTAGTTCAGTATGGAGGTCTTGGCCAATGGGATGGCCTCTAGCTGATATATTCTTTGTTCTATGGCAAGCCATAAAAGAAAGAAAGGTATAAAAACGTTCTGATTCCTCCATGGCAATGGCCTCCCACCTTCTTCAGTTGTGGTGAGAGCAGTAGCTAAAAAGATTCTAGAGCTGAAATGGATGCTTGAGGCCATCTAGGTCAACCTCCTAAATTTATATAGGAGAAAACTGAGATTCTGAGAAGCTATAGCTTGACCGAGATCACACAGCTTAGTGAGTATCGGATGTAGGTTTTGAACTCAGGAATTCCCTACCCAAAAATTAATACCTTATACTGAAAATAGCTCAGATTTCATCACTGAGTAGGCAAATATTTGACTGAATATTTCATGAGAACATTCCATGATCTGGATGCCAGAGGAAATATGTGAAGAGTCTAAGGACCTTGACATGTATGTTCCCTATCCTCAGGAAAGCTGTGGTTAATCCCATAAGCCTCTTGGCTTCCCATTGCTACAGTTCTTCAATGGAAGTCTCTGGAATTCCTCAGGGAGCCAGCCCAGGATTTGATGTCCACCTCCTGGGCTAATACAGCATCAATCTCACAGGGGCATTGTGAAGATAAGAAATAAATTGCTAAGGAGCCCCACAATGCTTAAAGAGATATATATATATATATATATATATATATATATATATATATATATGTGTGTGTGTGTGTGTGTGTGTGTGTGTGTGTGTGTGTGTGTGTGCGTGTGTGTGTATGTGTGTATGTATATATGTATATATGTATGTATATATGTGTATATATGTGTATGTATATATGTATATATATGTATATAGGTGTGTGTATGTATGTGTGTATATACATACATGTATATGTGTGTGTGTGTGTGTGTGTGTGTTGGTTATTATTGTCATTAGTGGATCCACCAAATCATTGAATATGTTAACGGTAGCCATACCTGCCTGTTTAGCAGACAGATGCCCAGGATTCAACAGTGTAACCTTCCACTTTATTTTAAGCAATGATGATGCTAAAATATATCTACCCTATAGTAGGTTTATTCTTTTTAAAGGAATTCACATTTTCTCTTCTGAAATATAAACATTATATATTTCTAGTCCATTAAGAAAAGAATCTCGGCCAACAGAAGATTCTCTCTTTAAAGAAAAAAAAAACTTCCAAAGGAAATGAGGACTTCCCTTGGTCCTTTTCCTCGAAATCAGACACTGAGGAATGGCATATCACAAACGGAGATTCCCTTTTTTCTCACTTTTTTTGCCAATCTCCTAAATGTATTTTTTTTTTACACTTCATATTTTGTGCTTTCACCTAATTGGAAGCAATGTGGAGTAGCAAAGTCAGGAAGATCTGAGTTCAAATCTGAATGTAGATACTTAATAACTAGGTGACATTAGGCAAGTCATCTGAACCCTCTCAGCCTGTTTCCTCACCTAAAAGTGAAGGGCTTAGACTTGACGGTCTCTCAGGTCTTTGGATCTTTCTGTCTATGATCCCATAATCCAAGGAAATGGAAAGCTGAAAGGGGATAAATTAGGTGGTAGGTGAAATGAAGAACGGGTCCAAGGAGGCCTTTTCTGGTCTGCTTCCTCCTGCAGAGCCTTCACACTGAGATTATCTTCCCTTGTCACCACATGTGATTTTCACATGGTTGCAAGCGATGACTGTGTTTTCGCCTTCCTTTGTATTCCCAACACTTTGCACAGAACCTGGCTCATACTAATCACTTAATAACAGACTGACTGATTGATTCTATGATCTTCTGATACAGAAATACAAAAGACATTCCTCAATAAACAAAAGGTCAAAGGATATGAACAAAGAGTTCTCCAAAAAAAAGGTTATCTATTGCCATATCAAAACATACTTTAAATGATTAATAAGAAGATAAATTCTAATTTTAAAATTTCTCAGGTTTTACATCACTCAGTAAATGAGAAAAGACCAAAAATGGAAACATTCAGTCTTGGAGAGTCAGTGGAAAGACGTGCACGTTAATGCTTTCTTGGTAGAGCTATGAAGTGGTTGAATTTCTTTGGAAAGCAATTTGGAATTACACAATCAATGACTAAACTGTCCATACTCATTTATTCAGAAATACTACGGATGAAGCTATAGGAGACAGTAACGTGATTCACTCAATAGAGTGCTGGGCCTTCAGTCAGGAAGATGTGAGTTCAAATTCAGCCTAAGACACTTCCTAGCTGTGTGACCCTGGGCAAGTCACCTAATCTCTGTCTGCCTTAATCCACTAGAGAAGGAAATGGCCAACCACTCCACTATCTTTGCCAAGAAAACTCTGTGGACAGTATGGTCCATGGGGTCATGAAGAATCAAATGCAACTTCAATGTAACAACAACAAAAGCCAGCCCTAGGCATCTATTCCCCAAAAGTCTATAACAAAAGGAAAGGCTTTATGTATACTAACATATTTTTTTTTACAACAAAGAAACAAAGAACTGAAAACAAAGTAGATATCTATTAACTGGAGAATGGCTACACAAAGTGTGGTACATGAATATAACATTCTCTACGGTTCTGTAAGAAACTGTGAAGAGGAAGAATACATAGTAGCATGGAAAAATATATATGAACTGATGAAAAAAATGTAGTAAGCAAGGCCAGAGGCAAAGTACACAATTACCCTAACAGCATAAACAAGAACAACAACAAAAGTTGAAATTGTATCCTGTGAAATTTAAATCACGAGCTTACCCCAAAGAAGGCATGAGAAGCCACTCTCCTTCCTCGTCTTCTGGAGGGTCAGTGTCATCCAGCACTTCTTCAGAGCAGAGATGAAGGAGCTGAGTTGGAGAAGGGCCCATCAGGGACTCACTTTCATTCTCTCGAGCCTCTTCTCCAAATCCTAATTTTTGCCAGCTTCTAAGCAGAGACTAGACATGGATTTGGAGATATCAAGCTGTAGCCGCTTTTTTAATGGACACAGATGAAGATGTAAATAGGTCTAGAAGGGAAAATGAATGAGACTGGAAGGAAAACTATTAATTCACATCTAATTCATAGCAAGGGAGGCTTTTCTTCCCACCTTGGAAGGGAGAAAAGGAATGAGATTCAACTCAAAAATATCCACCAACTGTGTGCTGGGCAAGAGCATCTGACTCTGCAGGGGCAGGTTTGGGAGAAACAGCCCAATGTGTTCAGGAAGAGCGGTCAGTCGGAGGTACTAGGACTCTGGTCCCGGGCCTATGGCCCACACTGTTCTTTACACACCCCACCCCACCCCATTTAGCATAGTGCCTAGCATGTAGTAAGTGTATAATACACACTTCCGACTTGTCACACCTAAAACAAAAATATTCTCTCCTTCCTTGAATTACTTTGTATTTAGTTTTAAATGTAGAGAGATCATGAAATTATACATTTCAAGCTGGAAGGGGTCTGTGTACAAACTGCATAGCTTTTAGTAGTCTATATACTCCTCTAAATCAGACTATTTTGCATTTAATTTTTGTATTCCTAGTGATTAACTCCTCATAGGTGCTTTAAAAATGCTTATGGATTTAATAATTTAAAAAAAAAACACAAATATGTTAGTTAATTTAAGTAAGGCCCCAAGAATTCAGACTTTGGTTGGGTGAAAATATAGTCTTGCACAGAACATTCATGGGGAAGATCATTACCACTGAGTCGATGGTAATGTTTGCCCAGGGGTATGTGGGCAAGCCCCCGACACATCTATGGGCTAAGAAAGGATGTCTGAAACCATTTGTATGCCAGAAGCAATAGTTCTTCATACCTAAACTACCCCAGTAGTGAACCTTGGACAAGGCTTCTCTGAGCCTGAGTTCTTCAAGCTGGGTCCCAGGAAAAGATTAGTCTGGCACTGGTCCATGGAAGAGCCTCAGAGTCAGAACTAGTTAATTCCAAAGATTTGGTGAGGAGTCATAGTTTACTAGAAATGGGAAAATTATCTTCTCAACTCAGAATTCAATGTGATTCAGGGTGCTGAGTTAAATACTTAAGAATCACCAAGAAAAGACTCTCATCAAAAGCTTATTGAATTGCACAATTGTGCTTTGGGATATTCTCACCAATCTTAATCATTCAATGTCATCTGGGGGCTACATTCCTCATTATTGTTCATGTCTTAATGTACTAATGAAAAAGCATATGACCAAAATGAACCAAGGAAGCGGGTGACTAACATTAACTGTTAAGACTCCCAAACTCTAGCCATGTTTGGCGGGTCTGTTTTCTTCCAGAGATTTCCCTTCAAGGGTTCTGCCTCTAAGAATGAGGACAGAAGAGAAAAGAACCCTGAGATGAATGAAGGTTGTGTAAGCCTCAGCAAGAAAGAACTCACTGACTAAATGTCAAGTTATTTGGAGAGCATGCCCCAAATGAAGATGACATTGTGTGATGAATGGGAGCCTTTAAGCTTCCAGGGAGCGTTTCAATGTCTACGTTTGGCAAGGGGCCTTTGTCTTACAGAAATGGGCTTCTCACAATGTTGGTGGCAAACCTCTGGGCGATGGCGCTGTAATTCAATTTTTCCATCCTATGTCAATCTCTGGTCAACCACCAAATAAAAAGCAAGATCATGAACCCAGGTTGCCTGGTAAATCCAATTTCTACTAGATTTCCAGTAGAATGTAAGCCCCTGGTAGGCACCAATGATTTTTCAGTTTTTGCTTTGTATTCTCAGAACCTAACAGTGTTTTTTTCACGTAACGGGTGCTTTAGAAATGTTTGCTGAATCGAACTGCACTTAATAGGTAAAAACTCTATTAGCAAAGGAGAGAAGTTAAATGGAGAGGCAGCCCTCTGCAGCCTGCTGCCCCCCCGCCCCGGAAGGTCACAGGGAAACAGAAGTCAGACCTGGCACCCACCAACCTAGGGGCAGCAGACAGCTGGTGAATTGAACTGAATTCAATTGACTTAGGAAAATATAGAGCAGGCCTAGCTAACATCAAACCTTTGTCAATGTTTGTATAAAATCCCTTTAAACTTTTATAGACCTCTCAGTCTTAGTATAACCACGAGGGTGGCTTTCAGTTTGGCTCGACCTTGGCACAGAGGAGATGAAGTGCCAGGCCTGGAGTCAGAAAGACTCATCTTCCTGAGTTCAAATCTGTGTTAGACACTTACTAGCTGTGTGACCCTGGGCAAGTCCCTTAACCTTGTTTGCCTCAGTTTCCTCATCTGTAAAATGAGCTGGAGAAGGAAATGGCAAACTATTCCAATTGTTTTGCCAAGAAAACCTCAAATGGCATCATGAAGAGTCAGACACAATTGAAAATGACTGAACAACAACCACTTTGTACTGTCTTCACTAAGATCTTCAATGCTTTATTGGATGTGAAATCTCATTGATTGGCATGCCTCTTTCAGCAGAGAAAATCATAAACCTTTCATGCTCTGCTGGACTCTTGCCCACATCCTCCAATAAATCATCCAGAGAGGATCCACCCAGTGTGCTGTGTTGGAGGCCTCCTGGGTCTTTTAGCATACCAGCACTAGGTTCTAACTGGACCCAAACTAGTATGTATGCATGTATACACCTATATAATGGAGCATATATGTATATCCACATACTACTAATTAAATAAGGATCCTATACCACCCTAAAATTTTCAAAGCTGAAAATAACTGATTATTCTAAATAGATCATTATGGAATCAGACATCATTAATCTCTCAATAAATGCAGGCAGTCACAAAACTTCTGAGAGTCCAAAGGTCCTTTTGGGCAATACTCTTCTCATAGGGCTCTGTGAGTTCCCTCCAGATGGCCACCCCAAAGGACTTTTGAGAACCATAGGATTGGAGGTGGGAGGCTACTTGGACTTGATCCACAAAAGCTTCTTGAGAGTAGAAAGTCTTCAATACTTTGGTTTTGCGTCCTCGTGCCTTGGATATAAGGAGCACAGGATAAATGCTTGGTGTTTTTTTAAATAAGTTTTTCATTGATGCCTTTTGCTTTCTACCTCACTGCAACTCCCCCTGGGATCTCTTCCCCTCCCTCTCCCAGAGAGCCATCCCTTGCAACAAATAATTTTTTCAAATGCTTGTTGAATTTGATTAGATTTGCATTTCAGCAGGGCCCTCGTTTTACACAAAGAGACCCTGAGTTTCAGCCTCTTCTCCAAAGTCATTTAGCCAGTAAGTAACAGATCCAGGTCTGGAACCCAAGTTCTCTGACTCCATATCTAGGTCATTTTCACTACATCCCATATTAAATCTATATTTTATTTTCAGTATCACTGAACAGGAATTCCTTAAGCACTGTATTATGTGACAGTCGTAGGTCTAGGTGCTAGGAATACAACGACCTAAGTGAGCATGGCCCCTGCCCACAAGTATTCTAATGCATTCTTATGTCTTCTAATTCATGATCATTAAAAGGATCCTTCTCAGGTCTAAAACCTAGGGTACTTTACTGAATTAGCATAGTTGAATCGTCAATAGTGAGTCCTTTCTAATTATTTAGAGGGTTTTTTTTATTTCTTCAAAAGTTTATAGTTTGTAAGTCCCTTGATTATTGATAGATTAATACTTAAATATTAAATATATTTTAAACAGTATTTCTCAACTTTCTACTGAAAAGGCAATGTGGTCTAATGGATAGTAAGCTGGAGTTTTGTACTCAGAAAGAACTAGATTCAAATCCTGCCTCTGACATCTGTAAGCTCTTTAACTCTCATCCTCTGGGCCTTCATTTTCTCATTCATAAAATAAGGTGTTTGGATTCAATGACCTTTAAGGTCCCTGCCAGCTCTAAATCTTATTTTTCTGAGTTTCTGTTTGTTTGTAATACATAAAAATTCTGATGATTTCTGTGGGCTCATTTTATATCCAACAATTTTGTTAGAGCTAATTATGATCACAATTATTTTTTGTTGATTCTTTTAGGTTTTCCAAATAATTGTTGTTTCATTCACATGCAAAGATATTTTAATTTTCTCTTTTCCAGTGTTTTTATTATTATATTAGTTCCTTTTTTAATATTATTACTATAGCTAGCCTGTCAGTGGATCAGTCAATAAACATTTATTAAGCACCTAGTATATACCGGGCATGGTGCCAGTCACTGGAGATACAAAGAAAGGCGAATGATAGTCCCTGTTGTCAAGGAGATTACGACGTATGCAAATCACAAAAAGGATAAATTGGAGAGGATCAAATAACTGACTGACTTTAATTCTTTTACTGCCTTATTGCCAAAGTTAGACTGTCTAGAATTATGACTAACAATAACAATGAATGGGCTCCCTTTCAACACCTTCAACTACCATTCTTAGTGGAAGATCTTCCCATTTTTCTACATTACTGTATCATCTTAGCTTAAAAAATGTTTTGTTATGTTTTTCCCCTATTGTGTTAAGGAAAAGATCCTTCCATCTTTAAACTTTTTTTTAATGATTGGGGAGTCAGCAGAGAACATACGTACTTAATTTTATTCAAGGTTTTTTTATACGTGATTCTATAACCTTATGGTTTCTATTATCTGTGCCATAAGATTATAGATTTAGAGTTGGAAGAGACTTTAGCAGTTATCCATCCCAAATCACTAATATCATCAAGAAAGAAACTGAGGCCCAAGAGAAATTGTTCCAGTTAGTAAAAGAGCCGAGATTCAAGCCCAGGCCCTTGGACTCTGATTTCCTTCTCACTATACGTGTAACATTTTCATGTGGAGTCGTCCTTAAAATCCTGATAGAAATCTAACTTGGTCATCCTGAGGAATTGTTGCCAGATTATTGGGTTCTATTTGGTTTTGTTGTTTGGTCATTTTCACTTGTATCTGACTCTTTATGACCCCATTTGGGGTTTTCTTGGTAGGACACTGGACTGGTTTGTCACGTCCTTCTCCACCTCATTTAACAGATGAAGAAACCCAGGCAAACAGGGTTGAGTGACTCACCCAGGGTCACACAGCTAGTAAGTGTCTGAGGCCAGATTTGAACTCAGGAAGATGAATCTTTCTGACTGCAGGCCCAGGGCTCCATTCCCTGTGCCACCTAGCTGCCCTTCTATTGGATAGCTATGTACAGTCATTTGGGATCAATGTTCATTAGCAATACTAGATTAGTTTTTCTTTCTCTATCTTTGCTGTTTTAAACACACTTTTAAAAACACTGAAATGTTAGACATTTGCTTTAGAAGCATAGGAGTAGATCTGTAGTCCAGAGAAATGCCCTGAAGGGGAGATAGTTGTTCAACTTGGGTGTGCCCTGATTCCAAGTCCTGTGCCTTTTCTATTCTACCAAAGGTTGCATAGCTCAATGAGGAAAAATGGTGGACATGGGATCAAAAGGGAGCTGGATTCAAATCTTGCTTCTACTAAGTACCAGTGTAACCTTGGGCCAGCTACTTGACTGGACCTCAACCTCTTGGTCTATAAAATCAGAAATTTGGTAGTAATCACCTCCCAGGGTCATTGGGAAGATAATAAGATATGCATATAGAACACTCTGCAAAGCCTAAAGTGCTATGTCAAAATCAGCTCGTTATATACTAGCCATGCGGCACCAGAGAAAGCAGCTCTGGGGTGCGCGGTCCTCATTCACATCCCACCTTTGATCCCCATTACCTGTGCTGTAGGGTAAATCACTTTAACTGCCTCGGCTCCAGCTCTCTCATCTTGAAAGCAGTGGGATCATGAGATGGCCAGATGATCTCTACCATCCCAACTAATCTTTAGTTCATGATGTTATCAAACAAAAAAAGACCAAGGTGTTTCCCAAGGCTGCGGATAAACCTAATACAGAAAAGGTCCTTGGAAATGTGAGGCAATGACTAAAAAGCCCCTCCAGAACCTAGAAGTCAGAAGACCCCATTGCCAGCAGGTGGTTGGTACCTAGTAGGTACTTAATCACTGCTTGTGAGTTGGTTTATTGGTTCTGGGTTGGTTGATTGGCTGATTTTAGATATCAGAACAAACACAAGAGGATTCCAGGGGTTTCTATTGGCCTGCTGTGTGATCTCAACTAAGCTGTGCTAAGCTCACTCTTCAGTAAGAAGAGGGGATCCAATTAGATGAATTTTCACAGCGAAACTCGAGTAACGTCCAGGATACGCGGAAATACATAGCATGAACATCAGGCCAAGGAACCACTGATTTGGGATCGAAAGGACGTTAAAGGCTATCCAGTCTGACCTCCATCTGATAAGTGAGGAAATGGAGTCCCAGACAAGTGAAGTGACTTGTCAAGGTCACACAGCTAGATATTGTTGTCAGTGTTGGAATCTGAACTCAGGTCCAATGGGGTTTTTTCCACTATATGAGAATAGACTACATGTCTTTGATATCACATCATACCATATCATATATCATATCACATTACATTACATTATATGCAGCAATAGCCATCAGGAAATCACAGAATTTCACAGTTGGAAGCTCTCGGTGGCCACTTAATCCCACCCAGGCCTGACTGAGAAGGCCTTTTAGCCCTCAATGTGACAAATGAAGATCACAGTGCGGGGGAGATCACCAGACACATCTACAGTTATCCCTCCACATCACAGGGGCTTAGGGGCCTGGCAACCCTGCAATCTGGAAAATCAGCATAAAGCTTTTTGGCCTTCCCTTCATACCAGAAAAGAAGTTTGAATTATTATGGCATTAAAAGACAAAATATGTCGATATTATACAATACTATACATACATTTTATGCATTTCTGAGTTTCTAAGCCTCTTCTGTGTCATCTGTTGGCCTTCCTGTGTCATCTGCAACTTCCACAAAACTCCCCCAAAATTCCCATTTAACTTCTTAGGTTGACCCATGATATATCTCATGCAGACCAGCCGTATATTAAAACCAAGATGGGAAGAGTTGTGATGTGGAAGAGACAACTGCATTTCATTCTACCTTGGCAGCTTTCATTGTTAGGAAGTTATTCCTTCAAGGAAGCCCAAATTTGCCTCTTCGCAAAACCTGCTCACTGCTCCTACTTCCCCACTCTAAAGACAAGCAGAAAAAGCTGATTGTCTCTCATACCTGAGAGTCCTTCAGCCACCTGAAGACAACTGTCACCCTCCACTCCCAAGTCTTCTTTTATCCCGGCTGAACATCCCCGCTGTCTTTCACCATTGCTTAAATGGAATGAATGGGAGGCTCTTCTGCCGCTCAGTGGCCTTTCTATTGGATGTTTCCCAGATTCACAACATCCTTTCTCCTTTTGCGTCTTTTTTCCTGGCCCTCTTCCTGACCTTCTGGACTTCATAACCACGCTCTGTGTGTTGTTGGCTCATCCCGGAGCTTCCCTCAATTCCTGGAGCCCCCTCCTGGAATAGTCTGCTACTCCTATGGCCTGCTTACTCTTGAAATATTCCTCTTAAAGCTGCCCCCACACACTTCTTCCATCGGTGAGTGCTTCCTGGACCTCCATTTTGTGGACTGTGCCAGGCCAGACTGCCTTCATTCTCCTCCTGGCCTTGTTTCTGACTTTCTGGACTTCAAAACCAACACTTCATCCAACCCCAGCAGTATGCACCCCACTGTCCAGCTCTACCTTTCGGTAGAATGCAGACTCCCTGAGAGCAAGTGCTTGTCATTGCATCCTGGGCCTAGCACTTAAAATAATAAGCACTTAAAAATTCTTGCTTATTTCCTTCTTTTCTTCCCTTCTTTCCTTTCTGTCTCCCTTCCTTCCTTCCTCTTTCCCTTCTTTCTTTCTTTCCTTCCTTCCTCCCTGCCTTCATTCCTAAAATGCAGTGCCCAAAACTGAATACAGTCCTCTAGATGTGGTCTAACTCTCTCAAAGTACCAAGAGACTCTCTGTCTACTCCTGTTTCCTTGACATGAGGTCTCCATTAATGCAGTCTGAAGCTTTAGCTTTCTGGGTTGCCACACCTCAGTGTTGACTTGGATTAGATTTCCCCCAGCATTCTAGCCTGTGCAGATGGTTTGGAACTTTGTCTCTGTCACTGCATGTTGGAGTTCACCCTCCCAGCTTTGGCCCATCCTCACAGAGCACCTCAATGTGAGCACCTTCTGCCACTCTTCCCAACCACTATCTCAAGTACAATTTGACCTCCATACTGCAAGGAAGGGAGGGAAAGGGAGAAGCATTTATTAAGCACCTTCTACATGCCAGGCATTGTGCTGAGATCTTTACAAATATTGTCACATTTGATCCTCACAAAAACCCTGGGAGGTAGGTATTATTGTTATTGTCCCATTTCACAGTTGAAGAAACAGAGGCAAAAAAAGAGATGAAGTGACTTGCCCAGGGTCACACAACTAGTAAATATCTGAGGCTGGGTTTGAACTCAGGTCTTTCTAACTCTAGGCCCAGCTTTCTGTCCACTCTGTCACTCCCTAGCTGCCCAGAAGGAATTAGCTCTTGCTGACTCCAAGTCCCTTGCTCTGTGTTCTCTGGCGCCCCTTAGCTGCATTCTGGCATTTGGAGACCTAGGATGCTGTTCAGTCATTTTTCAGTAGTGTCCAACTCTTCAGGACCCCATTTGGAATTTTCTTGGCAAAGATGCTGGAGACCTGAGCTATTAGGGCCCAAATGTGACGGTTCCACTGTCACCGATGATGAAAACAGATCCTTCAACAAACCTGTTTCACTTTCTGCCTCTTAGCTATCCTCTTGACATTTCTATTCACAAATGCTCATTGGAAAAGTGAGGGTGAACCTCTCACCAAACTTTCCAATAGCTTATTTTCACCTCCACTGCTTTTTCCTGCTTTAATCGTAATTTTCCCTGGTAGCGTTTGACAAATGAGACCGTGTTCTATGTCAGCGTTGCCCTCGGCCGCTGCCTCTGTTCCTCTGGCCAGGGGCTTGTTTGCTGGTATAAGCTGTCTCTGGGCCCTGTTGGCCTCTTCATTGTAGCAATAGCCTTCTGAACTGCCATCCCTGATAGCAAGTTCATCCATATTGACGGGCCTCCCACCAACACAGATGCCAAAGCCTTGGAGAGTTGTCGTGTCTGTAATGTCCATTGACCAATGACCAGGCTTGTGGTTAGTCCTTCTCCATTTAGTTAGAAATTCATGGAAGGGAGAGAGGAGGATGGATTCTACTGGGCAGATGCTACAGTAATTTAGCAATCCTAAGAGGCTCGTACACTTGCAAGCCATTTTTGTTCAGTGATATTGTTTGGCTGTCTGCTCCCGTGATTGGTGAGTTCTTACTCCACCATTTCGTGAGGGGCCCCGGGGATGCTCCCTTCACTCCCAGGTCAGCTCACTCTCCAGACTTCTCTGTCTCCTGTCTAGCAGCCTTTTCCCTTTTAAATCATCTCCGCATTTCCAGCACCCCTGTATGTGCTGGCTTCCCTCAATAAAATGTAAACTTTCTGAGGGAATAAGACTACCTTGATTGCTTGTATTTCTATCACTGGCACTTAGCACAATCCTTGTCACATAGCAAATGCTTAATAAATGCCTTATTTTTAAGTAATTCATTGAAGGCCACAATCTCTAAAGATTCAAAATTTCTAGTGATCTAGAAGACAGAGAAGAAATATCTGATAGGTCCAAGCAGACTGCAATGTGTTTTCAGTGATAACTTTTGTACAAAAAGTGGTAGAAAAAGATTCTTTCAAGGAAGTGCTTAATCAAGAAAATGTAATAGCCCAATCGTGTAGCAAGAGTAAGGCTTGGCAAATGGGCAAAAATCATCAGAGCTACTATTTTTATAACTCTTGCCATGTGCCAGGCAGTGTGCTAAGCACTTTCAAATTATTATCTCATTTGATCCTCACAACAATCCTGGGGAGAAGGGAGGTGCTGTTATTATCCCCATTATGCAGATGAGGAAACTGAGGCAAACAGGGGTTCAGTGACTTGTCCAGGATCAGGCACTTAGGAAGTGTTTGAGGATAGATTTTAACTCAGGTCTTCCTCTCTCCAGGCCCATCTACTGGGCCACATAGTTGCAAAGCATTTATTAAATACCAGTTGGGTGCCAGATACTGTGCTGGATGCTATACATACAGATGCAAAACTGAGATAATCCCTGCTTTCAAGGAGTCTACATGCTACTTGGGAAAGTAGAGGGAGAATCCAATAACCTGGGTTTGAGTTCCTCTTGGTCCATTTGCTAGCTATGTAACTTTGGGTAAGTTATCATCTCCATGATCTCAGCATCCTTGTCTAGACAATAAAGGGGTTAGTTAGACTATATCATCTTTGAATACAGAATACTGAGTACTGTGAACTGAGGTACCTAGAGGGCACAATGGATAGAGCACTGGTCTGGAGACAGGAAGACCTGAATTCAGATCTTACTGTAGAATCTGCCCGATGGAATCCATGCTGCTCTCTTCCTTCCAGACACTTACTAGCTTTGTGACCACGGGCAAGTCACTTAATCCTTAGTTTGTCTGTTTCCTCAACTGTAAAACAGAGATAATAATAGCACTTACTTCCTGGAGTTGTGTAGATAAAATAAATTGTAAAGTGCTTTGCAAACCTTTAAACATTATATTTATTCTAGTTTTTATAATTATCATTATTAATCAAAATTGAATTGAATTGAATTGAGAAATGAATAAAAGTTCTTTCAGGAAAGCAGCACATTCTCTGGCTCACATGCTCAGTCAGGACATGGCACAAGGACACACGACATTATCCCAGAAGAAAAAGTAAATACCCGGCCACACCTGGCTGGCAACGTGTTCTCCACCTTGGCTGTAAGTCAAGTGAGCCCAGCCGAGCCTTCTCAGCACCTTGGCACTTTAAAAAGAGGCCATCGTGGGCCTCTCCCCCAGCTCCCAGGTTAGCAAGAGATGAGGGTGCCTCTGGGAGCTAGGAATTGTTTGCAAGAGAATGTAAACAAGCAAAATCTTGTTCTGGTTTTTCTTGCTGGAGTAAATTCAATGAAAATAAAGGAGTGGGGATCTTGTCCAAGGCTTCTGAGCATCTTGGGAAATGCAGCTTTGAGTATGAGTTCCCCAGAAAACAGTGTTCTCAGTCTGCCATCCCTGAAAAAAAAATGACCTCTCTTGGAAGAATTATGCAACACACATACCAGGTACAAATGTGCGATTGGAAATGGGCCCAGCGCAAGAGAAAAAGCATTGTGAAGATAGATGGCTAGTTATGGTGGAACTAGGGAGAGATTAGAGGCTTGAACAAAGGATTCCATTTTTTTCAAATACCACAACCAAAGACCAAACTTCAAAATCAATATGGGCTAAAATTAATATGGGACTCTAGGCCCAAGATCCAATACGACCTTGTCTAGCTCAGGCCAGCAGAGTGTCAGCTACTTGAGGGTAAGAGCTAGCTCACTTACTTTTTCTTTTTTTATTTCTATGACCACTGACTAGCATGATGCCTGGCACATAATAACAACTTAATAAATATTCCTTGGTGGATTGGTTGTTTGGTGGATTTCAGAACACAGAATAAATACAAAAGGTAGTGTATTTAGTTCCTCTCTTTTCCCAGTACCCACAATCCAGTCCCAGTTCTCATTCCCCCATACCTGAATGCCAACAGCAATCTTGAAGGTTTCATAGAATCAAAAGGGATCTTGTTCAAGCCTTTCATTTTACAGGATACATGACTGAGGCTGAGTGATATGAAGAGAAGAGTGTGCAAAATAGGTTCCTACACTGCCTTTTCTCTCACCCTCTTAGCTCTCTGCAGGTTGCCTTCTGATGTCATCATCCTACTGAAAGTATTCTCTCTAAAGTCATTAATGATCCCTTAATGACCAGATCGAAAGGCCTTTTCTAGATCCACATTGTTCTTGACCTTGGTAGCCTTTCAAACTGCTTTCTCTCAGGCTCCTCCTATCTATCGGGCTGTTCCTTCTCCTTCTCTTTCACTGGATCTCTGTCTGGGTCACACTCACTGTTGCAGGCCCCCAGGGCTCTATTCTGGGCCTTCTTTTCTTCTCCTTCTATACTGCCTCAATTGGTGATCTCAGCAACTTCAAAGTTTTTCATGATCATGGTCATTACGTATAGTCATATGGTCATAGATGACCACCAGATGCAATTGGCCAGCCCTAATGTCTTTCCCAACCTCCAGTCTTGCATCTCCAGCTGCTATCAGCTATCTTTTGATTGGTCACCTCATCAGCTCGTCAGATCCAACTATTACTCTATACAGATGAGTCTCAGCTTCATTTGTTTAGCACTACACTCTCCCCTGATCTTCAGTCTCCCATCTTGAGCTGCATGTTCCATAGACATCTTAAACTCAGTATGTACAAAACTGAATAATAATAATAGCTGACAGTTATATGGTGTTTGCTGTCTGCCAGGCACTATGCTAAGCACTTCATGATTCTTATCTTACTTGATCCTCACAATAACCCTGAGAGGCAGGTGCTATTATCTTCATTTTATAATTGAGAAAACTGAGGCAGGCAGAGATGAAGTGACACATGCCCATGATCACCCAGCTAGGAAGTGTCTGAAGCTGGATTTGAACTCAGGTCTTCCTGACTCCAGGCCCAGGGCTCTATCTGTTGTGTTACCTAGCTGTCTGACCCATTTTCTTTTCCCCAAAACCCTCCCATCTTCCTAATTTCCCTATTACTCTCTCATACTATATCTTCCCAATCACCCAGACTCACAATCTAGGTGTCATCTGTGATGCCCCACCCTCTTTAATCCCCTATATCCAATCAGCTCCCAAGTCTATAATTTCTCTTTGTAACATCTCTCAAATATACTTCCTTCTTTCCTCTGACACTGCTACCCCCCTATTGAAGGCCCTCATCCCCTCATGCCCAAGCTACAGCAATGGTCCCCAGGCTTTCTCCCTGCCTCGTGTCTCTTCTCACATCAATCCATCCTGCACTCAGTGGCTCCCTATCACCTCCAGGGTCAAATACTAAATCACCCATTTAGCCTTGAAAGCCTACATTTCCTGACCCTTTCCTTCCTTTCTAGTCTTCTTAAACTTTGTTCCTCTCCATAAACTCTGTAAGCCCAATGAAAGTGTCTCCTTGCTGTTTCTTGAACACAACACTTCATTTCTCCCCTCCAGACATTTTAACTATCTAGTACACATCTCTCTCCCTCCTCATCGCTGCCTCCTAATTTCCATCATCTTCCCAGTCTCAGCTAAGTCCCACCCTCTACAGAAAGCCTTTCCCTGTCCTCCTCAATCTTAGCACCTTCCCCCAAGATCATCCCAAGTTTGTCCATCTATAGCCTGTTCGTCATCATTGTTTGCATGCTTTCTTCCTCATTAGTGAGCTCCTTGAGACTAGGGACTGTCTTTTGCCTTTCTCTGTAGGTGCTTATTTCTTTTGGGCAGAGCACCTACAGTAAGGGTATGATACTCTATGTTGCAAGTCATGACATTACCTTCCCAATGTCATGGTCCTCTTTGAGAACAAAGGACAAATAATAAGAAGAAGAAGGTGCTTAAATAATGCTAGAGAATTTACTGGTTGATTTTTCCCAAGGTTGAACAGACCAGAAGTGTCCAAGCTGGGATTCAAACCCTGATCCCTTGAACCTACAAATAGCTTTCTTTCCTCATCTGACATCTTCTTAGCTCCAGTCTCTTCTTTCCTCTGATCTACCCCAGAAGTCACCAAAAGCTTAACAGACCTTCCTAAGGAACCACTTTGATCATATCACAATCCTGAAGTGGATGCCTATCACCTACAAAATGGCAACCATACCCCTTACTCCAGCATTTCACATCTTATACCAGATTCTTAGAAGTGCCATCGAGTCTTGGCTTCACAAATTGTAAGAATTATAAAGAACGGTAAGAATCAAGCTTTAAACTCTCAGGAAGATCTGTTCTCTGTTACCTCCTTTGAATGGAGCTTATGAATCCATTTCACAACAGACCTCTTCATGTTTGTGTTTCCTGGAGAAGAAAGCTATGCCAACAGGGTCTAAGTTAGAGATGGGCATGACATACTGCAAGGGCTTCGAGTCACAGACTGAGTCCCAGTGATGGCTTGTATGTCCAGGCTTGCTAAGGTTGGAGAAGCCCATCATTGAGAGTTTGGCCCCAGGCCAAGGTCTTGTAATAATTGGTGGGGGTATTCTCTCTTGGGCAAGACTCTGAATGCTTAGGTAATATTGCTATGGCCTGAGTGACTGCTGGGCAAGCCTCAGTGTTAGAGTGCTATAAACATTAGAGGGAGAATGTGGACTCAGCTGTCTTGGAATTCATGCCCAACCACCGCTGCCTCTCTTGATGACTTAAATGAGATTATTCTAATCCATACTGTGTGGTAATCTCTTAATATCTTTGTTTATACCTCCCTCCCATACCAGAACATAGTGACTGCAAATGGTCTATCAGCTCATCAACTCAGGAATTTTCTCCAACGGTGCAGGTGGCCAGCTACCCTTCCAAGCCTATCCATCCAGCACTACTCTGCCCCTCGGTCTCCCATAAAGTCACCCCAAAGGTTCTGCCCTGTGTGCCCAGGGCTTGACTGGCCTTCTCCTGGCCTTATATGGCTGCTGAAGCAAGTTGCAGGCTATCCATGACTAGGATCCCTCATTCTCTCTATGCTGAGTCTAGCTTCTTTGGGGCTGATCTTTCTTTGAGAGCTCTTCTGCCTCATTCCTCCCTTGTTCACAATGTGGTCTCCTGCCCTCCAGGCACCTCTTAGAACTTCAGAAGTTGGAGAGTTCTATGCCTTGAACTGGAAAGAGATTGTTATTGATTGTTCAAAAGAGCTTTTATTTCCCATAGGAGGTTGGGCTTGGTGTCATAATGTTTCCCACAGGTACCTAAGCCCATTCTCCCCCTAGCCAATTTTGAATCCAATTCATTCCCCATTTCCATTCTCCAAATGCAGTACTGGGCACACAGTAAACATTTAAACAAGGCTATGGACTGATAGATTTTGAATATATGTATATGCATGTATATGTAAATAGGTGCGTATGTCACTATATATAAATATGTATCGCCTTAGCATGTATATCCCTAGCAATGAACGTTAAAAATAAACATCCTTATAGCACATTAATGTTGTCAAAGAACTTTAATAACTGATTTCACATGATACTTCCACACCCATATGATTTAGGCGCTGTTATTATCCCCATTTATAGATGAGGAAACAAGTTGAGAACATTGGTGTGATTTGCCAAAAATCATACAAGTGTCTGAGGCAGGATCTGAACCCAGGCTTATCTTGACTCCATGTCCCACATTCTTCCTACGACCTCATAGTTCCCCATGGAGGAGATGCTAGTGCTGGCCTCCCCACAAGTTACCTTGTATTTGTTTTTTTGGTCTCCCTTGATAGAATGTAAGCTCCTTGAGGCCAGGGATTCTTTCACTTTTGGCTTCATGTCTTCTGTGCCTAGCATAGTGTTTAGCAGAGAGTGGGTGATTAATAAATACTTGTGATAGATTGATGGTTGTGTCCAAGACCTCTCCTGGTGCGCATGTACACATGATTTGGAAATTCTTCATTAATCTTATGGTCTCATTTCTAAGCCAAGCAAAGGAAATAAGATGTGCTTCTTCCTGTACCCTACAAATGTTCCCTTTTGAGGTAACTGGCTTCCAAATAAGCCATTTTGATTGAATTTGGATTTTGAGAGACTCTCGGCTCATCAGCTCCACATGGGCATATGAGCCTCTCAGCCAGGAATATGTTTTATTGATACAGTATCTTTACTCCATCTGAAGATTTGATTTGCCTCATAAATCTTAAATTAAAATCCAATATATCTGTGAGGTTTTTGTGAGGTTACATTTATCACTTGAACTGAGCCCAGGGAGATGTGTCACAGATTTTAAAGACCATGAACTATTTCCATGAGTGAGTTTGCTCAAATCAATTGATTTCATAATGGAGCTGAACATTTAAGCAAGAAATGTAATTTGAAATGCTGAAACCTACTCTTATGGTCTTAGCAGGCTGTTCAGTGAGTAGGTCTTTTAGAAAGCACTTTATACATGTGAGCTTCACCATTAGTAGGCATATTGAAGACAGTGATTATTATATTTCTTCATTATTTATGAGAGGCAGGATGGTATAGCAGATACAGGGACAGCCCTAGGGCCAAGTCAGGAAGATCTAGGTTCAAGTTTAACCTCTGATCCATATCTTGACTGTGTGATCCTGGACAATTCACTTAACCTCTTAGGTTTCAAGCCAGTTCTCTTCTGACTACAAGCTACAGAGCAGATACTAATCTGCGTTAGTGAAGAAAATGTCCACATCAGAAATTCTCCTATACTAATAGAGCCCCCCCCCCACACATTTATTCACACATGTGTGTGTGTATGTGTGTGTGTATATATATGTATATATACATATATTTATATAGTATGCACACATATGTATGTGTGTATGTATACATGCTATATTCAGGTCATGGACTTTCCCCACCAAGCCTCCATGGTACCTGGAGGTACCACTGGCCTCCTTGTGTTAAGATCTCTGGCAAACTTTGCTTCTACCCACACATCTTAGGCAATGGTCTAATTGTTCATTCCTTTCTTGGATCTTGTTTTCTCTTCCATTCTCACAAGGCTGCACTCTAGACTTCTCCAAAAACCTGCCCCAGAATCCTCTTCATCCTGGAAAATCATTCCATACCTTAGAAGTGCCCTGTGCCCCTGCGGCCTCCCCCTCAGAGTGGATGGCTCCTTAATCTAGATTCTCCACTTATGGACAGTGCCCATGGCAGCCATCTCCTCAGTTCTCCTCAGGTTACACTCCAGATTTCTCCATTATACAGGTATACTTTGGCGATATTGCAGGTTCTGTTCCAGAATCCCACAATAAAGTAAATATTGTAACAAAGAAAATCCCGGGATTTTTTTTTGTTTCCCAGTACATATAAAAATTGTTGTTACACTACACTGTAGTTGATTAAGTGTGTAATAGTATTGTATCTTTAAAGAATGTACATATCTGAATTTTTAAAAAATACTTTATTGCTAAAAAAAATGCTAGCCATCACGTGAGCCTTCTGTGAGTGGAAGTCTTTTCACTGGCAGAGGATCTTGCCTCAATGTTCATGTCTGCTGACTGCTCAGGATGGTGGTTGCTGAAGGTTGGGGTGCCTGTGGCAGTTTCTTAAAATAAGACAATAATGAAGTTTGTCACATCAGTTGACTCTTCCTTTCACTTGAACACTTAGAGGCTATCATAGGGTTATTCATTGGGCTAATTTCTATATTGCTGTATCTCGGAGGTTAAGAGAAAAGGGAGCAGCAAGTCAGCGGATTAGTCAGAACACACACAACATGTATCAATTAAATTTGCTGTCTTGTGTGGTTCTTGGTGTCCCAAGACAATTACATTAGTAACATCAAAGATTTGGTGTTATTGTCATTCAGTCATTCAGTCGTGTCCAAAGCTTCATGGCCCCATGGACCGCAGCACACTGGGCATTTCTAGTCTCCACTATCTCTCAAAGTCTAAGTTCACATGCATTGTTTCCATGACACTATCTATCCATCTCATTCTCTGCCATCCCCTTTTCTTTTGCCTTCAATCTTTCCCAACATCAGGGTCTTTCCCAATGACTACCATCTTCTCATTATGTGGTGAAAGTATTTTAGCTGAGAGGATTCAGGAAGATGACTGAGTAGGTCAGAAAACTTTCAGCTTTCCAAATTTCCTCCACAAAAACAGCAGAACATCACTTCAGAGGAAACACAGACCAGCAAAAATAAACCAAAGTCAAGGTAAAGCAGTTGTCTTCCTAAGACAACTTGAGAAAAGCCCAGGAAAGATCTCCACTCCAGAAGTGGAAGTTCTGCCTGAGTGAAGCGTGACCTCCAGGCCTGCTCTGCAGAATCAACAAACAGAAAGCCCTGGGAGCAACTGAGTTGGGAGCCAGCCCCAGCCTTAGAAACTTTCATCTCACCTATAGTGGGGGGGCCTGATGGCTCAGTAGGAGAAGATTGAAGGACCTTACACTGATGAGGGGTGCCAAGCACAGCTGCGCTGACCAGATGTGCCCCAGACTGTGGCTGCATGGAGGATCTCAAGCACAGGGTGAATGCAGTAGCAGAAAATCAGGGACCCTGCTGGCGGTGGGCACTTGCAAGAGAGCAGAGTCCCCGGTTTCAGTTCCAGGGAAGAGAGGACAGTTGTAGTTTACAGAAACCTGAGGAACCACAGCAAGCAAGATCATTTGCAAGACAGCATGGCTGGGGGCCCTAACTGTGGCTTATAGACTCAGAAAATAACGGTAAGAAGGACCTGAGGCTGGGGGCAATATTACCTCAGGAAGAGAGAGAGACAGACAAGAGACACAGAGACAGAGAAGGAAAGAGTTTATCTCATTTGACCATCATGACAATCCTGTGAAGTCCATGCCATTATGAGCCCCATTTTATAGTTAGGGAAACTAAGGTAGATAGCATTTAAGTAACTTGCTCAGAGTTACACAGCTAGAGAGATAGTAAAAGTGTTGTTTCTATATTGCAGAGGAAAAATGGTAGGGCCAGAGGGGTTAAGAGACTTGCCCATGATCACACAGCAACAAGTAAGTGTCAAAGATGGAATATAAACCTAGGTCTATACCAAGACCAAACCCTCAGCTATTACCAATACACCATGATGCCTCTTGGAGAAAAGGCATGAGGTAAGGACTTTAGCTTTCTGTATAAGGGTTCAGATGAGCAGTGGACAGCCCTGGGACTATTGATACATAGCATTATAATTCACAGTGGTCCCTCAGTGGGAAGACCTTTCAAACTGGCACTTCACAACTCCAGGCAATGGGTACAATTTGTTGGTTCCTTGAGAGTCCCTCTGGGAATGGTGGACCAAAACAAGAGTACATGACCTTTCACCCCAAACCCTCCACTACTATCCTCCCAATCACCCAAGCTCGTGACCTCAGATTCAGTCCATAGCCAAATCTGTTTTTCTACCTTCACATCATGTCTCCTCTCCATTCCCAGTCATTACTCTCCTCCATTCCCACTTCATGCCACTGAAGGAATATTGTGATGCCTTTAGAGTAACTCCAACATCCTCCACTGAATTTTGAAGGTAATATTTCAAAAGCACAGGTATAATCTGGTTATGTCACCCCCCTCAAAGAGCTCCAGTGTGTGGCTCCCTGTTACCTGCAGGATCACATATAAAATCTCTTGTTTCACATCTAAAACCTTTCATAACCTGGCCCCCTTTCTACTGTCTAGTGTTTCTATACCCTCTATACATTCTCTGAACCAGCTACACTGGCCTTTTTGCAATGCCTTGAATACGTCACTCCATCTCCCAACTACATGCTTTTGCCATGGCCATTTCCATGCCTGGAATGCTTTGCTCCATCATCTCAGCCTCTTAATTTCTCTATCAGACTCAGTTTAAATCCTACATAAGGCCTTTTCCCAGTTTCCCCCCATACCCAACTGCTAAACCTTTCTCTCTGAGACTACCTTCCATCTTCTCTCTCTCTCTCTCTCTCTCTCTCTCTCTCTCTCTCTCTCTCTCTCTCTCTCTCTCTCTCTCTCTATATATATATATATATATATATATATATATATATATGTATATATATATATATATGTATATATATATATGTGTATATATATACATATATATATACACACACATATATATATGTATATATATGTATATATATACATATATATATATGTATATATATGTATATATATATATATACACACACACACACACATATATATATATACACATATATACATGTATATATATACATATATATGTATATATGTATATATACATATATATACACACATATACACATATATACATATATGTATGTATATACACACACATACGCACATATATACATATATACACACACATATACTATATATGTATGTGTATCTATATATACATACACACATACATATATATGTACATATGTGTGTGTATATATGTATGTATGTATGTATGTATCTTTGGTTTATTTAAATATTTAGATACTTCCTCCACCATTTTTATGTCAACTCTCTAAGAGCAGAACTGTGGGAATTGGGTTTCTGTGTTGGTTTTTGCCTTTCTTTTTATTCTCAGCACCTAACAAGGTGCTTGGCATATAGTAAATACTTAGTAAAATTGTGTTCACTGTTGGACTGATTATCCCCTAGAAGCTAGGCGACTCTAGTACCTGAAGATGGCTCCAGGAAAGTACTAACTCTGGTAGGTGCTACTCAGATGGAAGGGCTTCATGGGTGAACTGTAAGTGGTTCTCCAAGAACCTGCCTAGCTCCATGCAGAGATGCTTATCACCAAATTGGTCACAGATCAATGACTTTCCAAATCATACCAAAGGGCATTAGAGGGCAATAGAGAAGAACGCTGTGGGTATGAACAGATCACAAATACAACCTGTAATGAAAAGGGTCCCATGACGACAGCCCTGACTGAAGTCACACCTACTGGTTGTCATTGTTTTATTAAGCGTCCCAAGAGTGTATCTGGCTAATTCTGTACTTGTTCTTTGCTTAGATTTGAGGTTGTTTCCTGATGTTTTGGTTTTATTTTTGTAGGATATTCAAATCCCACCTCTAAGATTTCCTGGAGAAAGATCTTCATTCCATTGGGTGGAACACATAGCAAAATGATTAGAAGACCTGAGCAAGAGCTGACTAAGATTGGCAGCCATGAAAAGTCTGCATCTTTGGAGGAAATATCCTAATCAGAACTACTAGCACAATCAAGTACCAGTTCTCAAAGACTGTCTGCTAAGACGTTAAGAAGTTTGGATCTAGATCAGTGAGAGAAGCCTGGAGATGGGATAATCGTTCATTATTGAAGTATCACAATATCCATCTGTGGCAAACATTCTCTAAGACATTTTCAGCTCGGGGAGCAGAGCGGAGTTGGGTTTTGCTGTTTCTTTTTTTGGTTGGTTGGTTGTTTTTTCAGAGTCCTTTGAGAGTTCTTGATTCTGTTGAATCAAAGCAATCCCACATGCTTTCCACAGGATCTTCCAAATTATACCAGATCCCTGTTATTTAGATCCTCATGTATAGTAGGATTCACCAATCCTGTGTGTGATGTGCCTAGGCTGATGTTTTACCAGAGAAAAATCTAGTTTGTCAGAATCACTCCCTCAGCCCAATTGGGTCAAATCCAAACCACTACCACTCCACTGAGGACTCAACTACACTAATCTTTTTCTGCCTCAAACAGGGAGACTTTCAGCTCCTTATATTGACTTATAATGACTCATGTGTCAAAGCTTTGGGCCATGCTGCTTGACTCCATTTGACTTTTTGCTGAAGTGCCCAGTTTCCCTCTCTTCTCAGTAAGCCTATTGTTAAGGGTTTAGCTTCAGCATTCTCTGAGTAGGCATTTGCAGATTAAAGTTCAAATGGATAAGTGTCAAGCACCTAAGAAAGACTGCCCAAGTCCACATCTTGGGAAGAGAAACTAACTGTTGCTGAATTCTTACCAGGATTTTCCCCACAAGCTAAGTCATCCCTTCTCTGTAGGAATGATTCAGTTGACTGATTTTCAGGAAATGTGCTCATATTCGTTTTCTTGTTCATTTGCTATCAAGATTCAGCACTGGTATCTTTAATTAGCAGAGTAGTTTAGTAGATGGAGAATTGTCCTTGAAGCCAAGAAATCTGGAGTTCAAGGCACACTTTTGATACATAAAGGCTGAGTGACCCTGGGCAAGACCCTCTAAGTAACTAAGCCTGTAAGTTAGAGAGTAGGTACCAAGTTCTTTGGGAGAAGTAATTGACTCACCTTCGAGTTCCTTCTACCAATGAAATCACAGGCTCAGTCTCTATTCCTAATCCTATGTTTATTTTCTTTAAGGACAGAAATCTCCCTGGTAGGCCTCCATCCAAAATCTTGGCCTGGACGGATTCACATGTTGTTTGGTACGTTGGTTGCTGTTTCATCTTTCATGAACTGGAAGAGAATGATGGATACTAGCAAAGCCCAGAAGCATGCTGACATATCAGTCAGTGAGTCATTAAGTGCTTTCTATGTGCCAGGCACTGTGCTAAGCACTTTAAACAAAATGAAGGTAAAAAACAGTCCCTGAGCTCATAGAGCTCAAATTCTAATGAGGGAGATACCATGCAAACAACTCTGCACAAACAAGATTGATATAGTGTGAACAGAACTAATTTGAGAGGGAAGACATTAATAATAGGTGTCAGCGACCCAGGAAAGCCTCTTGAAGGAGTTGAGATTGAAACTGAATCTTGAAAGAGGCCAGGAAAGCCAAGAAGTAGAGGGAAGTCATTCCAGGCATTGGAGATAGCCAGGGAAAGGGCAGAGAACAGGAGATGAAAGCCCTGGGTGAGCAAACTACAAGAAAGACAGTGTGGGCGGATCATAGAGTACATAGAGAAGAGTCAAGTCTAAGAAGACTGAGAAGGTAAAAAGGGGCCAGCTGCAGGGCTCAGAAAACCAAATCAAGGACTTTATATTTGATTTAGATGGCAACAGAGAATCACTTCAGCTCTTTGATAGGAGGAGGGTGATATAGTCATATTTGTACTTTCAGACAATCACTTTGGCAGCTAAGTGGGGGATAGATTGGAGTCAAGAGAAACTTGGGGTGGGGAGACCAATTAGAAGTCTACTGCAATAATTGAGGTGAAAGCTGATGAGTACCTCTATCAGGGTTATAGTTACGTGAGTGGAGAGAAGGGGGCATATGAGAGACATTTCAAAGGTACAAATGATAAAACTTGGCAATAGGTTGGATATATAGGGTGAATGCAACCGAGAGTTAAGGAAGACACTGAGGCTAAAAGTCTGAGTGACTGGAAAGCAGTCATGTCCTTGACCATGATAGGGAAGCTCATTGGGTAGAGTTACGGGGAAAAGATAATGAGTTTTATTTTGGACATATTGAGTTTGAAATGATTACCAGACTCAGTTCAAGATGTCCAAGAGGTAGTCGGTAATATGAGCCTGGAGCTCAGCAGAGAAGTTAGAGATGGACATATAGATCTAGGAATCATCTGAGAAGAAATGATCATTGTATCAGTGGGAGCTGATGAGGTCACAAAGTTAGATAGTATAAGAAGTTTTTTTTATGTATTTTGATAATTGAATTTCAAAATACTTAGTTTCCTTTATAATTCTCTACATTTTATTTTCTATATTTGAAAACATGATTCTGAGAAGGGGTCTGTAGACTTTCTCAGACTGCCATGAGGAATAATAATACCAGAAAAGGGTGAAAAAACTAGGATAGAAGGAGAAGTGGGACCAGAAATGGTGGTGGTGGTGGTGGTGGTGTGGTGGTGGTGGTGGTGGTGACGGCAACAGCAGAAGCCTTGGAGAATGTCTACAGTCGGTGGGTTCAAATAGGATGAAGATCAAGCAGAAGAGCCTGAGAAGGAGCAACCAGGAAGGGAGGAGGAGAAACAGGTGAGAGCACTATCACCAAAACACTTAAAGAGCAGAGAGAGCCAGAAAACCAGAGTGATCAGTGGTGAGAAAGGCTGCTGAAATGTCAAGAAGGATGAGGACTGAGGAAAGGCTGCTTGATTTGGCAATGAGGAGAACCTGGGCAACTTTAGAAAGAGATGTTTCAGTTGAATGAGGATCATTCTGCCAGACTGCAGAAAGTTTAAAATTGAGTGAGAGGAGAGGAAGTTGAAGCAGCGAGCATAAAAAGCCATGAAGGAGAGGCGAGCTATAGAACTGCAGCTAGCAGAAAAGAGCAGGCAGACAATGAAAAGGATTTTTTTTAAGGATGGAGGAAACACAGGTCTCATTCTAATTGCCTACAACACGCTTCCCACAAGGGTGGTTAGCTATAAACAAAATACTCCAGATGTTTAGTCTGACCAGAGCAGAGTATAGAGAGGGATTATTAGCTAGACAGCTGGGAGGCATGGAAGATACAGCATTGGAATTTGAGTCAGGAAAACCTGAGTTCAAATCCTACCTCAGATGCTTCCTAACCTTGCCTGTCACCACAGGACTTTAAGGTAGGTAAAAATGATAAAAACAGCATTGGTCACATGTTTTGACAAGTACATGAATTGTATTCAAACGAGGCAGAGTTGCACAAAGTCGTCAGTCTCACTCTCTCTTCCAGAGTCACTGGAAGCCAGCAGCAAGACAAAAATCAAGACAATGGGCACTAGCTCAGGATGCGGTGGATGACTTTGGCCTCTTCAGTGTCTAACCAAGCTCTCTACACTCCACAATGCCTGCTTCAGCCACCTTCACGGCTGTCGGAACAAATTGTTCCCATCCTCCCAGGCCTCCAGAGGAAGCCTTCACACGATGGGGTAGAAATCTCCCTAAGTCACTGCTGGCTTTGAGACCTCTTGGTTACCCTCAACCTGGCTTAGCAAATCTGCCAAGACAGTTTGCTGAGGTATGGCTGGCTGTGCATGCTATCGATCGTTGGAACCACAGGTGAGAGTTGAGTGATTCCAGTAGACACCAAGGGGGAAAGTAGCCCTGAAGAGGGCTCAGCAGCCCTCACACCAGAGGTACTAGTCTTCCCTGAGCACCCTACACATACATATCTACATATACACAAATAGAATAAATAAAAAGAGAACAAATTTAAGATAAAGACAAGATGATTGAGTAAGCAGGGCACTAGCAATTGGAGGACAGAGAAAGACTTTGTACAGATGACAGTGTTGGATGAAAGGGACTCTGTGAGTTGAAAGTAAGGGAGGTGGGGGTGGGAAGGCAGTATTCCAGGCAAAGGAGAGGCCTGTTCAAAAGAATAGTGATGAGAGATGGAGTGTTGTGCATGGAGAACAGAGAAAAGCCCTGTTCAACCCCATCACAGAGTGTGGCAAGGGGAGAAATAAACAATGAGACTGAAGAGATAGGATGGAGTGAGGTTTTAAAGGACTTTTAGAGCTAAACAGAGGAGATTATTTTTGATCCAAGAGGCAATAGAGAATCAATGGAGTGGCTTAGGCCTTTACGATGAGATAAGTCATATAAAGCACTTAGTAACATTTTAAAACCATTAGCTCATTCTTGTCTTTTTCAATGAGATTCACTCAGAAATTATCTTGAGACATCTTTCTCCTGCTATTATTTCTTTGTATTCAATCCAGACTATTGCATACATGGGTAAACTAACTGATTTTAAGGTTGAATGAAATAATTAGGACATAAGCTCACCCTCCCTAGGGTCACTGCCAACAAGCTCAGTATAATACCAGGAATCGACAAGGCAACAGGGATGCCCCATACATCAAATGTCCACGTGGCTTTGCTGTCTTCTGCTGAGTCCCAACATTTTGAGGTTTTTTCTATTTTTGGCTTTGTATTTTTTCTCCTCCTTTGTAGCTTGGAGATCATTTGGTATGGTCATATCTGGGCAGCTAGATGGCACAGTGGATAGAGTGCAGGGTTTGCCGTCAAGAAGACTCATCTGCCTGAATTTAAATGCTACCTCAGACACTTATAACCTTATGACCCTGGGCAAGTCACTTATCCCTGTTTACCTCAGTTTCCTCATTGGTAAAATGAGCTGGAGAAGGAAGTGACAAAGCACTCCAGTATTTTTGCCAAGAAAACACCAAATGGGGTCACAGAGAGTCAGACACAATTTAACAACAACAGCAACAAAATTTCAGTAACTGATATTTGTTTTCTGTCATCAGCAGCAACATTATCATTAGCCTTGTCAAGGTAAGGACTAGTGGGGTCCTGGGGTAAGGCTCACTCCTGTGATGAGCAAATAATCTCCTCCAAAGTGAAGGTTTCAGAAGGTCTATAATCATGGACCATGGATAGATAACTAGCTGCTGTTCATCCTTTATGCTTGAAGCCCAGTGACAATGTTAGAGTCAAGGTAGAGTATGTCTGAGTGTGGCTGATCAGACCAATAGGAGCTTAGAAGGCTCTACCATAGGTCAAGCACAAATAGTCCACTGGAACATTTGGGATGGAGAGTTCTCTTAGATATGCACATTTCACGTCTGTTCTGAGCTACGGAGATTCTGCTTTGTTACGGAGCGTGGGACACTCCATGCTGGGCATTCTCATTCCACTCTCTCATATCTCACAATGAATAGTGAAGTTCTTCAGACAGACCTTGAGAGTGTCCTTGTGCTGCTTCTTCTGATCTCCATGAGCCCTGCATAAAATCGTCTTTTAGGCAAACTTACATTTGCCATTGAGGCTATGTGGCCAGCCCATTGGAATTGTCCTACCTGCAGTAGAGTTCGAATGTTTAGCTGTTCAGCTTGAGAAAAGCTTTCAATGTCTGGTACCTGATCTTACCAGGTAATCTTCAGAATTTCCTAAGACAATTCAAATGGCAACAGTGCAATTTTCAGGCACAGCACTGGTATATAGTCCAAGTTACAAAGGCATGCAACAATTGATTCAGCACAATGGCTCTATAGACTTGCAGTTTGGTAAGCAGCCTAATACCTCTTCTCTCCCACACTTTCCTTCACAGCCTCCCAAATACTGAGTTAGCTCTGGCAATGCATGCATCAACCTCATCATTTATATGTACATCTCTGGAAAGTAAACTGGCAAGGTAAGTGAGCTGATCTATAATATTCAAAATTTCTCTATTTGCTGTAACCAATGGTTCCATATATGGATGGTACAGTGCTGGGTGGTGAAGAACCTCGATGTTCTTGGCATTGATTGTCAGGTCAAAATTAGTACAAGATTCGTACTCTATTGTATCTCAGTCTCATATACTGCACTGAGTGCACAATCATCTGTGAACAAAAAGTTGTTTATCAGTTTTTCTTCCACTTTAGTCGTGGCTTGTAAGTTAAGTTAAATAATTTCAAGTTAAATAATTTACCAACAGTATAGAAGCTGACCTTGATACTGTTTTCAATCCTTGTTGAAGGTGTCTGACATCACCGACAACATTATGCTAAAAAAAAAATGGGAGTAAGCACACAGCTGTGCTTCATTCCACTGGAAAGTTCCAGAGTTTGTCCATTATCCAGAACCCAGGCAAGCATGCCATCACGCAATTGATGTCCAATACTGATAAACTTCTCCAGGCAATCAAATTTTGACATTATTTTCCATAAGCCTTCATGGCTGACAGTATCAAAGGCCTTAGTCAGATTAACATATGTTGTGTTCAGACCCCTGTTCTGTTCCTGGCATTTCTCTGGGAGTTGTTGGGCAGCAAAAACCATGTTAACTATTCCTCAGCCCTCTCTGAAGCCATACTGGCTCTTGGGTAGATGACTATATTCAGGGTGAATGATCAGCTTATTGAGGAGGACTCTGACAATAAAGTTACCAGTAGTGGCTAAGAGAGAGACCCCCACTGTGATTGTCCCAGGAAAACATGTTTCCTTTTTTCTTTATAGGGATGGCCAATGGAGGCATCTTTGAAGTCCTAGGGAATAATCTCCTCTCACCATATAACATGGAAGATTTCAGTCAGCTTTTGTATGGGCAGTAGACCCTCTGCCTTGTAGGCCTCTTCTGGGATGGTATCAGTGACAGGTGCTTTGTTACATGAAAGGAACTTAATGGCATTCAAAACCTCTTCTTCAGTTGGAAGTTTGGTGAGAAAGGAATTGACTTCAACCTGAGGTATAAGGTCAATGGTTTCATCATTTGGTGATAACAGTCTGTTAAGAAAATTATGGAGAAGGATTTATGATGAAAAATGCTATCCATCCCCAGAGAAAGAACTGATGGTGTCTGAATACAGATTGAAGCATACTGTCTTTTTTTTACTTTCATCATTTTTCCTGAGGTTTTTTTAATCTATATTTTCTTTCTATGGATGTTTTGCATGACTACATATGTATAACCTCTATCAAATTTCTCGCTTTCTCAATGAGGGGGGTAGGGAGGAATGGAAAGAATTTGGAAACCAAAGTTGAAAAATGAATATTAAAAATTGTTTGTACAGTAACCGGGGAACATTTTTTAAATAAATATTGGAAAAGAAAAGAAAAAAAAAAACACGATAGAAGTGGTCTGCCCAAATTTCCAGAATCATGTCCAATCAATGTGGCTCCATCAGTACTGAGTAGTTGAGATGCACCATAGGTTTTTGGCCCAGAAATAGTCTTCAGGGTATCAAAGAAGCACCCTGGATTGTTGCCATTGATGTAAAACTAAATCTTATTGTCCTTCTTACTGAACCCAGAGCCCTGAATCTCCCTAAGCTTCACTTGTACTTCACTTTTTTCTTTTCTTTTTTTTTTTTTAAGTTGGTTAGGCAATGTGTGATTTGCCTAGGGTCACACAGCTAGTAAGTGTTATGTGTCTGAGGCCAGATTGGAACTCAGGTCCTCCTGAATCCAGGACCAGTGCTCTATCCACTGCACCACCTAGCTCTCCCTGCACTTTACTTTTGATGGAGTTAAACACTACTTTCTTATAGATAGATGAACTGTGCTGCTGGTAAATCATATGGAGTTCCCATTTTTCATTTAGCAGCTTATGAATTTCCCCTTCACGTTTGTCAAACCAATCCTGATGTTTGCAAGTGTTCTGGCCCAGGTGAGAAAATGTGGTGCTACACACGACGTCTCTGAACGCTGCCCACTCCTTTTCTCCTCCAATGTTGCTAACTGTGTGCTGACTCAGCTTTCCTTCCAGCTCAGCAAAGGTTCACCCACAGAGAAGTGCTCTAATCTGTTGACGCTGAGTGTCCTGGCACTCCTCATGCTTTGGTACTGAAGCTTTTATTTAATGCAACTGTTCAGTTTGGAGAGGATAAGTCTATGATCAGTCCAGCACTCTGGGCCACACAACATCTTTGTCACTCTCATATCTTGTCTCTTCTCCTTACAATGACATAGTCCATTTAATACCAGTGTTTGCTGTGAAGGTGCATCCATGAAGTTATATTGTGTTTAGGCAAACAGAAGACTGTGTTCGTAATGAGAAGATCATGAGACCTACAAATCTTCATCAGTAAGTGGCTGTGGCTGTTGCTGTTTCCAACTTCATTCCTCCTTAAGACTCCCTGTCACGTGTGGTAGTCTGTGCCTACTTTTGCATTAAAGTTACCCAGAATCACAAGCTCATCCTTTTGGGCACATTGTTAATAAGGATTTCCAGGTTTTTATAATGTTTTTTCTTTAGCCTCATCATGGTTTGATGATGACAGCATATGCACTGATGATGGTAGTAATGACACTTTCCTGTAAGTGGGAGTCAAATTGTCATGAGTCTGTCATTCACTCCTTTTAGGAGGCATACAAGCTTGTTGACTAGGTTAGATCTGATTGGGAAACTATGCTAGTTTTGTGGTGCTCCCCTTCACTGCAGCCACTCCAAAAAACCTGTATCCAGCTCCAAATTCAGGAAGCTGGACTTCCTTTGCCAGCCTTCTTTCATTCTGGGCTGCTATTTACACCTAATACCTGCTGAGTTCTCTTGCTGTTCATCTTTCAGGTTTACTGGATTTCATGTTGTCCATAAGCTTGCACACATTCCTTGTACCAATGGTGAGTGAATCCTCTTCACAAAAACTTTTTGTAAATTTTTTTTTGTGTTTTGACCACAGGGTAGGATCCCCACCTGCTGAGGTAAGCAGGCCAGGGTTAGGTTAGGTGAAGTTGACAATTTTTAGGGCATCTTTCCAAGCCCCTTCCTCATGCCGGGAATTGAGCAGTGTGGTCCTTAGGAAAGGCTGCTCAGACACCCAGGGGGCTGCAAAAATCCCACTACTGCTTCAGTCCATTGAGAAGACAACCTTATGGCCTGCTGCCTGTGTGCAGTGTTGTGACTACAGCTCCCAGAGTTTCCACGCTACTTTGTCACTCTCCTATTACCATGGGACTTCCAGATAGGTAAAATAATAAAACAATAAAATAGTAAAATAGTGGATGATTGGTGGCGTCTTAACTTATGCTTGAATTGAACTTGTGAGGCAGAGTTGAGCAAAGTCATCAGCCACATTCTCCCTTCCAGAGTCATTGAAGGTAAGTGGCAAGATAAGAGTCAAGATGCCTGGCCATGGCCCAGGATATAGCGGATGACTTTGATGTCTTCGCTCTCTGACCAAGCTGTAAGCACTCCACAGCACCTGCTTCAGTTGTTTTCATGGCTGTTGGAATGAATTGCTCCCATTTACTTGTTTCACAGGGGGATATCTTCACATGCCTGGGTTAGACATCCTCCTAATTCACCAGTGGGTTTGAGGTCCATCAGTCACCCTCAACCTGTTTTAGCCCATCTACCAAGGAAATTTTTACCAGGGTGTGGCAGCTTCACAGAGTTACAGGTGAGAATTGAGTGATAGGTGAACACCAAAGGTGGATGAGCAGCCCTGAAAAGGGCTTGGCAGTGCTCACACCAGAGGACTAGGCCCCCCTGAATACCCATAAGTAGCTAACATGCATGAGGAAAGTTAGCAGAGCAGAGGAGGAGTCCCTGGTTCTATCTTCCAATCACCCACCCCCCACGTCAACTGATAAAGATAAGAAGGATTCTCAAGATGCTTCCTAGAGTAGGGTCCCTTTAAAAGTCTCTGCCATGCTGAAGTTTACAAATACATCATTCAGCATGGTTGGCGTCAGGAACACAAAAGCAGCCTTCATTCCAGAAAGAGCAAAGGTCCTTCTGAGTGGGCTGTGAGGCAGCACCAAGAACAAACCAAAATCCTCTGTCAGGATCACCTCCGTTCAGGCACTCCCAATTCAAGGAAATACTGGGCGAAGTGATCCCTCTTTAAATGAGGATGGCCCGTGGCTTGATGGTCTGTATCCACTGGCAGCAGCTTTTGACCTGAGTGAGGACTGCCAAACAGAGCTTTGCTTAGCCTTCCCAGCATGTCACAAATGGATCCAGAGGGATGCATGCCTCAAAGCCAAGGGAGCAATGAAAGTTTTCTCCTAGTTTGTTCTGAAGTTTCACATGGCATGCTTCCCCACCCGCCAGCAATTTATCAAGGCACCACGATCTTTAAGAGCATAATTAAGATGTGATTAAAATTTATTTTTAAAATTGAAAGCCATCTTCTCTCATTTTGACCTTTAATTTGACTGGCAGGACCCCAAGAGAGCACTTCGAGTTTACATTAAAGATTAGCCATTGTCAAAACTGGGCAATGCACCCAAGGGTGAGTCATTGGTTGGGAAGGGCGTTCACTGCAAGTCTCAGCCTGGCAGAAACCAAATGGTTTAGTTAGCTTCAATTAGTTCCACATAGCCTGAGGCAAAGAGCCACCTGCCATGGTTGTTCTGCCCAGCGTTGAGGGGGGTGAGCACGGAGCACGTTGATCCAAAGGCAGAGTTGGGGATACTTTCATGTATCTTGAACCATTGAGGCCCAGCACAATCCAGCCGTGGCCAGCTCAGTCAACCAATATGGATGTGCCAGCTAATCAAACACATTCACAGAGAGATACCAGACATAAGGGATAGATTTGTGGGTGAATTTTTTCTCGAATCTTCAAAGGAAAGTAATACACTGAGGTAGATAGATCGCTGGTTTTGTCCTCAAAAACCTGGGTTCAGATACTGGTTGGAAGACTCAGCCTTTGAACACCTACAAGCCTCAGTTTGCTTCATCTACAAAGTAAAAGGATCAGGCTTGGTGAGGCCTAGGGTCCCTTCCAGTGTGAGATCTATGATGCTATGAAGAGCGAATAATCCCTGTATCACATTGATTATTCAAAAACAGAGAGATTGATCCACGGCTTTTTGGAGCTAACACTAAAGAAGCAATTTGATTTCTTCCAGCCTTTGATGAAACAAGTAAACTTTGCAAAAAAAAAAAAGTACGGAATTGTAACACTAATCAAGAAAACTATAAACCTCGTTCAGTCATAGTAACTAATAATTATATAGCCCTTTAATGTTTACAAAGAACATTACAAAGATTGCATCATTTGAGCCTTATGACAAATCTGTGAGATGGGGACTGTAGTGATTCCCTTTCAGTAGATGTGGAAACTGAGCTTCTGAGACATAGCCTGACTTTCCTGTGGTCCTACAAACTGTCAGAAGCAGAATTCCAGCCCAGGCAGTGGCTAGATCTCACCATTGCTACCCCTACATTTCTTGGATCGTATCCTAGATCCCCAATTTCCCAGAGACACTCAAGATGCGCTACCTGATGCTCTTCAAGTCTGTCTAATTTGTTGTCTGTTTTCAACATCTGTCCAAGATCCATGTCCTAACAGATAAGCTCTAGGAGCTGTACATCTGGCTGACCAATAGAGAGTCTATCCACCTGGTTTTTGCTGTGTGGAAAGGTGTCTGTCATTGATCCTCTTTGAGAATGAAGGACAAACAACAACAGCAGAAGCAAGGCAGGCCCAGCTCCTGAGAAGGATTCTAGAGCTCATTTAGGGGGTCCTGTAATGTGCCAGAGCTTTGTGCAACCAAGACAAAGACTTCTTCTTCAAAGACGAGCATCTGGGGGAAATCACATCTATATGGCAAATGGCCGTAAGCTTGCCTGGGTCATGGATGCCTTGGCAGTCTGGTGAAGCCTGTGGATCCTCTCCCACAATAATGTTTTTAGGTGCACAAAATAAGATATATGGGATTGCAAAGGAGATCAATTATATTGAAATAAAGATGTATTTTTTCTATCCAAGTTCATGGACCTCATGAAATCTATCCAAGCCCTTCTGGGTTGGGAAGATGGGGAAAAGAGTTCATAGAGACTCGTGAAAGCTGTTTTCTTTCTCCAGTGATCTCTTTTTATCTGTGTCCATCTGCAGCATATATTTGTGTATCTTCTCCCCACTATATATGGTGTCTCCTATAGTCAAATAGTTCTGATTTCAAGACTACAGAGATGATGGAGAATGAGGAAGACAGAAAAATTCCCTCAGCCCCCACTCCCTTCGTCTCTGAACAATTTCATCTCAGGTAGCAGGTTCTCCCTTCACCACTGTCTTGAACCAACAAATTTGGCCAGGGCATAACTATTGAAACCCTGACATGGCATGTCCAATTTTTGCTCAGCAATGGAATTACTCCTTTTAATTTGATCAGAAGGGGGGAAAAGGTATTCCTTAAAGAAATCAAATATGAAGATGTGAATACCTTGTTAACATATTAACGGCTTATCTTCCCAGCTTTTAGTTACTATTTCAAAGGAGGGTAAGGAAAGCTAAACTTCTTACATACACACCTAACAACAGTCAACAAACAGTGAGAACAGAGGGGATTATAAATGCCCTGCAACCTTTCAGACAACTGGGTACAATTACACGGGTATTGGATGGGTAAGCTGTGGCAGCAAGCAATGATCAGTCAGAACAATGAGAGCCACTAAGGCCTTCTACACAATGACATCCCGATGCGTCATATGAGCAAGCAACAGTTCTGGGTTCTAAACCTGCCACGAGCAGTATGACCTTATGACAGTGATGTTCCCTCTCTGAGCATCGGTTTCCATGAAAGTTGGCCAGCTGGTCGTATATACATCACATAGTGTTGTTGTTGTTGTTGTTACGTAAACCTTCCAGTAACATGATACAGTACTGGGGCTTGGGTCAAAAACACCTGAATTCAAATCCAGCCTCAGACATTTATTAGTTGTGTGAGTCTGGGCAAGGCACTCGACTTCTGTTTGCCTCAGTTTCCCCATCTGTAAAATGGAAAGGACAGTACCTCCCTCCCAGGGTTGTCGTGAGGATCAAATGAGTTAATGTTTGTAAAGCACTTAGCACCTGGCACATAGTAGGCACTATATAAGTGTTTATAATAATAATTACTAGTATTATCATTATTTATTGCTGTGGTTCAAGATTCTGACTCACAAGAGGAAATCTAGTTTGTAAAGCAAGTCAATGGTTAAAATATTTCCATAGTAGCTATGCTGAGCCAGCTGTCCATGCCAACTCATAAATATTTCCATGCACATAAGGCTAGTTTTCCAAAAGCTAGCTTTCCAGCTTCAATTAAACTCCAGACGCCAAGCTGCTATATGCTCGTCTGCTTCAGTAATTATGTCCCTGCGCAATTAACGGGATGTGAAATGAGTACCCTGAAAACAAGATATTAATTGTAATAAATTCTGCTCACACAAACTTTCCAGAAACATATTATCCTACACAGGGAGCTCGGCTTCGAATCTTGAGGGCAGCATGACTACAAAGTAACATGGCGCCTTGTGCAAAAAGAACAGAAAGACTCCTGGTCTGCAAATCAGAAGTCAGGGGTTCAAGACCGGCCTTTGAAGCTGCAAGTTCCTGTACAATCCTTCTGTCTCTCTGGGCCTCAGTTACCTCATCAGAAAAATGGGGACAATAATATGTTATGTTATATAATATACCTCTAGTGCAGGGGTGCAGAACCTATGGCCTTGAGGCCACATGTAGCCTTCCAAGTCCTCAAGCATGGCCCTTTGACTGAATCCAAACTTCACAGAACAAATCCCTTCTTAATAATCCCCCTTGCTCTAGTGTCTAGGTCATTAGGTTGTTAGAAAGAAAGTACTTGAAGTATAGACAAATGAACTATAATCCATAAATTTGTTACCATCCTGTGCTTTTCCTGGTGATACAAAATGAGAACTTTAAGAACAAAGCATTCCCATATGCCTCTCTGATAGCTCAAGAGACAGGACCTCACTCCCATTCACTCTCACAATCTTTTGTTATTTCCATGTGTATCTGTACAACTGGTTCCTCTCTATGAGATGATGAACAGACCTATGAACAGGCTTGAATTCAGAGAACACGGCATGGATTTCTGACTGGCCCCAGGAAAGCGGCATTCTTTTTCTTTTTGGAAGGAGACACATCATATTCGGTCATTTTGTGCCCTGATACTACTATGAGAGTCAAGAAAAACTGGTTTTCAATTTGGAGTTATGCTTAAAAAGTGAATAAAATTATCCTGATTAAGAGATCTCAGTGCTAATCATCTACTCCTAAAAGGACACAAACAGAAAGAGAAGGACCACACACAGCAAAATATTCATAGGCACACTTTTTTGTGGTAAAGAAGAACTAGAAACAAGAAAGATGCCCCTCAATTTGAGGAATGCTTAAACAAGCTGTGAGTGAATGGGGCTTTGGTGCATGTCTCCAGCTAAGATGGGGACATCCATGTGGGAGAAACCAGGGACCTACTTCTGGGAAAAAGACTGGTGCAGGTGTGAACATTCTCTGTTGTCCTCCCAGGTGATTGAGAGCAGCTTTTTCTGTTGGCTGTATAACCAGAACTGGTTGTGTAGCCAGAACAGTCCTGACCAGGACTCTCTGTGTGTGTCTCTCTTCCTGTGCCTCTGTCTCTTTGTCTGTTTCTGCCTCTGCCTCTGTCTCTGTCTGTCTCTATCTCTTTCTCACTTTCTGTCTGTCTGTCTCTCTCTCCATTTTCCAAGTCCAGGTAAAGGACTCTTTCCCTCAAAGAGTTGACACCATGTAGTAAATGAGGAAGGGCCTGAAGGCCACCTCTTCCTCCCCAGTATATTGAGAAATAGGCATGGGGGATAGGTCTGTTTCCTTTGTCCTTTTCAGTCCTAGAAGCAGGAAGCAGAGTTCTGGACTAGGGAGCTCAATGCATGGGGACCTTGGAACCAGGATTCCAGGCCAACTATCGCTGACAAGCCAGAGGAGAAGCTTTAAGAGACAAGGGTCCTAGGACATGAAACCAGAGAGAACTTTGGACTTGAATTTGGTGATAATAATGCTATGTAGGAACTGAGTTAAGCTGTGAACCTAATAACCAACCCGTCCCCAGAATCTAAAGTAGTGTGAGGAGGGATCACAACCTGGAGGTATTAGGTAGAAATGGTTGCAGGTTTCCTCATTGTGCCTTTGAAGTAAATAATCCTTTGTAAAAGCTAATCTGACTGGTTAGTGGTCAAATAAAACTGAGGTTCTTAGACCCATAAAATTGAGGGGAGCACAACTGGTGCGGGAATCAATCAATCAATAATTGTGTTAAACTCTTACTATGTACCAGGCATGGTGCTAAGCACTGGGGATTGAAAAAAGACAAAAAACAGTATCTGCCCTCTTGTAGCTTTCAGTCTAATGGGATAGACAACATGCAAACAAATAAATCCAAACAAGTTATAGACGGGATAAAGAGGAAATAATTAAAAGAGGAAAGGGACTAGAACGAAGAGGGGTTAGGAGAAGTGTGAGCCAATGGCAAAGACTAGTGATCTTCCCACCTCCTTAAGATACTGGAAACCCCTAAGGAGGGAAGAATTGTAAGCCACCTAGCCCTCTGGGAGCAGGGCCAGAGAAAGCACTGTTATATAAGAAATAATAATTATGAAGCATTCAGAGAGGCCCATGCATGGTCTGGCATGAGCTGATGCAGAAATTAAACAGAGCTATGAAAACAATAGACATAATTACTCCAACTAATTAAATAGGTAGAATAAAAAAAATGGAACCAAAAAATGCATACTCACAATGACCAGGCTTGAGCAAGAGATGACACAGGCGGCCGTCTTCCCTTCTTTGCGGAGTTGGCAGACCACGGATTTGGAAAATTGTGCAGACGAGCAGGGCAGGTTGACACATTAGCCGTATCATTGAGCTGCATTTTTTCTCCTTCTGCAAAATCCTGTGTTACAGAGGATGGAGAAAGATTACATTCAGGTGTTAAGATGATTTTTAAAAAAGATATTACTAAAAAATTCACCTTTTTTTAGACCTTGAACCTTTTATTTTTTATTTTTATCTTTTTTTTATTAGTTTATTTTGATTTATCAACAATCACTTCCATATGCTTTTGGGTTTAAAATTTTTCTCCCCCTCCCTCCCCACCTCCTTCCCCAAGACGGCGCACAATCTGATACAGGTAATACATTTACATTCCTGTCAAACATATTTTCACATTAGTGATGTTATAAGTAAAAATTAAAACCAATAGGAGGAACCATCAGAAAGAGGAAACAAACCTCAACAGAAGAGAAAAAAATAGCAATTCAACTTCCATAGTTCTTTCTTTGGATATGGATAGCATTTTTCATCACAAGGCCTCTGGAGATGTCTTAGATCCTTGTATTGCTGGGAAGGGTTAAGTTTATCAATATTAGTCATCACACAACGTGGCTGTTATTGTGCACAACGTTCTCTTGGTTCTGCTCACTTCACTCAGAATCAGACCATATAAGTCTTTCCAGGTTTTTCTGAACTCAGCCTGCTCATCATTTCTTATACCACAGCTTGTTCAGCCATTCCCCACTTGATGGGCATCCTCTCAATTTCCAATTCTTTGCCACCACAAAAAGAGCTGCTATGAATATTTTTGTACATGTGGGTCCTTTTCACATTTGTATGATCTCTTTGGAATATAGCCCTAGAAGTGCTATTACTGGGTCAAAAGGTATGCACATTTTTATAGCTCTTTGGGCATAGTTCCAAATTGCTTTCCAAAATTGTTGGATCATTTCACAACTCCACGAACAATGCATTAGTGTTCCAATTTTCCCACATCTTCTCTAACATTGATCATTTTCCTGTTTTGTCATGTTGGCCAATCTGTTAGGTGTGATGTGGTACTTGCAGAGTGGTTTTGATTTGCATTTTTCTAATCAATAGAAAAATTCACCTTTTTTAAAGAAAATAAAATCTGGCTTCAAGTCTTGCCTCTGGAACAAAGCAGCTATGAGACTGGTCAATTCCCTTGGTCTTTCAGGGTACCAGAGAACCCTCAAAGACCATTGGTTACAGCCGACTTGTACCAGTGGAGAGAGTTCTGCCCACATGGATCAACTCACATGTCTAAATACTGTACCCCACCCCCACCGTCCCAAAAATGTTTAACTCAGCAATAACAAAAAGTATTATATAGTGATGGTGAGGAATGGTATGTCCCCACAGTCATGTATATCAAACTTCTGACAACCCCCTTGTATAACAAATGTTGGGAGCAGTTTTCATCATATTTACACATTGCTTCTACACAGTCTCGCATGGTTTGGGGTATTTTAATGCATCTGAGATGTCATGAGTGTTAGTGCTCTCCCTCCCCACCCATCCATGTCTTCTCACTCTGTGAATTTCTCATCCTTGCCCTCTCATAAATTCTCCAATAAGGCTTGTCCCAAAGTGTGGGAGGCCTTCTTCTTTTTTGTGCTTTGTGGTTACTAGTACAACATTCATAGTGTCGCAGATGTAGACATTGGCAGGACCTCAGGATCTTGTAATCTAACCCCATCCATTTTATAGATGAGGAAACTGAGGCCTAGAAAGAAGAAATGGCCTGTCCGTGATCACACAGGTAAGAGAAGGAAAAACTGGGATTTGAACACAGGGAAGTTATGTGGCGTAGCAAACAAAATGCCAAGCCTGGAGTAGGAAAGCTCGTCTTCCCGAGTGGAAATCTGGCCTCAGACACTTACCAGCTCTGTGACTTTGAGTAAGTCATTTAACCCATTTTTCATTGTAAAATGGGCTAGAGAAGGAAATGGAAAACCACTCTAGTGTCTTTGCCAAGAAAAACTCAAACGGGGTCACAGAGTCAGACATGACTGAAAAATGACTGAGCAACCTTTTACAGTAGTGTGAATCCTCTTCTTTCCACTGTACCGTACCACTGTCAGGCCTTCATCCTCACCTCATAATTTGCCCACTTTTATTTTGTTTATACATACCCCTGATAATGTTTTTATGGCACTTCTTGCATACAAGGAAGTCATCAGTGCTAATGGCTACATAGATCATTTACTGTCACTATGTGACACTCAATTGCCTTTGGGTTGTCCACCATTTTGATTTTCCAGGTTCATGGTATTTCACGATTTGCAGCTATATAATGTCAATGGGAAAAATATTAATGTTAGAAAGGCGAGCTGTTATGTCAAGGAACACCTTGGAGTCACTGAAAGTGCTATGAAATTCACCAAATATGATCCTGCCCATTCCTTATCTTCTTTTCATCCTGGCCTCCGATCATTGTCCACTGGGAATGTTAGTCCAAAATGTAGGCTTTGATTGATGACCTCCATAGGCTGACCACTGAAATGTATGTGATCATCTGACTGATAGTCATTCTTCATCCTCTTGGCTTTTCCTATGTGGATGGTGGAGCCAATACCTTTTGAGAAGCCATGGACTTCAGTAAGGAGACTCGGTTGTATAGTCTGGCTTGAAGTAATCAACACTATCTCATTCTCAAATGGGAGTATCTGATGGACTTTATAGGAGAACCACTTTCCCATCTATGGGTAAGCCATAGTCCATTGAGACTTTCTTCAGTGCATTATGTGACAGGACCCTGTTTCCTTCTCTTCTGCCTCACTTGATATTGACATGCTATCTTAACATACATGTAGGACAAACCTGTTGGAGGAGAGATTTTAAGGCCACATTTTTTCTTTAAAGTCAAATAACATTTTTTAAATCAATGAACAGTGCACTAAGTGAGATTTTTATGTTCTCTATCCTACTCAGGCAAGTGTGTAACTATGAAGATATGATCTGTCATAGAAAAAATGTCTTCTAAAACTAGCCCAAATACTTCTATTTTCATCAGACACCAATAGACAAATACTAATAAAGGGACAGGTTGTAGGAGGAGAAGCATTTTTCAAAGGAGGGAAGGATCATAGAATCACAAATGTAGAACTTGAAAGGATTTTGAGTTAAGACCAAATCCCTTGTTTTACAGATATGGAAACTAAGTTAAAGTGACTTGGCCAAGGTCATAAGACTTGTAAGCAGTAGAGCTAAGATTTGAATCCAGCTCCTCTGACCCCTTGTCCAACATTCCAGAAGCCACTAAAAAACAATGACAAAAAAAACCCAACAGAAATGAAGAGGAAAAAGGATATAGTCAGTCAATAAGCATTTATTAAGCACCTACTATATTTCAGGCACTCAGCTAATCTACCACCAGTAACCTTCAGGTAAAGGCCAGCCTGGTAGGATCTATAGGTTTCTGCCCCCCAAGGAGGTGCTCAAGTCAGTTTGGATTTTGAAGCATGGTAAGAAGGGCATGGATTAACCACAACGGGAGTGATGGAAGGGGCATCGTGCACATGGGGAGGGATGGTCCCTGGGGAGAAAAAGAAGGAGCAGGCCTAGATCCAAAGCTGGAGCCCAGAGCCCTAGCTTCACAGCTGCACATACATGTGAATACCAATTAGGTCTAACAGCCAGAAGCAGTGCATGGGAAACAATGCTGGTTTCCTACCACCCAGCATTTCTTGATTTGAGAAAGGGAGCAGGGCCCATAGTCCTTTGTGCTTACATTCATATTGAGAATGAAAATGTAGAAGGACTTTCAAAAGATGAAGGATATTTACCAGTGAGAGGAAACATGGTGTTATAGATAGAGGGGGCAGCCTTGGAGTCAGAGAGGCCTAGGACCATGTGTGTAACCCTAAGCAAGTCATTTCTCAGTGTCCTAGCAACTAAAACCAAAAATTACAGACAGGTTCCTGAGCTCCATCAGTGGAGGGAATTTCCCATTATAACAAAACACTTATAAAATTACAGCTCCGGACCAAAAAAGGAAAAAAGTAAAAATGTACATAATGTTTGAAGTTTATGAACAGCATATAAAAATAGCCATTAAAGAGGGCAGCTAGGTGGTGCAGTGGATAGAGCGCTGGCCCTGAAGTCATGAGGACCTGAGTTCAAATCTGGCCTCAGACCAAATACTTGACACTTACTAGCTGTCTGACCCTGGGCAAGTCACTTAACTCCAATTGCCTAAAAATATACATATAGCCATTAAAACTTATTGAAATAGCTAATTCTTCAACAACTTGGAGATAACTTGTTTTCTGAAACCTCTTAATCATTGCACGCATGGCATTGTGAAAGTATGAAAATGAATGAATGAATGAATGAATGAATGAATGAGTGAATGAATGAATGAAAACCACTTATGAATCATCTACTATGTACAAAGCACTTCACTTAGTGCTGGAGATGCAGACAGAAAAGCAAACCACCTCTACTCTCAAAAGACTCACATTCTAACACAAAGAAATAACTCATGTTGCATGGAAGATGTCTGGTCACATGATCCTCAGAGTGTAGTAGCAAATGGTAATGCATCTTCTTTCAAATTATTTTTCCTAATGACTCTATCAGTTTCTGGTGTTGAACCATTTGGTGATGGGAACTTTCTTTCCTGGGTCTTCAGTAGCTGTGGCTGCTCATGAGGCAGGAACCGGCAATACAATGTTAACAACAAGACCTTTTCTGGTCCAGATCTGTGATTTCATTGATGTAGAGAACTTCCAAGGGCAGAAATTCCTTCTAGCAAAGTAGACTTTCCCACAACTTTCCCCATACCTTACTGTCTCAAAGTTGCCCTGGGCACAGAGACATTGAGTCACTTACCCAGGATCACTCAGCCAGGATGCCTGACTCAGAAACCAGCCCTCTATATCCACTACCCAATGCTGTTTCTTCAATGACAAGATGATCATAATGTAATTGTATAATGCAATTTTATTAATTATGCATAACTTAAGTTATTCCAGATAATATGACAATCAAACATAATTATAATGAGGGAAATACCCATTTCAGTGAGATCGCATCTTTATCAAAGTATGGAAGTATAATTATAGATGCTAATAGACAGTGCATGTCTTAATATATTACATACTAACATATTAGGATATAATAATGTACGTCAATATTGCATTTATGGTTTCTTGGATAATAATAATAGATACAACAGATAATAAACTGTAATTTTGTGATAATTATAAATGTATAATGATAATAATAATTAAATGGCTGAGACTAATTTTTTAATGGCGAATTCAGGCCTATTGCAACAGAGGGAGACGGCATTACTTTTAAACGATCTGGGATTTGGCATCAGAAAAATTCCCTGGCCTTGAGCAAGTTACTTTGCTACTCCAACAAATGTTTCCATTTGCCTAATACCGATTGTAGGCTCCCATCCCTCCTCCCCTTCAATGATTTCTTAGGGGAGTTGATGATAATAATAGCCTATGCCTTTTAATAAATGCAGGGCTTTCTATTTAAAATGCTTTAATATCCCCAGGAGGAAAGCTTTAAACAAAATGCAAAACTGTTGTATGCTATTGAAAACATCAAAAAAAAAATCAATCAAGGCATTGGGTCTCCACTGGGTGGGTCACGAAGGAGCCCCGCTGTGATTAGGTCAGCAAGACACAAGAGAATGGCAGGATTTCATTTCTTATTCCAAAGAAGTAAAACATTTGCCCCAAATAACCTGGAAGTGAAGGAGTATCCTTTCAAATCACCATCCAGCTCAGTCTTCACGAATCCAGTTTCATGTCGTCAGTGGCTTTCTCAAATCTTGGGGCATCTGGACTACAGCAAGCATGCTTTCTCCCCTTAAGAGGAGTGACACCCCAACCAGTGTTTCTGATCGTGCCTGAAGCTTATTTAGCTATGCTCACACTCTAACCTTCTTGGAAACTGGCCTTTAACTCATGAAAATCCCTCCTGCCGAGCCTCAGGAGAAAGGTAAATTATCTTGACAAGAGTCAACCAGAAGCCTCAGAGTGAGTCCCAGCTGCACTAGAAATCCAGGTGCTGGGTTGGTGTTTCTCAACACCAACAGCTTGAGTTGTTAAAACTTGTCAAGGCCTGACTTTTGATTCAGATTCACATAGTACTTTGTAAGGAATTTGGCAAACAATCCTGATGGAATCTGCAGGAGAGTTGATGGTGTTGCACAGTGGATAGAGCAGAGACTTCAAGCCAAGAGGACAGCTTCAGATCCTTCCTCTTAAACATGTATGAACAAAGGGAAAAAATACTTAACCTTTCAGTGTCCCAGGGGAATCAGAATATAACTGAAGATGAGCTTCTGAGCTGCATCGGTAGGGGAGTTTCCGTAGTGAAAATTAACTTCATTAGTGAAATTACAGGGAGGTGTGGAGAAGGGGAAGAAGAACTACAGGGTGAAGGAAAAAGGAGAGAGGAAAAGAGAGAGGGAGGGGGGAAATGGGGAAGAAAGAGGGGGAAGAGGAAAGGGAGGGGGAGAGAGCGAGAAAAAGAGAGAGAGAAGAGAGAGGGAGAAAGAGAGAGAAAAGAAATAGAGGGAGAAAAAAGAGAGAGGGAGAGAGAAAGAATGTGTGTGTATGACAGAGAGAGAGAGAGAGAGAGAGAGAGAGAGAGAGAGAGAGAGAGAGAGATTCAATCTTTTAATCAATAAACATATATTAAGTGCCTATTAGGTTCCAAGCACTGTGCTAAGTGCTGGGGATAGAATCAGAGGCAAAAGATCTCCCCTGGCCTTGAGGAGCTCACAGTCTAACGGGAAAATGGCACGCAAACAAAGATACAAAGCAAGCGATAATACAAGATAAATAGGAAATAGCCAACAAAAGGAAAACACTGTAATGAGGAAGGGTTGGGGGAGGCTTACTGTTAAAGGTGGGATTTTAGTTGGGACTTCAAAGGAAGCCAAGGAGACGAGAAGTCAGAGCAGAGAAGGGAGAACAGCGTAGGCATGGAAGACAGCCAGAGGGAAGCGCCCAGAGCCAAGAGATGGAGGCCAGTATCACTGGGTCAGAAGTAAAATGTGAGAAGCCTGGAAAGGAAGGAGGCGGCTGGTGATAAAAAGCTTCAAATGGCAAACTGAGCATTTTGTATTTGATCCTGGAGGCAATAGGCAGTCACTGGAATTTACTGAGTATGGTGCTGATATGACTGGACTTTAGCTTTAGGAAAATCCCTTTGCCGACTGAATGGAGGATAGACTAGAGTGAGGAGAAACCTGAGGCCAGCAGTCACCAGCAGCTATGGCAATAGTCCAGGGATGAGGTGATGAAAGCCTGCACCAGCGTGAGGGCAGTGTCCGAGAGAAGGGATCGTATCTGAGAGAGGTTGCAAATGTAAAATCAACAGTGCTTAACAAGTTTGGATGTGGCGGGGGAAGGGGGTGATGAGAGACAGTGAAGAATCCAGGATGACTCTTAGGTTGTGAGTCTGAGGGACTGGGAGGATGGTGGTGCCCTCTACATTAATAGACAAGGTAGGAGAGGGAAGGGTTTAGGGTAAAAGAGAATAAGGTCCCTTTTTGGCAGATTGAGTCTAAGATGTCTACTGGACATCCAATTCAAGAGGTCTGAAAGGCAGTTGAAGAGATAAGATTAAAGGTCAGTGGAGAGTTTGGGGCAGGAATGGTAGATTTGCTGAAATATGCTGAAAATCATCAGTATAGAAAGGACAATTAATCCATGGGGGCTAATGAAATCACCAAGTGAAGTCACATGGGGGGAGAAAAGAAGAGGGTCCAGGGCAGAGGCCTGAGGTACACCTATGGTTAGAGGGCATGATCTGGAAGGGGATCTAGCAAAGGAGACAGAGAAGGGGCAGTCAGAGAGGTGGGAGGAGAACCAGGAGACAGATGGGTGTCACAAAAACCTAGAGAGAAAAGAGTATCAAAGAGGAAAGAGTGATCATCAGTGTCAAAGGCTGAAGATAGGTAAGTAGGTAGGTAGCTAAAATCAAATCACTTTATCAACATAAGAAAGGTGATCTTTTCATTTGAAATACAAAGAACGCAAGCATATTTTGGTAAATGTTTATCAACCCTTTCGCTAAGAAAAGATGTACCCCCAACACGTTTTTAAGTTTAATTTGAATCATTAAAATTGTATCTAATATTTTCTTAAGCAATCAACAAAACAGTAAACCAAGCCCTGATTTTTAGGATTTACTGATTTCTGAGGTGTAAATGCTCACACTGAAAACTCAACAATCAACCCTCACGAGCTAGTTTGAGTGGTTGTAGTATACTCCTGACTAAATGCTTTCCCCCACCTCCAAATGCCATCTTTCTGATAGAGAAGCTAGAATGGAACTTTCTAGGATGAAAAGTAGCCTCTAGAGTTGGGACTGTCCTGGGACAAAACCCTGTTTGCAAAAGGAGAGTCTAGTTACTTAAAAATAATTAACCATCTGGGAACTATATTCACCAGACACTTTTTTTTTTCCTACTGAGGCACTTACCATATATGACCATGTATTATAAATTGCTTTTTACAATGGTAGGTGGTCTAGTAATGTGCATGTAGAGGACAAGGCAGAACAATTGGTAGCCTGAGTACTTTATCTGTATCCACGAAATGTTAATAACCCTAGAAGCTCTCCCTCCAACCCCCAGTTCCATGTGTGGCATGCTCTGTGAAGGCTTTTTGAGAAGGCATGGACACAAATAGCATCGGATGACAACATTGCTATACCTTGCCATCTGCACCATTGGACAGGATAACTATGTTTGAGATCATACAGCCCTCAGAAGAATCCACTCTTCATCTACTTGGTTTTTCCTGTGTGAATTACCAGGCTTGTCCCTTCTGAGGCTAATGGCAGAAGACCTCTAGTGTGCTGGAGCTCCATGCAAATAGCACAACATATCCCCAGACAGCAGGCTCTGCAGGACCTCACCATCTTTACAGAGGCTTTCCTCCATCTGGACTCTGTCCAGGGCCTCCTCCATGACAAGAGGGTGCATCTATGGTGAGCATGCCTCATCTAGTTTTAGGCCTCACTTGATCATGATTTAAAAGAGGGTTATTGAACAAATTTATATCCAGGATTGCATCTGTCATTAACATCTTGTAGAATCTTAATATTTGCATAGGATACTTCTGGTTGGAGACCCTTGAAGGCCACGTTCTGTCTTTTCAACACAAGTACTGCTGCTGTTATCAACATGATGTAATTTAAATATAGTGTATTATATCATATCATATCATATCATATCATAATCATATCATCCCACACATGGATCATCATCTTTCTGTTCTACATGTTTCTCTCAGTTTTGAGTTTTTTCAGTAACAGATTTTATAAACACCACTGATTGTCTTAATAACAGTCATAATAAATAACAATCATAATAATTAACGTTTATAAAGCATTTTTAAGGTTTGCCAAGCATTTTACATGAGCAACTAGGTGGTGCAGCGGATAGAGTGCCAGGCCTGAAATCAGGAAGACCCATCTTCCTGAGTTCAAATCTGGCCTCAGACACTAGCTGTGTGACTCTGGGCAAGTTTGCCTCAGTTTCCTCATCTCCTTTAGGCTGATGCCTGAAATTCTACTGTTAAAATTTCATTCCTTTAGCTTAGAACTTTGAGTCCTATTGAAATGTAACTGCCTTTAGGAAGTGTTACCTTGTGTATATTTTACAATGACATACCTATGTATTACATATAATGTGTATCTGTGTGCACATATACACACAGATATAACTATATATACTATATATACATATACACAGATGCATACATGTGGGGAAAGGAATACGTACATATTCATCTTTATAGATAGATGAATGTGTAGATATTGTGTATTTATATAAACATATGCACACATAATACATGTATACATGCCTGCATACACCTATGTTACACACATGCACAAGTACATGTATACACACATGTGCATACATACAAATATACATCGATATCTCTATGTGCACACATGTTCCTTTCCCTATAGGACGTGAACTCCGAGAGGGCAGGGACCCATTTAGTGTTTGTCTTTGTGTGCCTAGAGTTAGACTCACTCCCTGGGAATAGGGCGATTTCATTCCTTGTGTTATGGCCTAGCACAGAGTTTACACACAGAAGGTGCTTAATTAATGTTTGCTGTAGGGTTAAGGTATCTTGTCACAAGATATTATCAATCACTTACACCTTAGTAATAACAGCTAATAATAATAGCTACTGTGTATTTAGTGCCTACTATGTGCTAAGCTCTTTATATTTATAAATCATTTGTATTTATAAATGATAATCCTGACAACAACCCTGGGAGGTAAGTGCTGTTATTATCCCCATTTTCTAGTTGTGTAAAGTGAGGCAAACAGAGGTGAAATGACTTGCCCAGGGTCACCCAGCCACTCACATGGATGAGGCTGGATTTGAACTCAGGTCTTCCTGACCTTGGGCCTGGTGCTCTATCCACTGAGCCTCTACATGTGGCTTTTACTAGAGAGGAAGCAAGGGTTCTGAATGTCTGAGGAAGTAATAAACCTTATGAGGAAAAAAAAGGAGTGGGTCAAATAGCAGAGAAACTTGAAGCAGTGAGGACAAAGTTCTGCTTACTTGGTCCTCTGCCAAGGATGCAGCCTGGTTACACCTGCTGAAGCACTTTGTTTTGCAAATTGTTTTCCAAGGATCAAGCCATTGAACTTCCCAGTGACCTCATGAGGTAGATACTAAAAGTGTCATTATCTCCATTTTACAGAAGGAGATCTGTAAAATAAGATCTGTAACTGAGGCTCAGAGAAATGACATAAATGGGCTCAATAGGGCAGTGGCAAGAGTACCCACTTTGGAGTCAAAAGATCTCACTTTAAATCCCAAGTCCAGCCTTATCTGCATGGGTGACCTTGAATGAATCACTGAACTTTCCTTGGCATACCTGTTCCCAACAGTAATTGGAGAAGATTGTTCTAGATAACCTCTATGGCTCCTTCCAGATTTCAATCTAAGCTCTTACAGCTTCCATTTCAAATTCCTCTGACACTACCTGTCACCTTGCCCTCGCCCTCGCCCTCGCTCTCAGAATTTTCATCTGTAAAATGAGAAAACTGAAATAGGTGACCTCTGAGATCCCTTCTCATTCCCAATCTAAAAGCCAATGTCTTCGGTTCAAATCCCACCTTTAAAACCAACTATCTGTGTGACCTTGGGTGAGTCCTTGGGTGACCTTGAATTCTCCCATCTGTGAAATGAGGGGATTGGATTAGGTAAGGGAAGAGACCCAAATGAAACCCCTGGAGCTACTATAGTTACCATGTAGGTTACAGAAGTAGCTTGTCAGTCAATAAGCATTTATTACATGCCTACTATGTGCTAGGCACTTAAGAAGCATGCACCATTCTCACCCCCAACCCCCTATTTAAGCTTGGTTATTATTTACACACAATCAACAGATAGCTGGGAAGCTTGGCCAACAGACAAATCCAACAAGCTCCCGTGGCTGAGGGAAGTGGCTTTGAAAACCTTTATGAAGAAAGCACTGATTTGCAGCTCTTATAGGAAGCTCAGCAGCCTGGGTGACATCGAAGAGCTTGCCTGCCCCATCCACAGCCCAAGCAGACACACCTAGATACTGTCCTAGGAAGAGAGAGAGAACAGGCTGAGCCCAGCTGTGACCCACCATTCTGTGATCAAGAAACCCTGCCCAAAAGAAACCATCTACTTTATTCACATCTAGGAAAAGTAAAGCCCATGAACACTTGTGCAGACATCTAAAGAAAGGCTTCTCATTTGAGATCCATGAACTTTTTAAAAAATAGTTTGATGACTGTATCAAAATATTCATTCAACATTCAAAATATTCAGTCGTATAATCCTACGTGTTTTATGCATTTAAAAGCATCAATCCAAGAAGAGGTCCATAGGTTTCACCAGACTGTCAGACATTACAAACCCACACACACACACACACACACACACACACACACACACACACACACACACACACACACACTATCAATACCTAATCTAGAGTAATCAAAAAAGCAATATGTGGTGAGGGGGCTGGGGAGCTCTTTGCAAAAGTGAGACCAAGATTGATCAGACAGGAGAAATCTCCAAACAAGACCTTTGCAAATGGCAGCAGAATGGACAGAAGACATATGAGAACTTCTAAACCAATACAGTTGATGGTCTCAGTGTTGAGGAAGAGAATGTTGTTTGTTTCATGCCAGGAACTTATTGGTGCTTAATAAATGTTGATTGTCTAAAATATGAAGTAAGTTTTACTCTAGCCATTAAGGATCAAATCCGCGATGTCCTGCTGTTTTAATCCAGGAGTGTTAGTCATGGGCTCATCTTCACATCTGTTCCTCATCTCCACACACCTGGAAAGTTTGAGGTTTCATTCCCTCCAGCCCTGAAACCCCTCTACCTCAAGGAAGAGCTTGTCAAACCTTGCAAAACTCCAAAGCTACACTTGCCTCACTCAGCCAAAAGGCCCAAGGAGAAGGGTGGCAAGGTTTGTGTGATGGGAACAGTGAGGAAACATCTGTAGCCCCCCTCGTACATTTGGAAAAGAGGTCTTGCCTCAGTAGAATTAGCAAGAGATGCCATCCCCTGTGACTCATCTCACTATTCTTTTCTTTTAAAAAGAATCACACATACTTTGAGACTGAGAGTAACATTTTCCAGATGGCCATGCCAGGACTTTCCCAAAATTGTATCAACTTAAGGGTAATTTGGAAATCTTGGTCACTTGAAATGCCAGGATTTTAGCATCAGCCCTGAATAGAAAAGAGCAAAACCAACACACAGTTCTTGAAATCTCAAGAATCCTGCTGAGCTTAATAGCCACTTTCCTTTCCAGTCAATCAGGGTTCTTCTACTAAACATGTAAATCGATGAGGCTAGTGATGCAAGCCATGGACCAATGTGTGTCCCTAAATGGTCCCTCATTACCAGAGTTATAGTTAGGAATGTTTTCACCCAGGGCAAAAGGTGGTGAGTCTAGGAGGGAAGTAGTGAAGATGATAGCATAAATAGGGGTACAAAGACTGTGCTCTCTCCCCTACATGACTATACCTGCATTTAACTCAGTGGAAGTGAGTGAAAGCTCACTAGTTGAGTGAGTCTTCCAAGAAATGTTTATTAAGCACTAACTGTATGTGAGGAGGCACTGTGCTAAGCACTGGGGTTACAAAAAAAGGCAAAAATAGTTCCTGCCTTTGGGGATCTTATAGTCTAATCAAGGAGACAACATGCAAATGATTAGATATAGAGAGAGTAAATATGTAAAAAGTAGGTGGAGGGAAATTTTAGATGGGAAGGTACTAGCACCTTGGGGAACTAGGAAAGACCTCATGCAGAAAGCAAGATTTGGGCTGTCTTGAAACCATTGAAACTAAGGGGCAGAGGTGAGAAGGGAGAGCCTTTGAGGCCTGAGAGAAATCCAGGACAAAGACATGGAGATGAGAGACGGAGCATCATGTGTGAAGAGCAGCAAGGAGGCTAGAATGGCTGGATCATGAAACCTAAGGAGAGCAAGGAAGTGTGGAGGACCAGAATGGGGGGAGGAGCCAGCTTGGGAAGAACCTGAAATGCCAAGGACTTTTCAGTTGGGCCAGGTGGTAATAAGAAGCTACTGACATGCGTTGATGAGGGAAGGGCTTGATATCATCACACCTGACCAGTTTCCTGACCTCCTGTCTCTCACCTCTCATCTATCAGACTTTGTGAGATGTGATGTCCCACAGACATCTTTAACTCTACAAAACTTAACTGTAACATCTCTACCTAGGTGCCTGCCTCTTCTAAACTTCCGTGTTATATTCAAAGGTACCACGATCCTCTCAGTCAGCCAGGCTCAAAGCCCAGGCATCATCCTGGAGCCGTCATTACCCTCTCTCACCACCATATGCAACAAGTTGCCAAGTTCTGTCAATTTCACCTTTATGACATCTGCCATATACACACTCTTCTCTCCTCTGCCACCAGCAGCGCCTAGTTTGGGCTCTCATCGATTCATATCTGGATTATTGTTATACTACAACAACAACAGCAACATGGGCTATTACAATAGCCTACCGATGGGTTCTTGCCTCAAGTCTCTGCCCACCCAGTCCATCCCCCACTCAACTTTTAGACTGCTTTTTCTAAAATGCAGGTCTGACTGTATCACCGTTCCCTCATTCAGTCAACTCCAGTGGTTCCCAGGACATATGTATGTAGTTTGTCTGATATATATATATGTGTGTGTGTGTGTGTGTGCGTGTGTGCATGTGTGTTTGTATATGTGTGTATACACACACACATATATACACACATATATATTATGTATAATATATATGTATGTGTACATATATAACAGAGAGAGGAGGGAGAGAAAGAAAGAATATATAGTATATAATGGTACAATGGCACATACCTATGTATGTATATATATGTATGTTATACATGTACATTTCTACATACACACACACACACACACACACACACACATATATATATATTTCAGCCTTTCATACATTTTTTATTTGGATCAACCTGGCCCGCTAGCTCTTCCTTGCAAACAACCTCCCATCTCCCCCCTCCATGCCTTTGTACAGGTCCCTTCCTGGAATGCCATCCACCACTCCCTTCTGCCTCTGGGAATCCTGAGCTCCCTTCAGGAACCCAGCTCAAGTATCTTCCAAGAAGTCTTTCTTGAAGGCCCCACTTGTTAATGCCCCCCACCCCAACCTGGATATCATTTTTGTTTACTTAATTGGGCACTTATTTCCCTCCTTGGGCCAAGGGATCATTTCCTTTTTGCCAGGGAATCCTCCCCTCCAATCTCAACTGCCAAGACAAAGTTCAGTTTGTGCTGGGAGTGATCAGGCTTGGTGAATTGGACTGAAGGGGCCTCCTGTGTGAATGCTCTCCCTCATCTCCTTCTTCTTGGAGAATCCCTTTTCAAAGCCCATCCCATGTGCCAGGTTTGACAGATCATCTTTCCTGATCCCTCTGCCCTGTAGTTGGTAATTCTCATCACCTTCTGGGAATTACTTTGTATTAGGGCTATGTATGTTGCATTACTTGTATACCTGTAAGCCCCTCCACCCATCTCCCCCCCTACTCGAGGGAAAGGACTTTATTTTTTTTGTAGCCTGAAATACATTGCCTGACACATTTTTTGTTATTGTTCAGTCATTTCCAGTCATGTCTGACTTTTCATGACCCCATTTGGGGTTTTCTTACCAAAGATACTAGAGTGGTTTGCCATTTCCTTCTCCAGTTCATTTGATAGACAAAGAAACTGAGGCAAACATGGTTAAGTAACTTGCCAAGGGTCACACAGCTAATAAGGATCTGTGGCCAAATTTGAACTCAGGAAGATGTCTTCCTGACTTCAGGCCTGGCACTCTATCCACTGCTCCACTTAGCTGCCCCATGCCTAACACACGATAGGCCCTTAATAGAAGCTTGTTGAATTGCATCGAATTGCTTGCCCAACTGTTTTAGAGAATTCCAAGGAGAAATGAATAAAGTCATAAATGACTTCTATAACAATGAAGAGTGAACTTCCTGTGAGCAGGTGGTAAGGGCTAGGGGAGAAAGAACATTCTGAGACAATGATGAGATGTCCCTAGTACTGGGTGCCCATTCTCTTCATCACGAAAGGGCCCTTGAGAGCCACGAAGGGCCAGAGCCTCCCGATTCCCCTAGTAGCCATTGCTGCTGATACAAGCCTCATGTTCTGCTCCTGAGATCACATGAGCCTCATTACTCACACAGAGTCAGTTGCTTTCTCCCTTGACCCTAACAGAGCTATTTATTAGGTCTATGGCTACTGCTGAGAAATTACCCTTCAAACCACCCACAGGAATGTTAATATAACTAGATCCCCAGGGACAGAAGGAAGCTTAGCAATAGGATATGATGGACAGGGTCCTAGGCTGTGAGTTCAGTAGGACTGGGGCCAAGACAAAGGAATATCTGACTTCCAACATTCTAGAATTCAACAAACAAAATATTGTATATTGCCCTGGTTGGGCAGCCAACAAAGTTAGACCATGACTAGGTAAGTCTTTGGACAGATGCTACAGATAGACGATGAACTTGGCCCAGAATTTAGTAGAAGAAGCAAGGTCAGAGTCTGTTTGGGAACTTGGGAAGAGCTTTCATGTCCCCAGCCACTCACTGGCACAATGGGTCCCTCTCCTTCATACCACATTCCTCCCAGTGATACAATAAGTTTTGGATCATGCAACTTCATGCATTTGTAAGAAGAGCATTGGAAAGACCCACTGAGAATGAGTAGGTGGCAGCTTTTTGCCAGAAATGATTTGCATGAGGGAAATGAAATATAATAAATCATTTAGTTAATTAGAATACTCCTCCAGGCCAAAGTTCTGTTGCTCCTTAAAGCAATCCTTACATTGCATAGTCTACAAGTCTTTTATATTTTTGTTGTGTTCTGACCATTCTCCAGTTTCTCAGTGACCTCCCATAACTGTAGTATTGTGGACTTAACCCAGTGGTCCAGATGTGGTGTGCCCAAGGCAGGGCCTGACAGGGCAGTCACCTCCTGGACACCATGCCTCTGCATGAGTGATGAGGCTCTGTCTCACTCTGCCTTCATGACCGTGATCAATCCTCTGATTGTTTCTATCCCTCTCTTTCTCTCCCATTCATAAGATTAGAAGAATCCTTGCAATCTCCCAGACTTCCTAGGGCTAGTCAGAGTTAGGAAGATTACTATGTATGTAGCACTTTTCCTCCAAAAGGCTTCAAAGGATTCCTCTCTTGCTTGGCAAGCCAAATGATTCTTTGGGCTTAGGCTTAATAAGAGAAGGCCTAGAGTGCAGTATCTAAGCCTGTAATTGTTTTCATACAGTTTAAGCAAGCCAAGATTAAAGTCCTAGTTAGGCTGAACACAACCATATCCAAACACTGCGACCTCCCTGCTACCCACCTCTTACAAAACCCAGAAATGTTCTGAATTCCTTTCCCCCAGCCAACCCGAAGCAATCTCCTTTCTTCCTTTTCTCTAAACATACCAAAACAAAAAAGGAACAAAGATGATTGTAAACTTTCTCTTTATTTAAGCCCTTCACATTTTAGACATGGCTCCTGTTTGGAGGTAAAGAGGGAGACCAAACCTATGATTCCACTGGTATAGGAAACTCCTGGTGAGGAAACTCCCTCCATTAATGCAGATTGCACCTCATAGTCCTAGAGAGTTTCCTGGCATACCAGAAGGTTAAATACTTGCCCAGGGTCACATAGTACATGACAAAGGCGGGGTTTGAAGCCTGATCTTATGACTCTGATGCCAGGGCTCTTTCTGCTAAGCCAAAAGGCTAAAATACACAGTGGCTTCCCTTCTGGTAGGAATGACAGTGTAGCATATGTATTTGTGTGTATGTGTGTGCACATAGATATGTAGGTGTATGTATGTGTGTACACATGTATGTGTGTAAAAGTAGGTATGTGTGTATGTATACATCAGAATTATAACTAGGGTGAGAAAAGCAGGGATCTGGATGAAATTTAAAGGGTCTATTCTATACTCCTGTATCAGAGAGAAACATCTGAACTTAGCACCTCACTAGCAAAAAGAATGAGCCCAAATGGGAAGCTGCTAATTGAAACGATTCCTCATCTTGGCACATAACGGCACGCCAGCCAGCTCAGCAGACTAGCCCCATGTTGCATACACCACCAATGACAGACTCCCCCAAAGTGGCCTCAGTGTCTCCAACAGTCTTTACCCATTGAGTCATGTCCAAAGTTGGGTGGCCTATCTGTGCACAGCAATTGAATGCCTGCCGAGAGTCTTGGAAGGTCACTCCCATGCTGCCTGCTCTGGAGTCCACCATTGCTAGTCATAGCCCTGCTGACCCCAGTTGGAAAAGGACTGCCCCCCCCCCAAAGCGACCGACAGCCATGTGTCCATGAGTGTGCAGGTCAGCATGACTATTTAAATAGTACTTGCCTTGGGCCAGGTGCTATGCCAAGAGCTGAACAACACCATCTCCTTTGATCCTCACAACAACCCTGGGTTTCATGGCTTAGTCAAGTCTTTTGTGTCCAGCTTTTCATGACCCTATTTGGAGTTTTCTTGGCAAAGATACTAGAAGATTTTCCATTTCCTTCTCTAACTCATTTTACAGATGAGGAGACTGAGGCAAACAGGGTCAAGTGACTTGACCAGGGTCATTCACTTAGCTAGTAAGTATCTGAGTCTAGATTTGAACTCAGTTCTTCCCGACTCCAGGCCCAGTGCTCTCTCCTCTGCACTGCCTAGCTCCCTGGGAGGGAGATATTATTATTATCCCCATGTTACAGATGAGGAAACTGAGACAACTTGAGGTTATATGACTTGACCAGGGTCATCTAACACTAAAACTTGACTCTAGCATAGTGATGTCCTTTCGGTCCTCTTCAAAAATGAAGGATACCAACCAGTCTGATGCTGGATTTGAACTCAGGTCTTCCTACCTCGAAGACCTCTATCCTCTGCACCACCTAGCTGTGAGAGGAAAGTTAAATCGCACCTTCTAGGATAAGAATTTTTTTTCTTTTCTATCTTTCACTTTAATTAATTAAAGTGATAGGATGGATTACAGTCATCAACACTTTATGTGGCAATTATTTTTTTAAAAAGCTCTGCTTTCAAAATTGTGAATAATCTGATAGCTTAAATACTTCAGCAGCTTTTGATTTTTTTTTCTACTGATTTCTTTATGTAAAATTTCTAGTAATGAGTCCTAGACTTGTGCAGGATAAGAATTCTTAATGTTGTTTTTTTACAGGACTCCTCTGTCTATCTGGGGAAGCCTTTGGGTCAAGTCCTGCTCATTGGTAAGCCTTCTTGGATTCGTGTTTTGAAATGCATAAAATCCAACAGATCAGATTACAAAGGAAACCAATTGTGGTGAAATAGTTATCAATGTTTTTAAATCCATTGGCCCTGGGTTAAGAATTACTGATTAAGGGGCTCAGATCAGACTGGATGAACCCAACAGGTGCATGGAAGATCAGCAGAAGACCTGGATTTGAACCCTGCTTCAGACACCACTGTCGGTGTAAGGCTGATCTATTCAGCCTCAGTTGCCTCACTTATAAAATGGGGATAGTAATAGCACCTACTTCACAGGGTTATTGAGAGGATCAAATGGGATAACATTTGGGCTTCCAACCCAGCCATGTCAGTACTGTTAAATGTTTCAGCATCTGAAACTGGTAAGATTTTGTCAGCGGAAAATAGATTACAGAAAAGCCATGGCCATCTGCTTTGCTGCTGCCCCCGGAGGACCATGGAACCTTTCCATCTGACTGGCAGCTGAAACCTTCCCTATATATCATCTCTTCCATTAGAAGGAGAACTCCTTGTGGGCAAGATTTGTATGACCTTTCTATTTGTATCCACAGCCTTAGCATGGGTATTTACATACAGTAAGTGCCTAATAAATGCTTATCAATTTATTAAGTCAGTGATTAATTAAGGAGTTTGGTATTAATGCCCATGGGAAGCCAAAAATTTCTGAGAGTAAGAGTTACTTCTGTCTACATGTCCCTGTGTACATAGCAAAGGCCAATAAATGCTAATTAAAAAATCAAATAAAGTTAAATTGAAATGAATATGTGGCTGTGTTATACACCAATATTTTCTAAGCCACAGAATTTTGGGACTTGTTGAGATAGGTGTATTCCAAAATGCCTAACTTAAACTGGTTGGAAATAGATTAAAATAGGCTGAGTTGGCAAGCTAAACGTCTCCAGGCTCATCCCCAGCATCATCTTCATAGCCACATTCCCCAACTACTTATTAAGCATACTCTTTGAGGTCCTTTTTCAAAGAAGAAAGGAAGCTCTTCCAAGAACTCTAATCTTATCCACACTTTGCCAAGCAAAGATGGCAGAGAGAGCTGGAAGGGACCATGAAAATCGTTGCATCCTATTCTCTCTTTTTACGGATGGGAAAATTGAGGCCCCCAGTGGTTGAGGTTACATGCCCAATAAGTGAGAGCAGGAATTCCAACCTAGGTCTTCTAACTCCAAACTCAGCATTCTCTCTGTGGTATCACATAGTGGCTCCAGTCTTAGTCCCAGCTAGAAACTCAGGCATCATTTTGAGTCCCTCAACACAAGACAAATTCAGCAACCATGAACTGCACCAGCTCCTGCCTTTGCTTCTGCAAGCTAGGGTTTGATAGTTTAATATTATTTAGCGGTGATCACAATCACTAATTGAATAAAACTCAAAAAACCATCTGCATTGGAAAATTTCTCTTTCATATTAAATAAGGCTGTACTGAAGCCCTCATGTTAATTCCCAGATTCAATCCTTCCTTAAAACACACACACACACACACACACACACACACACACACACACACACACATATACACAGATGTGTGTGGACATGGACATGGACGTGGACGTGGACATGGACATGGACATGGACATGGTTGGTTGGTTGTTGTCCTTTGTTCTTGAAGAGGACCAAAATGACATCACTTTGTTAGAGTCACGTTTCAGTGTGTCCAACTGGGTGATCAGACCAATATGAGCTGGGAATGCTCTACCACAGGTCAGGCACATATAGTCTGTGTGACCATTTGGGAAAGATTCTCTAAATTTTTGCATCTCCAATTTCATTCTGCTTTACTGATAGAGCACAGCCCCTGCTTTGATGAAAACATGCCACGTTGGGCGGTCCTGTGCCAGTGTCTCCCATGCCACACAATCAATTCCAAAGTTCTCAAGGGAGACCTTGAGAGTGCCCAACATATACACATATATCCATATCCATACATATGTCTCTATGTATCTATCGATCAATAGATTGATAGATAGATAGATATACACAGAGAGAGACTGAAATAGAAATTGAGTTTCGAGATATCAGCACTCTGAGCTCCAGCCTCTTTCAGGACTGGGAAATTATTAAGTATTTAAAGTTGAAGTCAAGTCCTAGGTGAATTCATGCAGATGCTTTAGACTTTGAGTGAGGCTTCATATGGGATATCTCCTTTGACCCTGACAAAAGCCCAGTGAGGTAAGGGTGAGAGATGGGTCTCAGTTTTGGGAAACCGAAACACAAAGAGGTGCCCTCACTTGCCAATAGCCCCACAGCTAACAAGTATCTGAATCAGAATTTCATCTTAGATCCTCCTGACTGCAAGTTCAGCTGTCTCTCATTTTTCAAAGTTATCAATATTAGGGGGCAGCTAGGTGATACAGCACCAGCCCTGGAGTCAGGAGGACCTGAGTTCAAATCCAGCCTCAGAAACATAATATTTCCTAGCTGTGTGACTTTGGGCAAGTCACTTAACCCCAATTGCCTCACACACACAAAAAAGTTATCAATATTAAAGAAATCTTCCAATCCTTCAGAAGCTTCATAAAAGAAATGGGTGGTAAAATACAATTGGTTTCATTTTCTCCAGGGAGCTTTGCCCACTCCCAGGCTCTTTTTAGGAGTGAGGGGAGGTTGATTGACCCAGGGGAAGGGAGAGTTAGCATCTTAAGAAGACTTTTTTTGTCAGAAGAAGTGATACAAAAGTTGGGAAAGAAGGTTACGTGCATATACATCAACAGCTTATGATGATGTCCAAGGGAAGCTAAGCCAGGAAGGGAAGTCATTCCAGAGCACTGTAGGCTCCTTGAGGGCAGGAAATCTCATTTTTTTTCAGTCAATTTTTCCATGTGGACTTGCAGATGGTCTCCATTTTTATGGAAATCTCCAGAAGTTATTATTTCATTTCCCTTAAGCTGCATCTGTTATTCATGTCTCTGGCCTCAGGATATGACAAGGCTGGTAGCAATGAGTGGGTGCAGGTGAGGGGAGAGAGTCTGGTTTGAGAGCAATGGTCCTAAGATGGCAAAATACCCTTTAAATAAGCCCTGGCTTCCTGGTGGATGCTGGATGGGAGGTGGAGCCTCGGGCCTCAGGAAAAAATAACGGTTAGGAGAGTTTGCACTCAGTGACCCATCAGGACAGTTCAGTCCCAGGGTAGGGTGACTGAGCGAAGTGGGGAAGTTCAGTCCCTGTAGGTCAACTCAGGGCAGTGGGCAGATCGCAAGGTGGATGTTGAAATCAGGAAATTCCTTCTGCGAAGTAGACACTGGGGCCAGGTCTAGGTCGATCCTAAGGCTGCTGACATGACTGGCCCACCTCCTCTTCCAGTCAAACACAACCTTGACAATGTAATTCACATCACTTCTCATGTACCAGGCACTGTAGATATCATGTTATAGTAACTAGCATTTACATAGGGCTTTAAGGTTTACAAAGCAATAAACATTTATATTCTATTTGAATTTTCACAACCCTGTGAGGCAGGTTCTAGTATTATTCCCATTTTACAGATTAGGAAACTGAGGCTGAGAGAGCCTGACACTCTCTGGGTCACACTCCTAGTAAGTGTATGAGGAGGGATTTGAACCCATGTCTGTTTGAACCTGACTCCAAGGCCAGTGTACTATCAACTATTCGACAGGGCCTCCCAATGCTATACATACTGCAGCCTATTAACATTGCCTGCCATCTTTCTTTCCAAACAGTAAATTGTCTAAATTCTGCTTGAAATTCTTTACACTAACTCAACTCTGTCAAACAACAGACGTGTATTAAGTACCTGCTATGTGCCAGACACTGGAGATATAGGCATGGAAATGAAAGCATCCTTGTGTTGAAGAGAATCCTAAGAGCTCTAGGTCACTTAGAAAGCAGAAGCTGGTGCCAAGAAGAAAGAAGACCCCCAGGCTGGAAAAAGCAGGGCCCATAAATATTAAACAGGAAAAAGGGGGGTATTTTAATGACTATGCTTTGGGAGTTAAGGAGTCAAGTTTATAGACTAGTAAAGGGTAGAGAAATAGTGTTAGTGAGGATCAGTCTGCAAACCAGAGATGGTGAAATCAACCAGGCCTTAACCCAAAAGAAAGGCAGAAAGAGTCAGAGCTATGGGGAGAAGAGGGGAGATATTTGGAGTCAAGCCCTCAAATCACACTAAGTAAAGTGTAACCTACTCCACCAAAGGGCAGAGCCAGCTTTAGACCTTTATGACCTGTGTGATTCTAGGCAGGTCACTTTAACCTCTGTCTGCCTCAGTTTCCTCAATTGTAAAATGAGGGTCAAAATAGCACCTACCTTCCAGGGATGTTATGACTGACAAGGCCCATGGCACGGCGTCTGGGACATCATAGGTGTTTAATGGATATTTGTTATCTTCCTTTTGTGGAGAGCCCCTCACAAATGCTCCTGCCATTGTACATTTGTGAGTACAGATGCAAGTGCCCATATGGGTTTGCACACCTGCTCAATATCCACCAACTTGGGGGAGGTAATCTGGGCCTGTGATTTCACCAGCATAGGACACTTCCAAAGTGGAAACAGCTTCCACCAGCTCTTTCTATAATTGATAGTCTTAAAAAGTTGCCTAGGACACTGAGAAGTTGTGACTTACCCAAGGTCTATGTGTCAGAGATAGGATTTGAACACAGGTCTTCTTGGCTCTGAGACTGGCCCTGCAATCACTCCCATGTTTATAATTCCCTTTCTCAACAGATTTTTGGTCAAAAAAATTGCAAATCATTTAGTCATGGAAGCCCTGAGTCTTTATTCACCACCTAAAATATTTTCCTTATGTTTCCTTAATGCCTCTGGCCTTCAGGATGAGCCATCTGAGAGGCTGAGAAGTCCTTTATAAACCAAAGTAATTTTTCAACCAAAGCAGGCCAAAGCAGGCCTTTCCTGAGTGTTCCATGCAGCCCCCCAAACAGGAAATGCCTGAAATTCCTAAGGCAGGTTTGCCTGTTTGCTGAGCATCACTCCCTCGACATTTCCAATTTAGAAGAGGTCGACTGTTCTCACCCTCGGAAGGCAAACTTAATGTACCAGGTCTAAATTGGGCAAGGTTGCTCCCTGTGAGGGATTACAGCTTCTCTAAGAAATGCCTCCTACAAAGTGATGCCTGACTCGGAAAGGAAAAGTGGGGCACCCAACGAACAGTCTGCGTGTTTGCTCCTCACTGTGGCTCAGTGAGAGGCTAGCTTTCCGAGCTTGTTACCATAATTGGTGGCTGAGGCTGATCCAGGAGATGCCGGAGCTGGCTGAGAGGAGGCCTTTAGGAGATGCCCTCTCAAATTTTCTCCAGGCTTCCCAATTCATATGTGTATAAGCTGAAAATGAGGGGAGCCTTCACTAATGAGCTGGGAGAAGTTATGGCCAACTTCAGTGGCAAAATGAAGTGAGAAAGTTACTCCTTTTTCAGTGCTCAGGAAGAGACTGTATCAGGCTTTCACTCTCTGCCTTTCAAGAAACCCTGTCTCCCTTCACACTTCAGCCTCACAGCTGCCTCTTCAAGAAAGTCTCTCTATTGCCACAGGTGAAAACTCTCCTTCCTCGTATGTTGTTCTGGCATGACAATTGCTCTCGTACACATTAATCTCCTCAGTAGAATGTAAGCTCTTTAAGGGCAAGAATTGTGTTCTGTTTTTGTCTTTCTAAGCCCATGACCCAGCACAATCACTTGAATTCTAAGGTGTATGCAGAGTAAGCACTTTGTAATTTACCCATGGCTCCAGACACAGTATGTGAAGACTATTGTATCTCTCTACTAGCATGTAAATGCCTGGAGGCTAAGAGTGTCTTACATTAATATCTTCAGTTCCATGAACGTGCTGCTGCTGTTGCTTGTTCTGTGGTTTTGCAGTCATGTCCGTGATGCGATTTGGGGTTTTCTTGGCAGAGATACTGGAGTGATTTGCCACTTCCTTCTCCAGCTCATTTTACAGATGAGGAACTGAGGCTAACAGGGTTAAATGACTTGCCCAGGGTCACACAGCTAGGAAGGACCTGAGTCCAGATCTGAACATACGAAGACAAGCCTTCCTAGCTCCAGGTGTAGCCCTCTATCCACTTTTTTGAAATAGATGTGAACATTTTGTTCCTGTGACTTATCAGTGTTTCCTCATATCCACACCACACGTGGTTAAGTCTAAATAACTGTGGTCTGTTGTTGTTGTTGTTTCGCTTTCTTTGTATCCTAGAGTTGCGTGCAGTGCCTGGCACCTAGGAAGTGCTTCATAAGTGCTTATTGTCTGACTGACTCGGTATAGTAGAGACCTTCTTCTACTGGACACCATGACAGCCTGCAGGCTGCCTAGCTGGTCTTCTTCATTTCTCCTGCATACCCAGCCCACTGTCTCTTTCAATCAGGCACCTCCTAGATGTTCTCTTCTGTGCCTTCTTACAAGGAAGGCTTCATGGGTGACGTTATTCAGGCTCCTACCTGCTATGTGCCTTTGACCTTTGCCTTTGGATTACCCAGAATTCTGAGTCATTGGGGACTGTTGTGATTTGCAGCCTCATCACTTCATTGAAAGAAGGTCAGGCTTTGGAAGGAGGTTTTGTTTGCCTAGGAGCACCTGCCATGTGCCTTACTTACAAATAAATGTTTAAGGATTGTTAGATTAAATTGAATGTTGGTGCCATACAAATGTTGGCCATACAAAGTCACTGATACCTCCTATGTCACCGAATATTTTAATACAGGGAAAAGTACTTTATGTAATTTTATAATTTTCCAATGTTAGGGATGATCATCTTACTCCACACCCTAGGACAAAAGCATGCTTCTTTTAAGCCCTGCCCCTCTGTGTCTGGCCTACTTACCAGGGAGCTGAACTTTAAACATGGCTAAATGGAGAAGGTTTTAAGAGCAATGCCGTGGCCAGTGATAAGTCAGACTTAAAAGCTAAAGTGACAAAGAATAATTCAATCAATCAGAAAGTTTCTAATAAGTACCTACTGCATTTCACATCCTGAGCTAGGCACAATAGATACAAATAAAAGAAGGCAAGAATCCTTAATGCCAAGAAGTTTGTATTTTATCAAGGGAATTGACAAAGACATATATAAGCGTATACAAAATAAATACAAAGCGAATAAAAATAAAACAAATCCAAGGCATTTAGGGAGGAAGAGAGTGAGCCTTTGGGAGGATAAGGAAAGACTGAAGGAGGAGTCTGAAGAAAGACAGTGTTTCTATGAGGCAGAGGAAAGGAGAGGAAAGAGAGAGAACCTCCAGTCACTGGAGACAGGCCCAGATGTGGAAGGTGGAGTAACCTTTGTTTATAGAAAGAAGACCAGTTTAAACAAAACCAGCTAATACAGTGACTGCCTATAAACATACAGTCACTGTGTAAGGTGTTTTTCCTTCATTGTTTTTTTTTCTTTTTTCTTAAGGAATGGTCCAATCAGGAAGAGTGTATATAGGGTTTTCCCCCCTGAAGAAATGACTATGATATAAAAATGAGACATCAATAAAAGGAAGTAAAAAGAAAAGCTAATGTGACCCTAGGATGGAGAGAGAAGGGGGGGGGAGGGAGGTAACATTTATTACTGAGTTCCAAGAACTGAGAGTAGAAACATAAAAGCAAAGATCCTGACCTCAAGGAATTTGCATTCTAACCAGGGCAGACAACATAAAGAAAACAGGTGCCTGAGAGGGGCACTTTCTTCCTGAAAATTATAAGAATGGTAAATAGAGTCATGGAGTAGTAGATTGAAACACTCCTTCCAAGAGTGGTGGCAGAAGTGAACTGAACACAGTTCTAGAAGTTGGGGGAGGGGGGGAAAGAAAGTGTCCCTGGATGGATGTTCTAGAAATGGAAGAGTTGAAAACATGAGGGCATGGTCCCTGGTGTGGGCATCAGTATGGTAGATGAGACCAGGGACAAGATGGCCAGAGTAGGGAGGGAAATACAGCTGGAGTTTCCTTGAAATGGTGAACTAGATAAGGCAGGCACCAGGAGGGATGGTGTGTGTGTGTGTGTGTGTGTGTGTGTGTGTGTTAGAAGAGAGGATAGGCTGAGGTGACAGCATGTATCCCAAGCTGATCAAATTCCCTCATCATTGCAGAAATGCTTTAAGGCTCCTGATGAAAAGAACAGCGTAATTGTGAAAGTCATTTTACATGCACTGGAATATTAGCATTGGGCTAGAAGTGCTCTCCCAAGTCCATATGCTTGGGATCATAGGTCTTGAGTGGGAAGTTGGTCATTGAGTCCAAGTCTCATATTTTTAGATGAAATCGAGGTGCCCGGATGTCGGCCGACTTGCCCAGCATCACCCAGCTAAGTGCCCGAGGTGAGAATTTGACACAGATCTCCTGCACTCCGGTTGGTCAGTCAGTAAGCACTGATTAAGCACCTCCTACATGCCAGGCACTGTGCCAGATCTGCGGTATTAAAAGCTCTTCACAGCATGGCCCCTTCCTATTTTTCCTAACCCCTCCCACTCTATTCCCCTCTGTGAGCTCTCTGCTAGAGCTGCCCTGACCAACCTCCATTGCTCAGACATCTCCTCACTCCACGACTTTGCACCAGAGGTTGCCGTGCCTTCTATGCTCTCCAGCTTTACTTCCAACTCAGCTCACGTGCCACCCTCTTCAGAAGGCATCTTCTGTGCCCCTTCCCCTCTGTGATCACTGCCCATTCACCCAAAGGCATTGGCCTGTCATCTCTTCCTTTAGAATGGGAGCTCCTTGAGAACAGACACTGTGTTTTGTTCTTTTTGGCATCCCCATAGCTTAGTGCAGGGTCCAGCACATAGTAGGTTTTAAGTAAATACTTGTGAACTGACTCCTACTCTCTTACCTCGCAAGTCCTCAAGTACTTTCAAGTCTTCAGTATGTGTCTTTACTTAATGAGATTTAATAAGCAAATCATCTGATTTCCATGGCTTCAAAGTCCTGACTTATTGGCTGGGAAGGGGTAGGGCTGCATCCTCGCATCCCTCCTTCGGGGAATAATGTCTGCTAGAGAATACAAGTACCAACTTGGAAAGAAACAAGCAGCCTTTGCTGTTGATGTCCTAAATTACAGCACTGGATGTGGATTCTTTTCCTGATAATGTGACTTCTCTGCTCAAGAAGCTTCAATGGCTCCCTATTGCCTCTAGAATAAAATATATACATACTTTTCTGTTTGGCATCAAAAGCCAATCAGATTCCATTCTGTCTTTCCAGCTTATTTCACATTCTCTCCTTCATGATCTCCACGTTCTAGCTAAACTGAGCTGCTAGCTACTCCCCCAATTCAGCATTCATTCCATCTTCCTGCCTTTAGATAGGCTTTCCCTCATGTGAAGAATGCACTTCCTCCTTGGAATCCATGGTTAAGAATCCTAAGACTCCCTCAAAGCTCAGACCACATGCTACAAGGGAGCATAGTACATTGGAAAGATCCCTGGAATTAGAACAAGACAAAGTAGGTTCAAACCTCAGTTCTGGTGCTTTACTACTTCTGTGAGCTTAAACCCCTTTGGACCTCCATTTCTTCATCCATCAAATGAAGGCATAGGGATAGCCTTGAAGGTCCATTCTAGCTTCTCTCTGGATCTCATTCTCCTCTTCTGGAAACAGAAGGCAGCTGGACTCAATGACCTTTCAGATCCCTTCCCATTATATTTTGATGATTTATTAGACAAGGGCCTGGACTGGTGATTTCATTTGTATGGGGAACCATCAGTGGAGAAACTTCCTCTTCCAAAGCAGATCTGCACTTTCTCTGCAGGCTGAGTCTTGGAGAATTGCCTGGGGCACTGAGAGGTTAAGTGACTTGCCCAGTGTTACAGAGCCAGCATGCATCAAAAGTCAGGCCTTCCATCAAAGTCAGCTATCTGCAGCCAGGGGACATAGTAGATAGTGTCCCGAGCTCAGTCAGGAAGATCTGAGTTCAAATCCAGATTCAGATATTTGCTAGCCGTGCGACCCTAGGCAAGTCGCTTTAACCTCTATTTGACCTGCTTCCTCATCTGTAAAAATGAAGATGATAATTACCTACTGGGTCCCAAGTTTGTTGTAAAGAACAAATAACATCATATTTGTAATTGACACAGTGCCTGGCACGTGGTGGGCACATATATAATTGCTAGCTGTTGTTGTCATTACCTTCTATATACCACCCTACCTGGCAATGATCCTCTATTTTTGGTTGTGCATTCCAACACTCCCCACAGTGTCTTGCACATAGGAGGTACTTCATGGATGCATGGTGGATCCCTTTAAGATGATCTTCAGATGATCAGGTCCTCGTGGGCCATGAATTATGCCAAATTCATTTGTATCCATACCTAATACTTAGCACAGCATGAGCCCATGGTGGGCGCTCACAAGACCTTTGGAATGGCATGCATAGGTTTATTTCACGTGCAACAGTGACATCTAGTGGTGCCAAGGAGGCTGCAGCTGGACAGGCCATCATTTCAGGGGAGTTAATTGATGTCCCTGTTTAGGCTTGCCTGTAGCCAGAGCCAGAAGCGCTGCCACCCCCACTCTCCTGCGGTGCAACGGCCCACACCGACAGACAGACAGCTGGTGAGCTTGTGGGGACGCCAAGGTGCCCTGCCTGATAACCACAATTTCCGTTTTCTGGTGAGGGATTACCAGAAGTGCTCATGGAGAGCATCTGAAGTTTTGTTTCCAGTTAAGACCCAGGCTTATAGAAATAAATATTTAACTTGGAAAGAAAGCGTGTAATGGATCCTAAAAAAGCATGGCCAAGATGGAGAAATCCAGTTGGTGGATTTCCCATCTTCTTCTGAATGATTCTTCTCCTCAATTTCAGCTTCCCGGCAAGGAAGAGTAATCATATCTATCAGTCAGTAGGTGTCTCCTTAGTGAGAGGAAGGACTGCACACCAAATGTCCTCATTCCCAGTCCTTTGCTCCTTCCAGCAAAGCACAGTGCTTTTCCTAGCTGCTAAGCTGCTTATGATACATGAGAAAATGTAAAGTCCACAACTTAGCTTCATGTTAGGAAGACTTGGACTTAAGTTTTCCCTCTGGCATTTACTAAGCAAGTCGTTGTTAGTTGTCCAGTTAATTGATAACCTCTCTGTCACTCAAGCAACTCCCTAGGACTTATCTATTGGGTCAGAAACAGGATGACAGATAGAGTTAAGTCACTAGGTGGTAATTAGTACAACAGTGGAGGGAAGGGGAAAACATTGGCTCTAGAGTCAAAAAAAAAACTGAGTTCAAATCACAGCTCGGATAGTTACTATGTATATGACCTTGGGTAGGTCACTTACCTGTTCCTCATCTTTTCTCATCTTTCAAAGGAGGGGATTGGATCAGATGGGCTCCGCTCTGTCTCCATTCTAAATTTAGGACACCAAGATCCTCAGGTTGAGATTTGTGTTTGTGGATGGAGAATTGGGAGACCAGACCCTGCCTTGACCAACTTATTTGGTTTGTATCAGTTGAACGTGTTTCCAGGTCCCACCCACCCCCACCCCAGGGTGGGCATAATTTAGCCCACCTTGCACCTGGAGTGTTAAAGGGCGGCTAGCACTTAATTTCTAATTCAGAGGTCCTTTCTCAAATGCAAAATGGGACAAGCGAGGAGCCTCCAAAATTAGTGACAAAGCATGGCCCTAGGGGCAAGAGTTAGCTTTGAGCTATTCGCCTTTACAGCTAATTTCTTCTGCTTTCTGAGTGGAGGAAGATTGGTTTGAACTCTCTTTTGGCCCGGAGTGATAACAGCTGGAGGTGGGGAGAGGAAACCCTACTGCCCGTAGTGGGTGGTATTTGAACCATGCTTTAAATGAAGCTAAGGATTACAGAAGGAAGATGTGAGGGTGGGAATCACCTGTGCAAATGTGTGGAAGTAGGAGGTGGATTAAAGTATATGGGGAACAATTAGCTGGCCAATTTGGCTGCTCAGAAAAAACACATTTTCAATAAGCCAGTCAACATATGTAGGAGGTGGATCATGGAGGGCCTTCAGTGCAAGTTGAGAAGGTTTGGTTTTATCCTAAAAGCAATCCGGATCTATTCTATGCTAGATTCAGTGACGTGATGACAAATTACAGGAATGTAGAATTCAGAAGTCAATTGCAGAGGCAGCCTGGGCTACTTGACTCCAGTCTTCTCTCCTGCCATCAATGTGAAATACAAATAGCCCAGTAGACCCGGGTTTTCTGTTAAAGAATGTCAGGGGTAGCAAGAGCTGTGTGCTTTGGGGCATCTGGACTCTAAGGCCATGGGTTCAAATCCCAACCTGCTCAGAAGGAGCAAGTCACTGCCCCTTATTGGGCCTCAGTTCTTGGCTCTGTAAAATGAGGGGATTAGGCTGGATGGCTCCTCGAAGCACAGTCATTTCTAAATGACCCTATGACCCTAGCTAATGTGAAATTGCTTGAAGTTTCTAAAGAAAACTCACTTAAGATAAATCTTGCAGTAGGTGGAGAAAATGGTGACTTGGTTTGGAAGAGTGAGACTATACTGACATCTTGTGGCTCATAGCATCGTCTGCTACTGACCTGGAGCTCTACAAATATACTTGGAGAAATGGGGCAAATACTTGAAGAAAGAGATCACACAGCCATCCATTTAAGAAGGAAAACATGATTTTTTTTTGTCCTAAATGCCCAGTTAATTGATACAAAAAGTATCTGTTATGGTTAGTTAACTAGAATTGATGATCACCTAGTCTTTATTAATAGAATAGATCTCAGAGAAAGGCAACATGGTGGCATGGACAGAAAAAAATTGACCTCTGACCCAGAAAGAAGAAGGCTGCAATCCCACTTTGGATATATACTGACTCCATGATGGTGGGCAAGCCAGTCACTGATCAGAGTTCTAGATAGAGTTCCAAGCCTAGAAGGTGCATAGAAAGTGAGGCCCTGCCTTGGTAAATGGAGTTACACAGTGAGTCCTTTAGACCATTGAAATTATGGGGCCAGTCCCTCTGCCTAGTCTGATAATGATTCTCTGTCCAGCAAGCCATGCTGTCTCTGGTGTTATTAACATGCATTTAAATAATAATTTGCATTTTAACAAAAATAATAAAAGAGACCATGAAGCAGCATAGTGGGTAGATTACGGAACTTACTATAAGTTTAAATCCCATCTCGAACGCTGACTTGGTGTGTGAAGGGCCAAGTCCCTTCACTTCTGTCTTAGGCACCCCTCCAAAGCTGCCCCACTGAGTCATAGAAGTTTGCTAGCTGCTGAACTCCCACACATCCTTTAAAGTCTGCCACAGACATCTCAAGGGAGCCCTCTTTAAGGATTCTCCTCCTCAGACCTCCTGGTGTGTTGTGCTTTGTGATTCTTTTTTGTCAAACTTACCATGGAACATTGCATATGACAGAAGGCCATTGGGAGCATGGCCGAGACCCAAGTTCAAGTCCTGCCTCTGACACAGATGGGTCTGAGCAAGTAGGAATCCAGGCAAATAACTTGACCTCTCAGTATCCCAGGCAACTCTTCAAGATGATAATAACTAGCATTTTAATAGTGGCTTGGTATTTACAAAGCACTTTAAAATATCATCTCATTTGAGTCTCACAAGAACCCTGAGAGGTAGGTGCTATTATTATCTCCAGTTTACAGATGGAGAAACTGAGGCAAACAGAGGTTAAGTGACTTGACCAGAGTCACATAGCTAGTGTCTGAGGAAAGACAGATCTTCCTGACTCCAGGTCCAGTGCTCTACCCATTGTGTAACCCAGCTGCCTATGTAAGGGACAAAGTACTTAACACTGGTAAAATAAGTTTAATCACCTGAAATTCCTTACACCAATGGAATATCAAGCATAGAGATGAAAGGAAGGAAGGAAGGAAGGGAGGGAGGAAGAAAGGGAGGAAGGGGGAGAGAGAGAGAGAGAGAGAGAGAGGAGAGAGAAGAGAGAGAGAGAGAGAGAGAGAGAGGAAGGAAGGAAGGAGGAAGAAGGAAGGAAGGAAGGAAGGAAGGAAGGAAGGAAGGAAGGAAGGAAGGAAGGAAGGAAGGAAGGAAGGAAGGAAGGAAGAAAGAGAAAGAAAGAGAGAGAGAAAGGAGAAAGGAAGAAAAGAGAAAGAAAAAAAGGAAGCAAAGAAGAAAGGAAGAGAAAGAGGGAAAGAGAAAAAGTGAGATAGAAAGAGAAAAAGAGAAGAAAAGAAAGAGAAAGAATAGACAGATGTATGCATTATACCTATCTGTATTGATGCATTGTCAATTCTTCATGACCCCATTTGGGGTTTCTTGGCAAAGATACTGAAGTATGCTCAAAATGAGTCCTCCTGATTTCAGGACCCACAGCCACCTAGCTGCCCAGTGGTTCCTTATCCCCTTACTATACTTTAAACCACATGAAGCTGGCACAGGGGAAAAGAGGAACAGTATGATAAGAAGGACAAATCACTTCTACCTCTTGGGCTTCAGTTTCCTCATCTGTAAAATAAGGGTGTTGGATTGGATCAGATGTTCCCAGTTTGGAAGGCATGTACTGGAGAGGGCACAAGAAGCCAAGTGTATAGGGAACAATTAGTAAATAATATTAAAATTAATATCTCTATTTTCTTATGTGCATATGCATAAGAAACTCTGAAACTAGTTTTAATTCATATTAAGTAAAGGGTCAGAAAAATTTATGGAAAGCCAAGGGTATAGGGACAGAAAAAGATTGGGACCACAAGACGTATTAAAGATCCCTAATTTCCTCAGTGTGAAGAGCTCCAAAGGACCCATCTACTCATTAACTCTTTAGATTAAGGAAGCTGCTAGAAATGATTTAGCCATGATCACACAGCAAGTAAGTATCAGAGGAAAGACTGGAACCCAGGGCTGCCTCCTCCAAATGCTGTTGCTTCTATCTTTTCTTATTTTTTTGAAGTTTTTCTCCTAGGATGCCAAAGACTGGCCCAAAGACATCATCATTGTCGTCGTCGTCATCATCATCATCACATAATTGCATTTATATAGTGCTTTAAGGTTTGCAAAGTGTTTCATATGTTATCTCATTTGAACCTCATAAAAACCCTGTGACATGGGAGCTATTATTATTCCCATTTTACAGATGAAGAAATATTGGCTCAGAGAATTTAAATGACCTGCCCTGAGCATCACGGCTAGAAAATGTCTGAGGCAGGATTTGAACTCATAACCACCTAACTCCAAATTCTGCATTCTGTCCACTACAGCACCCTGCTGCCTCTCAATACAGGCATGAAGCCAGGGATGAGATGGAATTTCTGCTCTCCTGTTTTCAGAGATCCAGGAAACCCCAAGGAGACATTTGTATGTCGGTTACACTGGTCATGGTTTCTCGTTTATTAGTACATATGTAGTTTGCTTCAGTATCCCTTGAGGGCCTTGAGGCATAGAGTGGTGGGTAGACAGTTGGCCTTGGAGCCAAAAAGATCCAAGGTTCAAATCCTACCCAGGATGCACACTCACTGGGTGACCCTGGGGTAGTCACTTAACTTCATGGGGTTTCCGCTAGCTCTCTAAGACTCTAAGTTATAGAGACCTAGGGAGTTCCCTGTACCAATGAATATCATAGACCCGGTCCCCGTTCTTTCTCCTTGAGAACAGGAATCAAGGAAAATTCTGGGTTATCACTGGCAATGTGTTTTAATAGAAAAAGCCCTGAATTCCAGAAGTGAGAAGCCTCAGAATCCAGTGAGATCACACACATCTAAGCAAAACCAAGAAGCATTGTTCAAACATTAAGACATCGAGACCATCGTCTTCATTTCTGATGTAGCAGAATCTTTGAAATCGGGAGATTCTCCTGGCTTTCCTGGACTATCCCTTCTCCTCCTAAGCCCCACACACCCTCACTCCAGATATGAAACATCACCAAGGATTATGTTGGTCATCCCCTATAGGGGAATGCTGCAGAGAAGCTATCTAGGGTTAAGGAGGATATTTGAGCAAAAAGTGGTATGTCAGTGTTGGCTGGGCATATTCGCAGGAGATGAAATCTGCAGAATTCTAATTCAAGGAAGAAGCCCAGAAAAGTCACAAATCAGAGTAGAATGCAGGGGTTCCCAGGACCCTGTTGGGGTATTCAAGAGAATGATCAGCCTGTGAGGCAAAGCTTTGCCTCATGAGGGTTCTAATGGGGGTACTGCCAGCTGAATACCCAGTGATAAAGAGCCATGGAGGCAGGATAGTGAGGAGGTCGACATGGAGTGATGTGGACCGTATGACCAGGAGCAGAGCAGAAATGCCATCTGCTGGGATTCGAGCAGAACCACAGGCAGAATGACGGGGAAGATGCAAGGCCACATAGGAAGGCTATGAGAGATTCAATGGGAGACATGTACTGAGGAGCTTCCCTAGAGTGTCATAGCCCAGGCTATAAGGGCTTCCAAGGAAGAGCTGCTAACTAGCAGTTCCTGGTATCCCATGGACTTCCATGGGCTGCATTCCATAATGTATCCTGTTGGTTTCCATTTGCCAAGGCTCTTTGGTGAGCCTTATGTTATTGTTTATCATTTGTTTTTGTTTGTTTGTTTTTAGGCAATTAGGGTTAAGTGACTTGCCCAAGATCACACAGCTAGTAAGTGTCAAGTGTTTGGTCTGAGGCCAGATTTGAACTCAGGTCCTCCTGACTCCAGGGCCAATGCTCTATCCACTGTACCACCTAGATGCCCCTATCATTTGTTTTTGAACAAGACTAATGATATCATGAGTGGTATTTTGACTTGCGTGTGAATTGGATTTAGTGAGGCAGAATTAGGTAAAGTCATCAGCCTCACTCTCTCTTCCAGAGCCATTGAAGTCCAATGGCAGGGCAAAAGTCAAGACAACTGGAAATCACCCAGGATACAACAGATGACTTTAGCATCTTGAATGTCTGACCAAGTACCAAGTGTTCCACAGTTCTTGTTTCAGCTGCCTTCGTGGCCTTTGAACAAATTGTTCTAGTCTGCCCATTCCTCTAGGGAAAGTCTTCATGTGCTTGGGGTAGACATACCCCTAACTCAGCCATGGGTTAGAGGTCATCTGCCAAGATGGTTTGATGTGGGTGTGGCCACTGCAAAAGCTTCTTAGAGCCACAGGTAAGAGTTGGGCAAATCAGGTGGACACCAAGGGTGTCCAGCAGCCCTGAAAAGGGCTCGGCAGACCCTCACACCAGAAGTGCTAGTCCTCCCTGAATACAGCATACATTCTAATGAACCTCATGACCCATACGCAATACCCTGGGCCAAGTCAGATAGTGAAGGTCCCATGGAAGTGCACCTCCCTGGACCATTTAGATCATGTGACAGGCTCTGGCACAAGGTTTCAGGGTGCAAATCCACCAGGGGTCTGGGTCCTCATGACCTCTTTGTAACTTAGTAGGTAAGCCTTATTTATCTGAGGCCAATAGCTGTTAGATCATTTGTCCAGCCAGGCTTTGTAACTTCTCAAAATTCTCCACTGCTCTTAGTTCTGCTCCCTGGAAAGACTGATGTGGTTTTCCCCATAGCCACTGTTCAAACACTTATAGTTATGTCATCCCTCCCAACACCTTCCTCAGATCCAACATCTTCTGTTTTTTTCAACTTGCCCTCATAAAGCCTGGCTTTCTGTCTCTTTGCCATCTTGTTCAATCCAGATGCCCTCCTGCTGCTCCATCTCCTTCCAAAATCTGGTACCTAAAAGGGAACTCAATGATCCAGATTGGTCTGACCAGGACATAGCTCAACATAGTAATCACCTCCCAAGTCCTCGCCACTCGGCCTCTCTTAATTAAGTATGTGATTACTATTAATTTTATTGGACTCACACTTCATTAAAACATGCAGTCCCCTTTTCTCACACAAGCTAGCTTAGCCATATAGCTTCCACCTTGTGGTAAAGTACATTTTTCTTCAACCTAAATGAGAGTCATTATAGAGCTTTTTCATCAAATTTTCTCAGAGGTCCTAGTTATCCCTGTGCAAAAACTATTGTCTGGCTGTGACTCCTACCTCCCATACTTGAGAAGTTAATTTTTGAACTCCATTTTAAGCCTTTTATATTAATTCTTATTAAATTTTATCCTATAGATTTGGCCCATCATTCTAAGTTGTTGAGATTTTTGAGTCTTTGTTCAGCCATGAAACATATTAACTACCCATTCAAGCTTTGTATCATCTGCAAATTTGGCAAGGATACAATCTATGCTCTTATCCAAGTCATTGTTAGAAACATCAAACTGGAGGAAGCCAAGGCCGTATCTCTCAAACTGTACCAACCAGAAACATGCCTCTAAGTTGATACCAACCAGTGCTGTCTACACTTTTGTCCTAGTAATTAAGTCCCAAATACATCTAATTGTGCTATCATCAAGCCAATAGCCTTCTACCTTGTCCACAATGGTAGCATGTTAAATGCTTTGCTAAAATCTAGGTTAATTAAACAGTGATGTTCTCTTTGCCCAGTCTAGTAATCTATTCAAAAAAATTAAATGGACTTAGTTTGATCACTTGAATTTAATGGTGTTCCACTGGCTCATAGCAGTCTTTCATCTTTTCAGATACTCACAAATTACACCTTAGAAGGGCATTGTAGTGCAAAGGAAAGAGTGCTGGAATTGGATTCATAAGAGACCTGGGTCTCAGGTCCGATAATAACTACTTTTTTTTTGTTTTCAGTCATATCTGACTCTTCATGATCCCTGGTTGGATTTTTCTTAGCAAAGATACTGGAGTGATTTGCTGTTTCCTTCTCCAGCTCATTTTAGAGATGAGGAACTGAGGCAAATAAGAGTTACATGACTTGCCCAATGTCACCCATTTAGTAAGTGTCTGAGGCCAGATTTGAACTCAGGTCTTCCTGACTCCAGGCCTGGTGCTACCAAGCTGCCCCAAAAGCTATGAGCAAATTGCTTACCTGGCAGAGCCACCTTTTCCTCACCTGTGGAATAAGAATGGTAATGTCTGTTCTACAATCACCTTGAAGAGTGACTGTGAGCACTCAGTGTGATTATGGTAGCCCTTTGTAACCCATAAAGCAACGTAAATGTTATCTGCTGTTATTCCATGTTTAATATGTTCTAGAATTTTGCCATGAACTAACATTGAACTAATTAGGCAATAGTTTGTAGAACCCATCCTCCTCCTTTGGTTAAGAAATAGGAAAACATTTGTCCATCCCTCCTTTGGCTCTTTTCTCCATAATTTTTCAGGGATGATCCACTGACAGGTGGTGGCCCAGCTTCCTCAAAAAGCATAACAATGTTCAGAGAAATAGATAAACAATTAATCTGTTTTAAGACACTATGTATGCTAATAGCATAAAAGTAATTTATTTCACCACAGAAAACTGACCTATTAAGCTCACAGAGTGTCAGTCAACAAGCATTTATTAAGTGCCTACCATGTGCCAGGCACTATGCTAAGCACTCGGAATACCAAGAAAGGCAAATGACCTTTCATGCCCTCAAGGAGCTGACAGTCTAAGAGGGAAACAGCATGCAAACAACTATGGACAAACAAATACAGCATAAATTGGAGATAATCAACGAGGGAATGTACTGGCATTGAGGGGGATGAAAAAAAAAGGCTTCCTATAGAAGGGGTGATTTTAGCTAGAACTTGAACGAAGACATGAGGTGGAGATGAGGAGGGAGAAAATTCCGTGCATGTAGACAACCAATGAAAATTCAGGAAGTAAAGAGTTGGATTTTCTTGTGTGAGGAGAAGTAAAGAAGCCAATGTCCCTGGATCAAAGGGTACATGGGGGGAACAAAGGTGTAAGAAGACTGGAAAATTAAAAGGGAAACGGGTGGTGAAGCACTGGAGAATGACCTTGATAGTCCTGAGAGATAGAAATGATGAGCTCAATGATCTTATAAAGACATGGAAAGACTTGCACAAAATAAGGAAGAGTGAAATGAGCAGAACCAAGAGAACGTTGTAACAACATCCTATTGTTTTAGGAATGACTTTGATCGACTAAGTCATTTTGGCTACTATAAACATCCAGATTAACAATAAAGAACATGTGAGGAAAGAAGCTATTTGCAGCCACAGAAAGAACTGATAAATAGAAATACATAGAATAATGTTACATATGTATGTGTGTATGTATATATGTATATGTGTGTGTGTGTGTGTATACCTATTTTTGTCTAATGGCAGTCATCTCTAGGGTGAAGGGGAAGGGAAGGACAAAAGAAATTTACATTATAACTTTTATATATATATATGTATATATATATATACATATATATATATATAAAAGGAGTAGCAAGTTGTATATATTAGATTTGCAGTTTAATATGCAATCATTTTTAATTATACTATGTTATGGAAATGCTTGTTTTATTCCATAAATCAAAAACATTAAGAAGAAAAAAAGAAAAACTACAGAGAGACTTTAAGGCATAGGCACATACACGCACACATACACACACATATACATATACATATACATATACATATACATATACATATACATACATATACATATACATATACATATACATATACATATACATATACATATACATATACATATACATATACATATACATATACACACACATATATATGTAAAATTATACATACTTCTATTTATCAGTTCTTTCTCTGGGTACAGATAGCATCTTACTTTATATGTCCTTTATTGCTGATTTGAGTATTTATAATAGACAAACTAACTTATTCTGCCACTGCTACTGTTGCTGCTCCTGCTGCTGCTGCTACTGCTACTGCTACTGCTGCTGCTGCTATTACTACTGTTAGTGCTACTGTTACTGCTGCTGCTGCAGCTATTGCTACTGTTGCTGCTCCTGCTGCTGCTGCTGCTGCTACTGTTACTGCTGTTGCTACTGTTGCTGTTCCTGGGCTCCTCCTCCTGCTACTGCTGCCATGGTTGCTGCTGCTGCTGCTGTTTGGGTCTCCAAACACCAGGCCTGGAGTTCTATCCACTTCTATCTAGGTGCCCCCATCACCTCTTTCCAGGGATTCCTGATTGGTCTTACTGCCTCCCCATTCTAATTCATCCTTCGAACAACTGCCAAAGTGACCTCCCTAAGCACAATTCTGACTACATCACTCCCCTGCTCACGAAATTCCAGTGGGTCCCTATTTCCCCTATTATGAAATGTAAACTCCTGTATTTGGTATCAATGTCCTTAAACAATGTGACCCCAGTATTATGTATTACTCCCTTCCATGCATTCTAAGTGAAAGTAAAACATTCCATTCTCCCTGTCCATCCATATCCATATCCATGTCTTTGCACAGGCTGTCTCCCATGTCTAGAATATAAGCCCTCCTCACTTCTGCATCTTACAATTCATAGCTTCTTTCAAGGCTCAACTCAAGCACCATCTTCTCCATAGAGCCTTTCCTGATTTTCCCCCCCAAAAAAATTGTATTTATGTTATTTATGTTAATGTTATTTGTTTTATTATTTTTATTAATGTGTTATAACCTATTAATATGTTATGTTTATATGTGTGTATATGTATTTATATATGTATATGTGTGTATATGCATATATATGTATGTGTGTATACATACATATATATGTGTATATATATATATATATATATATACATATATATATATATATATATATATTGAATTTACTTAAATGGGTATAGGTTGTTTCTTCTGGCAGAATGTGAGCTCCTTGAGGGCAGAGACTGTTCCATAGACTACATGGTGTCAAAGGTCTCTTACAGATCTAGGTCTATAATTCTACAAAGACATTTAAAAAATCTAAAGTGACTCTGCATTTGTAAACGGGTATTTGGTGCTGTGTAACTGAAGATGGCTTCAGTACGCCTTTCCCAGATCATATATGAATATGAATTCTGTAGGATTGTTTTGTTTTGGGTTTTAAGGCCATAGTGAGGTTCATATTTGATATTAAATGTCAAAATTCTGCCATATATGCAATCTTAGAAGTTGACTAAGCTCGACTCAGTGGATAAGAGGATAAACTTTAAACTCATGAAGATCCTGGTTCAAGTCTCCTCTGACTGAAACGGTTACAAACTCTAGATAAATGACTAACCCTCTGAGTGCCTGAGATAAATCTCTAAGACCAGAAGGGTAAGTTGTTGTTGCCTGTACCAGGGAAGCATTTTTCCACACACTGATGAAAACACAAGTCCTAGCAGCAACAACAACAAATATACAAAACTTTGCTATTATTTCATGAAAAACTGTCATTTCCCCTGAATAGAACATGAAAGCCTTTAGGATGGAGAGCAGAGGTCCATTTTTGTCTTTATTTCCCCAGCCGACTAGTTCTGTGCTTGGCCAGTGGCAGATGCTTAATACAAGCTGATTGACTGATTGGTGGTGGTGGTGGTGGTGGTGTGTGTGTGTATGTGTGTGTGTGTGTGTGTGTGTGTGTGTGTGTGTGTGTGTGTGTGTGTGTGCATTCTTAACCTCTTCCTCCCAAACAGATTCTGAAAGGGCTTAATCTAAAGGCCACCAGTGGACAAACTGTAGCACTGAGCAGTTATAGTGGTAGTGGAGAGAGGACAGCTGTCCAGATCCCGCTAAGGTTCTGTAATCTCCAACATCGCTCTGTGAGCACAAGCAGCAACACAAATGAAAATGTTTAAATGCCTTAATATGGAAGTAGATCACTGGGAGCCCATCAGTTGATTTTTTCAACTTTTTTTTTTAGAAAGGAAAAGGTCCCCTTTTTGTCCCTGTATAGCACAGTAAATTATAGCACCCAGCTTTCATTACACATTTCAAAGCTCATCTAATCATCAGTCTAACTCATTGTTTTCTTTGTCATCAGATGACAAAGTTGGCCCCCTCTGATCTTCCCAAGTTTAGTGGCAATGAATGACTGTCAGAACCTGAAGAGACACCCTTCTAATATATGCCTTCCCTTTTAACTTCTACTGAAATCGTATTTTCCCAGGGACCTGACCACCTTTTTCAAAGGGTAGCCTAATTTCTTAGACCCCAGTCCTAGGAAGCTGTGCTGACTTGAATGATTAACTTTTTTCCCCTAAATGTGACATAAAGAAATTGGAATGAATTCCTATAATTCCATAGAAAATCCACAAGCATTGACAAAATACCTGCTATATGCTAGGCACTAAGAATTAGTCAGGGTTAGGAATCCACAAAGCTTGCTTATTCCAGCCCCCAAGTTAAGCTTGAAATACAATTAAAATATAGTCCGAATTTCAGAAGCATTGCAAGTCTTTCTGATATGGGTACATCATCTTTGCCTTCCATAAAATTTGTGGTTGGCTAATCAATCAATCAACAAATATTGATTAAATGCTTACTATATGCCACATATCACATTAAGTAATATTGCTCATAATATATATATAATGATTACATCTTGGACCTACTGGTATTTACATCATCTCTCTCATTAGACTATATGGTCCTTGAAGGCAGGGATCTAAGGATTAAGGCTTGAGAAGCCAAATAGTACATTCTCTTAATTTTGCAGATAAGTAAACTGAGGCCCAAAAAGGTTCAACAATTTGCCCCAGGTCACACAGTAAACATTAGAGACAGGATTGGAACCCAGGCCTTCTGACTTCAGAGACTATCTTGCTGTGCCTCAGTCTTCTTCTAGTGGACCACTCACTCATCTTTAGAGCTGAAAATGAGAGAGCTCAGAGGGTTTCTTAGCTACTTGGGTTGACGTGGTCCAGCACTCGGAGATTCCAGAAAAGGGAGAGAAGCTGTATTTTGGCCGGTTTGATAAGGAGAGTGGCAGGGTAAGATCTTTATTGGGAACTTCATGCTTGTCTTCTGTCTCAGAGATTCCATGGCCCACATTTCAGGAAAATTCAACCAGGGAAATTTGGATCATAAATCACTTCACAAGAGATCTAAGTCTAATTGGATAGCCATTATTTCTAGTCTGTTGGAGAATGTCTTGAGGGCCTGGTACAGCCTGTTCCCAGCCATGTTTGGGAAGGGGAGCAGGAGCCCCAAAAGAATGTCCCTTGTCTCAAATTACATTGACAGGAGCCTTGGTTATTAAACCGTCCTGGCAGATCACAGTGGATGGACATGTCATCAGGCCACTCAGTATGAAGCATTAATGAAAACATACTGATGTGATGAGCCAGGAGCCTGTTTTGTTTAGGACCATCATTGAGAATAATATTAAACATGAAAGGGAAGGTGTGACTGATGAGATTGAGAAAGCCATCAGAGAAAGCCATCACAATGCAGCTGCCCAACATCCCCATCCACCTCCACCCCTCCTTAGAATAACCTTTTGTTTACATAGCACTTCATGGCTTGCAAAGTTACATAAATATGCTACTTCATTTGACTCTTAGAATGACCTGAGATATGAGTTATTATAATCCCCATTTTACAAATGAGACAGCTGAGGCTCAGACAAGTTCAGTCACCTTTCCAGAATCACACAGCTATTATTCATCAGAGGTCAGATTCTAACTGAGGTCCTCCTGAATCCAAGTCCTATACTCTATCCACTATGTCACACTGCCTCTCTCCTCATCCTGAACTCTGAAACTATGGGACAGAACAGAGAGAAAGTTAACTTCTCTGTCTTTCTAGGAAGTCTCTGATCCTTGCCACTAGAGTAAAATCCCTTTTCTGCCGTTTGCTACCTCATTGACTTTGAATCAGTCATTTACCTTTTTTCAACCTCAGTTTCCTTAATAATGAAGTGAAGGGTTTGGGTTCTATGGCCTCTGAGATTCTTTTTAGTCCTAGGTCAATTACCCTGTGGGGCCAGTCTTGAATTTAAGTCAAAATATTTGCCTTGAAGGCCAAGAGTACAGCTGATAGGAGCAATTTCTTTTTCAACAATGTCTCATTTTCTCAATTGGATGTAAAAATAAATTTTAATACTCATTTTTTTAAATTTTGAGTTTTATTTTCTCTCCCTCCTTCCCACTTCCTCCTCGAGACAGTAAGTAATGTGATGTTACACATGTGCAACCATGCAAACATATGTCCATATTAACCATGTTGTGAAAGAAAACACAGAGAAAAAGTAAACCACACACACAAAACAAGTGGAGAATAGTGTGCTTCTATCTGCATTCAGACTCTATCAGTTCTTTCTCTGGCCGTGGATAGCATTTGTCATCCTGATAGGATCAATTTCAAACTGAAAAGAACTATAAAAGTTATTTAGTACAATCTCCTCCATTGTACAGATGAGAAAACTGAGGCCTAGAAAGGATAAGTAACTTGCCAAAGTTTGTAGAGATCGTAAGTGGCAGACTCAGGATTCCAACTCACGTCCAAACTTCAAATTCCACACTCCATTGCACATGCTGCACTCAACATGGATATGAAGGAGAAAATTTTGGAAGACTGATTTTACAAAAAAAAAAAAGTAAATAAACAAACAAACAAAAACCCACTGTCTTTTAACCATCATTGATTGAAATAGGATTTTTAAAAGTGAGTTAAAACCTGGAACGTCAAACTATTGGTGCATCCTTCCATCTTGTGGCTAAGTGTGGGAATTACATCCGTTCTTCAGACTTGGTCTTGTGATATGTTTAAAATAAAAATGACTAAAAATAAAATAAAATAAAAATGACTGTCAAGACTTTCATCAAAGCACAGAGTTGATGCAGGACATTACAGGCTTTCCTTAATCTTTGGTGATCTAATAAATGGTATGTCTCGGAAATCATGACACACTCAAACCTACTGGGTGAATGGAATTAATGGAGATCTACCAACCCATTCATAAACAAAACCCTCATTTTGATGGGCTCCAAGATCCGGGCTTCAAAGCCTCGCTTTGCCATTTACTAGCTGTATGATTTTGGAAAAAACTGATTAAGCCATTTAGAACCTCAGATTCTTCATCTGCAAAATAACGGGATTTACCTCTAAGTTTCCTTCCAAGTTCTATATCTAGGACACTATGATCTATGTGGGACAGTTAGGTGGCACAGTGGAAAGAGTATCTGGCCTGGAGTCAGGAAGACTCCACATATGGCCTCAGATACATACTATCTGTGTGACTCTGAGTAAGTCACTTAACCCTGTTTGCCTCAATTCTTCATTTGTAAAATGAGATGGAGAAGGAAACGGCCAACTGCTGCAATATCTTTGCCAAGAAAACCCCAAATGGGGTCACAAACAGTCATACTGAAATGACTGAACAGCAAAATTATCTATGCACTCAGTACCTCCCAAGGCCACCCAACAATTCTCTAAATTGGAACTTCTAATGCTATTACACTTCCTTAAAGGGGAGATGTTTGGGAATCTAGGGCACTGGAAGGTGACTAGCTACTACGCTTATGGGTTAGGTTACGTCTAAACAGGATGATCACCTCATTCTTCTAAAGGTAGAAGAAGTGACAAAAGACAAGCTGAATTGTTATTCTGAGATTCATTTTTAATGGATGCTGAATTTAAAAGGATAGGAAACTTAAAGTGGCCAAATGGCCACTTCAACCTGAAGTTCATCATAGAGAAGGAGAAAACATTTTGGTACGGTCTAACATTTCCTCTATTTTGAAAGAACAGATGTCAAAAGGGGGATGGAAAGCAGAGGGCCCCAGCGGCTGAGTATTTTGAAGAAATTGGCTCCAGAGAGATGGGACTGTCTCAAGAACTCTGAATAACATCAACAGAAATTGTTTTCATGCTGAGGAAGATGTGAGCCCCCTAATTAGGCCAAGGTTGACAGAAAAGCCTCTAAAACACATTTTAAAAGATATATACACGGAAGTATCAGTGAAACATTTTTAAAATGTGCAGATGTTGAGAAGAGGACACAGGTAAGTGCATAAATGTCGCTAGTGTTTTGTTAAATTTTACATATGCTTTATTTTTTTTAAAAGCCATACATAATAGAGATTCAGAGTTTCATATACAATCCTCTTTTCCTGTGATTGTTTGTTTGTTTGTTTTAATATGGAAATGTTTACTTTTGATGTTTATCAAAATCAAGTTCATAATTTTTTTAAAAGGTATAGAGATGATGGAAGCAATGGCAAGTAATTGAAGATCAACAGAAAAGAGGAACCTAATTTTGGAATAATTATACCAGGGCAGATCTTTTTAGAGAAGCACCATGTATATTGTGTGTGCTCAACAGAGACTGCTCAACAGACTGGTAAATGGAGAGCTGCTGTCTGAGAGAATCATCGGGTCAATGAGACGTGATCATTCCCACACTGGGATGGCAATGGCCTGAGGAACAGTCTTTTCTGTAGACGCACTCTGAAGTGGGTCACATGAGACTCACATATGGGCCAAAGTCTTTCCTTACCACTAGAAGTCTCTCAGAAGACAAGAATTCCCATGACTCATAGGCACCCAAATTAAAGTAAGGCTTCTAGAACTTGTTTTACTCACTACTCTGTAGGGACACCAGCACAGTGGTGAAGTTGACCTAACTACACACTGAATCCCTAGTGATTATCTAATAAATAGAGGATATCCTCTCTTGTCACCCCTTTACACAGCTGCTTGTCTTTGTTTGTTCCCTCTTCCAGATAACCTCCAAGGAAGGAAGGAAGGAAGGAAGGAAAGAAGGAAGGAAGGAAGGAAGGAAGGAAGGAAGGAAGGAAGGAAGGAAGGAAGGAAGGAAGGAAGGAAGGAAGGAGGGGTAAGGAGGAAGGGATGGAAGAGGAGGGGGGAAAGAAGAAAGAAAAGAAGGAGGGAGGGAGAGTAGAAGAAGGAAGGAAGGGAAGGAAGGAAAGGGAGAGAGGGAAAGAAGAAATAAAGGAAAGAGGGAAGGAACAAAGGAAGAAAGGAGGGAGGGAGGAAGGAGGAAAAGGAGAGAAACAAAGAAGGAAGGAAGGAAGGAAGGAGAGAGTGAAAGAAGGAAGGGGAAGGAGGGAAAGAAGAAATGGAGGGAAAGAAGAAATAAAGGGAGCAGGGAAAGAAGGAAAGAAGGAGGGAGGAAAGGGGAAAGGAGGAAGAGAAGGAACGAAAAGGAAGGAAGGAGGAAGGGAAGAAAGGGGAGGGAAGGAAAGAAGAAATAAAGGAAAGAAAGAATGAAGGGAAAAAGGAAGGAGGGAGGGTGGGGAAGGAGGAAGGGAAAGAAGAAAGAAAAGAAGGAGAAGTATTTATTAAGTGTCTACTATATGTCAGGTAATATGCTAAACACTTAGCACAGAGTCACGTAACTAGTATATGTAGACAACTAGATGTAGCAGACAGAATGCAGTTGGTGTCCATAAGACTTGAGTTTAAATCCTGCCTCTGACATTTACTAGCTGTGTGATCCTGGACAAGCCACGTCACCGTTCTTAGCCTCAGTTGCCATATCTGTAAAATGGGCATAATAATAGCACCTCCCACCAGAGTTGTTGTGAGGATCAAATGAGTTAATATTTATAAAATGTTTTATAAATGCTAAAGCACTAGATAAATGATAGCTATTATGATTATTTAATTGCTGATTTTTATTCATTACTAGCTATTATGATTATTAATTAGTGTTATTATTATGATTATGCTATTATGATTGCTATTATGATATGACTAGCTGTTATGATTATAAATTACTATGTGTCAGGACCTGACCCTAGGCCTTCCCGAATTCACAGCACTCTCTCCTCATCATGCATACTATCTCATAATAGGATAATAAGAGACTCTGGAAGAATTGTTTTATTTTCTGTGAGAGAAACACCATCAATCATTATACTCGTCATTATCTAAAATAGCAAATGTTCCTTTTAAACATTCTATGGAACTTAGAGTTAGCTCTCTAATTAGTAGGAAGATCTCAATATTTCTACCTACCACAGGGAAAGAGATCAAGGCCACAAGGAGGTATCAGCTCAGACTTGGACAGCATTTTTTTGACATGGTCCAAGGCTTCCATATTATTTCCAAATAGCCCAGTTAAAGTTAAAGGAAAAATAAGATTGTCCTGACCCTGATCACCTATACCCCAAATTAATATGGAAGGGAAAGTGATGTAATAATACATGCAATAGAATGGAACAACGGCCAGAAGGAATTGGAAGGCTTTAAAAGTGTTATTACTCAAAAAAAAAATTCAAGCTAACCACATTTGTTTCATTATTCTCTTTTTCTATTTTATGGTGCATATAAAATGTTCATTTTATTTCATGTTTGTGAATTTCAAAATTAAAAAATGAAATACTAAAGTAAAAGATAACAAAATGACTTTTAATTCAATATTTAATGTTTATTATAGCTGGAACTATTAATTTGAGGTCCATTTATAAATCAGAGTTTCATTCTGATGCACTAAATATGAACCTTATAGCACAGTGAGACTTCTCCTATCATCAATTGACATCATTCATTGAAGTCCAGTTCATAGACCTTGGAGTATAATTGTGTGTTGAACATGAGCAGACTGCAACACACCACACATTAGAAATTGTGAGGGAGAAATGGTGGAAAGGATATCATCAAGGAAATGGATGCCAGCAACAAAGAAAACATGTACCAGTCACTGCAAACAAGAGAGGGATAATCACGAGATAATCTGCATAGTCATTACTACTCCCCCAAAGTCAAGAGAATTCAGGGAAGGCCCTGAGCACACTAGGGGCTCCTTTGTGATACATTTAGGGGAGCCAAGGCAAGGGTGTCACAGGACGGGCAGGCCTGAGTAGGTTGTGAAAAACATCATTAGACATCATCTTCATCATCATCATCATCATCATCACCATCATCATCACCATCACCACCATCATCACCATCATCATCATCATCATCATCATCATCATCATCACTATCACCATCACCATCATCATCATCATCATCATCATCATCACCATCATCATCATCATCATCACTATCACCATCACCATCATCATCATCATCATCACGATCGTCATCCTCATCATCATCATCATCATCACTATCACCATCATCATCACCATCGTCATCACCACCATCATCACCATCACCATCATCATCATCATCATCATCATCATCATCACCATCGTCATCATCATCATCATCATCATCATCATCATCACTATCACCATCATCATCACCATCGTCATCACCACCATCATCACCATCATCATCATCATCACCATCGTCATCACCACCATCATCACCATCATCATCACTATCACCATCGTCATCACCACCACCATCATCATCATCATCATCATCATCATCACCATCATCATCACCACCATCATCATCATCATCATCATCACCATCATCATCATCACATCATCATCATCATCATCATCATCATCAATGTATGTTTTGAGATTGCAGATCCCCTAGGTATTAAAGTCTGTTTTGTATTTATTGCTCTGTGTGCATGTTTACTCCCAGTAGAACATGAGCCCCTTGAAGAATGAGTCTGGTTCATGTTTATCATTATGTTACTAGAACCTAGTGCAGCACCTAAAATGGAGTAGGTCCTTAACATTGCTTATCAAATGAATTAATGAATGAATGAGTTCCAGCACCAACACTGATACTTCCTAGCTATGTTAACTAGGGTAAATCCCTTCCCCTCAATTTCTTCATGTATAAAAGACAGTTTTAGGCTAGATGATCCCTAGCAAGTTTGTTTGTTATCTCACCTTATGGAAAATCTACTTTTCCTTAACTTCCATATGCTGTTGTTAGCTCTGCTTTCATGGGCCAAACAGGATAAGTCTTCCACATGATATTCAATTCAATAAACATTTGTTAAGGACCTGCTATGTGTCAGGCATAATACTAAGCTTTGGAGATACAAAAAGAGGCAAAAGACAGTCTGTTACTTCAAGGAGCTTACAATCTCATGTGGGAAACAGCATGCAAACAAATATATAGAAATCAAGCTATATAAAGGATAAATAGGAAAAATTGCTTGAATACTATCATGTCCCCCTAAGCCAGAGGTGGGGAACCTACGGCCTCGAGGCTCCATGTGGCTTTCTAGGTTCTCAAGCACAGCCCTTTGACTGAGTCCAAAAGTCACAGAACAAATCCCCTTAATAAAAGGATTTGTTCTGTAAAACTTGGACTCAATCAAAAGGTCACATCCAAAGACCTAGAAGGCCTTGAGACCATAAGTTCCCCACCCCTGCCCTAAGTCTTCTCTTCTACAAGTAAATGTTCTCAATACCTTTAAGCAATTCTTATATGACATTACCTTCAGGCACAACATTCTGGTTGCCTTCCTGTTTCCATATTCTTCATGTCCTTCCTAAAATATGGAACCCAATATTGAGCAAAATTCTCTAGGTTCCATTTGACTAGGGCAAAGCCCAGACTGTCATGTGACTAGTCCTAGCAGCTATGCCTGTTATAATACATCCTAAAATAAGGTCATGTTAGCTTCTTAGCTTGCTGCCCTTTTCCTGGTAGTATCAATGTGTATATGCAAAGGCAACTACTTCTAGCAAGTTGGTACTCACCACTGCATCAATGACGAATCCGCCAGTGCCACAAGTTTTACCATAATCACTGGCCATGGTGCTGAATCATTTTTGAGATGATCAATTGTATTCACTTTTGAATTTCATTTTGTTGCCATATGTTTGTCATTAATTTGTCTCATTGAATATTGTTTTAATTACCTGTCTTTCCACCATTTCTGGTAAAGACTTGGAATTTCCTTTACCCTCAGACTCCTACCTAAAATTCCTTGTACTAATATTCTGGGGCATTAATAACAGACATCTAGGAGATTACAATATGACAATTTTATATCCCCTCAAAAGCAGATCAAATATTTTTCTCAGGCTCTATCTACATTCCAAATTTCACAGGGTCATTAAGTTACCATTTGGTTATAAGTAATTCATTGTCCCACATATTTTCCCTCTACATCTTACTAGCTATGTGATCATGGACAAATCACTTAATCTTTCTGGGTTTTCAGTGTCCTCAGCTATAAAAATGTAGCTAATAACACCTCATGGGCCTATCATGGAATAAAATAAGATAATAATATACATAAATTGCATTGAAAACTATAAAGGACTATTTAAATGTCACTTTTCAGATTACCATATTGTGAAACATTTTCCTGAGGTCACATTCTACAATCTATGATTTGAAAATGTGTGGATAAAATAAAAAGAAACAGGAAAACAATTTCTACAATGACTGCCAACATTATAAAAGAAAATAAGTTTTAAAACCTTAAGAACTCTGTTCAACACAGTGAACAAAAATGACTCAAGAAGGCTGATGATAAAACATGCCTCCCACATATTTGTGTAGAGCTAATGGACTGAAGATGCAGAATGTTTTCAGATATGACCATTACAATATGACCGTCATAACAAATTTATACTTTTGCTACAAATGAAGGCTCTTGTATGCTGCAAAGTGTATTGGTAGTATGGCAAGTGAAATATGAAGTAACTGAGGAAACAAAAGTTCAAGCTTCTGAGCATTTTGATTTATTAAGCCATTCATGCCAATTGGAGAACAGGTAGGGACCAGGCCTCCTCAGCTTGGGACTGGATCCCAACTACAGGAGGAGACAGATTTTTATGTATTAAAAGAAAACAATTAACAGGATATAAGACAGCATGCAGGATTAGGTAATCTGATTTCTAATCGGAGGAAAGATGATGGATTTTTCAAGTTGGAGGGATGAGAAAACAGAAGCAATTCCCTGAAATCATGGAAGAGGGTGTCTCCCTGCCCCCAAGTGTCTATGTCCAATCAAAGGAACATGGAAACAGTGGCTGACTGACCATTACGGGGTCAGTTTTCAGATAAGACACATGAATTGCTTGAGATGTAAAATTGTGAGAAAATTGCTTGCATCAGTCTTCAGATCTGACTGGGTTTCTGGTCAGCATAACCGGGGTTTTTAGCTAAGGATCTCTAAGCAACACGTAGAGGTCATCCAGCTTCCCAGCCATGCAGGGCTACATTCGAATCATGTGATACAGTTTTCTAACAATTCCCACAAATGAATAAATTTTTCTCACAAGACATTAACTGTGTTATGCCTATAATTGAATAGATAGGGAACTAAACTAGATCCAGAATTCAGTCATGAGATGAAGTCAGTTTGGTTCACATAATTCCCTCAGAAGCTGAATGGGAAGAATGAGCGAAGATAGTAATAGTTATGGGGAAAAAAAAGAGTGTCAATAAAACACTAAAAAGTACTCAGAGGACAGCAGGAGGAAGTTCATAAGGGGAAAAGCAAACCAATGCTGGTACCACCACATTAAATATATATGTGAGTATACATATACATACCTGTATTATATATAGATACATACATCTAGATGTGTCTGCATTTACATATATTTGTATGTGTATGTTATATATATGTGCATATAAATAAATGTGGTAAATATATACATATATATTGAAAAGCTCTATGTAATAGATGTATAGTTTTGTATATTCTTCTTTTCTAGTCTTGTTTAAATGTTCATGTTTGTTGATGATTTTCTAGTTAATGATTTTTTTTAAGTCTGGAAAAAGCATCTCTGAAGCATCCACAAGTAACCTAAACATTCTAAGGCTGTTTGGGACCCAAATCATCAGTATTCTTACAGCTCTAAGTCATAAAATACTTTATTTTTAACTCTTGGAGTAGAAGTCTCTCTGCAAGAGTTGCTACACTTCCAGGTGCATCTGACTTCTTGTCCAGTGGAATCTTAAGTGGGCAATATAATTATCAGTCTCCATAAGAGTTCCAGAGAAATCTGGTGAACTTTAGGAGACTTTTAGCTTGGTTTTCCCAGGTCTTTGAGTAACCCTGTTGAGGGACACGAGCACCTCCTCCATTTGTAAATTTCATTAAGTATTCTCCTGAGACCTTTAAACCTAATCTGTACCATGAATAAAGTCTTAGTAGTTGCTGTAATACACCTGTATGTGGAGATGCAGGCCAAGGATGTCATGTAACTAGCTTCTACTTATGATACAACCACTTCTACAAAGCAGAGAAAGGAAACTCCCTAAACAACAGACTACTTGACTGAGCACCCCTATTGGCTGGGCCCAAAGCTTACTCTTTCCTTCCATCTGAAAATATGATAGATGAAATAAACAACTGATGACTATAACCATGAATGTGAATGGAATAAATTCATTTATTAATGGAGAAGTTCAGTAAAATACATTAGAAATCATAATCCAACAATAGATTGTTTACAAGAAACATCCTAGAAATATAAAGATTCATAGAGTTAAAATAAAGAGCTGGACCAAACTATATTATGCCTCAACTGGACTCAGAAAAGCAGTGTGATCTCAGATAAGGCAGCTGCAGAAATTGACTTGGTTAAAAGAGATAACAGGAAATCTTCATTATGTTTAAAAGCACCGTAAATGATGAATTACTATCAATACTTAGCATATATATACTGGAATGGCATAGCATCTAAATACTTAAAGTAAAAATTAAAAGAGTTACAGGACTAAATAGAAAGTTAAAGTAAGACAAGTGCACATTACCATGTATGTCAGTTAGTAGAGGGCATCATTCCTCCAGAACTAGTCTGACCCTTTTGTGCTGTTTGGAATGGGTAATCTGTTCACTGTTTTCACCTCTGATCTTTATTCATTCCAAATATCCTGATTTCTCAAACCAGGAAGCCTACATCATTTCTTTGAACAAACGTTCTACCTAAATTTCTCATTTGTCTTCAATTTCTCGCTTTCCTAATATTATGTTGCCTCAAAATATCCACAATGACAGAATTGCTTTTGTTTCAAGGAACATAAAAATAGTTGTTGTTCAACATCACCTTTTAAACATCCTTCTAAAATTAAATTCGTTGTCATTTGTTTCTTGGCAAATGAATATTTTATAGGCAAGTAAATGTTGAACCACAATTACAGTGGCAAACCAGCTTTCTACAGTTCAGATTGCAGATCTCATTGTCACCATAGAGGATGGTGTGGTGTTTGAACAAGGAGTATGTTCTGAATTCAAGACGAAATAGTTTTAGTATTCTCTTGCGAAATCATAGGTAATGGTGAAATCACTACAAATGTCTTACGACATAGCCTATCGAAGATCAAGCTTCCTAGGAGGCAGAAGTCCTGACCTGTCAGGGTGGGCTTTGCCAGACTTACTAAGGGATCAATTTCCTTCAGTCAAGCTGTAAATTAGGATATTTAAAATACTTTCTACTTTCACCTCAAATGTAACGAAATAGTCTTCCTTGAGTTCAAATTTGGTTTTCAGGTCAGATGCTCAGAATGATAAATGTAGAGCAAGTTTGGTGGCAGGCTGCAGTGTATTGCCCCCCCACATTCTGGATGGAAAAGAGAATGGAAGCTTCTTGAGGGCAAGAACCAGCTTTTTCTTTGTCTCACTACCATCTAGCTTGGCATGGGGTTCTTAATAAATATTGATTGATTGAATAATAAAACGAGATCTCTTAAAGTCTCTTTTTTAAAATTTTTTTAATTTAAATTTTAAAAATTAACTAATTATTTATTTAATTAACATTAAATTTAATTAATTAATTTAATTATTTAAGTAATTAAAATTTTAATTTAAATTTTTTTTAATTCGACATTTGGCCAGAAAAGTAGGAAAGGGGGAATCACTGCAGTTTCCTGCTTCAACAATGCTTGAACAGAATCTACTGGTTGATTCTCGACCGGAGCCTCCCTTAGCCACCTCCCCACCTTCACCTCCACTATCCAACATTTCTTCCATCCTCCCGTTCAAGCAGCAGCTGCCCGCCTCAGCCGCAACCACCTCCTCATCCTCTGCACCACCTCTACCATCTCCATTGCCATGACAACCTTGTCCCCCTCTCAGATGCAACAGAACTACCACCAGGACTCGGAGGCCACCATCAACCGGCAAATCAACCTGGAACTCTGCTCCTCCTATATCTACCTGTCCAGGTGTTACTACTTCCACCAAGATGATGTGGCATTGAAGAACTTTGCCAAGCATTTCCCACATCAGTCCCACGAGGAGAAGGAGTATGCCAAAAAGCTGATGAAACTCCAAAACCAGCCAGGCAGTGGGATTTTCCTGCAAGACACCAAGAAACCAGGCCGAGATGACAAGGAGAATGGGCTGAATGCAGTGAAGTGTGCTCTGCACTTGGGAAAAAAATGTCAATCAGTCATTACTAGAATTGAACAAGCTGGCAATTAACAAGAACTATTCCCATTTATGTGATTTCATCAAAACTCCCTACCTGGACGAATAGGTAAAGTCCATCAAACAACTGGGTGATTGCCTAACCAACCTGAGCAAAATGGGAGACCCCTATTCTGGCATGGTGGAATATCTTTTTGACAAGCACACACTTGGAGACAGTGACAATGAGAGCTAAGCCACACCTGGCTTTCCCCACATTTGGGGACTGTGGACCCCTACTGTCTTTCAGTGTATGCATATTTTGGTTATCTGACTTTTTCATAATCTGTACCAAAAAACTACAACCATTTATATCCCAATAAAATAACTTGGTACTGATGAAAACAAAGATAGATAGATAGATAGATAGATAGATAGATAGATAGATAGATAGATAGATGATAGATGAATGAATAAATGAATGAATGAATAAACAAATAAATCAACAATTTCCAGAGAATCTTCTTTAATGCTTGGAGATTTTACTTCAAAGGTTGAAACAAACTTAGCCAAAGATAACAAAATTTACAAAGGAAGAAGAAAGCTAAGTCTCATAAACTGAACATTGTCTTTATTCCGTCCTCTGAAAGATTCCCTGGCCTGTAGATCCAACATAAGAAAGAAAGAAAAAAAAAACTCTCAAAATATTTTTAACCTGGGATAAAATGATTTTCTTTGGTTCCCTCAAGAGAAACATTTTAAGATATGTTTTCTCTTGGTGATGGTGGCATTCCAATGGAATTCTACATGACATATACTTAGTTTCTTCTTCAGTTATGCAAGCACATGTAACACCTGCTCTGTGCCACTCATTGTACTAAGTGCTGGTAATACAAGGGCAAAAATGAAACTTTCCCTGCTCTCAAGGAGTTTCTTTTCTACTTAGAAGAAATAACATGTAATGAAATATGTAAATGCAAAGTAACTTGGGGAGGTGGTGTCGCTAATACTTGAGGTGGCAGAAGGAGATATCAGGAAAGGCATTAGACAGGAGAAGATGCTTCAGCTGGGCCTTTCATGGTGCTAGAGGTTCCAAGAGGCAGAGACAAAGCAGAGAGGCGGAAGACAGAAACACTCACTGGGAGAATGGCAAGTAGGCCAGTTTGACCAGGATGCAAGGTCACCTTTGTGACCTTGGAAAGTCATTTAACATCTCTAGAACAAATTTGCCTCATGTTTGCTCATGTAAAATGAAGTTCTGATAAACGATCACTAAAAGTACTCCCAGCTCTGAATCCCAGGATTCTGGTAAGTTTATAAAATAAGACCAGCCCTCTTGATATTTTAGCCTGTATGCAAAAGAAGGTACTTCTAAACAGATTCCAAATAGTCCAGGAAAGCTGTGATTTTTTAAAAATAATTTTATAGTTTGAGTTTTCTAAGTTTGAAATGTCGATTCATGCTTACATGATTTGGGTTTCTATTTTTTGTTTCCATGTGGAAGAACTGCTGCTGTTTGTCTCCAGAGTTTACTTAGTCTTCACGTAATAGCTTTGTTTGAATTCATTCACTCCATATTTTTTAAAGTAACAAGAGTGAGCAGCAGCAAACATGCATTTTCATCACAAGCCAGACTCAAGGCTATTTTGATCCAATCCCTCTATGGAATCTCTTTAGAATCACCCAGTGTTGCCCTGATTATGAACAATTGCAGCATTTTTCTTTTCATATTAACTGAACTCAAGATTCGGTTTAAAGCTAATCAATACGTTGCTTCAGACCGTCAGACAAAGAATATAAAGACTTAAATGACATTTGGAAAGCAATGTAAAAGCATGTCTGGAACCTCAGGTCAGTGCCCATCGCTGCATTTGGATGGACAGGACTTTCAATATGATTGAAGTTAAGCACTAGTAACATTCTGGGCCTTTCAAGGACCCTATAGCATGAACCACATCAACATTAGACAATTAATTGTGTGTTATTCTAAGAACTCACTTGTTCTCTTCTGTTCCACACAGAACCAAGTAAGGATTTAGGAAAGGTATAACCTTTGCCATGGTACCATGACTAACCTGTCTATGGCCTAGAATGATTATAAATAACTACTGGACAAATCACTCTAAAAAAACAATGGTAGAGGCTTAAATTCTACCTCAACATGTTTTAAAATCAACTGAAAAATCTGTATTATCAAATTTCAGAGACTACCACCACCTTTAGTCCAGAATTGTCTTCCTTTGATTATACTAATTGTGTTTTTTTTCCTTTTTTTCTTTGGCTGTCTTGGAGGCAGGGCAAAATCTGTACAAATAACCTGCTCTGAGGTCATATTATTGAGGTGACCTTGACTTTACAAAAATCTATACTATCTCTGCTTCTAGTAAGCCAGAAAGGCCTTGAGCGCAGACCTAATGATGCGCTCTGCATATGCTGTCTGAGGATTTGCTTACCTAAGTTCGGAGAGACTCATTCCCAGGAAGCTACAATGATTGACATTTTGGTTGCATTAATTCTCAAATTTAATCAAGTATTAGAGTGCTTGCTTTGGGGAAGAGGAATGTGGAGAGTAGCCACCCCAAATGAAATTACAGAGATCTAATGCATTGTTACTGAAGTATTCTAGAACCCAACTTACATTTTTTATCTTTCTCTTAGAAATCTTTGCATAAAATAATGACGGTCTCTAGCACACTAAATTGTTGATACTTTATTGGGGTAAGGAGGGATCTAGATCTGATTTCAGTAGTGTAGGTAACTTCTGGTGTTCCAATTCCCTCCACCAATGTCACTCAGCAGCTCCTCTGTAATCCGTACTATTCAAGAGCTGTCTAGAGGCACTGAGTGACTTGGTCCCATGGCTGGCATGGGTAAGAGGCAGGATTTAAATCCAGGTTTTCCTCATTCCCAGGCTGGCCCTGTATCTACTAACTGCCTTTCCCAAAGTAATAAGCCAACTCACTTGATCACAAGTTGCCAGGCTCTCAAACCAAGCAGGAAGATTCAGGAAGATTCATCAGGACCTGGATGGGGTGACCGTTAGGGATAATTTGAAGTGCTCCAACCTCCACCAAGAGCCAATCTTAAGAATGACATGTAAACATATAGATACATACCAAACAGGTAACAAGGTGACAGACATGAGGGGAGAAACATTAAGAACTGGGGGAAATCAGGAAAGACTATATATAAATGATAATTCTGGAGCTAACCCTTCAAGGAAAGCTGGGATTCCCATATATGAAGGTGAACCCTTTCCAGCTGCTGTGCGATGCGGCTCTCCTATGCAGTGTGCTAGCTCCCCCTCTATTTAGAAGGTAAGCTTCCCTAAAACAAGGACTACCTCATTTCTCTGTCTGCAGCCCCAGTACTTAACACAATGCCTGACACACATTCACCTATTTTCTTCCTCTGTATTTTATTACTCCATCTCTACCTAACAGCTTTCTATTCCCAGAACACTGTATTTTTCCCTTTCAACTGTCAATAAAGACATGTGCCTGGCATTCATTCTGTGGTCTCTCATCTTTTAGAACACCAAGATGGAGTGGTATTCTGACAGGGGCACAAAGAGACAGTATCTAAAGATTATGATCTCCCCCCAAAATCAAAATCAAAGCTAACCAGCTCATTTTTTCTCCTGCAAGCTGCAACAGTTTTTAGCCTTGAATACAGCACATATCCTAGAGTTCATTCCAGATTGCTTTGGCCTCATAAAATAGCTACTTAGTATGCTAGACAGATTGCCACACCTAGAGTCAGGAAGATCAGAGTTCAAATGTGGCCTGAGACATTTACCAGCTGTGTGGCCCTGGGCCAGTCATTTAAACTCTCTTTGCCTCAGTTTTCTCATCTGTAATATGGGGATAATAACAGCACATACTTCCCAGGGTTGTTTTGAGGATCAAATGAGATACTAATTGTAGAGTGCTTGGCATGGTGCCTGGCACATAACTAGTACCATATAAACAAGTACTTAGCTATTCATATATTATTATTACAAGTAATGAAAGTCATTCTTAAGAACTTCTGTAGATAGTATTAGATGCCATATTTGGAAGTTTCTCTGGAGAATATTTTTATCTTAGCTGTATTTGTGATCAGGTGGATCTCTTAATATCAACATACACCCCAAAATTAAGTTACAACTTCTCCTTAAAGGAATATATTCCTAACCAAATTGTTATGTTTGCAGAAAAGCCCTCCTGCAGCTTCTTCAATGAAAATATTGAAACTAAACAAATCAGAATGGCTGTTATGTTTCCTTGGGGATGATAGCTTCTGCTATTAATGGATCCATCCATCCAGCCTTTCCCATCATCTTTGGGAAACATTTAACAGTAAGTGAAATGCAGGTTTGATTAGCTTTATTGGCATGCTTTCTTCTTTTTCTTCTTCTTCTTCTTCTTCTTCTTCTTCTTCTTTTTCTTCTTCTTCTTCTTCTTTTTTGCTATGGGGAATGGCTCTCTAGATAGGAAGGGAAGGAGGGAAATATTTGGAAATAAAGGTGATAAAAAAATATAGGATATGTTAATTTTAAACTTTAATTAAATTAAATTAAATCTTTAAAATTTGGGATTAACAAATGATATTAATTTGACCATCATTGAAACTTTTTGTCTACAGAGACCAGGCAAGACTAATTTCGCTCTATCTGAAAAGAGTAAATAGTACACTGGAGAGCTCCCAATCAGTTACTAGCCAATGCCTGAGGAAGAGTCACATCCACAGCAGTCTATTGTACAGTCTTGGATGGACTTGGTTAGCTATCCCATCACTGGAGGGCTGGCTCTACTCTGTCGCCTTGACACCAAAGCTACATCAATATTCCATGAACTTGAGCAGTGATATTGACAAAGGCTACCCCAAACCATCCTTGCTTTCGTGAACAGGGAGAACGGCATTTAACATTTCATAACAAGTGAGATCAGGGAGTGGAATGTTCAAAATATTATGCCTGTGGTAGAAATACCAGGATGGATAGCAGATTCAGAGGTCTTCTTAGGTCAATGCATATTAATCTATTTTTATGTCATGGACCTTTTTGGCAAGGTCTATGGAACTCTTCCCAGGGAAAAACAAAAGTTTTTAAATGTGTAAAATAAATCCATAGGATAATAAAGTTGACTATATTAAAATACAGTTAGCAAAATATTTAAATAAAATTTCAGTGATGCCAAGTTGAGAACTTCTAGATTAGATAAAGATAGATAACAATAGTAATTTTTGTGCTACAGGCAAATTCAGTTGATCTGGAGGTAGAGTGGTGGGTACAGGTTTAGAGAATGATTTAATCATGTCAGAAGACAGCGCTTCTCATCCTCCACAAAATCTAACCTATTATTTGGAAGGGACCAGAGGGCACAGAATTAAGTCCTGAAAGGAGAGGCATGGTGATTGTTCCCTGAAAGCAGTCAGAAGTCACAGGGCAGCATCAACTTCAGACAGGAAACATGCCCTCCAGATGTTAGCATCCATAGGTGCAAGCTAATCTTTCTCATGATGATTTCAGCTCTAGATATAGGGATATTATTCAATGACCTTATTCTAGACAAATGTCATTCATGAGCATATGTTAAGTATGGCTATAACAACTGGCTTCAAAATCCTCTTTTGAAAGAAGCATATATTAGTCTTTTAATGTAGAGGATGCTGTAAACAGAGAAATGTTAATCCCCTACAAGTTGATGTGATCAATACTTTAATAAATCTATTATCTCACTAATTCTGGTGCTTTCTAGAGTGGTGCAGATCATAGTCTTTCCATGATGCCTCATCCTGTTCTTAAATCTTCTATCAAAGGTTTATTCAATGTGCTGAAGGTCGTTCTTTTGATGTTGTATGTGTGCTGGCTCAACATTTGGGCTATCCATTAGCATTGTGAAAAAGCACAAAAGAAAAGCAAATATAAGGTCTTCAGCAAGTATAAAAGTTGAAAGGATTACAAACAGAGCTGGAATGAACCACATACACAATCTAATAACCCCCTCATTTTTCAAATGAGGAAACTAAGTCCTAGAAAGTGACTTGTCCAAAGTCACATTTGGCAAAGCCAAGATTTTAAACTAGGTCTCTGACTCCAAACCCAGAGTTTTTATGTCAAATATTTCATTATACCATGTGAATGGAGTACCTACCCCTCTTATTCCCATAAAAAGGAGGCACAATGGGGAAAAGAAGTGGCTTTGCCTTCAGAAGACTTTCATTCAGTCATTTAGTTAATGGTTTTGAGGGCTTTGCCCTCGGAAGACTACCTCTGTTATTTACTACCTGTGAGACCTTGGGCAAGTCACTTCACCTCTCCTGGCTTATATTTCCTCACATGACTAGATGATCTTTCATCTCCTTCTCAACTCTAAATATAGGATCCAATAATCCTATGTACACAGAAGAACCAAAACCTTAGCACTTTTTAAAATTCTTCTTTTATTAATTCAATACACATTTATTAAATACCTGTTATATGTAATATACTGTGTTTTGTATATATTAAAATGCTCATTCCACTACAATGAATGCAGAGAATGATAAGAATAGCTGGTGTACACACACACACACACACACACACACACACACACACACACATATATGTGTGTGTGTATGTATGTATGTATATACTTTTTGGTGAGGCACTAGGGGTTAAGTAACTTGCCCATAGTCACATAGCTAGTGAGTGTTATGTGTCTGAGGCCAGATTTGAACTCAGGTCCTCCTGACTTCAGAGTCAGTACTCTATCCACTGAGCCACCTAGCTGCCCCTATATAATTTATTTTTAAGATGTATTAAGCACTTTCTGACCGTCCCTTATCTCACTTGATCCTCATAGTTCTGAAAAACATCTACTACACTCTTGGTGTCCCCATTTACAGATGAGGCAGCTCAGACACAAAGAAGGGGAATGATCTTCCCAGAATCACACAATTCTTCAAGGCTAGAAGTTAAATTCAAACCAGGTCTTCTGATGCCAAATCCAGTGGAGTTTTTTCCACTATATCATGAATTTTCTCAAATAATAGAGATAACAGGGAAAGTATTTTGAAGTCATATCAGGTTTATATATTTATTCCTTGAAATTGACTTGGGAAATATTGATGGGAAATAATTTATGCTTTTTTATGCAAGCTACATCCTTTTCCAAAGGATGACTTTAAATATGTACTATTTTTAGATTTTTAAAAACAATGATGAAATTACAATAATGTCCCAAGTCAAGACGTATGCACTAACATCTTAGGCGCAATTTCCTTCATTTGTTTTTTCTTTTCCTAGCAGGTAAATTTTCTAATTCACACAACAGGTAGGATGGTGAAGGGGGAAGGGAAATAAGAGCTATCTTCAAGGATTTTCAAGGCTGTCACATGGAAGAGGCATCAGTCTTGTTCTATTTTGTGCCAGAGGGCAGAACCAGAGAAGTGAACAGCAGTTGAAAAGAGGTGCAAATTTTGGCTTGATTTCAGGGGAAAAAATCCTAACAACTGAATCTATCCTGAAGTAGAGTAGGCTGCCTCAGGCAGTAGGAAGCTCTGACTCTTTGGACTGTTCCAGAAAGAGCTATGTGCCCGCTTGTTGGACATTCTGCAATATGCATCTCTACCTATCTGTTACTTGGGCTAGTTGGCCTTTGAGATCTCACCTTACTGTGAGATATTGTGAAGATTGTATCTTAGTACTTATTTTGACATTAGATTTCTGGCCAAATGATATAATAGAAATAATTGCAAAAGAATTAATAGGAAGTCAGAGAAAAAAAAAAAAGACTGTTTTTCTTTGCTTAAGGGATTATTTTATGGGGTAGCAAGAGAAATCTTACAACCAAGAATCACCTACCCAGCAAAACTGAGTGTAATCCTTCAGGGGAGAAGATGGTCACTCGGTGAAACAGAGGACTTTCAAGCATTCTTGATGAAAAGAGCAGAGCTGAATAGAAAATTTGACTTTCAAATACAAGACTCAAGTGGAACATGAAGAGGTAAACAGGAAAGAGAAATCATAAGAGACTTATTAAGGTTGAACTGTTTACATTCCTACGTGGAAAGATGATATTTATAACTCATGAGACCTTTGTCAGCATTAGGGTAGTTGGAAGGGAAAAAATTATATGTATGTGGATAGAGATAGATAGATAGATAGATAGATAGATAGATAGATAGATAGAGGGCACAGGGTGAGTTGAAGATGAAAGGGTCATACCCTGGAGAATAAAATTAAGGGGTGAGAGAGGATTATACTGGGAGAAGGAGAAAGGGAGAAGTAGAAGGGGGTAAATTATCTCACAAAAAACAGAAAAGAAAAGACTCTTACAGGGGAGCAGAAACAGGAGAAAGTGAGAGGGAATAAGTGAATTTTATTCTCATAGGATTTGATTTAAGCAGGGTGGGTATGGAAATCTGTCTTACCCTACAGGAAAATAGGGGGAGAAGGGGACAAAAGAGCAGGGGATGATAGAGAGGAGGGCAGATTGGGAAAAGGGATAATCAGAAGCAAACACTTCTAAGGAGGGACAGGGTCAAAAGACAGAATAGAACAAATGGGGGGCGGGATAGGATTAAGGGAAACAGGGTTAGTTTTTCACATGACTACCATGGAAGTCTTTTGCATAACTGCACATGTATAACCTGTATTGAGTTGCTTGCCTTCTCAATGAGGGTGGGTGGGGAGGGAGGAAGGAGAAAATTTGTAACCCAAAGTTTTAAAAACACGTTTAAAAAAATGTTTTCACATGTAACTGGGAAATAAGAAATACAGGAAATGGGGTACAGAAATCTATCCTGCCCTGCAGGAGAGTAGAAGGGGAAGGGGATAAGAGAAGGAGGAGAGAGACAGAAGGGAGGGCAGACTAGGGGAAGGGATATTCAGAATGCATGCCATTTTGGAGTGGGGGAGGGGCGAGATGGGGTAAAAATTTGGAACTCAAAATCTTGCGGAAGCAAATGTTGAAAACTAAAACTAAATAAATTTTAAAAAAGAGAAATTTTTAACAATGAGGCTAAGCTATATGACATTTAAAGCCATGTTGTATCAGGAGAGTGTTCACTATTATCCATTTCAAATAATTAACAGTTTAAAGCAAGAGTAAAAATCTTGGTCTTCTTAAAATCATTTCTTCTAATAGTCTTCTCTTTCCATATACTTTTTTCCCCTGGGGAGATGTCATAATGCAGACAATGGCTGTTACAGGGGAAAATTTAAAATACATGAAATGCAGAGAGCTTGGGACTACAACCTGCCCTTGGCATTTCTATTGAGAAATATTTATTTTATTATATATTAATACGTTGTATGACCATGTGCTGTATCCTATATAATGAAATTTTATATAAAGCAAGTCAGCATTAATGAAGCATGTATTATGTATAAGGCACCACTATAGACACAGGGGATACAAAAACAAAAGCAAAACTGCCCTTCCACTCAAGAAGCTTATGTTCTATTAGGAGAGATGTCTGTGCTACACACAAAATATATACAGAAAAAAATTTAGTGCATAGGATTCTTTAGTATATCTGTGATCTCATCAACATGATTACTACTTTCCATAATGCAGATTACAGATTACTTTTGAAACAGATGTTGCCCATGGTTGCCACATGGCAAGGATACCAGATGTTTGTTGGCTGAGTTGATTTGTGTTCTCTTTTGATCTCTGTTTTAATGACTTATTTATGCAGATTAAACTTCCTTGGGAAATGGCAGGACTCTATATTTTATCTGTTCCTTTATCCATTTCTCATTTTGTTGTTATGAACAGCTTATTTAAATAAGTCAAGTTGGAATTTCTCACTTGGGTGACACATATAATTTTCATTATTTTTTTTCTAATTCAGTCTTGCTTTTTATCTTTGTTTTAGCAAGCTAGTGGTTAACAAAATAGAAAATCTTATAGAGATGAGGAGGGAGTGAATTGCAGAGAAACAGGATAGTTATATGAATGAAGGAAAGTCATTGGATCAAATTTCTCAGATAAAACTTGGTATAATAGACAACTAATAGATATGTGTAAGAGAACCAAAAGCCATATCTGTTGACCAAAAGTCAAAGGATATAAACAGACAGTTCTCAGAAGAATAACAAATTTTTAATAACATATGAAAAAATAGTCTAAATCACTAATAATAAGAGAAATGTACATCAAAACAACCCTGTTTTACCACGTCCCCAACAAACTTGTAAAAAAATTTTTTTAATTGGAATAGTCAATTTAAGAGGGATTGTGGCAAGATAGGCACACTAGTACATTGTTGGTAGAGCTGTGAATTTGACCATTTTGGAAAGCAATTTGGAGTTAGGCAAGTGACTAAAATATTCATGTCCTTGGATGCAAAGATTCCCCTTCTAGAAATATATCCCAAAAAGGTCATTGGGCAGAAGAAAGTCCCATATATGCCCCCCAAATTAGCAGCCCCTTTCGTAGTAGCAAAGCACTGGAAACAAAGTATATGCCTACTGATTGGGGAATGGTTTGGACAAATTGTGGTGGAATGTTACTAGGCTATAAGAAATAGCAAATATGATGACTAAAGAGAAGCATGCAAAGACTTATATGAATTGATAAAGAATGAAGTCAGCAGAACCAAGAAAGCAAAATACATAATATCCATAACAATATCAATGGAAAGGATAACCACAAAAAAATTAAACATGAATGTTGCAAAATTACAAAGAATAAGCATGGGCCAAAGAAGAGATATGAGAAGATAAGCCCACTCTACTCCTTTGCAGAGGTAGAAAGTTCTCAGGAGTGGAAAGTCCTCATTGTATATAGTTTCAAACATTTTTGAGGAATTGATTGGTTTTGATGATTTTTTTTCTCTTCCTCTTCTTTTTTCTTTCTTTAAAAATGCTTCGTTGTATAAGATGACTCAATGAGAGGGGAAAGGGAGGAATATTGGGAGAAATTTTGGTGATATAAAAATAAAGATCAATAAAAAATATTTTTTAAATGACATGGAGAAGAGAGTAGCAATAGTAGCTAAATGATACAGGAAAGATTGAGAATTTTTTTTATTATTTTTAGGATTCAGAAACCAGAGCATATTTACAGGCAAATGAGAAGGAGCCAGAGAAGAGGGAGTGACTGCTGATCTGTGATGGAGAAAGATGAGAAAATGATAATAACAATAACAAAATAATAAGCATATCTATATCATGTTAAAGTTAGCAAGTGTTTTACGTTTCTTATCATTGTATAAATGGAATCAAGTCTTCAGGTGAAGGAGCAATTCTTAGCAAGGCTTTAAGGATATCTCCTCTGTGAAGACAGGGAAAGAAGAGAGAGTTGCTACCATAGAAAGTGCTGCTATGAATAAAGTGGTGTATGTGGACCCTCTGTTTTGTTATCAATCTTCTCGATGTGGAATCCCTGGGACAAAGGTACCACTATTTTAGATATTTTCTTTACACAATTCCAGATTGCTTTCCAAAGTTGTATGAATTCTGAGCTCCACGAACAATGCATTAGTTAGTGTACCTATCTTTCCACAAACCCTTCAATATTGGCTTTTCTCATCTTTTGTTATCTTTGCCAATTTGCTAGGTGTGAAGTGGATTCTCAGGGTTGTTTTGATTTGTATTTCTCTTATTATTCATGATTTAGAGCACCCTTTCACAATTGTCAATAATTTCAAATTCTTTCTAAAGTTGTAGTTTCATGTCCTTTCACCATTTATCTGTGGGGGAATGTGTTTTGGTCTTAGTCATTTTTGTTAGTTGTTTATATAAAATGAAGGATATTTGATGTGAAGATTTTTTCTCAGTCGACCTTTTCCACGCTTAACCTAGATGCATTAATTTTCTTTCGTACAATGTCTTTTCTATTTCACATATTTTAATTACTTCTTACTAAGAAGTAATTTGTTCATAAGAACTTCCCCTTGTTCATTCATTAATTTATTAGTTCATTTTGGCCTCCTCCATCAGTAGGGGGAGTTATTCTTTTGAGACATTAGCTAACCACCACATTTCTCTTGATTTTCATCCTTCCTGAGAGATACTGGCTTTTGTGGTTTCAAAAGCATGCTGAGGCTTGTAACACTTTTATAACCTTTCAGAAACTTCCTTTGAGGTCCAAGTATTTGTGGATGCAGGTGTGTCTATGAAATCTGAATTTTATTTGATGACTGTGATCTCTCAAGATATAGATTAATTCTAAGGGGAAAAGTTGGCCCTAACTGTTAACTTCAATAGTTAGGTGTAAGTCATAGCTGTAAGCAAATGAGAACCAGGCCTTGTAGGTTTCCAGCATAAACAATGGCCTGCAATACCCATGACAATTAGGAGTTCTTTAGCATATAGACGCTTCATGGATTCAACATTTTCCCAGATTAAAGTGATGAAGGTTTTTATGGGGGTCAGAAGATATTTCCTATTAAGGAGGAAGGAATAAACCCAGAGGAAGGCTCCCAGCATGATAGAGAATCATAGCATCATAGGCATAGCACCATGCAGCCCCACACCTTCATGTTGGATAAGAGGAACCTTAATCTCAGAAAGGTTAAGTCACCTGCTGGTGGTCACACAGTTGCCAAGTGCAGAACTGAAATTCAAACCCAGGCTCTCTGACTCCAAATACAGGTCATTTCATGTAATCCAACAGACTGATTTTGCCATCAATGTGGGTATGTTTCAAGCCTAATAAGGAAAAGGTTGCATAAGCTAGCAGATAGAAAAGTGGCCTTGAAGCCAGTAAGCCATGTATATGTGACCCTGAACAAGGCACTTAACCTGGCATGGCCACAAAGAACTCTCTAAGGCTAAGTGGTAGAAAAGCTGCTGCTGACTCACCCTAGTAGAAGGGGCTGACTCACCTGAGAGTTCCCTAGAGCATTTAAACCATAGGTCCCATCCCTTTCCCCATACCAACAAGGAAAATGCCTAGCAAAAATGGTCGGACACATAAACTATGAAAGAATATGTTACCAAAATCCCATTGCTAAAAGCAGCTTTGGATTATAAGAGACAAAATGGTAGTGGCTTCAACAAAGCTGACTGAATTGGTCACTAAGGCCAATCTTTCAATTAGTTACCAGGCTTTTGTTTAAGCATGCATGCCACTGGCATGCTCCAAAATTCAAAACACTGACCAAAATGTGTGAATTATTCTATTATCTGGGATATGTAAAATCTCAGTATTAGAGGAATTAGTCACCTGGTCTAACCCTCAGCCACCAAGACTCCCATACAACACAGGTCTAACAATAAGACTGCCCCTCCCCACCGAGTGACTCATTAAAATCCACTGTCTCTTCCTTACCTCAAGGATTAAATACAAACTGTGCTGTTGACCATTCTTCATGAGTCTTTCCGGTCTTATTGCTAGTTACTCCTCTCTCCATGGACTATACAGTCTATTTATAGTGGCCTCCTTATTATTCCTCACACAGAACAATCCCTCTGCCTACTCTGTCCCTTTGCACTAGCCATTCCCTACGCCGGGATTATTTTTGGAGACTGTTTTGCTTCCTGGAATTCTTTGTTTCCTTCAAGACGAGCAGTGAAGTCTTCTGCATAGGGCCTTCCCTGGTTCTTTCTGGCCCAGCTATTAGTGCCTTCTCCCCAAGGTTACCTGATATCTGTATTGGAGGTGTTTTGTATATTCCCTTATATGTACTCATTGTCTTTCCAGTTAAAATATGAGCTCCCTGAAGGAAGGGATTGTTTCATTTCCATCTTTGTATCTGGTGTAGACAGAGTGACTGGCTCATACTAGGTACTTAATAATTGCTTGTTGATTGATTGGTTGGTCCATGAGAAGTGGCCATCCAGCCCTCCTTGAAGACCCACAGTGATGGAAAACTCAGTGCCTCCCACAGTGGCCAATGAAGGATCTGTATTTGATCAAAAAGTAAGGGATTGAGTTAGAGTAGCAACAAACTTGATATGCCCTTTTCTAAGGAACACTACTTAACCTAACCCATATTTGGGAATGTAGACAGTGACAGGAGGCTGCAAGATGTAGATAAAGCATGCAAAACTTAGAGTCTGAGGGCAGCTAGGTGGTGCAGTGGATAGAGCACTGGCCCTGGATTCGGGAGGACCTGAGTTCAGATCCAGCCTCAGACACATAACACTTACTAGCTGTGTGACCTTGGGCAGGTCACTTAGACACATTGCCTAGCCAAAAAAAAAAAAACTTGGAGTCTGGGGACCTAATTTTGAATCTTGGTTTTGCTCCTTATTCACCTGGGTAATCTTAGCCAATTCACTTAACCTTTCTGGGATTCAAATTCCACTTATCTAAAATGAAGGTGGTGGGACTAGATTACCTCTAAGGTCCTTTGAAGTAACTAGATGATGTAGTGGATAGAACACTAGTCCTGGAATCAGGAAGATCTGAGTCCAAATCCTGCCTCAGACACTTACTTATTGGGTGATCCTTGACAAGTCACTTAGCCTCTGCATTCCTCAGTTTCCTCAACTCCAAAATACATATAGTAATTGCATTTACCTCCCAGGGTTATTATGAGAATCAACTGCAATATTATTTTTAAAGTGCTTAACACAGTTCCTGGCACATAGTGGGTGTTAAATAAATGCTTGCTTCCTTCCTTTCTTCTCTTTTATCTGATGAATTTGTATTGAGTAACTGGAGCTGAGCATCCTTGGACCAGACCTGACATCAAAGGTAGAAGGGAATCTTCTCCAATATTTTTTCTTCCCAATTCTTATCTAAGATAGATCTTGGTTTGATGATTGGCTTTACCAATGAGATTGGTCATTTTACACGAATTCAAGGTGTATGTGGATTTCCTTTCTTTTCACTCAAATACATCAAATACATGTAGTAAAGTTACAATGGGCAGACCCATAGGCAGACCAGTAGGGAGACCTAGATTAAGCCACAATATAAAACTGTCAATGAGAAAGATGAAGAAGCAGCTAAACTCCTAATGTTTGTGATAAAGTTTAATGGAAATTAATGGGACCATTCATAGGTAGCTAGAGGATTAGAGAGCAGAATGAAAAACTATATAAAGAAAGCATGATGGGAAATAATCTAACAATCAGAATGAAACAGCAAAATCAGAAAATATACTAAGGTTAAAAAACATATACATTCATATATTATTTGGAAACACCATAAAGTAAAGAAATTCCCACCATCATTTTCTCAAGACAAACAAAATCACACAATGTCAAAGTTGGAAGAGAGCTCAGAGACTATCTGGTCCAATTCATGCTTGAGTAAGAAACCTCTCTATGAAATAGAACAGAGAAAGACAATGGAAAAAAATATTAGCTTTGGATCCAGAGGACCTGATTTATATCCCAATTGTTCTACTTACTTTGTGGTCTTGGGCAAGTCACTTTACTTTTTCATTTTCCTTCTCTGTAAAATGGGAAAGCTGGAGCAGATGACATCAGAAGTTTCTCCCTCAAAATCCAGAATCCTCTTATCCTTTGTCCAACAAGAAGAAAAGGAAGAGAGAAGGCAAAAGCTGCACATTTTCCTGAATCTGTTTTATATTCTTTTCTGCCTTCCACAAAAGGCAACCATTTCAGAGCAATTTCATTTACTACAGGAAAAAAAGGACTTTCATAGAGTTGGACACGATACCATGAGGATGCTTTCTGGAACATCAAATGGTTATTGACTTCCAAGTGTGTGCTCAGAGTCACGGTACTGTGAACATAAACCACTGCTTCCTATCACTAATGTCTCACCTTATGGTGTTTTGGGCTGTGTTTAGCTACAAAATGACAGATGGCATTGGTGCACCACTTGCTTACAATGATCAGAGCTGAGCATTAGAAAGATTAACCTGGCAGTGGTGTGTAAGACAGATTGGAGGGGGAAAGATCAGAGGCATGGAAACTGGTTAAGAGGCTCTCTGTTGTCCAAGGGAAAGATAATGACGGCCTGACTAAGGGGGATGGGGGGGTGAAAATGAAAAGGAAGGAACAGATGTGAGACATTCAGCAAAGGTAGGATTGAAATGACTCAACTCTGGCAAGTGAAGAGGGTAATTCAAAGGCAACTCTAAGGTTTCAAGGGTGAATCACTAGGAAGAGAATGGTTTTATTAAGAAAAACAAGGATGTGTCAAGAGGAGAAGGAACAAGTTTGGAGTAAGAGATAATTGTTGCGGTTTTGAATAAGTTGAATTTAAGTTGGTGGGGAGGAATAGATGTGTGTATGTTATGTTATGTATGTATGTACACATATGGATATAAATACATATGTGTGTATACTCACATACACATGTACATATATATTTTATATCCGCATGCACATCTATATACATACACAAACATATGTACATACATATATGTGTATATAGAGAAAGAGAGGAGAGGAGAGGAGAGGAGAGGAGAGGAGAGGAGAGGAGAGGAGAGGAGAGGAGAGGAGAGGAGAGGAGAGGAGAGGAGAGGAGAGGAGAGGAGAGGAGAGGAGAGGAGAGAGAAAATGAGCATCCTCATAAAGATAATAGTTGAAGCCAAGGTAGTGAATGGCATTCCTAAAGGAAGAATCCTCCTTGGGAAGGAGGCAAACAGGGAAGACAGAAGGTCTGAGAATGAACTTGAGAAGTGCCAAAAAAGATGGGGATCAGAGGGAGGACTTCCATATCACACCCATCATATTGGCAAAGTCAACAACAACAACAAAAATATGCCAATTGTTGAAGGGGCTATAGGAAAACCAATCAACCAATCAATAAACATTTATTAAGTGCCTACTTTGTGCCAGGTACTTTGCTAAGCACTTTACAATTTTTATTTCATTTTATCCTCACAATAGCCCTGTGAAGAAAGTACTATTATTATTCCCATTTTAGAGATCTGGAAGGTGAGGCAGAAAGAGGTTAAATAACTTGCCCAGGGTCACATAGCTAGTAAGTGTCTGAAGGCAAATTTAAACTCAGGTCTTCCTGACTCCAGGCCTGGCATGCAGTGCACTGTGGTACCCCCTCTGCAGGAGCTTCAAATTAGCCATTCTGGAAATCAGTTTGAAACCATGACCCAAAAATTATTAAATTGCACATTCCTTGATATGTCATGCTAGACCTATAACCAAAAAGAGAGTAAAGAAAAGGGAAAGGGTCATAAGTGCATAAAAATATTTATAGCATTTTTGCAGTGTCCAAGAACTTGAAACCATGAATTGGGGAATGGTTGAATAAATTGTAGTGTATGCATGTAATTGTATACTATTGTGCTGTAAGAAAGGAAGAGTATGGTTTCAGAGAAACCTGGGAAGACTTGTGCGAACTGATACAGAGTGAAGTGAGCAGAAACAGAAAAACAATTTTTATAATAACGATATTGTAAAAGCAAACAATTCTGAAAGACTTAAAAATTCTGATCAATGCAGTGATTAACAGGATTCCAGAGAATTATTAAGGAAGGAAGCTTCCTACTTCCTGACCAAGAGGTAATAAATTACACATGTAAAATGAGGCAGTTTTTTTGTTTGTTTGTTTGATACAGCCATCATGAGCATCTGGGCACTTAGGTGGTAATGGAGCACTGGGCTTGGAACCACAAAGATTCATTTTCATAAATTCAAACAGTCTCAGACACCTAGTAGCTGTGTGGCCCTGGATAAGTCACTTAACACTGTTTGCCTCAGTTTCCTCATCTGTAAAATGAGCTTTGATATGTGGCCAACAGTGGAGTCATGAGTGTAAATTGGGTGACCACACAGACTAACATCTCTCTTGCAGGGTGTGTGAACAAACATGTACTCATTCTGACAGGCTTGACCATTCCAACCTGCTCTCACACTGGAAGGTCTAGATACTCCAAGAAGAACTACCACCCAGAGTTGCATTCAAATTCTCTGGGTGTGCTAGAAAGAGTAACCCTTTTGTGAGGGAATCTATTCCTCCTACTCACTAACTTAGTGCTCAATCATACACAGATACATTTCCATTTACAAAAAAAAATAACTACTCAAAATGATGATACTTTTAGACCTGAAACAATCATTTATTTAGCAGTAAGTATGGGCAGCTACTTCACTTTGCTATTTGTCTTTCATTCTCAACGATGACCATGACATCAAGGAGGTAATGCCATGACATGCAAGTGAATTGGATGTAAGTGAGGGAGGACTGTGCAAAGTCACCAGCCTCACTTTCTCCTCCAGAGCCATCTGGTTCCAATGGCCACATATAGATCAGAACAACTGGAGATGGCCCAAGACGGGCAGCTAAGTGGTGCAGTGGATAGGATGCCAGACTTGAAGTCAGGAAGAACAATCATCTTCCTAAGTTCAAACCTGGCCTCAGATATTTGCTAGCAGTATGACCCTGGACAAGTCACTTAACCTTCTTTGGTTCAGTTTTCTCCTCTGCCAAATGAGCTACAGAAGGAAATGACAAACCACTACAGTATCTCTGCCAAGAAAACACCAAATGGGGTCACAGAGAGTTGGACATGACTGAAAATAACTCAACAACAAAAGACCAAAAAAGTGATTATCCTATCACAGGTACTTTTATATTAAAACAAATCACACATGTTCCTAGATCATATTCTGCAATATCTGTAGGGGAAGAGTGGGCACACACTTCTAGAAACTTTCCAAGGAGACATACAAGTGAGGAAAACCCATGAGCTCAAGCTAACTCACAGTTCTACAAACTCTAAACTTCCTTGTCCTCTCCAGACTCAAAAGCTGCTGCTAAAAATCCCTTGCTGAGAAGATATTTCTTCTGCCAAGCTGAGTTGATTCTACACCATGCTTAACCAACATACCCCACTGACATCAAAGCCAATGTAGTTAACCCTAATTCTCAGCTTCTAAGCCTTCCCTCTGCTTTCCTCTGGTTTATTCAGTGGCATGTATTACTGCCAGCTGATGCAGTTCTGAAATGTGGCCTTTCCTCAATCTCCCTTCTCCTTTCTTGATCAATCAGTAAGCATTTGTTAAGCAGTTACTACATGCTGGGCACTGTGCTAAGCACTGAGGATAAAAAAAAGAGGCAAAATTCCATCCACAACCAAAGAAAGAATTGGAATTGGAATGCAGATCAAATCATACTATTTGCTATTTTTTTCTCTTCTGTTGAGTTTTGTTTCCTCTTTCTGGTGGTTCCTCCTATTGATTCTAATTCTTAGTTACAACATCACTAATGTGAAAATATGTTAAATAGAAATGTATATGTATAGCCTATATCAGATTGTGCACCATCTTGGGGAGGATGGTTGGGAAGAAGGGGGAGAAAAATTTTAAACTTAGAAGCATATGGAAGTGATTGTTGATAAATCAAAATAATTAATTTTAAAAAATAGAAAATAAAAAAGAGACAAAAATAGTCCTTGCCCCCAAGACACTTACAATCTAATGAGTAAGACAAAATGCAAACACATATACAAAGCAAGCTTTATAAAAGATAAATAAGAAATAATTAACAGAGGGTAAGCAAGGTTGGGGGAGGCTTGAGTAAAAGAAGGGATTTTCATTAGGAAAGCTAGGGAAGTCAGTAATTGAAGCAGAAGAGAGAAAGGCTTCCAGGCAAAAGGAACAGCCACAAAAAATGCCTGGAGCCAAGAGCTAGGAGGCTCGTGTCACTGGATCACAGAGTACATGTAGGGAAGTTGGGTGTAAGAAGACTAGAAAGGTAGGAAGAAGGTAGGTTATGAAGGGCTTTGAATGCTAAACAGGACATTTTATATGTGATCCTAGAGGCAACAGGGAAGCCACTGGAGTCTACTTAGCAGGAGGGTTAGGGTAAGGGTCAGAACTGTGCTTTAGGAAAATCATAGTAGTGGTTGAATGGAGGAGGAAATGGAGTGGGGAGACCTTGAGGCAGGCAGACCCACCAGCGGCTATTGCAATAGTCGAGGCTTTCTCCCCTCTCTACAAACTATCCCATCTAAGCTTATTGTTAGTAGCTAATTCTCATCTTCAGCCTGTAAGATAATTGTATGGGTCCCATAATCAGAGAATAATTCTGGTGTCCATGGCTTTCCATTATACCATAACCTGTCACATTCAAAATGAAGAAGTGAATCAGTGCCCTGAGTCAGCATAACTCGAAAATTCTCTTGTGAGTAGACCTATGCATGAGATAATTACCAAGGCAGACAGCTCAGGGGGGAAAAAAAACAAACAAACCTGCTTCCTATGAAAATGCAAAATCCTGTTTCCTCCTTATTTTTTCATTGCAGATTCCGTTGACATGTGGATTGATTATTCTAATGCAGATTTATAAAAATGTGAAAGTGGACATTTGGATAAATGTTCATTAGGTTTTCTTGATCAAAGCTCATTTAAAGTTATGATAAAATCTGTGTGTTTATTTTCAAGGATTTGGTATTCTCTCCTCTTTTAAATGCCTTGAAAAATGATCCCTCAATACCATAGAAATAATGTTGCCTTCAGCATGATTCTCCTTTGTGCTTATTTGGTCCCTTCTAATTATTCTTCCTGTTTTTTTCTTCCATATTTTAGTTTCTACTTCTTTATCTAGCACAACAAAAACTGGGTGTTTAGAATCCAAAAGTGGTAGCTGTATTGCTATTGATACAGAAAATAGTTTGTGCGGATATCTTGACAGACTTTTCTCTGCTTTTCATCTGTTTGTCATTTTACTTCTGATTTCATCCTTAAAAGCTCTTGGAATGATCTAACAAAGTTTAATTTCTGTCCAAACTTTCTATAAATTTGTTTTCCCCTCTATGTCTTCTCACTGTTTTATGGAACAATACTGCCCCATAATCTTCTACAAGTTTTCTTCATAGGATTTTACAAAGTAGATTATATCCTAAGCCAATGTTGTTCTTTGTTTTCTAGATATGTGGTTTTTCTTGCTCTTTTGGATTTCTCGTTGGGGTAATTGACTTACAATAGATAGATTTCTTCATGAAAGAAAGACATCTTTGTTGATATCTGTTCTTTTGTCCATTGCTCATTTTTTAGTGTCAGTAGCTTTTAGTTTTAGTTTGAAGTTCTTTTAATTGCTTCGGATTTTTATGCTTTGAATTTGGTTTTGATTTGGATCTTTATTCTAATACACCAAAGATCTGACAATTACACAGACAGCTGATTCAGAAATGACTCCAAGTAGCCTAGCTTTTCCTATCTGTTAAGATAAAATCAGTTTCATTTTTCATATGCTATTCCATACCAGTGTCTCCTCATTCTATAAAAAAAAAGTATTCATTATATACTTGTGAAGTTTCTGTGCATTCCTCAAATCTCTGGCCTCTTTCATTTCTTACGCCTGAGCTAACAGTCTCCAAAATACTTTCTTTTTTATTTTATTGGTAGTACATCTACAAACACTTAGAGGTGTTTATAATATTTGTTAAATTTTATAGTATTTATATTTATAAATTAATATGCATAATATTTATAAGTAATTGGAATTTTTAAACCAAGATTCCCTCACAACCACCCAGTATTTTAATCTCCATTTTACAGATTTATGATTTAAAATGCTGTGCTTTTTTCTAGTGTTTTGTTCATATTGAGTTCCCATAATTGTAGCAATTTCTAGAGTGAGCTTTGCCTAGAGTGACATACAGTAATGGAGCCCTGTCACAGCAAAGATTTATTTGTCCCTAGCTTATTTTGGACAAGTCACTTAAGCTGTCTCAACACAACAGATGATCTCTTTGCCAGGACTCAAGCATCACATACCTTACTGAATATGCTGCTATACTGCTAGATACTATAAACTATAGGAAAGTACTGCCAGTGACCCAACAAGCTATGTTTGAAAAAATTGGTAGTCACTTATTAGAAACTTAAAACACAGGTTCGGTCCATAGACCATAGCATAAAGTGGGAATAAATGCCCAGGTTAGCCCACTGAAGCCTGGCTAGTATACAATGTCTCAACTATTTCTCTAACACTTCAAGATTCAGTGATTTTATCTGTGTAGGTTGCCCCCCCCACCCCAACACATATTGCAACCCCTCTTTAACTTATCAAAAGATCCTCAAGAGTTTCTTTCTCTGAAAATTCATAAGAACTTAGTCAAACTTGTCTTTGGACAGCAGACATAAAATCCATTCATTGGGCTCAAGACTGAACCTACTGGCATAACATTTTTTTCATTCATGAAATATTTATTTAACACCTAATATATTTCTGACACATACAAAAAGATAGTGGTGAATAACAGAATCACAATATATGAAAGTTGGAAAGGATGTCATGGTTTTTGAGACTCCAAGAAAGTATCAGAGGCAGATCTTAGCAGAAGTTTCTTACTTTATAAGTTAAGTAAAACGTCCTGTGCGTTCATAAAGAGCAGGCCCAATTCTATCAGCTGAATCCCATGAGCGTCTTGTTCACTGGTTCTTTGCCCCTCTATGGAGTTAATCCAATGAAATTTCCAAAATAAGTCTTACAGATAGCTTGAATCCATTTCCCGAAATGGGGATGAAAAGGCCTCCCAGCTCCTACCTAGAAATTCAGTGTATAAGGTGAAACGGGTGTAGGACAACTCTTATTTCACCTTTCATAAGTAGCAGAAGATGCCAAGTACTTATCAGGGGAATACAGAAACATGAAGCACTCAAGAGGCCAGTCAGCTCTCGCAGAAAGAACTTCACTTGGAGTTGCTGTTTGAGAGTTAGATGGTAATGCATAGAGCACCTGTCCTGGAGTCAAGAAGAACTGAGTTCAAAACCTGCCTCTGATACTAACTATATGATCCTAGACAAGTCACTTAACCCATCTCAGCCATAGTTTCTTCATCTGTAATGTGTGGATTATGATAGCATTGATTTCTCAGAATGGTTGTCATGGTCAAATAAGAACTTATATAAAGTTCATTGTAAACCTTAAAATGCTATATAAAACTCTGGGTTTTTTGTTGTTATAATAATTTTGTGTTATTCCACTGAGCCCCTCTTTCCCACAGAGTACTACATAGACTCCCCAAGACTCAGACCATGCTGTGGTAACCCCCCATGTTAGAAATATAATTCAGAGCTTGTTCAAGAAGCAAACCCATTCTTATCGCAACTGAACTGTCTACACCCTTGCCGGCTTTGCTCTCCAAGCAGGATACTTTACAAAAACCATTTGACTTTCCTTCCTTTTTCTCTAAAGAGTTTAATAAACAAGAAAGTGCCTCTTACAAGGTCCCTAAATTCTTGAATTTAGGAAGTCTCTAACTTGTGATTCCCTGCCAAGACAAGTCTCAAAGCTGGTCCTGCCCAGGAAATCTCCCTGGTATGGTCAGAAAGCTAGATTCCAGGTTCACACCACTTAGGGAATGAAAAGGCTCCCCTCAACTATAAGAGGCTATCTTCTGTGCCTTTGGCTTGTTGGGTGCTTATTAAGAACACTATTGAAAGACCAAAAACAGTCAATGAGAGCTCAATGTGCATGTTAACAGCTATGAGTATGTGACCCCTGAATGGACCCTTAGGCCTCATGCAAACAGATGTCTAAAATTTCCATGTGCTTCTGCTCTAACTTTCCATCACTGCCTGTAGGGCAAGCAGACATTCACATTCACATCTACTTCAAATATCCACATTCCCATTTCCAAGTAAAACCCCCATTGCTCAGGTTTGTATACTAGCACTGAATGCCAAGATAGTCTTTTCTAGTAGATAAAGATGAATCAGAAAGCAGATTTCAAGGTCAAACTCACTTCTACCAAGGGAAGTTGGCCAAGTCATTTTTTTTTACCACCATTAACTCCATGAATAAAAAGGGAAGAGTTTTCCTTGCTGTTTGTTTCCCTGAGCGTTAATGGTGCCAGTATTCAGAAAATGGGGATTTAACAATGCTAAATGATCTTATTATGGAGACCCTACCAATCAGTAAAAAGAACTGCCTTCTGCCTCCTTTGAAAGTTCCATTGCTTTGAGGTAATTATACATAAAAAGATATTTTAGAAATTCAGAATCACAGCAAGACACTATCCCTGGAATCACTGACTGACTCCAGGCAACTCAAGTGGTATTTCTTTTTCTTTGGGTTAGTGGCTGATTGCCAATACATCTGTCAACAGATTCTGCTCTGTGCAGTATGTAATTTTATGAAAGGTATAAAGCCCAGCACATTCTTTGGGATGTTCAGTCCCATAAAAAGTAAGGTATCATTATTTCTAAATATTGCAGTCATCCTTTTTCATCAATCAGAAACTTCCCTCATTTTTGTCTAGAGGAGAATGTGTTATTGACACCTGATGCACTGCTGACAGATGTAATGAATGGGACAGCTAAGAATGCACTCAATGGGAGTGAAGCTCTTGCCCCAAGAAAACATAAAAAATCAATGCCATTGAAGAATTCCAGAAGCCAATGACTTAGGTTCAAATGATCCCAGCTATTTTTCTGCAGGAGCTTGAGACCAACCTTAGTCTATCCCCTGACTTCTCAGGTATCATGTACTCACAGCTCCTGACACGCATATTGCTCACTCATTGGCTATTTCTGGTCTTTGAATAGTGTTCTTAGCAACCATCCTACAAGCCAAAGGCACAAAAAATAGTAAATGTAACAAAGGGAATCAACATTTTTAGCTATGTTTTTATAAACACAGAGATTTTTTTCTGAGAATCCTTCCATCTTACCCCACACTTACACTTTCAAAAAATAATTTTTACTTCTCTGGTGATTTAGAGACTGGATCTTTTTTAACATGATTTTTCCTCATGGAATTTTTAGCCATGAAAATGGGGGCTCATACATTGTATGATTATTTCTGACACCAACTTGGTATGTTTTTCAAGATGTCTGCATGAGGGAGATACAGGTATTGTATTGGGTAGTATGGTGGGATTAGAATCACGAAGATTTCCACTCCTGCCTTTGATATTTACTAGCTTCATGACCATAGTGAAGTCAATTAACTTCTCTCAACCTCAGGTCACTCTCTAAGTGATTATAAGTTATGCATGTTTGAGATTGGCTTCAAAGGAGAGAATTCTCACACCCAAGTTATTGATATGTTGACATCTACACAAGAGAAAAAATAGATATCAGCTTCATCCTTAGTTTATAAAATGGGTTTAGGAGTTGTTTTCAACTACAGCACGGGAAAATGTTGTGCTTAACTAGAGGGGTAGGAAAGCACTTCATAAGTATAAAAAGGGTAAGTAGAAGTGTTAAAGTATAGTCGTCTATCAGATAAACAATGATTCCTACAAAGATTTCAGTTGTATAACATTCCTACCACACACACACACACACACACACACACACATACACACACACACACACACATCTCTTACAAAAGTTTATTTCACTAGTTGTTACTAAGCACCTACTATGTGTCTGGCACCATGGTAGGCACTGAGAAGACAAAGAAAAAAAAATGAAACCTGCCATCAAAGTTTACATTCTGTCAGGGAACAACACATATGTATTTAAGCAGATATGCAATATATAAAAAGTAAATACAATGTGATTTGAGAAGGGAAGGCATGCTAACAGCTGAGAAAATCAGGAATGGCCCCCAAAGGAGGTGATACTTGAAGGAAGCTAGGTGGTCTAAGAAGTAGAAGGAAGCAAGGAAGGCATTTGCAACTGACAAATGGCCAAAAGATTTAAACAGGCTTTGTTTTTTGTTTGTTTGTTTTTCTTTTTGCCTGGGCAATGGGGTTAAGTGTCTTACCCAGGGTCACTCAGCTACTGTCAGGTGTCTGAGACCGGATTTGAGCTTAGGTCTTCCTGATCCCATGACCAGTGCTCTATCCACTGCAGCACCTACCTGCCCCGTAAACAGGTAGTTTTTAAAGGAAGAAGTCAATGCTGTCAATAGTTCTATTTTTCAAATGCTCCAAATAACTTCTAATTTTAAAAATGCAAATTAACTCAGGCTCTACCTCACATGAATCAAATTGGCAATGCTGGAAAAAATGAAAAATGACTAATGTCAGAGGGGCTGTGGGGCATAATAATCCACTACTGGAAGACTTGTACATTGACAGAGCCATTATGAATATACCTATGCCCTGTTTAGTAACTTTGGAGGAATAGTTACAATGTATGTATCCTTGAATCCACCAATACCTTTACTAGATGCATGCCCCCAATGTGATCAAACAAAGGAAAAGGACTCATAGGTACAAAAATATTTCTAGCAGCTCTTTTTAAAAATAAATAAGAACTGGAAGCTAAGAGAGTGTTCATTAGTTGGGAAGAATGGTTAAACAAATGATAGTATTTGAATGGAATTGGATGGTATTATACCATAAAATGATGAAGATGTGTTCAGCACAACTTGGTAAGATTTACATGAACTGATTCAGAGTGAAGGGAGAAGATACAGATAATAATTTATACAATGGCAACAGCACCATGAAACTAGCAACTTTGAAAATTTTAAAAACTCTGATTAATACAATGACCAACCCCGATTCCAGAGAACTGATAATGAATAATGCTACCCACCAATGACAAAGGTGATGGGCTCCAGGTGCAAAATGAGAAAAATTTGTCAGGACATTGTTTTCTTAATTATGCATATCTCTTTAATGCATCTGTTTTGGTTTTGTGTTTTTTTTCCCAGTTTGGGAAGTGAGATAGAAAGGAGAGAAAGTTATTTTTGTTCATTTGAAAAAAAGCAAAAATCTAGGGTTTTTTGTTTTTATTTTTTAAAGGAAGGTATGCAATGCAGGCCCTGAGGGACAGTTGTCAGGCTTCTGGCTTCATTTAGTGTTCTGTAGCCCTCAAGAGTACTTAGGCATTTTCAGAATCTCAGAGTTGCGGGAATTCATGGATCTATAGCCTAACCCACACCTGAAAAAAAGAACCCCTTCTACCATGTGCTTACCACATGGTCATTCATTCTTTCCTGGAAGATATCAAATAGGGAAAAGCCACCCCAATGAGGCAGGCAGTCCTTGCACTTTTGGGGACAACTCACATTAATGGAAACCTTTTCCTTAGCTTTCAATCAGCCTTTCTGCAGCTTTCACCTATCATGCTTAATTCCCTCTTTCAAAGCCAAACAGCGCAAGTCTAATCTCAATTTTATAGAATAGTCCTTCAAATACTAAAACGCTCAAATATGCTCAAACATGTCCTGCCTCAAGCTTCCCTTCTCCAAGCTCTGCATCCCTGCTTTCTTCAGTCTTTACATGACAAGGACTCAGGGTCCTTCAGCATTATAGCTGCTCTCTCTTACTGCTCTCCATTTTATCAAAGCTTTTTTTTCCCCTAAAATACTGCCCTCCAAACTGACCACAGTGCTCCAGGTATGTTCTGACCAAAGAAAGATTAAGATAAAAATTATTTTAAAAGCCCAAGGTTGACTCTTTTGCCTCCCACATGTTCCGGTTGTAGGCAACAGGTATAAGGCTTGGTGTGATTGCCCAGAATGTGAGCAGTAGCAGGCTATCTGTTGCAATCTCGTTTGTATATGGATGGGAAATGATTCTCCTCCTCCTGATCCTGGTGCCAGTGCTAAATTTGACAGAAATGTATGAAACCACGGCACTGCCTGTGTTTGTTAACAAAGATAAAAAGAGGGGCAGCCAGGTGGTGCAGTGGATGGAGCACTGGCCCTGGAGGCAGGAGGGCCTGAGTTCAAACCTGGCCTCAGACACATAACACTTACTAGCTGTGTGATTCTGGGCAAGTCATTTAACCCCAATTGCTTCTCGAAAAAAGAGAGAGAGAACTCATCCAAGTTGGAAAGGTAAACTGAGGGCCAGTTGGGGGTGGGGGCTCTGATAACCACTCTTTGGGGGTCTCATACTTAATAATGGCTTACACTTGCCCTTCTTAGGGCTAAAGTAATCTACCATCTACTCCTCTAGCTCTTCCCTCTACAAAAAATGATTAATTTATTTTCAAGAGGTGTGTGGATTGGGGCATTTATCCAATCAAATTACCTCCAAATTCCTAGTGAAACTGATGAAATCCTGCCTCTGTTTGAATATAATATATATTTTAGTAAACAGCAGTAGTATGTTGGTAAGTCATTTCAGTCACGTCTGCCTCTTTGTGATCCCATTTGGGGTTTTCTTGGCTGATATACTAACATTGTTTCCTTCTCCAGCTTATTTATTCTATAGATAAGGAACTGAGGCAACCATAGTTAAGTGACTTGCCCAGGATCACACAGCTAGTATGTGTCTGACCTAACCCAGCCCAGTGTTCTATCCACTGTGCCACCTACCATATGACCTTGGCATAGTGGGGTTTTTGAGAGAAGCAGGCACACATGTGGGAAAGCTGCTCACAGTTGGTTTTTCCTCTTAATAAACAATCAATTAGCAAATAAAAATACTTAGTGATAAAAACCTCATACATAATACAAGATACACACACACACACACACACACACACACACACACACACAGATCTGCCTACTGATTAGAGTAAATCAATATCCTAACCTCTTTAAATCTTCTCCCTCTCTTCCACCCCACCACAGGTTTAGAATTGATCTGGTCCCAGGAGTTCTAAGACATGTAAAATGTGAGCTGGTTTTAGTTTTCCTTTGTCCCTTTAGAATCCTGACTCATTAGATGAAGAGACAGAAATTCTGGAGGAACTCTGACCCTGGGACTCATGAACAGGGCATGAACTGAGAATCCAAGTGAGCCCTGGATCTCAAGGGACTGGAAGTCAGGACCTGGTATAGTCTAGAACTCCCAAGGATGGTCCTCTTCCCAGTCTGGCTCTTGGCCATCGGATTCAGGAAAGGATCTTTCTGACAATGTTTGCCTTCAGCACACACATCATGGGAACAGAGTGGGAGAATTCAGGAGCTGACCTCGGCAAGAAGACATGCCAGGAGCACAAGTTCTAGTGTTCCTTTTACATTGACCTTGACCTCCCTTACGACTCCCTCACCGTAGTTGACTCTTCTTCGCTTCAATTCCCTACTCCCAATCCTAATCTTCCTTCCCAAAGCATGATGAAAGAGGGGAAGGCAGAATGAGAGGAAACACATGCAATAATCAAACAATGAACAAGTGCTTGTTAAGCTCCTACTATGTGACAGGTAATCTTCTAGGCTCTGGACATATGAAGACAAAAATGAAACAGTACCAGCCCAGGAAGCTTACATCCTATTGGGCAAACATCATGTGCACATATAAATGAATATAAAACATTTACACAACATAAGCAGACCACCTAAGTTCAGAGAGGCTTCTGAAGGTGGGCCACCAGGTGTTTTGTTTTGTTTTACCACAAAAAGGAAAGACATATTGCCAAGAGATAGAGGCTGTGATCTGGAGTGATTAAATTACAAATATTTAAAGTACAGAATTATAGGTAGCATAAAGCCTGGAGCCCCTACATGCCCTCATTATTCTAAGTTAAGTCAATGACTTCTCCAATCCGAGGCAGCATGGACTGAGGAGAGAGGACAGGGCACTGGACCAGAGTCAAGATGACCTGGTTTCAAATCCTGCCTTAGATACTTATTAGCTATATGACCCTAGGCAAATCAGATCTCTCTGGTTCTCAATGTACTCATCCACAGAATGAAGGGTTTGGGCTCCATGTTACTCTAAGCTCTCTTCCAGACCTAAATCTAAAAGTCTATAATTTTATGACCTTTCTCACTGGGTCAGTGGCAGAACAGCACTTTGGGAGCCTTAAAGTTCTACAGAAATGTGTTATAATTAATTAGCATGGTATTCTTAAGTATTACATTAATATTAATAGCTCAAATTTCTATGACGATTTGAGATTAAAAAAAAAACCTTTGTGTACATTACCTCATTGGATTCACACAGTAGCCGGGAAAATATAGGCATTATTGTTATCCTCTTTTTAAAGAGAAGAAAACTGTGGCTCTGAGAGGTTAGGTTATTTCCTAAGCATCACATGGAGAGTATTTATAATAGGATTGAATGAACAGGAAGTCAAATGTGTGACCTGCAGAAGTCTGAGTTGCCTAGCCTCTTGATCTTATTCTTCGTGAGAGCAGAGATTATGCCCTGTCTTTCTCCCTCACCCTGGTCTTAGCATGATGATTTTTATACATAGTAGGAGCTTAATAAATGGTTGTTGAATTAATTAATTAATTAATTGATTGATTGGTGGCTTTGTTCCCTGGACCAACTGTGAATATTTGCACATGCCCTCCCTGACTGATCCCACTCACATACCCTGATAACTCATTATTTCCTGGTGATGGTGCTGAGCCAATCACTGTCATGAATTCATCCCTGTCTTTCTATCCAGTTTTTTCTATCAACTGCCACCCTCCCTCTAACGTAAAGATTCTGTACCTTCTTCTTTAGAGACAAGTGTATCTCCCAACTCTGAGTCTGGCATAGTTCCTGGCCTGGGTTCTTGCATGTGACTCTACTTTGTAGCCCATCTTGCTTGCATTCCACCCATTCATTCATCCACCTGAATTCCTGAACTCCTCTCCCATCTGTGTCCCAAATTCCTCCCCCTTGGTCTTCAGAAAGAAGCTTGAATCATAATGGTAGGCATCATGCTGAACAATTATATTTATCATTCCATCCACAGAAACTTAAAAAAACTACCATACCTATTTCATTAAAAATAGCATTGATGCATTGCCTCTTATTTGAGAAATAACATTAGTTTAACCCACTAGAATTCTCTTTAGAAAACATTGAGTTTTGCACTGTTGAATAATAACTCATGCAGTGTTTTTAAAGTCTTATTCTTAAGATATTTCATCATTAGTCATTTATAATTATTATGATTCATTTTTCTATTTATGTTTCTTTCCTCTCTTGGGAATTATTGTCCTCCAGGAAGGAATAAAAAGTTCTAAGACATTTTACCTGCATGAATCTATGGCACAGATTATGACTTGAGATGTTTTCAAGTTTGGTTGTTCATTAAATTTTTGGACCTTATATGTCATGATAGTCTCACATTTATAGAATTATTTTCTCAGAACAAATTTGCGAGCTAAAATAATGACATATTTATAACTGGAAGAAGGACCTTAGCAGTCATGGTAGTTTGCAAAGCTGGATGGAAGGAATTTCATCTACGAGAAGAAGACAGAGAGGTCTGGACTGTCCATGAAAACACAGGTCTTTGAACTATGGAAACATCTACCTCATATATTCTTGTATAAACCAAGGATATCTAGCACTTAGTACTAATGCATTTTTAAGATATCCTTAAACTTTCCAACCACAAACTTGGATTGCCCTCCTTTCTCATTCTCAGAATCCCAGTCTTCCTTCAAGGCTTAGCTCAGGTGGCCCCTCCTACATGAGGCCTTCCCTGATTCCCTGCTTTCTCCCCATTCTTCTCTCCCTCTCTCTCTCTCTCTCTCTCTCTCTCTCTCTCTCTCTCTCTCTCTCTCTCTCTGTCTGTCTGTCTCTCTCTGTGTGTCTCTCTCTGTCTCTGTCTCTCCCTTCCAAATGACTATCTACTTCTTTCTGTATTTGAATGATGTAGTCAGGTTTGTTGCATTAGTGAAGTTCAAAATAATAAGACTTATTTTTTTTAATAAATGCTCCCCAGCTTCTAAGGGTAGAGTCAGGGTGGTGAAGTGAAAAAAGCACTCAGTCAAGCTTTCCCAACATTCCTCTTCAAACAACTTTAAAATAACGCCTAAAATCAAGCTGTGGAGTGGCAGAGCCAACAAAAGGACAGAGAGAAATATTCTTCAGCCCAAGACAGCTTAGAAGGTTGGAAGAAGAGATCGACTGTGGGAGTAGTCCCAGAGTCCATGGAGATGAATCACCAATGGCTGACTCAGCAGTAGTAACAGAAGCAGGAACAGCTTTGGTAGCTCTTAAGTCTGAGATGGTAAGGGGACCTAGCAACTGGTCAGAGAGTACAGGGGACCCCTGGGCTAGCCCTGGATGCAGAACCAGATGCTGTTTGGCAGCTTCATTGCCTATAGTCACTTCTGGGTCATATTTCAAGGGCAGAAAGAAGAACTTTCAGGTCAGGAGGGAATAGGAGCCCTGAGCAGCAGTATCACTTTTGATACAGAGGGATCAATGACCCTGAGGAACAGTTTCAATTGCAATCCCAAAGGAGCAGGGCTTCTGAGGAGCAGTATCCTTACTGGTCCCAAGGGATTGGGGACCCTGAGGAACAGTTTCAATTGCAATCCCAAAGGAGCAGGGCTTCTGAGGAGCAGTATCCTTACTGGTCCCAAGGGATTGGGGACCCTGAGGAACAGTTTCAATTGCAATCCCAAGGACTCAGGGGCCCTTCCTAGATAAGAACCAGAATACAGACCAAAAGAGCAATGACAGCACCTCTCCCCAGATCACACCGCCTCAGAAACATATAGTGAACATCTAAGGCTGGATTTGAACTCAGGTCTTCTTGACTCTAGGCTCAGCAATGTACCACATCTAAAAATTATGTAATTCTATTCAGTTGATACACCCTGGATGTTTTTTTTTTATTGGAGGCATATTTTCTGTTACAGAAATGCCAAAAAGAAAGCTCAAATCCTTGGGATCTGTTATGCCTTCACCCAGGTGCTTATCTACTTTACTTATTCAGCGGGGTTTCAATTTGGAGCCTTTCTCACCTAGATAAGACTAATGACCCTGAAGGGTATTTTCATAGAAATCATAGAAGTGTATCAATACCATAAGTCTGTCATGTCAAACCCCCTTGAAGATGATCCACTGACATAGGGTCATCACTTAAGTCACCTATAAAAAGGCAAAGATCTTAAAAATATCATGGTTTAACATGGATAAACAATGTGGTTTGGGAGAGAATGCTAACATTTAGAAGAGGGAGACCAGAGTCATATTCCCAAATGGGCCATGCTCTACTTCTGTTCATTTATTGGTAGAGATACTAAAGCAATTGATTCCTAAAGGTTTTTTTTTCCTTTTAAAGAAATATAACTTGGCTCCAAAGGAGATATTTTGAAGAATCGTGATGGAAAACTTGTGCATTGCTTGAGACTCCTTCAAAAAATCTAACTGTACCCTAAACCTCAGAAAGTGGCTAAAATGGGGAGGGGGGAAGAACAGGAAATGTCAGAGGAAAGGTGTATGAACGTACCTTTGGTGGAACCATGAATTGGTTCTACCCATTCCATATATCAAGTTACATTTTTATGTAAGAAAAGTGATGAAATTGTTCATAGACTTACCCAGCAATCTCACTATTGGGTATAAACCCAGAGAGGTCAAGGACAGAAACAAAGACCCAACATACAAAAAATATTACTGAGCAGCGCTTTTTGTAGTAACAAAGAAATGGAGAAAAGTAGGTGCCAATCACTTGGAATATAGCTGAATAAACTGTGGTGGAAACATTTAAAGTAATATTATTGTACACTAAGAAATTATAAATATGAGGAATTCTGAGAATTGTGGGAGGAATTGTATGAACTGATACACAGTAAAATAAGCAGAGACAAAAGAACAGCATACGCAATTACCACAACAAGGTTAAGTGAAAATATCACTAACAGGAGGAGAAACTCAAACTAAAAAGCCAGTTGTTTTCCCTGGAATGAGATGCTTACCTTCTCTCAACAGAGAGATGGGGGCTCCTGGGATGAAGTGGTACATATACACCATCAGACAGAATCACCACAGTATAGAAGTTCTTAAACTTTTTTAGCACGGTAGACCCCATTGGCAGTCTGGTGAAGGAAATAGACCCCTTTTCAGAACAATGTTTTTAAAGGCATAAAGTAAAACAGGCAGGATTATAAAGGAAATATATTGACATAGAGTTATCGATTTTTTAAAGTTCATGAGCCCCAGGTTAAGAACACTTAGTGAGAACCCAAAAAGAGTGAAGAGGCTAAAAGGAGGCATTTCCAGAAATGGTTGGGATATGAAAACAAAAGACATTAATAAAGCTTTTTAAAATATGATCGTGCCCCATCCTTCCAAAATTGTTGTGAGGATCAAATGCGATAATAATGATTAAGAGCTTAGCACAGTACCTGGTACATTGTAAGTGCTATCGAAATGTGGGCTATTATATTTTATTTGCAGAGTTAGGGGACTGTGGGTATGAAACAATGAAAATAATGACATCATTTTTACATACATTGATTACTTTTGTTGATTTTTTAAAATTTTCTGTTGTAAGAGATGGCTCTCTAGGAATGGGGATGGGAAAGGATACACTGGGAAATATGGATGATGAAACTATTGAACTTGGAAGTAAATATTCTCCCATGATGTTCTCTGGTTGTAGCATGTAATACCATGATCTTGGAAACATTAAGATCACGAGTAATTCAAGAGACAATGGAAACATGCACAGTGACCATAGCAAGACACTTACGTGACAAGAATATGAGACAACAACTAGATAACCCAACTTAGTCTGTCCTCAGTGGTATGCCCAATGGTACTCCCAAGACATGAAAAGAAGTGGAGGAAGGAGTCCAAAGCATTGGGTAGATCTCCTATGAAGCAGGACTTCTTAAACTTTCTCCACTAGTGACCCCTCTTCATGTTTTGCCGGTGTTTGTTGGCACTGCATGGCCTGAGGGCATGTGCAGTGCAAAGTGTGTATGCTGTGTGTTCAGAATCATGGCTGCAGTAAAGTTGCATGATGCAACATGGGCAAGCACTGCCAGAAACACCTTGAATTCATTATGCATTTGATTTTTAATTGATTTTTAGTCATTGTGCATTCAGAAACCTTTTACTGTTGCCAAATTTTTCACAAACCCATATGGAGTCATGACCCACAGTTTAAGAAGTATTTCAAAAACACTAGTAGGAAAACATGCATGAATTCCATAGGTCAAGAAGGTATGGAAGAGTTGCGGCCTGTGTCAGTGAAGGGAAGACTCCCACCAATGAAACTGTGAATCCAGCAAGTGGCTAACTGATTCAGGATATGAATTCAATCCAAAATAAAAGAATCATTTCTTTTTTATTTATTTTTAGGCAATTGGGGTTAAGTGACTTGCCCAGGGTCACACAGCTAGTAAGTGTTAAGTGCTTGGTCTGAGGCCAGATTTGAAATCAGGTCCTCCTGACTTCAGGGTCAGTGCTCTATCCACTGCATCACCTAGCTGCCCTTAAAAGGACCATTTCTAAAATGTTTTGAACAGTGGAAACATGAGTGGGAGTCTTCAAAGGTAGGCAGATGTCTTTGAAGAGGATGACACTTACCTGGGTATACAATTTGTATTGTGAAATTAAAAGATCAGTGACTTTCTGTGACACTTCATATTCTTCCAATGCAGTTATAGTCCTGCAACTCTATAGACAGAATATCTGTGATATGAGTAACAAAAATCTGTGACATCTTGGTAAGGCTTAGCTGTCCCACTCAGAGAGGTGATTAAATTACATTTGATTCATACTTCTAATGTCAGCAAGTATTTACAAATTCAATTCAATTACATAAGCACTTATTAATTACTTGTGCCAAGCACTGTCCTAGACACTGGAGATATAAAGACCAAAACAAAACAAAATGAGTCATTGCTCTCAAAGTGCTTACAAATATCCTACAAATATTTTATTCCATTTCAGTGATTGTGTGAATGTTAGAGGAGAGCAGACACTATGGTTGTCTGCTAACTTCCAGTTTTTCAAAGCATGTCCATGTCCATTATCTCATTCCAGCCTAACAACAATCTTTTCAGGTAATCAGGACAAATATCATCACTCCCATTCTACAGATGAGGAAAATGAGGCTCAAAGAGATTAAGTTAAAAGACAGATTAGTTTAGTAGACAGAGAACTGAATTTGGAGACAAGACAAGGGTTTAATTACTCGGTCTGACACTTATTAGCTGTGTAGCCCTGACTGAAAAAAAAATAATCAGGATAATAAAAGTATCCAGAGCTGTTGGGAGGGTGAGATGAGACAATGTGTGAATCAGTGTATTGTAGTTATTATTAATAACAATGGCAGTCATTTCTGTAGTCTTTGAAGGTATGCAAAACACTTTATATACCTTATCTATTTGACAATATATGATAAGGAACAAGTCACTTCACCTATCCTTGCTTCTGCAAAATGTCAGGCACAAGATTTTACTCCCTGCTTGGAAGGGATGTTGTGAAAAAAGCTCTTTCCCGACTTTAAAGCTTTGTGGAAATGTTGACTGTTGTTATTATATGATTTGTCCAAAGCCCCACAGCCAATCAAGGACAAGCCCGGATCTTCTGGCCCTTGAGTTCCATGTTCTTTTCACTACATTATACTATCTCTCTGTTAGTAACAAACCGTACTGCTGCAGATGTCTCATGTTATGATTTCATTAGAACAGCAGAGGATCTTATTCTAATTCAGACTGATTTAATCCCACCAGTATTTTGTCTCTTTTTTAATTTTATTTTTAGTCAGGAAAAACCTGCCTTATCTCCCTCCCAGCTACAATTAAGAAAGAACAAAATAAAACCTGTCACAAACATATACAGTCAAGCAAAACAAATTTCTATATTGTCCATGTCCAAAAAAAGACATCCCTCAATCTGCACTCCATCAGCTATTTGACAGAGGTGGCTAGTAAGTCATGGTCATTGCACTGATCAGCGTTCCTATTTTGTTACCAAAAGTTTGTTTTATAATATTGTTATTTTATAAATTGTTTCCTTGCTCTGCTCACTCTACTCTGTATCATCTCATACAAGTCTCCCCAGGTTTCTCTAAAACTATCACCTTCATCATTTCTCTCAGCATGGTAGTGTTTCATCACATTCATATGTATTGTTCAGCCATTCTCCAGTTGATGGATGCCCCCTTCTATTTCAAATTCTTTGCTACCACAAAACAATTGTTAATATTTTTGTACATCCTTCATGTTTTCTTCCTTCAGGATTAGTGACTCTCTCTTCATCTAACTTCCCTTTTATTCCCTCCTCTCCTGTCTCCCCTTTCCTTCCTGTTTTTCCATTGGGTGGATGGGTTTCCCCATAACCAATTATGCATATATGTATTCTTCCCTCTTTAATCAGTTCAGATGAGATTGAGTGTTAAGGGTTGTTCATTCTCCCCACTTTTTCCTGCTTGTTTGTACAGAGTTCTACTTGATCATCATGATTATTTGAAATAATTTTCTCCATCCTTCTTCTCCCCCAACACTATTAGATCACTTCTTTTCCATCATTCAGTTAAGATAATCAAACATAAGAAAAATACTCCCAGGCTTTCTGTATAATTAGACTCCCTCTATAATGTTGTTGATGATAAAATTCTGAGGAAACACAAGTATAGTCTCTCCATATTATAAGAAAAACAGTTTATCCTTATTTAGTCTCTAATGATTGGTCACTCGTATATACCTTTTTATTTTACTCTTGACTCCTGTTTTTGTGCTTCAAGTTTCTAAGCAGCTCTGGTCTTTTTATTATGAATGCTTAGAAGTCCCTTATTACATTAAAAATACAGTTGGTTTTTTTTTTCACCATGGGATTATATTTAGTTTTGCTGGGTAAATTATCCTTGATTGTAAGCCTATATCCTTTGCCTTCTGAAATATTATATTCAAAGTCCTCTGCTCCTAAATTTTTATGCTCTTAACTGGTTCCTTGACTATTGAATTATTTCTTTCTTGCTGCTTGCAATAATTTTTCTTTGACCTGGATTTTGACTATAATGTTCCTAAGAGTATTTTTGGATTTCTTTCAGGAGGTGAGTGGTTGAAACTTTCTATTTCTACTTTATCCTCTAGTTCTTAAATCTGGGCAGTTTTCTTTTATGACTTCTAGAAATTTGAAATCTACAAAAAAAAATTGGTCATGGCTTTCAGGCCATCCAATCATTCTTAAATTATCTCTCCTTCATCTGTTTGCCAGGTTGGTAGCTTTTGCTTTCAGATTATATTACCTTACATTTTCTTCCTTTCCTACTTTCTCATTGGTTTCTATTTGTTCCATAATTTTCAGGGAATTTGTAGCCTGAGTGAGGTTTAGTACTTCCTGTGCAAAGTTCTTAATTCCTCTTCCAATTCTTTTTTTAATAGTTCTCATTCCTTTCCCAATTTTTTTCCTCTAGTTCTCTCATCTAATTAACAAAAACATATTAACACTTTTTAAATAATAATAACAATAGCTAACATTTATATAGTGCTTACTATGTGTTAGGCAGTCTAAGTGCTTTAATTTTAATTTTTATTTTTATTTATAGCACAATTATCTCATCTCATCCTCACAATAGCACTGGGAGGTAGGTCCTACTGTTATCCCCATTTTACAGATGAGAAAATTAATGCAAATGGAAGTTTGTGGGCAAGTGACTTGCCTGGTGTCCTATAGCAAGTAAGTTTCTAAGGTCAGATTTAAACTCAGGTCTTCCTGACTCCAGGCTTGTGCACTCTATCTGCTGTACCACCTAGCTGCCCTTCACCCTTTTTAAAAACTCTTGCTTCATGTCCTCCAGGAATTTTAGTTGAAATTATGCACAAGTTATGTTTTTCTTTGAGTATTTGCTTGTAGATGTTTTAAAGTAATTCTATTATCCTAGATTTATGTTTTGAGTGTACCTGTCACTATATTAGCTTTTTAAGGTAGATTTTTTTTTTGTTTGCTCATTCTCCCAGCCTAATTTCTAACTTCACACTTCATGTTAGAGCCAGGCTCTATATACTTTCTAGAGGGAATGCTAGAGTTGAGCTTATGTCCCCTTGAGTCCTACCGCTGTTTTCTTGAGGTATTGAGTGTTATATTATTCTAGGATATCAGGGACAGCTCAGGCTGGACACCTGAGAGTTTTCATTATGTCCAAAGTGATCTGATCCAAGGCAAAGTTTGATGGTTGTCTTACTGGTCTGAACTCTGTAAGTTCTTGACCTGGGTTAGGAGCTGAGCCAAATACTTTTGGACTTAACCTGGTTAGAGTTTTAGTAAACTACTGCTGAACTCATCTACCCTCAGCCAACTGGAAAGCCCTGCTGATTTGGAATGACAATACTGCAGCCTTACCTTTGGGCTAGATTTCCTGCCTTGATTATTCTACTGTTTCAGACTGATCTGGGAGCTGGAACTGAGATTCTGCTGCACTTGTGACTTTAGAGCCATACTGATGTTGCTTGCTTCTGAACTTGCTCCTTGCTCTACACATAGCCTAGGGCCTTTCACTACTTTTCATCCTGGAATACCACTTCTGTGCACAGGTTCCCCCCCCTCCCAGTCTGCCTTGGATCTGTGGCCCAGAACTAGCTAGTGAAAATTACCAGTTGGCACTCATTTCTGCACCATTCACAAGATCATCACTTCTCTGTGCTGATTCTGGGACCTCTTCTTGCCCCGGGGCATTCCCTCTCCATGTACTGGCATGTTCCATTCGATTATTTCTGACTAAACCCTATCCCAGCATCCACAGATCTCTTTTTCTCCTTCTATAGCTGACCTGAACTGAAAAAATTACTTACTAGAATTTTTTTTTCTTGAATCAGGATTTAGATTTAGATTTGTTTGGAAAAGCTTTGGGGCATAACTGAGCTATGTTTCCTTCCGCCCATCCAATATCTTCTGATGAAATTTTCAAATGCCTGTGGACTTGGAACACTGTTGAGTTCCTTAAGTGACATCTGTGTAAGTTATGGTTCCGACTCTCCTAGAATCACACATTTAGAGCTGGGAGGAATTTTAAAAGCCATCTAATTCAACCCCCTTATTTTACAAAGGAGAAAACCAAGATGCAGAGAGTTCACATGACTTGCCTAAGGTCACACAAGGTAAGGAGTAGATTCAGGACTGGAATTCATGTCTTGTGACCCCAAATCCATTACACTTTCCATTGTGTCTTCCCTATTTCTCCCATTCTTCATGACGAGATAAAGCTTAGATAATTAAATAAGTATAGAGCACCATAAGACTATATAAAATGTAACCTGATATTTGAAAAGCAACAACAGTAAAAATAACCCCTAATAAAATTGTATTAGGCACCTAGTATGCTCAAGCAGCTAAGCAGCACAGTGGGTAGAGCACTGGGTCTGGAGTCAGGAGTTCAAATCTAGCTTCAGATACTTATTAGCTGTGTGACCCTGGACAAGTCACTTAACCCTGTTTCCCTCAGTTTCTTTATATATAAAATGAGCTAGAGAAGGAAATGGCACAGCATTGCAGTATCTTTGCCAAGAAAACAGCAAATGGGGTCATGGAGAGTCAGACACTAGGCTGAAACAACTGGATAACAGCAACATGTTTAAAGTTCTACGCTAGGTGGTGAGGATATGAAGCAAAAAAAAAATCCCACTTCATTAGGAATTACTATGCTATTGTGAAAAACAACATGTAAATAAACATGTAAAAAAGATCGTTTGAGGAAAGAATGAACACTAATGCCTGAGGGGATCAGGAAAAGCTTCTTGTTGGAGGCAGTACTTCAGTGGAGTCGTGAAAGGTGATAAAGATCCAAAGAAGGGCAGAGAGTGAATTCTAGGTGGAGGAGATAGCTTGGGCAAAAAGCACAAATCTGAAAGATGAAAAACCAAGTCTGGGGAACAACAAGACCAATTTTTTGGCACATAAATCATGCAAAGAGGGAATAAGGTGGCAGCATGTCTGGAAAATTAGGCAGAAGCCAGTTTTTGACAGGATTTCAATGCCAAGTTGAAGAATTGGCATCATATTTTAGAGGCAATAAGGAGACACCGAATGTTCTTGAGCAGGGGAATGACACAGTCAGTCCTGCCCTTTGGGAAGATTCTTTTGGGAACTCTGTGAAGGATTGGGGAGAGGAGAGAAACTGGAAGCTGGAAGACAAATCATGAGACTCTTACAACAAGGCAGGTAAGGAGTAATAAAGGACTGAACTAGGCTGGTCCTGTTTACATGGAGAAAAAAGGACAGAACTGAAGAACCAAAGTATTAGTGGCATAGACAAGGCTGTGTCTCCAAAAGAAAGAGAGATGTGAATGTTGCCTGAGGTCGTTGGAGAAATCATTCAAATACTTGTAAATATCACCATTCTCCATCATTTAGAATGAACATAAAAAAGAAAAAATAAGATAACTGGGGAATCACGTATCAGAGAACTTCAAATAAGAAACAGCCCTAGAAATCACCACACGCTAGACATTTGTGCTCATTTTTTCTAGCCTGGGGCATTTCTTACTTCCAAACTTCTCTGGTCTTAAATCTCTGGTGCTGTTAGGCCATACATTGTGAGCATATTTGTCATTGATAAACACAAGATTTAGGTGTGTTCAATTTGAGACACACATCTCTTTACCTTTCAGCTGATGACATATTTTTGGAACTCACTTCTATAGGCAAACTGTCTTACTGCTGGCAAAAATATTTGTGTGTACACACACACACACACACACACACACACGCACACACACGTACTCATGTTATGCTTAGTTGCATATACTGGGATTCCTGGGGCATGATGGGAAAATCAACACCAAAGAGACCCTAGTGGGAAAATACCAAGAACTAAATTCAGCCAGATCTTGGGGGGAGGAGGGAGATGGGGAAGAGAAAGGGGGTAGGTAATGAAGGCTCAAAGTAGCTAACTGAAAAAAATCACAGACCTTCAGATTGGGAATGATCCCCAGTAGCTATCCACATCAACCATTGCTCAACACAAATTCCCAATACAGCATTCCCACAAGCCAGTGAGCCCCTGAGGATCAGCCTTGACCTGAAGACCAACATTCAAGAGAATCCCACTACCAACCACAGCAGCCCATACTACTTTGGGATAGCCCTTTTTGTCAGGAAGTCTCCTTAATATCAAGCCTAATTGGCCTTTTTGCATCTTGTACCCTTTGCTTCTGGTTCTGCCCTCTAGGAGCATACAGAAAGGCTAATATCTCTTCTAGTTGAAGAATCACGTCTCCTCCACCTCCTACTCTTCTGTAGACCTCCTACTTCCTTCACCTGACCTTCACATGGCATGTCCCCAAAGCCCTTCATCAGCCAGGTCACCTTCTTCTAGACCAGACGTTCTTCCCTTTTTTGTGTCTGGTAAAACCTAGGGACCCCTTCTCACAATAATGTTCTTAAATGAATGCAAAGAAACACAAAGCATCACCAAAAAACCCTAATAAAGGTGCACTTTTTTGCACAAATTCTCAGACCCCTAAAAATGCGTCTGGACTCCTTGGAGGTCCATGGATCCTAGGTGACAAATCCTTGCCCTAAATGATCTCTATTTTAGCATTGTCCTTCCTAAAATGTGATGCCCAGAACTGGATACAGTACCATAGGTCAGCAAATTGTCTATAGCCTCCAGTCTGAATGGTGGCTGGGGGCCTTGAGGAAATCATAGAATAACTAGGATTAGAGAATTAGAGCTGGAAAAGACCTCATGCCATCTGGTTTAACCTTGTTGTTCTAGAAACAAGTCCAAAGAGAAAAGGTGATTTGCCTAGGGTTACAAAGCTAGTATGTATCAGAAGCAAAACTTGACCCCAGGTGTTCCTGACTCCAAAGATTAGCCATAGGGCCAATGCTATGAAACATGTAACTGTCCTTTAAAGATAATAATTTTTTTTTAGGCAATTAGGGTTAAGTGACTTTCCCAGGGTCACACAACTAGTAAGTGTCAAGTGTTTGGTCTGAGGCCGAATTTGAACTCAGGTCCTTCTGACTTCAGGGCCAGTGCTCTTTTCACTGCACCACCTAGCTGCCCCAAGGTAATAACTTCTTATGTTATTTCTTTAAATTATTTGGGGTCACACTCATGCCTGAGCAGTATCATGTATCTAACACAGATCTTAACAGAACACTTTCTTTGGGTGTCCACTCACATAGAGATTGACCAGGATGTTGTTTATCGCTGATCTAGGACCCCTCAACTTTGCCTCCATATTGGCATTAGTGGTAGCAGGAGCCCTCAAAAATGGAGTAGATTCAACATCACCATAGAAACTGCATATCTCCCCATCTCGTGTTCTCTCCGGGGCCTCAAAGGCATTGGGGGCCATTGCCTGTGTAAACCTGTAAACCAGAGCTGGTTATTAGAAAGGATGGTAATTCCCGGCCATGGCCGAGAGCTATGTTTTAGTTACTCAGACTAATTGCCTAGTAAAACAGGATAACAAGAAGGGAAGCCTGGAACCCTATAAAGGGAGCCATGTACCTCCCATCCCATGATCTCAGAACCTCCTTGTCCCTGGGAGCTCTAAGAGACTGATCCTTACTATGGCTGAAATGAAATCCTGGCCCCTTGTAAAGCAGCAAAATCATTCTGGGATGATTTCTATCATTCCAGCAACAGAATGGGGCACTCTGAACAAAACACCATTGTATTATCAGTTTCAAGAAGAGTCAATGATACCAAGACGGTATTTTTTTTTAAGAAATGTCCTTCTCAGGAGAGCCAGGTGCTACATAAGATTTTACTCATTTAATCCAATTCAGGCATTTATGAAGCTCCTGCTGTGCTTCAAAGACCAGGACTACAAATACAAAAATGTAAATCTCTTCCCTCAAGGAGCTGTGGTCAAATTTGAGGATACAACATGAGATCATGGGATCACACCTTCACAGATGGAAGGGATCTTAGTGGTCATCTATAAGTAATCTTGGAAGTCATCTGGTCCAACCCCATCATTTCACAGGTAAAGAAAATGAGACCCAGGGAATGACTTGTCCAAAGTCACACAGGTTAGTGAGTAACAAAGAAGAAATTTGCACCCAGATCCACCAAGATTTCTGATCTTGAATGTTAAACAGAAAAAAAGACACAAAGTATAAACAAAGTAAATGAAAATAATTTCAGTGAGGGTGGGGCACATGTAATTAAGACCATGTTTTTAATGTTTAAAGTTCTATTGAAAAATCACCAATGTTGATTCAAAAAATTCATTTTTAAATGGTACCTTCTGTTAGTTTTCTAAGCAATGAATTTGTAAAACCCAGAACAGAGCTAGCCTTATCTACTGGCAGAATAGGAAACCACCTCTGTTGGGTGATTTAAGGACTCCAAAGGCTCACTTTCTCAAAAATGTATCCCCATGATCTTATAGTGGGGGTTCTATTACTGGGCCTACTCATTAAAAGCCTTTTGGAGAAATGTGGGTTTGAGCCAGTTTGAGGCATAAAGTTTTCCTTGAAAAGAAGTAAGACATCAGCTAGCTATAATAAATTAGCAATCATTAGTTTAACTTCTTTGATATTGTAATTGATCGTGACTTCATATGTGTGAAAACTCCCTAAATTGATACAAATCTCAGCCTCTACATGATTTGACATCCCATGTGATTCTTGTTCCAAACCAATCCAAGAAGCACTGGTTAATGCCTGCTGTGGGTAAGGCACAGTTTCAGAAGCTGAGAATACAAAGAGAGAACTAAAATCAGCTCCCTTCCTCAGTAAACTTGCCTGCTACTTGAAGTCTACATGACTTTCTCTAAATCCTCCAGAGCAGACCCTCACCTGCACTGGACACTTCCCTCTGGCTCTTTGAAGCTATCAAGAGCGCCAAAGGTGTGACCACCCAGTCTTCCAGTTGTTTCTTCTTCTCCCTGAATGACTACAGTGCCTCTTTTTCTGTGATATCACCTTTCATTTGTCCATTATTGTTGTTAATACTCTGCATTCTAATGCTACTGGCCATGTAGCTTTCCACTGTCCTTTGGGCTGTTTGTAAGTTTGAAGAATAGCTAGCATGTAACTGGGTGGTTATTGTCCTTTGTGCCTGAAGACAACAAAATGACATCACTGTGTTGGGGTCAAGGTACAGAGTGTCCTACTGTGGCTGGTCAGACCCATATGAGCTCAGAAGGCTCTTCCACAGGTTGGGCTCACATAATAGTCCACATGAACATTTGGAGTGGAGATGTCTCTAAATCTGTGCATCTCATATTGCTTTCCAGCTACTGCAATTCTGCTTTGCTCATAGAGCATAGCATCTGGGCTCCACTGGATATCAGTCCAAAATCTCTGCAGCCTAATTTTCCCCACCATTGCTTTTCACTGTTTTGCAAAGTGATGCAAATTCCCAGATATTCTTCCCTGATCTTTTGCTATTGCATTTTTCAAATGAGCTTGTACTCCCAACTAGGGCTGCCTGTGGCTGCCATGCTTCTCTGACCGGCAAGGCTAAGTGGTTGCTGGACGAGGCAGGTTCTCTCAAGGTCTTGTGCTCTCCTCATTATAGCCACTGCTTGAAGTGGGTTTAGACTTCTTCAATGCATGGTGACAGAGCTGATGCTTTAACTGCTTTCCATATCAGAGTTAAAAATATATTTAGAGTCTTTGAATTGATGCTGCTACAATTGCATGCAACAGTTTCTTTCCATTATTATCCTTTCTTCTAATTTGGTATTATCATGGCTCTTGTTCTAGTCACCTGATCATCTGACTGCACATAGGTAGCTGATTCTGAAATGATTTTCATGATGGTAACCATCAGTTAGGGTCCATTTCACTTTTTATGATGTCATTCGATGTTCACAATTCTAAGCACCTTCCATTTTTCTTCTTGAGAAAAGTATTCATGATGTGCGAGCATAAGGTTTCAGAGAAGCCAAAAAGCTGCTGTCCATCCTGAATAATTTGTGGATCCTGAATCGGATACTCCATCATGACTTTAACCACGTGATGTAGGAAGCTCCTGGTAAAGAAATCCCTTACACCAGAACTTCTCAAACTTTTTGGTCACAAGACCTCTTTATACTGTGAAAAATTAGTGAGGACTCCCAAAGAGTTTTTGTTTAAATTGAGTTATATTTATCAATATTTATTATATTAGGAAATAAAACATCAGTATTATTTTAAAAAATTCTGACCTCGTAGACTTCTAAAAGAGGGATCTCTGGACCCCAGTTGGAGAGCTGATGACTTTTACTGGTATAGATTAGCAGCTATTCTCAAACTTGGGTTTTAGAGAGTTGCCTGGCAAACTGAGAGATTTATATGCCAGTATGGATCAGATTAGGGGGCAGCTAGGTGGTGCAGTGGATAGAGCACTGGCCCTGGATTCAGGAGGACCTAAGTTCAAATCCGGCCTCAGACACATAACACTTACTAGCTGTGTGACCCTGGACAAGTCACTTAACCCCATTGCCTAGCCAAAAAAAACCCAAACACACAGTACGGATCAGATTAGCACATGCCAGAAATGGAACTCAAACCCATGTCTTCCTGATTCCAAGGCAGCTTCTCTCTGCAAGATTCTATGACTCCCCTTCATAATCACCCTTTAGAAGTAAAGCAGTATTTTCTTGGATAGCTGTAGGAACAGTAATCTATCTCTCAGGAGATATAAATTCAGGTCATTATCTTGGGAAATCAAGAAGGATTTATAACAGCAGCATATCAGAACATGTTCATATGGTTTCATATGGTTTAATCAGTGAGACTAATATTGAATATTTCTTCTTCCTTCAAAAGGCAGCTAGATGGGGCATGGATAGTCTTGAGCCTAGAGGTAGGAAGATCTTAGCTCAAGTTCAGATTCAGACATTTACTGGCTATTTCTGGAACCCTGGGCAAGTCACTAACTGCTGTCTGCCTCAGTTTCCTCATCTGTAAAATGATCATAATAATAGGACCTACCTCCCAGGGTTGTTGTGAGGATAAAGTGAGATAAATAATACTTGTAGAACACTTTGCAAATTTTGAAGTGCCCTATAAATGCAAGACTTTTTTTTAAACCCACTAGATTTCTTATGAGAAGAGTCTTCATGCCTTTGTTACTACAATAAAGTTTAGGAATTCCTCAAAAATAATAACTGACATATGGTGCTTTAATATTTGCAAAGTGCTCATCACCTCTTGCCTCATCTGACCCTTGCAATAATCCTGTAAGGTTGCTACAACTATTAAGCCCATTTTACAGGTGAAACCCATCAAGGTGAAATGATTTACCCATAATCACACAAGTAGCAAGTATCAGGGGTAGCATTCGAACCCAATCTTCCTGAATATAAGCCCCCAGCTTCACCTCCTCTCCTCACTCTACCTATCCCCCCTCAGGAAGCAGTGTGATATGATGGGGAAATTGCTAGACTTGGTGTAGGAAGATGTGGGTTCATATCCTGGTTCTGATGCTTAATGGGCTTTCTCCCCCTGTCCAAGTCATCTTAACTTAGTGAATCTCTATTTTCTTTGCTACAAGGTAAGGCTAAAGATGTTTGCACTGTTGACCTGGGATTGCTGTGAGGAAAGTGATTTGTGAAGCATAGAGATTTTTACAAGTGTGCTATCATTACTGCCTGCTCACACACAGGCAGAAAGAATGCTAGCTGATGTGGAGGTGAGTTGGGGGATCCTCATTTTGACTCTGATTCTTGATTCTGTATACAATGCTCTCCTTTCCCCTCTGCTTCTGAAATCACTGATGTCACTCCTCTGGAGTTTCAGAGAGCTTCACTATAAATGTTATGGTAAAAATAAAGATCCCCGAGAGGGGCCCTGCTCTGCCGCCACCCGCCTCTCCACACTTTCTCAGCTGAACACGGCTCTTCCTATCTTTCTGTTAAGCCACACCGTCTGGTCAACTTAGGCCAGTCCAGCAGCATTTATGTATGGACCAGGCACTGTCTAAGCTCTGGAAATGCAAAGAAAATCAAAGACAAGACCCCTGCTCTCAAGGAGCTCGTATTCTAATAGGAAACAGAATAGAATAAAAATGCTTACAACCTAAATGAGTGGTCATCTCAGTGGGATGACACTAGTGGTAGGGAGGTGGGGAGACCAGCAAGGGCCTCAAGATGAAGGTGGGATTTGGGTCTGAGAAGCATGGAGGCAGAGGCGAGGCAAGGAAGGACAGCATTCCAGGATTCCAGGCATTTGGAACCATACAGGAAGTGGGGAGATGCTGGGGAGCTGTGTGCAAAGCTAGGGTATTGGGGTTGGAGGTTTGTAAAAGAAGAGTAAAGACTGAAGATATCGGACCTGTAGGAAGAGGCTAAGTGGCAAAGGGCTTTACATGCCAACAAGAGAATATAAGGCCATCTTTCTTCTCTCCACTAAGGTCCTGCCCCCAGTGTTACATATTGGCCTGGAGATGACCCTGGATTGCACATTCTCTGGTAGATGCTACCAATGTGGAAAGGTTTCCAGTCCAGTACCTTGGATAGCTCCTTGGAGCCCTGGGGGGGGACTGGGGTCTAGAAGACTCGAGTTCAAATTCTACTTCAGATACTTCCTAGCTGTGTGATCCTGGGAAGGTCACTCAATCTCAGTTTCTTCATCTGTAAAGTGGGAACAGTATCACCACCTACCTTTCAGGGTTATTATGAGTATCAAACGAGATAATATTTGAAAAGTGCTTACATAGTGCCTGGCACCTACTAAGTGCTGAGTTAATGTCATTATTGACATTATCATCATCATCATCATCATCATCATCATCATCATCGTTACCATCTGAGGACCAACTCAGCTAAATTCAGGTAGCTGAGTGAACGAGTGAATAAAGGAGCATTTACTAAGAGCTCACTGCATACAAAGGGCCATGTTACGATGCTGGGGAGACAAAGGGGAAAAGAACTCCCTCAGGGAGTTTCCATGCAAAGAGGGAGAAACAACGCACAGAGGAGGAGGGGGTGGGAGAATATTAATGCCCAGTTGTCCTTAGACTGAAGCCCTAAGGTAGAGCCGAATGCATCCTCTTCTGTGACATTTCCATTGATCAAATCATGTCCACTTCCGGTATTGAACCAAGATGGTGAAGGGGCCTTGAGTTCATCATATATGAAGAACAGATTAAGTACTAGGGAGATCCCTTCCAGCCTGACTTCTATGTGTTGATGACAGCTCTGAACTAGGGCTTTACACTGTGTGGCCAAGTCCTTTGCTCCCTAGCTTATACCCTTCTAAAGTCACGGGGCCCTTAAACCTTCAGAGGCCCAGCAAAGTGTTCTGATGGTACTTCTTTCTCTCCCTCCACCTTTCCATTCCTCTGGCTCACCTGGGCTCTCCTTTCTCTGCTCCATGGCAGAGAAATCATTTAAAGTGGATGGAAAAGAAATCAAGGAATGGCAATCTTCCAAATTAAAACTTGAGAATCATCAGAGAAGAAGTGGACAGATCTGAGTGGAGCTATGTGAACCTCCTCATAGCTGCTCTCAGGACAGGAGCTCACTGGATAGATATCTTAAAGGTGCCATCCCCTGGGGAATCAGTAGCACAAGTAAGATATCGTTGCCCCCATTTTAAAAAGGGGAAAACTGAGGTTCTTGGGGTTAAATTGACTAGTTTGATTTAGCAGTCAAGATAGATAAATAGATTTGGAATTCCAGTAAGAGAGACTTAGTGTCCAGGGCCAGGATGGCAATAGGCCTCTGTCCAATCCAGATCCTATTTTGAATCCTGTAGTCAATCCTAGGCACTACATTTTAGCAAAGACGTTGATACACACTGAAGAGTACCCAGAGGAGTGTGACTTTCAGTTTTGCCTTTGGGGGGCAGTGTGGTACAGTGGATAGAGCAGCAGTTTAGAATTAAGAAGACAGGTTTGAATTCCTCTCCAAACCCTTACTAACTATGGGACCCTGGGCAGGTCACTTAACCCCTCTCCCAATCTCAACTTCCTCATCCATAATATGTGAAGAATAATAAGGCTGTCAGGGTCAAGTGAGATACTGCTGTTGTTCTGTTGTGTGCAATGCTCCATGACCCCATTTGGAGTTTCCTTGGCAGAGGTACTGAACTGGTTTGCCATTTCCTTCTCCAGCTCATTCACACATGAAGAAACTGAGTTAAGTGGTTTGGCCAGGGTCACATATCTGGTAAATGTCTGAGGCCAGATTTGAACTCAGGTCTTCCTGACTCCAGGCCTGGAGCTCTATCCACTGTACTACTACCTAGCTTCCCCTCAAGTGAGACACTATATGTAAATGTTAGAGCACTATGTAAATGTTAGCAATTACAATTTGTAAGTACAATTATTGTTTGTTTCTCCAGTGCCTGCTATATAGTAGGTGTTTAATAATGTTTGCTGAATTGACTGGAAGCCCAATGGTAAAGGGACTTGTGTTCATAACATGAAGATCAGATGAAAGACCTAGGGATGTTTAGCCTGGAAAAGACATGCAGCTTGGTGGCACATGGGCTTGGAGTCAGGAAGACCTGAGTTCAAATCCAGCCTCAGATATTCACAAGCTGTGTGACCCTGTGCAAAGTCACTTACTTCATTTTCCTCATCTGTAAAATGAGCTGGAGAAGGAAATGGCAAACCACTCCAGTATCTCTGCCAAGAAAACCCTACATGGGGTCATGAAGAGTCATCAAATTATCGTATGCTCTAAGGATCACAACTAGCCTTTGTGGAAAAGTCTATTGCCATTATATAGATGGGGAAACTGGTACTCAGAGATTAAATGATCTGTCCACGGTCACACAGTGTTGATAATCACTCCATAATGAATGAAATCAATATTTTTTCATTCATTATGTCTCCCTACAAATCACAGCAATCCCAGTGGGATGGCCTTCTGCCAGGGTTTCCCTTATTCAAATTAATTCACTAATATCAAATTAATTCTTGTCTTCAATTAATGTCTTCCCATTAAATCTAGGTCACCATTTTTAAGATAAGTTGCAGAGCAGATCTCGTTCAGGCTCCAGACTAGACTAATTGACCTCTGAGGCATCTTTAAACTCTGGGTCTCTATATTTTTATAAAGTGACTTTGTCCACCATTGCAAGCCTAGTATAGCATTTGACAGGAAAATGGATTTCCAATATTGGGGAATGTTACATAACAATGGAAGAGATGAGAAAGGCTTGATTTCATCATCATTATTAATGTTTAGAGAAATTTCCTGTCCCATAATGAAGTAGTACAGAAGCTTGAATGCTCTCATAATTCAAACAGGAGAATAAGAGCTAATATTTCTAAAGCACTTTAAGATTTACAAAGTGCTTTATGAATATGATCCCATTGTTGTCTTCATAACCACCCTGGGAGATAGGTGCTATTATTACTATTCTTATTTTATAGATGAGGAAACAGAGAGGTTAAACAACTTACCCAGGGTCACACATCTAGTAAGTATATGAGGTCAAATTTTGACCCTGATCTTCCTCACTCATGGTCCAATGTTCTATGCACTGGGCAAGGCAGCTGCTTCTTCTCTTCCTGCCCAGGTTCCTTTATCCATCAGGAGTCCCTGATGGGTTTATGATCAGCTCACCCTCATACGTGGTTAGAGGCAATGGGGGGGGGAGGAGAGAGAGAGAGAGAGAGAGAAAGAGAGAGAGAGAGAGAGAGAGAGAGAGAGAGAGAGAGAGAGAGAGAGAGAGAGAGAGAGAGAGAGAGAGAGAGCGCGCACAAATCTAGTGACGTATGTTCAATCCCCACTCTCTGCCTTTTGCTACTTGGGACAAGTCTCTGAATATTTCTGGGCTTCAGTTTCCTCATTGGCAAAATGAAGGGGTTGGACCAGATGACCTCTAAAGCCCCTTTCAGCTCTAAATCTCTGATCCCAAGGCTTGCAGATGAGGCACCAGGATGTCTGAGGTCTACTCTGATATGCTAATCTATACCTTTGGCAGTTTCACAGTTTCCTTCTCCAGCCAAAGGTGGCCCATTAACCCATTAACAGACTATTGTCCTCCTGGCTGGGGAATCATGGGAAAAGGGAACCACAGAAGATCTAAATTTGTGAGGCAAACAGGGTCAAGCCAGGCCACCCTGAGAAATTGTCTCTTCCAAGGCAATCTTTGGTTAGGTATTAAAGCTGATCTTGCTTCTGGTCCCAGCTATGCTACAAACTGTCTGTGACCTCAGACTATTCATTTGAACCCTCTAGACTTCACTTTCCTCATCTTTCACATGAGGCTGGTGAATAAAAGATGATCTCTGAGATTATTTCCAACTCCAACAAGCTATGATTATTATTACTACTACTACCACCAGCAGCAGCAGCAGTTAGCATTTATATAATGCTTTACAATTTGCAAAGCACTTCACATGCTATTTCCTTTGATTGTGTGCTCCTGCCAGTGGGTGTGTTATGTTTCCTCTTACTTTCTTGATAAAAGTTCTTTTTTGAAAGAAGTCCAATGTTCCCTTCACTCTAAGAAGGGGTGTAGAGATTTTCCCCCTATCTTGGACAGAGCAGTGGGTTAGTCTGCCCCCTAGTGGCCAGCTGCAATCACGTCAGTGGGACTGAACCAGTTATGGGAAAGTTGGAGGGAGAGAATGGATAGGCATGCCAGCCCCTTCCCACATGATCTCCATCACCTACGTCTCTAATTCTAATTCCATCTCTGTCTTCCCCTCCTCACTGCCATTGACCTGCCATCTAGAAACTTAATGCCTAATAACAAATGGCCTGGGAGACAAAATGTTCTCCCTTCTGTGGTGAATGTGGAATATTTTGGAATGTTCGGCAAATGTATAACATTTATTGAATAAGCTTCATGCTTTAAGTCACGTCAACATGCATTTATTAAGTGCCTACTATGTGCCAGGCACTGTGCTAGGGCTGAAGATACAAAGAAAGCAAAAGGTAACCCTGCCTTCAGGAAGCTTACAGTCTAATGAGGGAGACAAATATGGAAAGAGCTGTGCTTGCAAGTTATAAACAGGATAAATTGGAGCTGATTAACACTGGGAAAAAGGTTGAGGAGGACTGGGACGGCCTTCTTACAGAAAGTGGGAACTTAGCTAAGATTTGAAGGAAGCCAAGAGGCGGAGAGAAGGGAGAGGGGTTACAGGCATGAGGAACAGGCAATGAAAATTCCCAGGGTCTGGAGATGGGATGTCTTGCACATGGAACAGAAGGAGGCCAGTGTCACTGGCCTGCTGAGCACATGGAGGTGAGTGAGGTGTGAGAAGGGAGGACTCAGAGTGGGAAGGTTACCAAGGACTTTGAATGCTAGAGGATGCAAGGCTTGATTCTGAAGGTAATAGGGAGCCAGCACTGTTTATTGACAGGGGGCTGATGTGGCCAGACCTCCAGGTGCTTTAGGAAGATCACTTTGGCCATTGAGTCAAAAACTGATTGGAATAGGGAGAGACTAGAGGCAGGAAGACCAAGCAGCAGGCCATTAAGATGTCCAGTGTGGGCTGACATGGGCCTGAACCATCATGGTGCCTCATGCATTTTTCCAATTCAAAAACCATAAATGATAATTTTGTTTTGCCAGGGAGCTAAATGAGGGAGGGGAGGAAGGGCCCAGTCCTCTCATTTCATATGTGCTGGGAATTCCTGGTGGGGAAACTGCCTCCTCCAGTTCAGAGGGTTCCCTAGTCTACTGCTAAAAGTGTTAGAGATTTGTCAGGGGCCCTCGAGGGTCACCCCACAGCCAGCATGTGTTACAGGAGGGACTTGGACCCTGTTCTCAAAGGCCCATGCTTCATCCACAGTGCCACATACACCTTTTTTTCTCTTTCTCATTCTTGTTTGCAGAGGGAAGGGAATGGAGACTCCCAAAGTGATTACAATAAGTTTTAAAGATATTTTATTAGTGTAAAGAACCCTCAGTATAACAATTCTCTCTGCACTGAATAAGGCAACTCCTCCTCCTATGTTCCTAATCTCAGAGAGCTGTCCAGGGCCCTCTGCTCAGTTACTCTACTAATATGGGTCCAAAGCAGGATGATAGACTAAAAAGTCTTCCTGAATTGAATAGCTCTTCATGTTAAAAAAAAAAAACACGGGTAAAAACTTGTGCTCTAGAATTCAGGACCTCAAAAATATGTTTCTTTACTGACCTCGAAGCAATATCTTTGTCCTCAAATTTTTTACTTCCCATCTCCCAAAATATTACCAAGTCCACCTTGGGCTAGGAGGCAGGATTTGTCCTAAAATCGAAGCTGGAGATTCTCAGCTGAATTTGGAGGGTTCGATTTCCCTCCACCCCAAGGCTTGCAGGAGGTCCAGAGTATCTGTTTCATCTTTGACAGCCAAGTTTAACTGCAATCAATAAAGGACATGACAGATTGTCTAGGCTCTTTCAGCATCTGACCAGACTTCCCTGGTGAATGATAGAATGGTAGAATTTGAAAAAACCTTAGAGATTATTACAGATTACAGATGAGAAAACTGAGGAATGGGAGTAGGCAATCTGACTTGTCCAGATTCACAGAGCTGGTAAGTAAAAGGGCCAGGACTAAAGTTCAGGTTTTCTGACTTCTCGCACACTGTTCTTTCCATGACATGGAGCCACATTTATTGAGGGAAAGCAAAGTATATTGGATTGAGAATGGGACTTAGCATCCAGAGACCTGAGCTGGAATCCTTACACCATTCCTATAAGCGTGGCCACAGACAGGTTGCTTAGCCATTTAGAGCCTCACTTTCCTGATCTGCAAAGTGGGAACAATAACATTTGCCCTGCCTTTTTGAAAAAAGCTTTAGAGAAACCTCATCACATACCCCTGCCCCCAAAGTGCTTGGCTTTTGCCCTCTATGGATCCTGTATTTGACCCCACATCAATAGAATGTAAGCATCCGGAAGGAAGGACTGCTTCATTTCTGTCTTTGTATTCCTAGCACCAAGAACAGCTCCCAGCCCAGAGTGAGCATTGGAATAACACTCCCTGAAGCAAGTGGAAGCAGACGAGTTGCTGCTGTTGTTGTCGTTGTGATGGTAGTCATCTCTACGAAGTTTTACAGATCCTTTCTTTTTCCCAAGGAGATAGGATAACGAACCCCCTCCAAATGTGCATAAATTTAATCTCAGAATCCCCCAGGTCTGTGGATTTAAAGCTGGTAAAGAAGTCAGAGGTCATTTAGTCCAACTCCCTCATTTTACAGATGAGAAAACTGAGGTCCAATAAATTAAACCACTCACTCAAAGCCACCCAGGTAGCAAGCGGAAGGGACAGGATATGAAGTCAGGTCTTCCTGACTCTAAATAAAGAATTCTAGTAGGGGCAGCTACATGGTACAGTGGATAGAGCTCTGGCCTTGGAGTCAGGAGGACCTCAGTTCAAATCCAGACACTTGACACTTACTAACCATATGATCCTGGGCAAGTCACTTAACCTCCACTACCTCACCAAAAAGCAAAATAAACAAATATAAATAAATAAATAATTCTAGCCACTCTGCCCAATCAGTGCTCTGTTTATATCATCAGCACTGACTACAGAAGCAGGGCCTGGCATTAAAAAGATACTTAAGAAACATCAGATTGTCAATTGCTGGATTAATAATTGCTTGTTACATTTAGTTGGTGTGCCTGACCTGTCTTCAATCTTTTTTGGGCCTGTAATATTCTCACTCTTGATCCATTTCTCCCTTCCTTCCTTCCTGCTTGCCTTCCTCCTTCCCTCCCTTTCTTTCCTTCTTAGTTTCTTCTTTCCTTCCTTCCTTCCTTCCTTCCTTCCTTCTTCTTTCTTTCTTTCTTTCTTTCTTTCTTTCTTTCTTTCTTTCTTTCTTTCTTTCTTTCTTTCTTTCTTTCTTTCTTTCTTTCTTTCTTGTTTTCTGGCTGTTGCTGGATTGTCATAAATCCCCGAACCAGATCTGAATGTTTACTGTTAAATATGTTTGACCTGAGAAGAACAAACAGGGTTCAGGAACCAGAGTGCAGGGCTGGGCCCAGATTCCATAGGCATTCCCCCCATTAAACCCCTGGTCAGGGTGAGCCAAGCACCCAGGCCTGTTTGCCTTGCTCTGATCCAGCACAGTTCACAAGAAGCTGTCCTGGGCCATGGACTTTTATTGTTCCATGTTCAAATATTGTCCCTAGACTTGGCCGGCTCAACCTGCCAGACAGCCTTTGGGCTTTCCTCTCTGAGATGCAATCTTTCCAGCAAGATAGTTTCTTCATGCCTAGAATGAAAAATCAGATGGGAAGAAAGCACTCCCTCCTGCCCTGTGGTGTGCTGGGTAGAGGCTTGTTGTGAGTAGCTTCCTGTTCATTATAACATGTAATGAACCTCAGATCCCCATCTAGGATCAGCCTACAGGGATCAAAGGCCTCCTGATTCTTCCAATGCCAGCCAAGGCCTGTTTCCCTCCTGGTGAGGGAGATGCTATTTTGGGGACATTAAAAGATCACAGAGCCCCCATTCTCTTTCAAGTGTATAGCTCATCCTGCAGATAACCAATCAGGATCTGCCCCCCCATCCAGCTGTGTTCCATGCAACGGCTCTTCAAGCACTAAGGGGCCCCCTGCCCTCCTGGGGGCCTTCCAGGCAGCTCCCTCAACAGTCAGGTGACTCCCAGAACTGAAATAGAAAGTGGAGGTTAGCACAGTGCCCAGAGGACTCCCTGGCAAGGACTTGCAGCTGGATTCTTAATTGGAAAGAAAATTAGGGAGACTACCCCCTTTTCCAAGGTTATGTTGGAGCACATCTGAATGCCCAGCTGATAAAAAAAATTGTTAACAAAAGAAGGCTTAGAGAGATGGAAGGGACCTCAGAGCACAACTCCAAGGTCACCTCCAACAAGATGTCTAGCCTGATACCCACCAATTGTCAGTACTCTCCCTTCATCCCCCAAATTACTTTGCATTCACTTTGTATGTGTTAAGGAATGAGGGTCATTGAGTCAATCATTCAATTACCTTACTGACCCAACCCCTGTAGCTGATACCCTTATCAAAACCTCCCCTGAGTCAATCCACAAAGCAGATGTGTGAACTAAGTATGAATAAGACCTGGACACCTCTACTGAATCAATGAATCAAAGGTTTTAGACCAGGTGTGAAAAGTCCTTGATCTGGGTTACATTAGTCCTTGAAAAACTACTGCATGCAATGTTGGGGGGGGGGGCCGTTACACAAGTAGTATTTTCATATTAGTTGAGGAGATTTGGTCATGCCCTGTGGGTTGTGTTCAAGCTAGCAAACCAATTTAATACTCAGGTATTTGAACCTCTGGCAGCTTAGAGGTCACCGTTATCCCAGCCAAGACCCCAAAAGTGGGAAAGTGGAGTGGAACCTCAGGTTCCTCCTCCTCCGCCACTCCACTTGGCCAGAGGGGGACCTTGTAAATTTTGTTGGATCCAAAGGAGTGTGGCCTTTCCATCAGCAACCTCCAAGAGTATCCTCCAAATCACTAAAGGCAGTGATAGACTGGACATAGTGAAGCTGTGTAAGGAGCCAAAAGGAAAAACTATACCATGCCCAAAGGGAGCTTCACAAGTATACCCCAAAGGGAAGAAAAGGATTTCCAGCAAACAAGAGTTGTGATTCACCCTTTTATCATAAGAGCACTTAGCCTTCTTTCCTCTGAATCTTGAATGTATTGGTGGAGGAGATGAAGAGAGGTTGTATACCAACTACCCCTCTGTCATAAAGGCTAATTAAGTAGAATTGACTCATTGAACTAAAATTATAATCACACCATTAGGGACATGTAAACTAGTAGAAAACCCCCCACCACTTAGGGCCAGCTCCCTGAGGGGAGACAGAGCAGCCAGGTCTGAGCACTAGTGAATCAGTGTGAGTGGAGATTGGTAGAGTATCTTGTGTTTACCCACCTGGGGACATGAATGTTCCTTCCAGTAGAAGGCAACTTCTTGAGGAAGAAAACTGAGTTGGGTTTTGTATCCCTAGCATGTAGCATAGCACCTGATGTTCCATAAACACTTGCTTAATTATACAACTTGGAACTGGAGAGGTTTGTTATAAGCTGATAGGATCATAGATCTCAAATTGGAAGGGGCCTCAGAACAATGCCATATCGCATTTTACAGAAGAGGAAATTGAGGTCCAAGAAGATTAAACAAGTTGTCCAAAGTCACGATGGTCATGAGTAAGTAACACAAGGATTCCCGTTCACAACCCCTGATTCCCATAGCCAGGGTGCTTTCTTCCATACTGCAGCATCCTGAACAGGAGATTTTGCCTTCATCTTTTGGACATGGGAAATCAAAGCCCAAGTCTGCTCTCCTTGTAAAAAGGAAGTCAACCTAGTATTGAGAATAAGCGCCAACACTTAGCAGCTCAGGGTCCCTGAGCCTGTCATCCACCAGTCTAAGACTCCATTTCTCCATCTACAATTGAGGGCTACTAATAGCACCCATCTCTTCAGGTTCTTATGAGGAGCAAATGAAATAACATCCATAAAGCACTTTGCAGCCCTTATATCGCCAAATTATTTGTGAAATGCTATTATGGATCTTGGGGAGAGAAATGTTGCATATTTGCTTTAGAGAAATAACCTGAAGTAATGAAAAGAGATCTGGGCTTAATGATGCCTATACCTCTAAGCAGTCATGTCATACCATCGGCCTCAGTTTCTTCACCTGTAAACCGAGGCACTGATACTTGCACAAGCTATGCTGTTGTGAATGAAGCAAGTGATATCATATAGAACAGAGGAAGTCAGGGGTGGGGTGGGGAGAGGGTTAAGGTTGAATGCCACTTCTGATACATCCTGGCTGTGTGACCCTGGGCAAGTCACTCAACCTCTTAGCTGCCCAGACAATTTTCCATAACCTAAGATGCAAAAATTGGTGCTGAGCTGCACTGGCAAAGGTAGTTTTCTCACCTGAGAATTCCAAGTATTAATGAAATCCCAGGTCTGTCCATGTCTTTTTTAATTTTGCAAAGCAGTTTATAAATGTAAAGGATGGGCATCCCATCCTATCCCAATTAATTAGAAAAAGCCCAAATGAATCAGTCAATCCAAAATGTCTAGTCCAAGCAAGTTCTTCTTCAACTTGAGAAGGGGAAAGTGCACTGATCATTGTATCAGGACCGATAACGTCACTCAGGAAGTTCCCTGGGACACACTTGGACTATGTATGAAAACCAGCCTGCTAGTTTAAAGTCCATCAGTCACATGGGAGAAGACTTGACACTCAGGATTTCATTCCCTTGGAGGGACTCACTCTTAGGAGGGTAAGAGAGGAAGGCCCCCTCCATTTCTTTTCTCTCCAATCCCATTGACCATGTTACCAGAGAGACTGTGCTAGTAGGAAAAATATACACCATATGGGAATAGTGAGAGGCTTGCCAGGGCAAGCAGAAAGTCCCTCTAGAAACAGCCACTGAATATCCAAAGACAGAACTGACCAGATTATGACTATGTGAACTTCAAAAGGCTAGAAGATGTGAAGGCCCCACAGACATCGGGAGCATTTACTGGAGCTAGAAGAAGCATTCAAGAAATACCAGTGAGGAGACCTATATTAAGAGTTGAAAGTCACACAGGACACACACACACACACCCCTTCAGGATTCTACAAGGGTACTAACCTTCAGATCCTAACAGGAAGCTACACCTAAAGACAATATCCTGAGGGGGCTGGGCGGGGGGGGGGACGATTTCCAATAATCAGAAACTGTGACATGTGCATATCCTACATGTTCTCATCCACCCAGTGGAGTGAGAACAATGGTGGCAGAAGCAGGTGCTGTGGAGCACTTAGAGCTTGTCAGACATTGAAGATGCCAAGGTCATCCACCAAATTTCTGGCCATCACCAGTTGTCCTGACACTAGACTTTGATGACTCTGAAAAAGATAGTGAAGCTGAAGACTTTGTGCAACTCTGCCTCACCTAAATCCAATTCAAGTCAAGATATCGCCTGTGATGTCATTGGTCCTCTTCAAAAATGAAGGGTGAACAACAACATTACACATGTAAGCCTCACTACCATTTTTCTCTTCCTTTTTTTTGGCAATTGGGGTTAAGTGACTTGCCCAGAGTCACACAGTCAGTAAGTGTCAAATGTTTGGTCTGAGGCCAGATTTGAATTCAGGTCCTCCTGACTTCAGGGCCAGTGCTCTATCCACTGCTCCATCTAGCTGCCCCATATGCATTTTTTTTCTGCTTAGGCAATAAGGGTTAAGTGACTTGCCCAGGGTCACATAGCTAGTAAGTGTCAAGTCTCTAAGGTCAGATTTGAACTCAGGCCCTCGTAACTCCAAGGCTAGGGCTCTATTCACCACACCACCTAGCTGCCCCCTCACTATCATTTTTATTATAATTTTGAGCCCACTCTCCCCAGGGACCTTGTGTGTGCATATGAAGAGGGTGCACCATAATTCACTGGAATTGTCTTTGAAACAATGTCCTTGCTTTGCCTACTTAGTAAATATTCTCTCTAAAAGCAAATTAAGTCTTATTGATAATCAGTGAAACTGTAGCAGTGGAAGGCTCTTACACAGCAATACTAAAACCCCAATGATCCCCAGTATTATTCTCATGGGGGGGGTCAGCTACCATATGGAGCCTCAGTTCACCGGTATGAGTGAGAGTTGGAGCAGTAGACTTGGAGGGGGTGATACCTAGGTATAATCTTACTTAAGCCTCACAATACCCCTGTGACATAGGCAACACAAATATCATCATTCTGACTTTAAAGATGAGGTAACTGAAGCAAAGAATGCTTAAGTGATTTCTCCAGGTGGAAACAACTAGTAGGAGTCAGAAGCGATATTTGAACTCAAGCCTTCCTGACTCCAAGAGCAGCACAGTATCCACTAAACCAGGCTAAAGAAAACACTTGAACAGTAAACCTTTAAGGCACTATAGAAAGGCAAGTTGTTATTATTTTGTCCTTATTCCCTCACAACTGTGGGTTCTAAGCAGACCGAGCTGTAAAGAAATTGAAGATGCTTTTTTTTTCTGACAGTATTTTCACTCCCATTACCTGTGAGGTCCTAGCCCTAGGAAAGACTCTTGCTTTGGCCCCTGAGTACTCAAAGGCCAAGTCTGGAGCTGCACATTTGTTTGTTCAGCTCAAGAAGAACCAATCGTTGGCTACTACAACGGAGAAGGGAAGAAGCAGGTAAGCACAGCCCCTGCTTTAAATCCCCGTTCATTGCAAGTGTTGTGTATACACCATTTCTCACTAGAGGAGTGTAAGATGAAGAGGTTATTTGATTCCGACCTTGTACCACCTCATGTTTATGCTAATACAAAAATGCAGAGGCACATTATACATAATACAAAGGGGCATTTATTTCTGGAGATGAATAAGAGGTACTTTTCTTGTTCACCCGAGGAGAAAAGGTTCTTCCCTCTCAAGCCTCATCTTTGTATAAGTAAGAAATATGCTTTTAGTATGTTTCCTTGCCTGAAGTGCTAAGGGTGTGTGTTAATGAATGTTGGTGCTCTCTGGAAGAGTTGTCAGCTCAACTAGACTTAAAGAGAGCCTTAAGAAATCAATGAGCACTTATTAAGCACCTACCATGTGCCACCCACTAGAAAAAAAGGACACTCTTGGACAAACATGTGGGTTGATATCTGAGGAGACAACAGTGGAAATGAGTTCTGACTCCAAGAGTCTACTCTCAAAAGGTCATGGGAGAGGAAGACTTCTACAGCCATAAGGAGGAATGAAAGGGATCCAGTCAGATTTAACAGAGCATGCTTCAAATGCTAGAAGTGTCACAAGTAGAGAAGTGTCCCCAAAAGATGCTGTTAGCATTTGAAGCCAAACTTAGAAGACACTGATTCACTCTGTAATGGGAGGAACTGGGTTCAAATCCTGCCTTTGCTACCTTCTCCCTATGTAATATTGTAAATTGTTTAGCCTAACTGGGCTAAAAAATCTGTTTTCTCATCTGCAGAGTGAGAGGCTTGGACTAGATGATCTCTAAGTACCACATATTAAGTGATGGAGGACCATTTGTAGAGAAGGTCCCTGTGTGGCTCCCAGTTAGACTCATTAGAGAGTGTGTGATCCTGAGGAATATGTTACACTCCATTTAAAACTCTTAGGATTAGTTAAGAAACTAGGACAATAGTCTGGACAAGAGGTAATGGAGCTTGGGAAAAAAGTGTTTTTCCTACTTAAATATCATTTAATTAATATTTTGAAGATCTTAAATACTCTAACTTCTTTTTACTTTTCTTTTTTTAATTTTTAAAATTTTACTTTTCAAATTAATAAGCACTTGTTTTTACTCCTCACCACCTTCTCCCCAAAAATTGTTTTGAAAAGAAAAAGAAAACCCCTCTAACAGCCAAGAAAAATAAATTCCTACATTGGCCACATCCAAAAATGTGTGTCTCACTCTGCTTCTCAAGTCCATCACCTTTTTGCCAAGAAATAGGTAGTAGACTTCATCATCAATTCCCTACAACGACGGCAGGCCATCGCATTGATCACAGTTCTTGGGTCTTTCAAAATTGTTCATCTTTAACATGCTCTTGTCACTGCATAAATTGTTGTCCTGGCTCTACTCACTTCACTCTATATCAGTTCATTCCATTCTTCCCACATTTCTCTGAAATCATCACTTTCTTCATTTCTTATGGCACGACAGTATTCCCTTATATTCGTTCATATTCATGCAATTGCTGAGCATTCCCTTGATTCCTGGTTCTTTACTGTTACAAAAAGAACTTGCTATATAGCTAGGTCTCAATTAGCACAATAATGAGTCTCATGGAGTAGTCGTATTATTTGAATTTGCATTGCTTATTTCCAATAAGTATTTTTGTAATCATGGGTCCTTTTCCTCTTTAATTAATCTCTTCAGGTTATTAATAGGCTATTTGTTATTAATAGGCTATTAACCGAGGTATTAGTGGTATCAGTGGATCAAAGCTTCATGACTTTGGGGACTTCTGATTCCCAGAATGTCTGTACCAATTTATAGCCCCAAAAATAGTACCAATCAGTTTATCTATTTTCCCATAGTCCCTCCAACATTTGTTATTTTCCTTTTTTGTCATCTATGGTAATGTCATGGCTGTAAGATATAACCTAAATTTGCATTTCTCTAATTATTAATGATCTGAATATTTTTTTCTGTTCATATGACTATTGTTGTCTTGGATTTCTTCCTTTGAAAATTGTCCATTTGTCAACTGGGGAATAGCTCTTATTCTTTTAGATTTGAAACAATTCCCTATATATCTTGGAAATGAGACTTTTACCAGAGACACTTGCTGCAAAAATGTTTGGCCAGTTAACTATGTCCTTCCTAAGCTAAGCTGTCTTGCTTCTGTTCATGCAAAATATTTTTAATTTGATACAAACAAAATTATCCATTTTATCTTCCGTGATCTTTTCATTCTTTTGTTTGGTTATGAACTCTTCCTCTATAGATCTGCTAGGAAATTTCTTTCTTGTTCCTCTAATTTGCCTATGTTGTGACCTTTTATATAAAAGCCAAGTGTCCATTTAGAACTTATCTTGTTATATGTTGTGAGATGTTAGTCTAAATCTCATTTCTCACAGTTGGGTTTCCAGTGTTCTCACCACTTTTACTACATAGGGAATCCTTATGCAAATAATTAAAGATTTGGGATTTGTCCAACACAAAGCCGCTAGATTCATTTGCTTCTGTATATCATTTGCCTAATATGTCCGACTGAATGACTCATTTTTAAAATCAGTACCAAAGCATCTTTTTTTTAATTTATGAAATAAAACAAATATTCCCTGAGCCCTCTTCCTTCCTAATTTTTCCCATCATTTACCATGAGATTCCTGACTTTTTGTTCTTCTAAATGAATTTTATTTATTAATCCTTTAGCAGTAAGATGGATATGACACTGAATAAGTAAATTAATTTTTGCATTATTGTCATTTTTATTATGTTAGCTTAGCCTACCCATGAACAACTCCTTTATCTCTCATTATTTAGGTCCTGTGTGTCTCTTATCAGGTAAACTCTCAAGTACCCTATACAGTCTCTACTTAATTCTAAATCAAGTTTCTCTTTCTCTTCCTGCTAGGTTTTGTGAGTACTATATAGAATTAATGATGATTTGTGGGTATTTATCTTATATTCTGCAACTTTACTGAAGTTATTATTTCAATGAAGTTTTGGTTGACTCTTTAGGGTTCTTTAAGTAAACTGCCATATTTTCTGCAATCCATTTCTTTTCCATAGGATACATTTGAATGGAATGTAAAGCTACAAGGAGTATCCTTCATTTATCCAGCCTATTCAGATGTGATGATCCTTCATAGATTGTCACTGAGCTCTTTTCCAGCTCTGAGACTCCATGAGCAGAAATGGAATGAGTATGAGGGAAATAAAATCAGCTTCTTCAGGGCAGTAAGAGAACATTGTGTCCAACCTCTGGTAGAGCTTTCTGAGCTTATGTTGATCTGATCAGCCACTGTACCTTGACCCCAACATAGTGGTGCCATTTTGGTCCTCTTCGAGAACGAAGGGCAAGAATCTAGAGCACCACGTGGAACGATGTAGGTTCCTCTTCCTAGAACAGAACATTTCAGGTTAAACTATTAAATACGATTAGAGATTTAACCCTAAGCTTATAATCTTGTTACCTCTTGTTTCTCTAAGGATTAATGACATGCTCTCCACAACAACCCTGTGTGTTTGGCAGTGCAGATGTTATCATGTCCATTTAACAGAGAATGAAACTGAGGCCATGGAGGTGAAGTGACTTACTCAGATTCACACAGCTAGTTAAGGCAGGTTGAGGCAGAACTCAACCCAGGTCTTCCTGACTCCAAGTCCAGTGTCCTAGCCACCATTCTGTCTTCCTCACCTCCGTCTCCTGGAATCCCTACCTTCCTTGGAGGGCCAGTTCCAATAAGAGACCTTCCCTGATCTCCCTAGCTGTCAGAGTACTCTCCTGCCCAAATTATCATTTACATAATTATCTGTTTGGGGGCTATTGTTCTCCAGTTGAATGGAACCTCTGTATCCCCAGCACCTAGCACAGCAAACTGGCACATAGTAGGTGTTTAATAAATACTTGTCGGTTTGGATTGGGTTTTTAATTATTTGTTTAGTGTCAGCTATCCACATTGACAAATGTGACTGTGAGCACACCATACTTATTACCATTTGGTCCAAGAAGAGAAATGCCAAACAACATCCTTTTAACTCTTCCTAAGAATTAGAATTTTGCCTCTGACTTGAGGCATGGAAAAGAAAATGAAAAGTGATTCAATTACCATTAGAAAGGACTTGAAAGCAATTGGACTTCGATGATTTAAAAAAGCTGCAAATAAACTTTGTTCTGCACGTAACATAACACTAATTGGTACAGATAGAGGGAAGGATTTGGAGACTGAAATATCTGAATTTGAATCCTTTCTCAAACAGTTCCTAACTGTGTAAGCCTGGGCAAATCACTTAACCTCTCAGCCTCAGGTTCCTCATTTATAAAATGGAGGAATAATAGTAATTACCACACAGGATTGTTGTAAGAGACAAGTAATATGACACTTTGCAAACACTAAAAATGGAGCTCGGTGTTCTTTCACATTTATGTGGCTCTCTAAGGTTCACAAAGGCTTTTTCCACATCAATTTCATTTGATCTTTGACTTGTAAAAGGGTTAGAGAGCAGCTGAGTCAGGATGCAAACTCAGATAGCCCAGTCTCCAAAATCTAGTGTGCTGGCTTTCTATGGTTGGCCATGCAGCCAGCTGCCTGAGGCTTCACGGCCAGTGGCTCCTGGACCACATCTGCAGGCATTCTGTCTGGCCATTTAAAGCTACCCATCTGCAAATTGATGGGTTTTTACACAATGAGTTCTCAGGCAATCATACTTTATTTTATTTATAAACTCCACTGACTCTACATCATCTCCAACATTAAACACAACTTACTCTGTTTGGCATCAAAGCCTTTCAGAACCTGGCTCCCTCCCACCTTTCCAGTCTTCTTATACCATATCTCCCTACAGGGCACCCAATGACATTGGCCTCCTGGCAGTTCCAGGAATAAGATTCTCCCATTCCTTGGCTCCCAGGATTTTCTCTGGCTGTCTCCATCCCTGGAACACTCCTTCTTCAGGTCTGACTACTGATCCTCCCTGACTTCCTTTAAGTCACAACTAAAATCCCATCTCCTATAGGAAGCTTTCCCCAACCCCTCTAAATTCCAGTGCTTTCCTTCTGTTAATTATTTCCATTTTATCCTGTATATAACTTGTGTGTATGCATTTGTTTACATTTTGTCTCCCCCATTAGAATGTAAGCAACTTGAGGACAGAGACTGCCTTTTGCCTCTTTTCTATATCCCTGCTTGGCACAGAGTGGCACTTGATAGATGTTTATTGATTGTAACCCAGCATCACATAAGGTAGAAACTTAACTGACGGTGGCAGAGGATGGTGAGTCATTTTTCTAAATTTGATTTCAATATAAAAACCAAAGGCTTTGCTCTAAATTGCAGATAAATCTCTGGAATTTGTGATAGTTCCTAAAAACCTCAGGATGTGTTTACACATTAGTGTATACAAGTTGATCTATAGTTAAAGCCCATCATTGTTGCCTCACTATGGCATGCATGTGACTCTGGGTTCTTTTGAGGAAGATCTATTAGAAGAGAGGAGCCCCCTGTAAAGCTGGAGACTAGACCACCAGCTCTGAAGCCCCTTGTGTGGTAGCATTTAGGCACTGAAATTATCAGTTTCTCTACTCTGGTCTTTCAAAAGATTCAGGGCTTCCTGAATGTCAGTTCCCCTCACCCCCAATTCCCACTCACTTACAAAAACAGAAATCACTAGTTGTCTTAGTAGACAGCCTTCACGAGTTGCTGTGGACAACCTCACCAGTGACCAGCATTCTGGTAATAAATGCTTCTAACTAAGCTTTGGATCTTTGGATATTATCCCCACAGAACATCACTGGGTCCATAGCCAAAGTCTTTCCAGATCAGTTTTGTTTTTTGTTTTTGTTTTTGTTTTTTTAACTAGCATTTATTAAGGTTTTCAGAGCCCTTTACAAATATCTTAAGCTCAAAAACCTTGGGTGTGGAAGGTACTATTATTACCCTCATTTTATAGAGATTAATTGACTTGCCCAGGATCACCTAGATAGTGTCAGTATTTGAACTCAGGTCTTGCTGCTTCCAGGTCCAGTGATCTATCCACAGCACCACTTAGCTATCTCTAGCTGCTCAATAGGACTTGCCAGGTCCAACCCTCTTCCAAGACAGCCTTTGAGCATCTGGAGTCGCCTGCATGCTATAGCAAGGCATTAGCTCATTATTCACTTGCATATGTAAGTGGTCATGTTCACAGATGTTTAACTAAAACTTTCTTTGAGTACTGTTGAGCCATGAAGATGTTTGAATCCATTTGCCTTCTCAACATGATCCATACCTGTGCCTATGCAACAACAACCATGAATTTTAGCACAATGGAGCTGCCTGATTTCATTGTTCCCTTTGTTATTCTCCTCTTACCAGCTGCTTAATAAGCAGAGATGCACAAGAGTTGAACATACAGTGGCTCTGCTCCCAAATTGCTATTGTCTCCCAAAAACCCATGTTCTTCAACTGTAGCATTGCTGAGAACATCACCTATGGAGATAACAGCCATACTGCCCCACTGGACAAGATTAAAGAAGTCACCGATGACATCCACACCTTCATCAAAAACCTCCCCAAGGTAAGAACAAGCCTGCAACCTCAGACTGCTGAGGGAAGACCACATGATTGGACACTTGGGGCCTAGTGCCGGGGTTTGTTGAAGATCATGAGGTCCAGACACTTACAGTGAGGTGCCGGTCATTAACTTTAAAGGAAACTGTGGAGATTCCTCCAACTTTTTCCAGCTAATTTGGGATACTGTGGTTTTCTTACCTCTGTTTCTTTTCTTAAAAACCTCCCAGTGCACTGGAGAAGAATAGCCAGTTCTACCTATGTGACCCTGGGAAAATAATTTTGCCTCTTTGGCAATCCACATCTGTAAAAATGAGATCAGTAGACTAAAATGCTATGTCAAGTTCCCTTACACCTTTAGATCTCTGAGCCTATGAACACTGGACTTAAAATCAGAATGTCCTAGGTTCAGGATTTCAGAACTGGAAGAAAATCCAAAAGTTTTCTAGGTCAACCCATTCCTGAATTAAGAATCCCCTTTATAGCATCTCTGGTGGGTGGCCATCCAGCTTTTAATTTAAAGACCTCCAATGGGGAGAACTCATTATCATAGGGCAACAGGTCTGGAACTAGAAGGGACTTCATAAAGCCACCTAATATCACCTTTTAATTTTCCAAAGGAGGAAGCTGAGGCCCATGGAACTAAACTGACTTGTCCAAGGTCACACAGGTCCTACTCTAGCTCTATGATCCCAAGATTTTCTGAGTCCTATCTAATTCATTCTTCTCATAAAAACCCAATAGCTATACATTCCCACATCATTAAGGTTAACAACTATCACCACATGTTGCTTTTTCAGGCTCAGAATCCCAATTTCTAACCTAATTTAAACACAACTCAACTAATTTCAAGAAACTAAGCCAGAAGGAAGTTCAGTTGGAAGAAAGGACTACAAATGGATTGGCACAAAATCTCAGAACTGGAAGGCTCAAAGTTGTCCATCTAACAGGCCATGAGTAGCCATGAGCTTCACAGTAGACCAATAAGTGGTTCCCTAGCCTTGGCAGGAAGAGCTCCAGGAATGGGGCGGAAGCCTACTACCTCCTCCTGGTTTGGTCCATACCATTTATAGGGAGCTTTAATTGTTAGCAAGATTCTTTCCCCTTAAGTGCAGCTTTTCATGGCTTCCATTGCTCCTAGTTTTGCCCCCTGGGGCCAGGCAGAACAGATCTAATCCCTCCTTCCCATGATAGCCTTTCAAGATCTTAAAGCAAGATCTCATGTGTGCTCTTCTTTGGACTCTCAGCCCTGACAATTTTCCATTTGGCTTTAAATTTGACTATGAGTAGGAAAAAAAAAGAACTTTGGGTCTGCTTTTCTTAACCTCCTTCTATTTCAATTTTAACATAAGGCACAGAGGGGAGAACTGTGTGGGTCATTTCATGTATAGAATATAAGCTCGGAAAATTATTTTTAAGGCAGAAAATCTGCCTCCATATGAAACAAACAAATAGAATATCTTTCCCATTTAAAATAAAAAATGTGAAGCCATAGCTTAGGGGCAGCTGCAGTCCCTGAGCATATTATAGGGCCAGATTCCTCCCGAGGCATTCCCTATATTAAGTCACCTGGTTGAAGAAGGCTATTAATTTTTTAAGGAGACTAGTCATGCTTATAGCTACAATTTTAAATTATTCTAATACTAATGTGTTATCTTTGGTACCTCAAGATGAGAATATTAATAGTACAAATGTTTATAAGTCACTAGAATTTTCAAGACAGTTTTTTCACACTGACCCTATGAATTAGGTGGTACAAGTATGAGCATCTCCATTTGACAGATTTAGGAAACTGAGGGTCAGAAAAATTAAATAATTTGATTATATTCATGTGATTAATAAGTGGTAGAACTGGGATGGAGCCCAAGTCTTCTGACAGAAAATTCCACCTTCTTTTCAATATACCAAGCATTTGTAGGGCATATACTACCTACATATTATTAGGGCATGTACTTTGAGATTTTCTTGCTTACAAAAGTGCTGATGAACTTGAACTCATCCTTTCACACACTTCACCCCCTTAGGCCTCAGTTTCTTCATCTGTAAAATGGAAGGATTGGATTAGATGGCCTCTAAGGTTCATTTCAGCTCAAGATCTATGGTCCCATGGTCTTTTAATGAAAGGAAGCACAGGAGGAGAAAGCATCTTCATTAACCCAAAATGGCAACATCTGAAATGGTCCCCAGAAAGTATTTGGCATTTACTTGATATATATTTATAATTGAATCATTTGCATATATGGTGCATATACCCTTGGTAGCTTATAACCTTCTCGAGGGTAGGGACTGTTCGGGTTCTTGCTTTAATGCCTAGCACAGTAAGTACTTCAGAAATGTTGTATGAATGAACAAATGAGTGATACAAAAGGGTTAGTCAGCAACTATTCCCTAGCAAGAAAAGGGATGTGTGACCCTGAGATTTGTTGAAAGCAAAATCAATCATTTATTGCTTCTTTCTAAAGGAAAAATTAATAATAAACCAAGATCTTGCTAAATCATATTGTCCTTTTACTACTAGGTAATCTTATTAATTAGAGAAAAGACTGTGTTTGTTAAGTGCCTCAAGGAGAATTTTGCCATCTGTAATTCTTAGTTTCTACTATAGTGTGGAAGACGTTTTCTTTGAAGGCATTGAAGACATTGGACTGGACTGGAGTAGCCATCTCCATACAGTGATCATATTTATGACTTATTCCGTGAATGTTTTACAACAAAACCTCATAATAGACCCCTTGGACTTGTAAGGATGGATATTTGCAAAAGCAGCAATTTGAAATGTTTAGATGGCTTCTTCCAATTTGCATAACCAGACCTTGTTTTTTTTTTTTATTTGCATGTTCCTGTAATAAAAATATGTTGGCCTGAAAGATGATCTGCTCTCAGAGGGCCAAAAGCAAAGGCCAGCCATCATCAGGGCCCTTCTCCACAAGCCCAAAGTGTTGCTACTGGATAAAGCCACTTCAGCCTGAGATGATGAAAATGAAAGGGTAATTTCCTCTTGTTTTATTCCTAAACATGATGGTAAGTATCACAGTGAATGGAGTACTTGGATGGGAACCAGGAATATCAGGGTTCAAATCCTTCCTCTGAAAGTGACCGCCTCTGTGACTTCAGGACAGTAAGTTTACCTCTGCAAACCCAACACAACTTTCTAGGATTTACCTACTAAGGTAAAATCCCATACTTGGAGGTTACTTTTACAAGGAAATTACAGACACTTCCTGGATTGGCACATGATACCAAAGGTCAGATATCTGGGGAATAGGCATGCTCTGACTAGGGAAACTCTTGCTAAGAATCATGATCAGAGAAACCTTAGAGAGAAACCCTCTGGACTTCAAAGAAATGGGACATCTTTTTCCTAAAAGATTTCCTGACTCAGAGAGAAAGCCAACTGGGCAATAGCCTCCTTTACTCATGAATTTAACTGAGTTTGGGAAAATTCTCTACAAATGAATAGGGCAGCCTAGACAGCAATACCTTCATTGTAAGCCAAACTTTTCCTCTTCCAGAAACATCCTTGGGTTTTGTCCCTCTGACCAACTATGTCCTGTGACCTATAGTCACAGGATAGGGAACTGCATTCAGGAAACAGAATGGGTAAGATCAGGGCTGTTTGGATGCTGCTACTGGCCGCTTGTGTATTGATTATTGGCCTCATGACTATTTTCCTGATCCAGATTCTTCCCTCAGAGAAGTACTTAATCTAAATGTTGTCCTTGAAGGAAAACAGGAGGATTGCTTTATGATCTTCAAGAGAGTGACTGACCCAAGTAAAGGGGTGTCTATCCACAAGCAACTGGATCAATTCAATTCCATGGACACCAAGTGCCTACTATGGGTCAGATACTGTGCAAGGCCCCGGGGATACAAAGACTAAAAACAGAATAGCCCGTACCTTACATAGCTCACATCCAACTGGGGGAAACAGCACGGACACAAATAGGCAAATGTAATAGGTGTGACATTTATAAGATAAATACAAAGTAAACTGGTAGCAGATGGTGACCTAGGGGAAGTACTGATGAGCTAGGAAATCAGGCAAAAGCCATGTGGAAGAGGAAGAGGGTGGTGTATGAGGAAAGGCCTCCCAGAATCCTTCCCTAAAGGCCTAGCTCAGGAGTTCCTTCCTCTGTGGAGCCTTCCCTGATCCCTCAGAAGCTAACATTCTCCCTTCTCCCATGTTCTCCCATCTCTCCTTTGACCCATCACTCCCAACCTTGCATTACATTCGTATGTGTACATGACATATGCCCATTTTGTCCCCATAAAAGAAATGAAGCTCATTGTAGTCAAACGTTATTTCAATATTGGTGGGGTTTTTTTGATCCCCTGTGCCTAACATAGTGACTTACACATAATTGATGGTTGATAAAAAGTTTGTTAGATTGAAATAAATCAAGTAATCCCAGCAATGGCTGTGGGATACTCCTTGGCCTCTCCCAGACTGTGTGACTTTTCCTTATACGCTGTAAACCATCACTAATCTCCAAGTGTTCATAAGCCATGGCATTTGCATAGAATATTCATATTCATTCCAGCTAAGTCCTCCACACCATTTCAAGGCCTACAATTCCAAGAAACTTAAACTAAGCCTCTGGCACTATGGGCAGTCATTCTGCTCATTGGACAAAGGATCGCTACTGAAAGGCTTCTGAGATTTCTGCGGATCCCTGTGTATCTCTGTATCCCTCCCCTGCTTAAGGTTAATCCCAGTCCAATAACTAGGGTGAAACACCTGAGGCCTTTGCCTGAATTTAGAAGGTGATAAACACCCTTGTGTTCCATCACCTAGAACCAACTTAGAACCTAGAACCTGGGACAGGAAGCTATTAGATGTCCTACTGAACAATCCAGCTTTATCCTCCTCTCTGCTAGCATTCCTGCCCAAGAGAGCTCTGCTCAAATCCTTCCCCTGGAAAGGAACACAACCTTAAGCAGTGGCCTCAAGGTATCCCTTCAAGGAGTCTCCACTTATGAGGTCTGTGCTCTGGGTTCTCTGTCTCCCTGACATTGGGTGTCAAGTTGGCTCTCATATGGTGGGACCTCATAGCTTCAGTACAAACAAGGTCTTTCCCAAATGTCTTCCTCACCCCAAATAAATTTCTTTAAAAAATCCAGAGATCCTACTCTTCAAATTAAATAACAAAACAAAAATCGTTTGTGTTAACTATATGTGTTTGTGTAAGTGTGCATATATATGTCAATTAGCACTCACTTTTTTCAAGTTTTTTTCCATTATAAAATATGTTGAGTTAAATATATCTGTATGTATACACGTCTATATATTTAACACAAAATATTTTGTAATAGAAAAAACTTGAAAAGTGAGTGCTAATCAATTGAGCATATAGCTTAAAAAGATCATGCTATATAAATATAATGGAATATCATTTGCATCCTAAGAAAATATGGAGGAATTCAGAGAAACATGTGAAGTCTTATACGAGCCAAAGCTTATAGGAGCAAAATAAATAGAAGCAAGAAAACAACATACCCAATTACAATTATGCAGATGAAATCCCAAGGCTCTGTGATTGTAGCCTCCAGGCTTTGCCAGAGCAAAGAGAGGAGATGAGCAAATGTGCCTCCGCCTTTGCCTGGGACAGGTGGTCCACTGCAGGGGCAGAATGTTGCATTCTCTGTCCTACTTGGTCACTCAGTTGCTTACCTTTGCTGTGCAGGAGATCTCACTGGGTTTGTATAAGAGGGGGAGGAGCTGTGCTGGAAATGGTTGTAATAAGAAAGCAAAATCAGCAATAAAATGTTATTTTAAAGAAAGTGTGTTTGTGAGTACATATTTTGGAGTGACTGTCCCAGGTACCAGGTTTGCTTATTACATCTCTTAACCTCTGAGGTTTGTCAGGAAAGGATGCTGGCACTGAAAAATTTAGAAGGCAGGAAGTGTGACGTGGAGCACACCTACCTACATTTTAAAGTCTTCCCTTTAATTGACCCACTTATTAGACTGGAATGCCCTTTTCCCAGCCCTCTGGCTATAATGACCCATATACACAATCACTTCAATGTGTTCTAGGAGTTCAGTATTTAAGGAAACTCATGTGAGCCATTTTATACACCAAGAAAGGGGCCAACATTTCACTGTCTTACATCTGGCTGTTCATGGATGAGATTTTGTTAAAGCTGAGCAGATACTGGATAGTTTAAACACACATACAAGTGAGACTATGGTTTCTACCAGTGTCTAGCACAAATCACTTGTTTTATCATCAAGAAAACTAACCCAGGGAAGGTAAATGCCTTGCATGAAGTCAAGAGAGCGAGAATTAGAACCTAAGTCTACAGACTCTAAAATCAGTCCACTACACACACATACCTCATTTTTTTTCCACCAGTAATCACAGGATCATAGAATTAGGAGGAGACCTCAAAGCCATCTGTTCTAGCCTAGACTTGTTCAGGAAGTATACCTGCATCATCATCATCATCATCATCAGTAACAACAACAACAACAACCTACTACATGCGGTGTAATCCTCACAAGAACCGTGGCTGGTAGGTGCTATTATTATCACCACTTAGTTGAGGAAACCGAGGTTAAGTGACTTGCCCAAGATTGCACAGCTAGTAAGTGTCAGAGGTCACATTAGAACTCAGATAGCCCTGACTCCAGGCTCAGGGTTCTTTTTATCCATGAAGCTGCCTCCTTAGCTACCTAGCATCCCCTAAATGGGGCCATTCAGTGAAGGGAGATCCACCATCCTTATTCGTCGCCTTATGCATAGTAAGCCATCAAAAACTACGTGGTTTAGTAAACCAAAGCTTTACAATGGACAAAGGCACAAAAATACAGCAAATGACTCACATCAGAGCCAGATTATAGGTCAGCCTTCCTTAACTCCACAGTTACCTGGAGCTCAAGTAGATTTGCACCTGAAGTCAGACCCAAGTTTGAATCCTACCACAGGTCGCTAGCTGTGTCATCATGAGCAAATAAGTTGATCTTTTAAAGGCTCAATTTCTTTATCTAGACAATTAGAATTGCATTTGTAATGTTCACTTTGCAGGGCTGTTGTGAGAAAAGTACTTTGCATACCTTAAAGTGTCATAGAAAATGAATTATTATCGTCATCATCATTGTAAATATCATTGTTATTATTATCTATGAACTATGTTAGCTTCTGCAATCATGGATGTTACCAACTGCTCGATTCTCCAGTTACTGGAATACTGGCTTCACCGCCAGCTAAGGAAGACTCTCTGAGAAGCGGGCGACCCATACGAGGTTGGTTCACAAACATCAAGTAAGTCGGCAAAGACAATACCTTGTCCCAAGCACCTGGGCTCACAGCCTCAGTAGCATCCTTGATGCCTCCCTTGCACTTAGCCCAAATATCCAATCTGTTGCCAATTCCTGTGGTTTCTACCTTCTAGCTTAAGTAATAATAATACTACTAGGTAATATTTATATAGTACCTGCGCCAGGCATTGTGTTAAGTGCTTTATAATTATTATTCCATTTGAGCCTCACAACGACCCTGGAAAGTAGCTGCTATAATTATCCCATTTTATAGATGAGGAAACTGAGGCAAACTGTGGTGAAGTGACTTGAATATGGTCTCCCTCCTCACCTCTGCCTCCTGGTTTCCCTGGTTTCTTCCTTCATGCCTCAGTTTAAACCCCACCTTCTTCAGGTCTTTCCCCATCTCCACACACATACACACAAACATGCACACACACAAACACACATTCTACTGTTATATCCTTCCCTCTAAGATTGTCTCCTATTTATACACTATATAGACCTTGTATATACATAGTGGTTTACACATTGTTGCCCTCATTAGGATGTGAGCTCTTGGGCAAGGATGTGTTATTGCCTTTCTTTTTATCCTTAGCATCAGTCCAGTGCCTCCCACATAGTAAGCACATAATAAATACTCATTGCCTGACTGACATAAGAAGCTTTCCTTTCTGTGCTAATTTCAATTTTACTACAATTTTTATTAGAAAATAAATTACTTCAACTTATTTCACTCCCAAATAATTAGATCACAGGATCACAAATCTGGATGGGACCTCAGAGACCACACTAACTATGCCTAGTAGTAATAGTAGTAGTAGTAGTAGTAGTAGTAGTAGTAGTAGTAGTAGTAGTAGTAGTAGTAGTAGTAGTAGTGGTAGTAGTAGTAGTAGTAGTAGTAGTAGTAGTAGTAGTAGTAGTAGTGGTAGTAGTAGTAACAATAATAATAATAAACAACAACATGTACAAACTATGTTTTACTTGATATAGACAATGCCAGTAGCTTCTCCCTCATGGAGTTGCTGTGAAGTTCAAAAGTAATCATGCAGGTAGGATGCTTCGCAAACTTTAGGATACCACATAAGTGTTATTATCCAGTGCCTGACACATGGTAGGTGCTTAATAAATGTTGACTGATTAAGTCTTTTGCTGTGTGAATGAGTTGTGAAACAAAGGTCCATGCCATACTAACTGCCCCATCTCATAGAGCTTTCGTATGTTATTGTTGTAGTTTTAAGAAAAAGGAAATAGAATCTTGGAAATAGAGTTCAATGGCCCTTGTGGAGAGAGAGTCAGAGGGAGACTTGAGATAACTGTCATCTTAAGAGGCTGAATGAGAACTAAGAGGAAATTCTTCCCTGGGGAGACTTTGACACTTCATTGTGAGAGAGATGGAGTCTGGGAGAGACTCTGAGAGTCAACCATCATCTTTGAGAAAGCTTGGAGGGAACAGTTTGAGAAAAGTGAGTTTACTTCTTAGTCTTGGGGAAAGGCATCCTGGGCAGAAAGCAACTAAAACTACCAGCCCAAAAATTACCTTTTGGGACTGTGGTTCCTGGGTCAAGATGGCAGTTGTGCCCATTTAATGGTTAGAAGTGGATATGGTTGTGACCATCTCACAGTTGCTGTATTGTTGCTGTATGCATATTGCTGACTATTCATGGATGTGTATATATTTGTGTGTGTATATACACACATATACATACATATGCATTTACATATATGTATACATCAGATTTAGGGGTCCAAAATGGTTATGTGTGTATATGGGTATGGGCATGTGTGTGTGCATGTATGTAGTATGTACATATAGTGTTTATACAAATGTATGTGTGTATATGTACATTGCATATATACATGTACACACACATAAATGAGTATAATACTATACTAAAATTTCTGGTATATTCTCTGCATATGCTTTTAATGTCTTTTACGGTTAATAATTTTTGTAAAGAATAACATCAATGTTTTCTTTGAGACCAGGGATCTGATAATGAAAAAGCAAATGCTCAGAGGAAAAGAGGATTCTCCAGATTTTGCAGACCAGGATGGGGCTCAAAGCTAACTAATTAATGAATGAGAGTTTCTGAATTTGTAGGAAATTGAGAGGTAATGTGTGAACATATGCCTTAATGGAACTGGATATGAGAAAAATAGGTGCGTAGTGACAAGAGAGCAAGAAGACATCAGTCTAATCCTTCCCCAGGTGAGCCTGCTGCTCGCCCTAGCTAATTCACTAGCTTCTCTGGACCTCAGTTTCCTCATCTGCGAAATAGAGGGTTGCACCTCCTGGTTTCTAAGATCCATTCCAGTTCTACAGTTCTGTCAATCTCTTCAAAGCCTCCAAACTTCCCCATGGCCAGTTTTGTTGGGGAAATGCCATCTTGCATTGTGAGCTGGTATGTTCATTATGATCTCCTCCATCTCTGCCATTAATTCACCCTTTGGTCCCTGATCACCACTTCCACTGATCATCTTCTTAAACATTCCAATTGACTGGTCAGGACAGACCAGTCCTGCCTCCTACACTTACCAGTATGGGACCTTAAGCAAATCACTTATCCTCCTCAGATTTTAGTTTCCATTTCTGTAAAATGGGGACAATGCCATATGGTTATGCCAGACTGCTGTGAGGACCAGAGACATCACAGCGGTAAAGAACTTTGAGGCCCATGAAGCACAAGATAAACGTTAGCTATTGTTATTGTTAATATTGTCAGTCTCACCTCCTGGAAGGTTGTGCCACTCAGTGCAAAGCTCATCAGAGGGCATTATGGGAATGAAAAGAATTTTTAAAAGACATTTTTACTAGACAGTGGGATGGTTCTCTGCTGAGGAAATGGTGATTATGCTTAGTTGATGGACACCAGCCCCCTAGACTACATCCCATGTCTCTGTCAGGACCTGGAACATGTCTGGTGTGAAGACTGTGGAGGGCAGCCTCGTGCCTGTTTGTTTACTTGTTTGAGGGCAGCATGGAGATGTGTGAGAGCTGGCTACCTCTGGGAAGGATTACAGTGACTAACAATCATCCAGTGGATGGGGGAAGGGGTCCAGGGTATGAACAGAAAATCATGGCACCATTTGAGTTGCAGATTCAGGATGAAGATCAGGAACCGTACTGAATGGGCTGCCCCAAAAGGTAGGGTGGTTTGCCCTTACTGGAGGACTTTATGCAGAGGCTGAATGGCCAGTCATGGACTACGTTGGAGAGGTGCTTCTTGGGTATAAGTTGGCCCAGGTGGCCATTCCAATCCAAATCAACTCTGAACTTCTGGCATTCAGAAAGCTCCCACCACAGGTGCTACCAAGCCTGAGAAAGCTCTTAGAGTGAAATCTTGGGATGGGAGGGAGAGAAGGGGAAAAGGTGGGGAGGATAGCAGCACCTGAGATGAACAGAATATGTTTATTTGCGGATGATCTGGCTGGTTTTAGAGGTACAGTCTCTTCTCATGGAATAGGGCAGAGCTAACTGGTGATCAGAATTGTGACCTTCTCCCAAGGATTTTTCTCTTACCATCTACAAAGACATTCTTTACACAGTTCTAAAAAATCAGAGTGGGGAAAGGCAGTGTGAAGTCTTAGAGTCATAGAAATTGAGAATTGGACCTCAAACGACTGTCCACTCAGCTCTTAAGTCAGGGGTTCTTAGCCTGGGGTCTGTCAGTGATTTTCAGTGGGTCAGTCAACTTGGATGGGAAAAGAAATCATCTTATTTCATTATAATTGGTTCCTTTGCAATTCTATGTATTTTGTTTTATTTGTCAAAAAATTATTCTGAGTCCATAGTCTTCACCAGGCTGCCAAGGGAGTCCATGACTCCAAAAAGGTTAAGAACTCCTGCCCTAAGTACTGGCCATACAGCCCACCTCAATGTCAGAAAGACCTGAGTTCAAGTCCCACTTCTGACAAACACTTGCCTTGTGGACCCTGGGAAAGCCCCTTAACTTCTGAGTAGCCAGGAAGCTCTTTCAGAGGCGAAATTTCAGAGAGGGTGCCAACGTGTATTCAGAGCAGAAGCTATCAGTGTAGGGAGTTCCCAGTTTCTGGTTATCGTCCTTTTTGAGGGGAAAGAGATTTCTAAGGTAATATCACAGACAGAAAGTAATCATCTTGGGCTGCTAAGGCTGCCCATTACAACACACTGTCCTCCCATCCTTCTGGAGCCAGACAGTGGAATCTCATTCATCTCTTCTCTTTCCTTTGTCTTTATGTCTGGGCTTCATCATTGCTATTTTCATCTGCCTAGACTTAGACTGACCAATCTTTCCTCTTGGAAAGATTCACTATAAATTCTACTGGGTACCCTTATTACTAGTATTTACTTAATGTTTTAGGTATCAAATTTCCCTGCCTACGATAACAGCAACACGTATGCTTCTCTACCTAAAGGCACACCAGTGACCCACCATCAAGAAGATTTCTATTAGTTTTTTTTTTCCTTAAGAGGGATGAATTTGCCTCCATTCCTCCCGTGTGCCCTATCTGAACTGTGGGAGATTAGGTTTGGAAGTCAGCTGGCTGGCCTGAGAGGTTCAGTTTGCAAGCATGGAACAGCAATACTAACATGCATTTGTGGGAATCTGCTCCATGATCTTGGACCCAGCTGCAGCAGCAACATGTCCTGACTAACTAAAGTTAGTTGAGGCACACCCTAACAAGACCCTGTATCCTTACACTACAAGCATCACTGTGGCCTATGGTGTGAGAACAGTTCTTCCTGAACCTTTTACTTCCATAAGCACCATGAATCCTGATGCCATTGGCATTAGCCAACCTGGAAAATCCAAGAAAAACCTCAAGAAAAGTTGATCACCAGAACAAAAAATGCAGTGCCTATGGCAGTGAAATACTCCAAGCCCATAATTAACTATGCTCACCTCCACTTAATACATGCTTTGAGAATGACTTCATCAGAAGGCATTTCTTTCCCAATGGGATTTTTCCTTTTCAGCTACTTTGGGATTCAATGCAATTCAACAAAGATTCCTAGAGTGCCCACTGTGGGTGCAGCACTGTCCAAGGCACCGAGTATTCAAAGATGAAAAGTATGCATGTAGATCCCTTAGGGAAATCAGTGCAGGAAGCAGAGTGGAGAGAATGAGTCAGCAAGGCTTCAATTCCATATAAAGCAGAATGTGATGGGTGCCAGGGAAAGATCCAGACTGAGGCCAAGCAGGCAGGGCAGTTGTGTTACTAACATATTAAATTTAATATATACTTAAAAACCATTAAGTAACAACTTTAATTTCAGATACAATCCTCTTTTCTGATCATCCATATATACTGAAATATTCTTATATGTTGATGTTTGGGTCTATATTAAAAAGATAATTTTTAAGGGAAGCTAGGTGGCACAGTGGAGAGAGCACCAGCCCTGGATTCAGGGGGACCTGAGTTCAAATCTGGCCTCAGACATATAACACTTACTAGCTGTGTGACCCCTTAACCCCATTGCCTAACCCCCCCAAAAAAAGATAATTTTAAAAATTTTGATAAGCAGAAAAAGGAGGGGAAAATATATTCCAGTGGGGGACTGGGGCAGGCTCTGTGGAGAAGGAAGGCACCTGTGTTGTGGCCTCAAGGGAAAAGAAGGATTTCAACAGGTGTAAATGAAGAGGGCACTGCTGCATTCTGGGCATAAAGGAAAACCTGTGTGAATAGCCAGAGATGGTAAGATGACAGGAGGGGAAGCCCAGGGGTCCACAAGTAGCCCAGCTTGGCTGGGCAGCACAATGTATGAAAAAGAAAAGAGTAAAATGAGACAGGACTAGGAGGCTCGAGAGGCTGTGGAGGACCGTGAAACTCCATCAAAGAAAAGAAAACTCGATGGTTGTGTGAAAGTGCCTGAGAGGTCCCGATGGATCCGAGGGGGATAAGTTCAGGAGCTGTGAGAAGGCTAAATTTAGAGGGAAGAGGCAGGAATCAGAAAGACCACAGAGGAGGCTTTTCTACTCCAGGTAGGGGGCTGAAAACCAGGGTGGCAGATATGTGACTATAGAGGAGGGGATGGCTCCGAGAGATAAAGTCAGCAATGGAAGGGAATAGAAGAAATCAAGAGAAGAATCAGAAAAAAACCCAAGGCTTCTAGACCAGCAGGGACACCTGGGTAGTGGTGGTGCCATCAGAAGAAATAGGCAATACATTTTAGGATACATCCTTGTAAACTACATTTTATGAATTACGTGTTATGCATAATGATTGCATTTTGGATGTGCCTAATTTCATAATTTTGAAAAAAAAAATCTGTTTAAGGTATCTGTTTGCAGGGCAGAAAGTAAGAAAATATAATTGTGTAATGCTCGGCGTTGCAAGCATAGCACAGAACAATACTAACCTGAATTTGTGGGAATCCACGCCACAAGCCTGGATCCAGCTGCAGCAGCAACATGTCCTGACTTGCTAAAGTTAGTTGAGGCACACCCTAACAAGACTCTGTATCCCTACACTACAAGCGTCACTGTGGCCTACAATGTGAGTTCTTCCTGAACCTTTTACTTCCATAAGCACCATGAATCCTGATGCCATTGGCATTAGCCAACCTGGAAAAATCCAAGAAAAACCTGGAGAGAAGTTGATAATAAATAAATAAAATTGACTTTAAAATAAATAAAATTGACTAAATCTGAAAAAAAGAAATAAGTGATTAGGAAGGGAAGGGACTTTTTTTTTGGGGGGGAAGTCAACTCATATCTCTATATTATAGTTCTTGAAGGTCTACAAATCACTTCATCAACAGGGAGTGGGGTATTTAACAATTCCAGGAGGCACAGGAAAGTAAGAAAGATGACTGAGCAAAAGTCAGAAGTTAGAAATTAAAAGATCATCAGTGGCCTCTCAAAAGGAAATTTCAATCGAGTAGTGGAGATGTAATCCAGGTTGCTAGGGTTGAGAAGTGATGAGGAAGTAGAGGCGGCAAGTGTGGTCAATTTTTTTCCAAAATCCTGACTGATAGTTACTACCTGTATTTCTATAAGGCAGTTACTTCTCTTTTCTGAGACTCAGGTACCATATGCTAAAAAAAAAAAAAAAAGGAGTTGGCAAGAAGGAGGAAGAGGAGGAGGAAGAGAAATAGGAGAAGGAGGAGGGAAAGGAGGAAGAGGAGGAAGAAGAAGAGAGATGGAAAGAGGAAGGAGCTCAGGAGAGACATCTTCAACCTGTTCAATAAAATGAAGTTGGAAGTGAGGTCAATAGCAGACAGACAGACAGACAGATGGAGAGGCTGGAGCTGGGAGGAGGGGATCAGAATAGCCACTATAGAGAATGTGACAGGAAGTTCATCATAAATGAACAAAAATGTACCATGTAGTGAAGAGGGCCCAGGTGTGATTCACCAGCATGAATCTACACTAGAGTCCTCTGAGTGATATATGTGACCCAAGATTCGGGATTAGCCAAGTGAGAGCAGGAGGAAGACAAGGACTTGGGGACTCAAGGGTGGAGAAGAGTACTTTCTTGAAATCATTAATTAGGGAGTCAAGATTGAAGGAAGGGGAGTGAAGGCAAAATGGGAGTCATGGGACATGGAAGGCTGGATCAGAGAATGAAAAGGAAGCTCCAAAGGAGGAGGGTAATAGAAGAGGGGGCCAGGCAAGGAGAGATGACTGTGCTCTGTGAAAATAATTCCAACACTCAGGATGCTGTAGTGAGAGCAGGTTGAGGGGATGGTAAGGTCCACTGGCTTTCTCAATGGGTAGTTAGGGATTTGAGGAAGCTCAGAACCTGGAGTGTTGCTGGGACTGTGACCATAAATATTGTTACCAAGGACAATTTCAGGGAGGTTGGGGTAGAGAGAAGCCTATGAACTAGGGACTGAATTCCTTGACAAAAGGGAATGAAAATTGAAATGAGGGCAGCAAGGATTCTGAGGGGATCGAGGAGGGATTGTTGAAGAACAGTTGGATCCTGGCAGTGGAATATACTGGAGGTCCTGGTTCTAGAGCAGCAAATACACTGACACCTCCTCTTGGTCCTGGAGTTGGGGCCTGAGTGAAGAAGGCTCCTTGAACACCAGGCTGGTCTCACTACGGTATTTGTACTTCCAGTGCCTGACACACAGTAAGCCCTTGTAAAGGCTTGATGATGGACTCAAGAGTCAGCAACAGAGGGGAAGTGGTGTTTTCAGGGAAGACAAGGTTTAACTTGGTGTCCGAAAGTAAAACTGGTGGAAGTGGAAGAGGAACCAAGTAAAGGGAAATTTGTGACCAAGACAGCCAGAAATCTGGAGGGCATGGGGTCAGGAAAGAGTCGGGGAAGATGGGAGGACAAGGATGGGGAGTGAAAAGGCTGAGGAAGAACTAGCTGAGTTTATGAGGAGGCACAGGGAGAGCAATTTGTCACGTAGGCAAGTGGTGGTTCTGGATGAAAAGGGTCAGGATGGTCAAGAGGCTGCAACCTACTAGCCACACCACAGGCTCCACAGGCCATCTTCCCTGCATTAATTCTCTGATGTTTAGGTAGATCTGAATTATGTGTGAAGGACTGGATCATAGTTGTGGCCTCTCTATTCACTAAGAACTTCCTTTTAACAATAAATTGGGGTGTATGTGTGTGTGTGTGTACAGGCTTTAAAGTTCAACATTGAACTTGAACATGTATGGGGCAGCTAGAGGATGCCATAATGGACAGAGTGCTGGAACTGGAGTCAGCAAGAGCTGAGTTCAAATCTGACTTCAGTCACTTACTATCTCTGTGACTGAGCAAGTCAATTTACCTTTGTTTGCCACAGTTTCCCTATCTGTAAAATGGGGATAATAGTACCTATTTCCCAGGGGTGTTGTGAGAACCAAATGAGATAATAATAGTAAAATGCTTAGCACAGTGCCTGGTATATAGTAAGTGCTATGTAAATGTCAGTTATTTATTTTGTTTCTGTTGGCTATTTTTTCATTATTAGCCTCATAACAACCCTCCTAGGTAGGTGCTACAGGTACAAGTATCCCTATTTTATAAATGAGGAAATTGAGGCTCAAGAGTTTCCCTAATTTGTCCATGGTCACCCAGCTAATGTCAGAAATTGGGCCTTGAAGCCTCCAAGGCCACTCTACTATCCATTGAGCCATTGTGGCTCCAACAAAAGCTTACGGTCACTTCTCTGGACCTGGATGAGTCATGTAGTCCATTTCTGATTATTCTTACAGGGGAGGAACGTGAGACCCAGGAGGGGAAGGGACAGGTCCTAAGGAGCTGAGCCAGGAGTCATCCCTGGGCCATGGTCTTCTCAGAGTGCTTCTGTTCAGGGTCTCTCCTCCTTCCAGCAAAGGGTTTTCTTGGGAGGAATGATGGTTGTGAGGGAGGTGCCCTCAGACACGTCTCCTGGAATTTCAAGACAGAACTCAGTTACAGTCAGCTACATGTTAATAGCTATAAATGAATGTACTGAATTCTGCATTGTTCATCTGATCCTAAGAATGGCCAGGAAAACTGATCTGTGTTCTTCAAAACAATATGCTCTGGGTGGAAACTGGTATTTGTGAGCCAAGGACAATTTGTCGTTGAAAAGAGAAGTCTTGTTTTCTCACCGATTTTTACAACATCGAGGTAATTTGATACTTGACTCAAATATTTCTGCCCAACTGAAAGCAAAGGGCTTTTCTCTGCTGCTGAAGGAGCTGCTTTTTAGCATAATATATCCCGGATGTTTATGAGATTAGGCAATCCATCTGGAGACACTGGATGGGAGAAAACTGGAACACCATCTCCCAAAGAGCACAAGCTAGAGGGTAAAGTCAGGATTCCATCGGCAAATCCTTCCAACGCTGAAGCCCAAAGTGTAAATAAGTATGCCTCTGAGCTGCCTCCCGCCCTCCCCCAATTCCCTCTCAGGTACGGAAATTTGGGCAGGACTAGCCACGGCCTACCCATCCTGTTTTCATCACCTCCTTTGATCCTCAGGTCTCCCTGGGGCTAAGTCCCCTGGAGAAGAGGAAAGTGAATCAACAGCAAGCCTGCCCCCAGGGAAAGGGGCTTCCCAACTGAACTCCAGAACTGAACTGGAGGAAAGATGGACATCGACATGGGGAAGTACCCAGCCTCAGCCCTGGGACTAAGAAAACTTCTGAAACAAAACAGAGAATGTAAATCAGTATGGGTTAAGCTGGAAGCAGAGGCAGCTCAGGTGGACACAACCCAGCAGGAATGGTATTGGATTTGAGTCAGAGAACTGAGTTCAAATCTGCCTCTGGCCCTTACTACCAGTATGATTTAATCTCCCTGAGGCCCTAGTTTCTTCATCTGTAAAGTGAGTCAGTTGGACTACATAGCCTCTAAGGTGAGTTGCAAATTAAAAATCTGTCCTAGAGAGCCTCTTCCTTCCCTCCCCCTCTCTGAGTGGAGCTTTGGGAAAGAGCTTCTCCCAGGCTGTACATACGGAGGCCCGACTGCTCTTGGCCTCCTTCCTCCTGTACCCCAAAGGAGAAGAAGAAAAGTCAAGCTCTCCTATCGTGTTAACAAGTTGCTATATGACCGGTGCATGGCCACCCACGCTCCAGGTCGCTGCTTGTACACAGCCCAGTATCAAAGCCTGTCTCCAGCTTGGAAGGGTTAAAGTCCCAGCTGCTCAAAGGCCCCAGCTCTGCCCCAGCCCCTTACCCTGCCTTCCCTACCTACAGATGCACAAAGCAAATGACCAGAGAAAAGTGGAGGGCGAGATTAGATGCCAGTTATCTCCAGAGATTGGCCCTCGCTGTTGAATCACCCGGCTATCTTTATTTTCAGTGGCTTTATCATAATTCTTTTGTTCCATTCCCTACCCACATGCTGATGCATCATTCTCTCTCTCTTTGATCGGGGACAGAGATAGAAGGGGGAGAGGTGATAGGACAAATGAGACCTTCCTATCTGTGGCATGTATACACCAAAAATGATAAATGCCTTAACTGAAAAAGAGTGTAGCAACATGACAAAAGGCAGCATGGTGCAGTGGTCAGAGCAGTGGCTGTGATGTCCCAGGGCCGGGGGTTCAAGGTCTACTTTTAACACAATCTGTGTGACCTTGAACAAGTCTCTTAACCTCTGAGGGTCTCAGTTTCCCTAACTACTAAAGGACAAACTTGGATTAGGTGAGCTTGGTGGTCCCTTCTCACTTGTGATCTACGACCCTTCATTATATGAATTAGACGGAGGCACAGAATGTAACTTATTGACCCTGCCCACCTCCGCTCCTTAATGGCTGCTGCCATTTTGCAAGAGGTCTGGTATGCCAGAGAAAGCATACATTGTCTCTACCACTATAATAGTTTGTAATCACTTTTTTAAAAAGATGCATTGTCTAACTGAATGATTACCTCCATGTACCGACAGAAGTCTTTCTACCAAAATCTCCTGGGCAACGTCAAAGTCTGGGCATGGCTCACTGACCATAACTGATCAGTGAGGGCAGCACACACTGAGCCAGGCATGGTGGTGACCAGCCCCGTGTACATGCTAGGGTCATCTAGAATTTCATTCCAAACCTCTCAAGTCCCAATGAGGAATTCTCCTGAGTTTTTTCTCAGCTGGATTTCCCATTGTCACTGTTGAAAAGAATCCTCTTCATATGAAATTCATCAACCTTCTGAAGACAGCCAGCCGTGTTTTTTACTCTGTAACATTCATATATCTGTGATGGGTACAACAGCATCAGGAGCCAGGGAAAACTCCCCTCCCTCTTTCATCTCCCGAGTCTTCTTCCCAAAACCCACAAAATGTTCACAGGCCAGAGAAGTGTGGGGACTTTCACAGAGCTTGCGACTACTTCCAGACCAAAAAGCAGAGAGCAGGTGGGGGAGGGTGTGGTTCCCCACCCAGCTGTTGTGTGTCAATATCAAAAGGATTAAGATAGAAGATGATACTGCAAGTCAATATTTTTTGGCATGAGCAGAGGCTGAACAATTGTGTTTGTTTGAAATGCAATAAGCATTAACTAGTTTTCTTTTCAAATATACAAAGTCGCCCTTTCTCAAATACAGTCTGTATGTCTCTGTGTCTTTCCAGTGTGCTCTGAATTCCCAGCATGCAATACTCATGAAAAAGAAGGGTAAGATTTAGTCCCTGTAAACAAATTATTTTAAAACCTGTGTCTCTCACGATAGAAAATGCTATCCATAACCACAGAAAGAACTATGGAGTCTGAATGCAGATCAAAACATACTATTTTCTCTTTTTTTGTTGTTGTTTTTTTGTGGCTTTTCCCTTTTTTTCTGTTTCTTCTTTCATAACATGACATAGGGAAATATATTTACATGACTGCACACGTATAACCATATCAGATTTCTTGCTGTCTTGGGGAGGAGGAATGAGAATGCGGAGAGGGAGAAAAATTTTGAAACTCAAAATCCTGTAAAAATGAATATTGAAAACTATCTTTACATTCAGTTAAAAAAAATACTGTTTACAAAAAAAACAACAACTGTGTTTCCACTAGACAGAAAACAAGATTATCAATGAATTTTTGAGGTAATTTTAGGAAGACAATCTTTGTAAATTCTTTCTTTACATTTTCATTACTTTTAATGGGCTCTATTTCCCTAAAACTTATGTTATAATTCACCACAACCTTCTATTTATTTTTTTTATTTTTGTTTTTAGGCAATTGGGGTTAAGTGACTTGCCTAGGTCACACAGCTAGTAAGTGTCAAGTGCTTGGTCTGAGGCCAAGATCTGAACTCAGTTCCTCCTGAGTTCAGGGCTGGTGCTCTATCCACTGCGCCACCTAGCTGCCCCTCACAACCTTCTATTTATTACAAATACACCATACCTTTATGATCTAGGATATCCTAATCTTTTTCTAGGCTGCCATAAGTTTTTCTCATAAGTAAATATAGGTAAGGACAGTAAAAAAAAAAAAAAAATATGACTGCTGTCTTTCATCACATCAGGAAAACAGAGATGTTTTCGAATTGAGGAGTACAAAGACAGTTTGCTCAGTCTCCCATCTTGGTTGTCATATCCCACTACCTAAGACATTTGCCAAAGGAAAGGCTTTTTCTCCTGTGACCTATGAGGAAACATCTTAAGTTCATACTAAGGACTCAAGTAGCCTCCAGTAGACTCAGGAGACATCAAACTCTTCATCTTGGATGTCCTTCAAAACTAGAAAGAATCCTAATCTGGACTGTCTTTAGACTAGATCACATGAAGATCTCATTGAAGTCTTAACAACCTCATGTTAAAGACTAACTGACCTGAGCATTCTTTCAAGAATGGAGAGGCTATAACTGTGATAATTAACTACATCTCTAAAATGGAGGTGGTTGTAAAAGGCTCTTACCTGACCTGGAGTCTTATCCTTTGTAACAAGGACATTTCTCTAAGAAAAATATGTCTAAGGGCAGCTAGATGGTGCACAGGCCCTGAAGTCAGGAATGAGTCCAAATCTTGCTTCAAACACTTATTAGCTGTGTGACCCTGGGCAAGTCACTTAACCCCAATTGCCTCCATGAAAAATAAAAAGAAGAAAATATACCTAAAATTCTTTGCAAAATTAAAAGTACCATGCCAATAACACCTATTATTATTATTATTATTACTTACTTACTGTGGGACTCTAGATGTCTCTTAAGTGCTCTCAGACTCAGTTTCCTCCTCTGAAAAGTGGAGATAACAATTGTACCTCCTAGTGTCATTGTGAGCAACAAAATTTGAAATAGCATATGTACAAACCTTTACAGTGACATAAAATAGTAACTTTCATCGTCTTCTTTATCATTATTATTATAAAGAATAAAATACAGGCAAGCCAGCCGTTTTCACGTTTGTTAATGAGTCAAGCTTGTCTGATTATCCTTCTCCTAATGATAGTGACAGGAACAGCTGACATTTATGCGAGTCCTTCCTCTCACTTTCAGGTTTACGGAACACCTCGAATACTAGTAGCTCATTTTATCATTATTCACATGCACAGAACACATTTTAAAAGTGAAATGTAAGAGCCTGGTGATTATCTGCTAGACTTATTTTTCAAACAAAAACATTCATAGAAAAAATTTTTAAAACTAATTGTTCCCTGGAGAAGAGATTAGAATCATTACCTCCTCCTTCTTTGAATAAGTGGGATCCTATAGGTACAGAGCACTGCACAAACTTAGTTGACATTTTATTTGGGTTTTGCCAAGCTGCTTTTTTTTTTTTAATATTTTGTTAAAAGCAATGGCTCCCTGGGCATATTAGAAAGGAAGGTCATGTCTAAAAACAAAGGTGACAATTTTTTTAAATAATTTTTTAAAGTCAATTGGTAGTTCCTCCAAGGCCTGGTAATCCCTTCCCAACTGCAGAATCCTTCTCCACCATGCTCTTCTTTCTTCTTTCCCTCACCCCAACACAAGACACCCTCCTTCCAGGATACCTTTCTCTCCGATATGAACCTAGATTACACTTTTGAATTACAGGCTGTTTGGGGCAGACAATGGTGTGTCTGCCCACTCTCTGAGCTCCCTGGGCACCTTTCCCCCACATGAGAAATGCCATTGGCCTGGAATTGTTTGTTTCATCTAGACAAGTGTTTTCAAACCCAAACAGAAATGGAGCCACCGAACCACAGAGAGGAATCCCTTGGCTTAGTTTTAAAATGCAGTCTTCTCTGTGTTTTGACACACGTTGATTTTGTTAAATATTTCCCAGTTACATTTTATTCTGATCATGCTGCTTTCAGGAATGTTGTAGGCCGCACGTCTGACGCCACTGGTCTAAACCATCCCTCACAAATAGGGGGAGAAAAGGGAGGTAAACACTTCTCAGCAGAGAGGTGATAGACTGCAGGTGTGTACTGAGGCACGCATTTTTGTCCAATAGAGCCAAAGTCTTGGTTTATTTTCCTTATCTATGCCTCTGACATATGGAAGGGCTCTGTGGAGCAGGGAATGCTCTACTTTCATAACATAACAGCAATGTTATAAGATAAATGAAACTTTTATCATAAAAAATAGAAAAGTTCAGTGGAATTTGTTGTTAAGTCATTTTTCCAGTCACATCTAGTTCCCTGTGACCTTATTTGGGGTTTTCTTGTCAAAGGTACTAGAGTGGTTTGCCCTTTCCTTTTCCAGCTGATTTTATAGATGAGGAAACTGAGGCAAACAGGGTGAAGTGACTTGCCCAGAGTCTCACAGCTAGGAAGTGTCAAAGGCTGGATTTGAAATCATGAAGAGGAATCTTCCTGACTCCAGGCCTAGCATACCATCCGCTGTAGCAGCCAGCTGCCCCAGTGGGAGAGGGAAAGGCTAAAGAAAAAAAACATTTTGCCAGGGGCCCGGTCCATATGACCAATATCAACAGAATCATAAATCACAGATCTCTTTGAGGACGTAATAGCAGATTCAAATCCTGTGACATTACATTGAGCTGATCCTGTTGTTTGAATAATAATAATAATAATAATAATAAACCCTCTAAGACAAAAATGATTAGTTTAACCCTTTACAGAAACAGGTTCTCTATTCAAAACCAAAACAGCCTTGAGATTTAGGTGTTTTTTTTCTTTTTCAGGCATCACGATATTCTTAGAACCAAAAAACCTTCTAAGTTGTTTCATACAATCCTTTGGTTACTTTATAGATGAGGAAATCCAGACGAAGAAAGGTGAAATAATTTGCCCAACATCTATCCCAGTTTATTAAGGGATGGGTCTGGAAGTAGAACTCCAGTCTCCTGACTCTCAGTGCAGTACCCCGGAATTTGATTTCAAACAACAGCAGTTCCAGCTTTTCCAGGAACCACGGCAGGGAATGAGACCTCAGCAGAGTTGGGCTTAAAGACTGAAGCTTCAGCCAGTCAGTCAGTTGGTGCTCCTGAAACCCATTTGGCCATTACAGGCCCATACCAACTTTCTGCCTTCCCCAAAGAAACTACACTGTCCATGTGAGGGTCCTGCTCCCTGCCTCAGTGCCCTCTTCTTGATTTGATTTTGCTTTTTCAACAACCCATGATTTTGCTGCACGAGGGTACTCAGAGGACTGTGCTGAGTGCTTCACCCTGAGAGCAGGAGCCCATGCCCTACAGGAGGCTGAGAGAAAGAAGAAAAACACAGTTTTCCTCTTCTATGCTGACAGTGGCAGTTCATAAGCAACATTTTCAAATAAGCAAAGATAGTTTTTTGCTACCTACTTCACTCCTTTTATGCACCCTTCTACCCCGTTTCCCAAATCCTGGCAGCCTGGAACATTACTCTGTTTGTAACATGTGTTCCAGTCCCTCCCCTTTTCTTCCGAAGTGCTCAAAGACTCCAAGCTCATCTCCTCCCTTCCTCTAAAATTCCCATTCCCTTGGTGCAAATGATCTCTGCTAGAAGATTCAGGAAAGAAGAGCTGATTGGACTAATTCACACTGATGTGTAAATGACTCATAGCCTCCTAAATATTCTACAAAGCATTTGTATTTTTAAAAGAGGCTTTTTAAAAACCCAAATGAACCTCTAATTTGGGAAGAGGGTGGGGAGAAGATTTAAGTATTGTAACTATATGAAAAAATGCAAGTAGTCTGATGTGAGAGCCCAGGGTTTCACCGTAAATGGAGAACAAAGAGTCTCCCTCCAGGGTCAGTTTCTCTAATCTGTTCCCCAGTCTCTCTCTGACCCTCCACTTCTGCACAAACCCACAGAGCCTTCAGAATCTCCAAGGATTTGTTTGTTTGTTTCTCCTTATCTCCCAAAGGCAGAGAAAGGGAAGAGGAGCAAGCACTCAGGACCAGGGCCAGCTAAAGACGACGTAGAGCCCCCTTTATTCTTACAAGTTCTCTCAATGGCAGGCAAGATCCACCAATACTGTTTTTACTTCATTGGCTCGAGTTATATGATAGAAAAATGGTTCGGCTCCTGATCCAAAGGTCACATTCTCTCTCAATCTCATTAACTAATATTTATAAAGTGTTCACTGGGTACCTGGGCACTGTACTGGAAGCCTAATACTCCCTGATTCCTATTCCTTCCATTCACAGAAGTTAAAAAAGTGGCAATAACATAGCACATTAGTGTGGCTTCAGATTAAGGTTGGTCTATCACTGGCCTACATCATTTCTAGCATAAAATTTGATAAGGCTTTGGGACTGAATAAGAAACCTTCAGAAAAAAAAAAAGATGAAAACACAAAATGATGGCCTGGGTTATTTAGGTTTTTCCACCCTTTGGGGGAATCAGAAAAATATTTGCCTATAAATACATAAATGACAGAAGGAAGACTATAAACTCTAGAAGGGAAAATAAAGTCCTGGGGGAAGGGAGCAGGGAGCAAACAATGTTCTCTTTTTCAGGGTCCCTAATATGCAAGTTGGATACCCACGGTTCTTCCCCAGGTCTGAGTAGTTTCAATTGGAAATGACATAAGTGGAGGTATGAAGTTATTGGGGAGAAAATTCACGCAATCAAAATTTGAGTGTCTGGTAATGGCTACACGAGCTCCATTAAAAGGAGGTGCACCTACACACACAGCTAAAGCCCCAAACCGAAAACATGCCTCAAATTTTAGCCCACATTGGTTCTGGTGCCACTTTGTTTTAGCACAGTAGAAATATTGGAGGGAGGACAGGAATAGCTATTTCCCAACAATCACTTCAGGGTACGGGGGATGTCTGATTCTCTTGGTTCATACATGGATGCTCTTGAAAAATTGTTATTTCATCAAGCCACGTTGCATGCTATGTTATAAATCTTTTCAGAGTTTCAGAAGAGCCCCATGGAACCAAATAACAATGACTGAGGAAACACAGAGAACCAGGTCAGTTTCATCTTAGCCCTGTCTCCCTTTAAGGACTAAGCAAATGCTGGGTTTCATGGTCTTTCTGAGCTTAAAAAATCATTTTTAAGGCTACTGTATGCATTTACTGATGAATCAAAAGTTACTTTACTATAAGCAAAAGTAGCTTCTTGCCTAACAAAGCATTGATAGCTATGAAAGATAGATAGGTGATAGAGGAAGAGGAAAACATTTTCCAAAATTTTTAAGCTTTCATCTTATGTATAAAGTGAGTTTGCATTTATATTCTCCCTGTCTCTAATTGTCTAGAATGAGTTTTATATTATTATATTATAGGTTGAACAAGGAAAAACATTTTTATGAGTGACAAGAATGGAAAAAAAACAGTAAGACAAGTGTTCTGCCATCTATCACTGGTTAGTGAATGATTTATTTACACTGAGGGAAAAAAAAACTTGAGATTAAAATGCTTTATCTCCTGTGTATTGATATGAAATTAGCAAAATAATCCTGAGATTTATTTTGGATAAATGACATGCTCCCAGGCAATGGTATTGTTGGATTTTGAGATAATTTATATTTTATTGATAGTGATAAAGACAAAGCTTCTGAAATGCAAATAGAACTGAAAAGAAATAAGAATCTTAAAATTGAAACTTTTTTTCTGAAACTGAAACAAAACAAAAACCTATTGATAATTTTCAGATTATGATTCAGGTGAAATACAAATGCAAAAACCTGCCAACATATCACAAACTTCTCACTGTTCAAAAGAATAAGATTCATAGAAGCAAGAAATTGACAGGTGAAGAAACCACAATTTCAAAAACTTGCACTCTCATCGTTTCTAAGGATTCCCCACTAAATTATTAATTTGTTTAAATTTCTCATTATTTCTCTCAGAATCTGTCCTCTACTAAGTTATCAAGTGATTATCTCAATTTAATATATCAGGATCAAATGAGATGATTTCCACTGAAGCACTATGTAAATATTAGCTATTATTTTCTTAATTTCCATGATGACAAAGGATTAGAAAGACTAGATGGCTGGTTGCTTCACCCAGGGCTGGGATGCTCTGATGCCTGGACTTTGACTCTGGAATATTCCAGGTTTTATCCCTGCCTCTTACACTCACTCCCTAGCAGTGTGATGCTGGGTAAATCATTTAACCTTCCTAGAGAGCTTTGTAAAATTCTGATACTAAAGAGCATCTACCTCACAGGGCTGTTACGAAAATCAAAGGAGAGGATGATGAGGATGAGGATGATGAGGATGATGATGATGATGATGTTAAAGGCTTTGTAAACCATGAAATGCTATAGAAATCTAAGTTCCTGTTATTATTAAACTATTATATAAATGTTAGTTGATATTATTATCATAGCAATCTCATCTCATTCAATGGAGTTCAGATCCTGACCTTATTCTTTTCTATTTAATGTTCTCTAGACTGTTGAGGAAGTAGATAAAATAATTGTGTCTTCTATTTGAAGTAATTATTATTCTTATCATTAGCATCATTAGTATTGTTATTAATGTTGCCTCATCTTTTTTCAATGGAGTTTTCATAGAAATGGTCCTGGAACAAGTTCCTATCCTCCTACTGTCCTTTCATATTTAATGTTCTACAGATTTATTTTGCAGGGATTCAAATGCCTGCTTCTTGCAGCTGAATAAAAGTGTTGAGATTCTCACCTTCTGTAGGCTCACTGAAAGCATTCATCATAATTAATAAGTTATATTATTGTTTTTCTAGGCAAGACGCAGTACATATGAGACACCCTAGTCATAAAACTTTGGCTTCCAGCCTTAGCAGCTCCAAATGACTCCCCTTGTTCGTTAGAAAAGTGAGGATGGCTAAAGTAGAAGTGTCCTAAAGGATATAAATTGCTCACCAGCTCTAGCAAGAAGCCGGGCCCAGAGCTCTCGGTCTTGAATGTGAATGAGCCCTCCACCACCTGCAACAGGTGGAATCTAAGGAGAAAACATGGACAGTCTTCCTGAAGCCCCTTGGATAACAGAAGCAGCTTGATGGCATCTGTAAATACTAAGCAAGTGACTTAACTCAGCCAGAGGCGTTCGTGTTCTGGAAGCCCTGATAAATACTGCCAAAGCTGCAGCTCTCTCTAAAGTAGTTTGCAGCTAAAAACCAGGAGCGATCCCTTTGGCAATACATTTCAAAAGTCACTTCCCCTCACTTCATTTCGTTCCTGTTACATCACAGGTAAAGTCCACCCCTTGTGATAACAGATAAGTCGACAGTTAAGTCCTCAAAAGTCAATATGGTTTGTCTATCATCTGAAAAAAAATGTAGTCCCTCTTCTTAACTAACCAGAAACTAATCATTCAAACTCTGAAACTGATGAGCTGTTTATGAAGGAGAGAGAGATCAACCACAACTTGTATCACACAAACTGGAAGGTTACTGAGTTACTGAGAACACACCAGCTCTGCTGTTCTTTCTGTCCCCTGAGGAGTTTCAGGAGAAAATAAATTGATGGGGTAAAATCAATGCATTGGGGTGGAAGTGGAGGAGTAAAAAACTTAAGTTCTAGCTCTCTACCTCTGCCCCCTAATAAGCTACAGACCCGAGAAACTGCCAGTTAACCTCAATGACTCTGTTTCCTCCCCTGCAAAATTTGGGAGTCAGCTAAGCTGACATCAACAGTCTTTTTTCCCTCTAACCTTCTCTAATTTTATATGTTTTAACCTTGCCAAAAGAAAGAGATTACTTTTACTGTTCCACAAAGAGACTTCAGAGATTTGAGGCCAACTATACGCAGCTAACTAAAGCAAACTAGGAAAACAGACCAAGACTTCAAAATACTGGAAAACCACCATCAATCAACCTTAACATATTTTTAAAAGACATTCCACCTCTGACTAGGTTTCCCCTAATCTACAAAAGCTATTGTTGGTTTACATGAAAGAAGCAAGGTGCTGATTGGGAACGGAGAAAGCAAAAGAAGGGACAGGTACGTTAGAGAGAAATGAGGCATTTCCAGGAGCACAAAACCAGCTGAAGTGATGGGAAACCTGATGATGGAGTGTTAGCATAATTAGGGGCATTGAATTAAGGGCAGAATTGGGCCAGCACAAAGCCTTTATTTTCAGTTGAACTAGACAATCACCTGCACTTCTGGGGAGGGGAAAAAAATCTACTTTCTTTATTCTATTTCAGCACTTAAAATAAATTGCCTGAAAATCTAGACTGAAAAGCCTCATGCCACCAGATGATGTAAAGATAACCAAAGGTAGCCCCAAACACAGACCGGGCACTCCCCTCCCCTTCCCAGAAAGGGAAAACGAACACAGTGTAATTGGGGAGTTAGTCTCCTTCAAACAAGTCTGAAAACTTGATAAGCTGGCTCTTGTTTCTTGGCTGTTTATTTAGAAACCCTAAAGCTGGTGGCAGCTGAAACCATTTAAAGGAAGAAATCATAAAGGGAAAAGAAAAGGGAAAAAAAAAGGAACTACGTAAGAGAATGCACTTAAGTCAATAATGCCTTGAAGAGTTTCTTCTTAAAAAGAAAAAAAATACACTACATCATTTAATGAGAGTATTTTTTTTAAAAGAAATGCCTCCAGATTTAATTCGTAGACTTGATTCAGATTGTGATAAAGGAAAATTTTCCTTTTTTTTTTTTTGCCTTGTTATAGACTCTATTCCCTGTTACACACTGAGCAAGTCTTATATGTGCAGAAGTTGCCACCCACAAAAAGAAAAAAAGAAATTGATGAAATGAAGTGGAAAAGAGCTGGCTGATTCCCAGGTCAGGTGTTTGAAGGCAAAATCCCTGTCTCTGCATGGATTGCCCCTAAAATGCTCTTGCCGAAGACCAGTTTCCTCGACTTGTACTTTCTCTAACACAGAATGCAGTTAATCTCTAGCCAAGGGAAGTATTTTAACTGCTCCATAATAAAAAACTCTAATGAAGAGCAGGACAATACTTGACTATAGTTAATAAGCTTCCAACTTGAAGTGACAAAATTCTTCCGGGCTTGGAGGTGAGGAAGGTAAGAAAAGGGAATTGACCAGCTTGTCGGCAGTAAAGGAGATTTGAAAGCCACTTGTGGCTGGGACTTTCGAGGCCTCATTTAGAATTGAAAGTATCAAGGGAATTTGGTTCCTGGTGACAGCACAGTGGGAATTCCTACTCCAACAACCCATGAAATGTTATTGCATAATTATTCACCTTCTGAGGCCCATTAGAACTTATCAGCAGAGAAAGAAATTTAATTTAAACTCACCCCTCTGTGCTAAAGAATTACCGAGCCAGGAGATCAAAGCCTGCAGCTTTGTAGCCCAGTGGTTTGCAACACCTAGCCACAATAGGGTGAGAAGAAGGGAGGGGGGAGACCCGCAAATTCCTGTGCTTTGCAAGTTTGTGGGGACTGGAGAGATGGCAGGATGGGGGAAGGGTATCTGACTCACTGACTTGTTTGATGGAGAAATATGTGAATTTCAATGCTGGGAAGATCCTTGAGGTCTGTATGTCACTTATATATTTGAAACAGCAGCTTATTTCTGGGGAAGATAGATCCCAGTTTCTTTCTAGGAGACTGGAGGCACCATGCCTGCCTTACCAACAGGATGAGCCCTTCCTCTTCCTTAGCCATTGTTGTGATCCAGTGTGCCATCGTGAAAGGGTGCATGTAAAAACATGTCTTGGATGCTGCTGGGGATACCAGCTCTACAGTTTGTGAATTTTACTTAAAGCAAGCCCTAAGACAAAAAAAAATGTTTAAACCACAATTTCACCATATTGTGACTTAAACACATACTTTATATGGTGTGTATATAAAAACAAACCATCACCACTTATTACTTTCCTAGGATTAAGTAAGTAGAGTCTGGTGGTGCTGCCACACATGGAAGATGTGGGACTAATTTTAAAAGGTAATGCTCACCAAATTCTACCAAGACTTAATGGAAAGATGACAATGAAAAGTCACTAGGGACTTGATCAGGTGCCCTAGGTATGCTGAGATCCAGAGTGCAGAATCCAGGATCCAGAGAGCACTTCCACCCTATAAGAGACATCTTCCTAGGTCCTGGCTCTGGCATGTACCTGACATTCAGTGGAAAGCTAATAAATGCACGCTGAATTGAAATCAGTGGAATGTTACGTGGACCTTTTAACCCAACCATCTCATTGCTGGCATTGGTTGCCAAAAGTATTCCTTCCCCAACCCAATGGCCTAAGCAGTCATGTTATAGAAATGTCATTCTTCTCAAAAAGAAAAAGAAAATTAACATTGCTCAAGGATGATGACCAATTCTGGTCTTGAAGAGAAAAGACAATAGACCTCCCCTCCCTCTTTGCAGAGGTGGAGGACTATGGGTGTGGAACATTGTATACATGCTCATATTTCATTGATATGCTCATTCATTTTTGCAGAATTTTTTTTCTATTCTTATTCTTTGTTACAAGACATTGGTCACTGGGTAGGGGTAGGGAAAGGACATACTTGGGGCAAGGACATACTTGGAAATATAGCTGATGTAAAAATCAAAATATCAATTTTTTTGTAAAAAAAAAAATGTTATTCTGTTATGAATGTCCTAGGTTGCAGATGAAAAGCCTTGCTGTGGAGGCTACTTTGGTGTAGAGAGAGAATGTAGCCTCCAAAGGACTTCAGCTCCATTGCAACAAGCTAAGCCCACACACACAGGCACACACATATGAAATATTCTGACATATCCACATATGCTCAAATACAATCCCCCACTAACATTGAATGCATAAATTGAGTCACAAGCACACTCCCATCAGAACTCAAACACAGGCACTGCTCTTCTCTCTAGGGCTATTCTTTGATTTCAGAAATCAGGGAGAAGCAGAGGGGGAGGAAAGAGGGATGGCTCCCCTGGGTTTCCCAGATTGAGCTCAGTCACCATTAAGTTGAAAATGGGGACAAGCTCAGGTCAAGCAGAGTTGGGGGAAAACAGAGCACAAAACAGTGGGGAGGATAGGAGAGAGGGAAAACTGGGGCCGGGATGGGTGGGCTGCCACTGAGAGGCAGGCTCGAAAAGAAACCCTGGGAGCTATTCATCTGGCAGCAGGGAGGTCTTGGGGTCAGGGCCCTGGGAGCCAGGGACAGACAGCCAGGGCTGCAAAGGGCTCTTGGACTCCATAGCTTCTACAATTCCTTCTGGCTCCAAATCTATGAATTGACATCTCTAGGAAGAGGGAGGTAGAGAAAAGGGTTGCTGCAGACTCATCCAGGCCATAGGCAGGGCTCTAGCGAACACACAGTAAGGGGGAGGCTGCAGGGAGTTGGAGCAAGACTGGACCAAGGCAGGACTTGGGATGCCCCAAAGAGTGAGAGAGAAGAGGCTTGGGTAGAGGAAGGGTCATTGAGAAACAAAACTGAAGCCAGCCCCAGAAGTGCCTCACTCTGGGGTTGGGGGTGGGAGCTGAGACCACAGCACCCACAAAAACACACCCACACAAATATAAAAACACTGACACACACACACCTACCCAAACACTCAAGAATTCCCCCCACACACACACAGACATACACACAGTTGGCCTAAGGTGGCAGCCTCCTCTGCCTCTGCCTCCAGCTTGCCTGGGCTTCCATCCAGCCACAAAAAGAGCCCAAGGCCCCCAGGTCACACTCAGAGCCCAAGAGAACAGAGCTGAGGAGAGTAGATCAGACTGGATAGCTGCTGTGGCTGCAGAGCAGAGACAAGGGCACAGGGTGGCGCTCTGTCCCCGCCTCAGAAGGGAGGTCACCGGACCAGTGGCAGCCTTGGGAAAGCATCTTGGCTCTCCTGTCCCCTGGCTTTTGTATGTCAGGCGCCACTGGGGGAAGGGAGGGAGATCTGCAAGGCAGTGGCCCAGAAGGACTCAGTAGTCATTGTCACCCAGGCCCATTCCTCTCTTTGCACTCACGTTCAAATTCTCCAGCAATAACAAAATATTACGTATAAAACAGCCCCCATGCATTGGGAATATTTTAAGGTTGACAGGCCGAGTTACACTGCCGCCTCCAACCGAAGGGACCTTAAAGGCCTTCCATGGGGTGAGGGAATAAGGAAAAGGAGGGACGTTCCAAACAGAGGGGGATGAATCCTTCTCTGACAACCCCCAACCTCCCCCCAACCCAGCCATTCAACAAGGAGAAGGAAAACTTCGAAGAACTAAATAGTTTTTCATCCTGGATAGGGAGAGAACCATGTATCACTTAAAAGCAAGCTAACCTGAGGTCTTTAATAGAACCCGAGATCCAAAACTGGAAAGAAGGGTTATGGAAAATATCAAGGGAGGGAGGGAGGGGGTTCCTAGCCACCCCTGGCTAAACTTTGTCCCTTGCTTCCCAGTCCTGGGGTTCTTTCAGTTCAATTAGTAATGGGAAGAAAATAATTTCCCATGTTTGCCTTGGTTCTGTCCACAATCTTCTCAAAACATACATACACACATACATACATACATAGATAAGTGAATGAATGAATAAATAAATAAAGCCCCCTCTACCAACTGCGAAAGAAGAAAGTTGTCTGCAACAAACCCACATCTCAAACCAACTGCAAGGAGCCAAGCAAGAAGCCTTCCAAGCAGCCATCCACTGAGCAAGGCAGTGATTTCTCATGAGAGAGAAGTGGAACCAAAAAAATATTGAAAAAAAGTCAAGCCAACGAAAGAGCCCAGGGCAGTCTTCCACTGAACTTCGTTTTGGAAAGAAAAGAGAAAAAAAAGGAGGAGGGAAGAGGAAAGGAAACACAAAAAGGGGTGGGGAGGCCAAAAGATAAAAGACTGAGAGAGAAACAGAGAGCAACAAATATGCAAAATGTTTAAACCAGCACCAGCTGCTGCGTCACTTTCGGAGGCACTAAGTCCTTCACCACACTCTGAGCCCATAACTAACACCAATGCCATTCAATTCTATGAAAAAAAAAATTAACCTCAAACCATTAAAAAAATTCAGGCCACTGTGAAATACAGTTTAAAGTAATAAGACAGAAAGGGTAAATCTTACTAGTGTTTCTTATGGGAGAGATAAACAAAGTCCTGCCTTTTCAGATACCTGCAGGAAAATCAGTCGGAAAACCTGTAAAGACAGGCGATCGAAACTGAAACTACAGGCCTGTCCCAGATCAATCCTTCCACTGGGGAGCTGCATGGTATTAAATGAAACATATCACAGAATTTGAGAATTTCCCTTATCATAAGCTGTCTCTGTCCTCCCTCTTCTATCAAAACATCCATATTTTTTTTCTAAGTTATGCTTACACTATTTCTTTTCCTACCTAAAACACAGCTTCAAGAGATAACATCTGACTTTTGTATTAATCCTAGATGGGAGAAAAATAAAATCTATTTCAAAGAAATTCTTACAAAATGCCTTCAGTAACATCCTATCAAATATCTTTGCCCAACGGACCCAGCTGAGGCTACAAAAATGTTACCAGCTCCAATATCTGAAGCCGCTTCCTAGGAATCTGGCTCTAATCAATGTGCTGGTCTAGATGTCCCTTTTATTTTTGCCCTGTAGGTTCAGAAGCAAAGAAGGTTGGAGCAGAAGGAAGCTAGAGTTCCAGGTTTTTTCAAAATGAAATTCAGAATAGGAAACTATCAAATCTGAAAAAGTGAATTGACTGCATGAAATCTCTTTGTCAGTTTCCACACTTCCACTCCACTACAAGTCCCAGTTTCAACTGAGTGAAAGCTGATAATTAATAAAGAAGACAGCAAGGCAAGGAAAGTAGATGCCACCTTATGGGACACTAACCCCAAATTGAAGAATGGAATCAAGAGAACAACAAAACCCCTGGATTGGTCCAAGGATTCTTTACAGTCTTCAGGGGACAGGCTGATATTCCCTAGTTGTCCTGCCCTCTGGGTCAACAACTGACCTCCTTATACCTTGTTCTGCTAGACTGGATGTTAGCTGCTGAGTTCAAAGGTAGCCGACACTCCCTGTTACCTTACCAGGAAGCCAAAGCCTTTGCTAAAGTAAGTGAGGAAAGAGGAAACAATCTATCCCTAGACAGATAATTGAAAGATAGATAGATAGATAGATAGATAGATAGAGAGAGAGAGAGAGAGAGAGATAGATAGATGCCCAACTTCCCCACACATGCACAATGTTACAAGCAATGCACTCAAAATCTAAACCTTGGATTTGCTCTTCTACAAAACGTAACCTTCATATTTAAGCAGCGATCAGTCAAACCAAACAACACAATTTTGGGGACCAGAGAAGAGATAAGGAAAGAAAGCGAAAGTTCGTTTCATCTGTTATAACTCTAGAAAACCTGCCTGACTTCTGCCACCCTAGATAAATCTTCTCCAAGACAGCATCTCTCCTTATTGTCACCACCTCTTAAATCAACCATCGATTCTGTGGCGATAAGCTATACAACCAATATTATAAATTGTACCATCGCTTTCTTACCTGCCACCACATTTAACTCCTTCAGCCCAGTTTTCTCCGAAGCCCTCTGCACTGCAACTTTCAATTAAAACAGAAAGAAAGAATGTTGATTTAATGGCGCTCTGCACTTTACTCCTCAGAGCAAATGGACAGAAAGAGGCAGTTTTACTTTTCAAAAAAACATCCATCCTATCTCAGGTCCCAATAAGTTACTAACTGCTGCTTAGGTTAAGTGGGAAAGTTCTGCGGGCCTCCCCTCAAACTAATGCATCTCTGTGGAGGCAGCCTGCTGCTCCAGCAAGACCTCCTTTCATAATCTGTTTTTACCCTTAATTGCCATTTCACTCCTGAATTTGTAACAACTGGAACATTCAGCCTGCTTTTCCTTCCCCGATTTGATAACCAGTTACTTCAATGACAAGATTTCAGTTCTAGATAGAAACAAATTCTCAATTATGGAAGGCAAATTGAGAGACAAATAAGCAAAATCTCTAAGAATCTCAATTTGATAGATTTGTTGTTTTATTATTATTATTAATCAACTTGAAAAATGGGAACCCTAAGCTAGCTGTGAAGACGCTTGATAGCAATATCTTGGAACATCAAAATTACTTCAGGTTTAAAATTGTCTTTTAAGGAATATTCAAGCTCATAAAGACATTGTAAGTGGCAATCAGTGACAGATATATAAATATATGTAATGTATATCTTTATTCTGCCATTTAATAGATCCAGGTTTAATCCTTTTTCTTTGGGGTCTCAAGGGGATTTAAAACAGAAAACTACACAATTAATATTTACCCCCCATATAAACTATACCTAAAACATCTAATGACAAAAGTAAGATGTTGTTAAAGTTACCAACCCCTCCCCCACTGAAATTCCCTACCTTTGAACCCCAAAAGTTATTCCCAAACCCATGCGTTGATTTAGGCCTTGTTGAGGAGGGCTGAGCAGTCAACGGTCAGGTTTTGTCTTGGGTTTTGTTTTCAGGGTTTGTTTTTCATTGTTGCTGTTGCTTTGGTTTGGTTTTTTTGTTTTTTGTTTTTTGTCAGGGAGGGTAGACTTAGAAGGAAAACATCTTCTGAGAACCGGTTAATTTGAACAAATTTTAAGCAGTCAGTAATTACTTCTTTGGAATGTAACCTGTTGGCACATCATGAATTACACTGGATGGTCACCACCAAGCATTATCTCGGTAAATTCACAAAATAATAGCTATCAGGAGGATTAGGCAAACAAATCTTTGATTTCCTTAATATTTTTTTTAATGTTCTCTTAGTGTTCTGTTTAATTTTCCTGGGAGTATTTAGCCAGAAAAAACAAAAACAAAAACAAAACCATGCCAACTCCGCCAATTCTGAGGAACAAGAAAATACGAATTAACCGGCCTAACAGTCATCTTTTCTCCGAGTTTATTAATACCATTTAAAATATTACAAATAAATCAATTACATCTCATGCATTTAAAATGCAAGTCTAAAATGTCCCAGCGAAAAACTTTCCATTTCAATGTGAAATATCCAAACGATTTCAACATTACAATGAGCAACTAGTTTGCAGAGCTTGCAAACCTTTTGGAGTGTAGGGCAGGAGGGCGAATTAACAGTTAACAAAGGTAACCTGCAGGAAATACACATAGGCCAAAGTTCGTTCAGTTTCACTTGGACAAATTTATTTAATACATGGGTTTGGGGGTAAACCCACTTGTTATGAAATATAGGAGAACGTCCACTTTAACTATGCCTGAACTGCCGATGCAAATATAAGTACATGCTTCATTAAATTAAATGTAATCCAACATTTATCAAATAGCTTCTTAGTTACAGTTTGATACTTATCTAAATTAATATCCGAGCAAAACTAGGTCCTGAAAGAGTACCTGCACGGCCACTTCCAGAGCAAGTCCCCAGAAACGCAGTTCACTAGGACTGCAACAATAACTCTGAATATTTTTTTTCTTGTGACGAAAAAAAAATCTCAAGTTGACTTCAATATATTTTCAAATATTTACTGCAAGTATATACAAGAAAAATACTATACAAAATCGTCTTCTGGACAACTGCGGCTCACACCTGCACACTGGCGGAGTTATATTTAATTGCTAACTAATCTAGAACGATTCTCCAGTTGAACAAACCATTAGGTTTCTTTTATATTTTACAAAGATTTTTTTTTGTCCTATTCCCCCCACCCCTCCCTTTTGGCATTCTGACTAAAGCCTCATCTGCAAGCTAACCACAGCATCTTCACTTCTTTAAAGGTTTAAATCACAAAGAAAATAAGATAAATTTAATCCTAAATATATTTCAACCCGATTGCATGAAGATATAGAAACGAGAACTCCACAAATGGGCGGCCGGGAGAACAAAAAGCCTGGGGATTACTCTGGGGAGTGTTGGAGAGCGAGGTAGAAAAAGGACAAATACAGAGATACTTAATCTGGTCTCACCGGAAAGAAGGCCATTTTTGCATAAGAAAAAGACGCTTACCCTAACCCCACTCCCACCCTCACCGCAGAAGTTAAGTTCAGGAGATCAAAATCACTTTGGGATCAATATTAACTGCACGGTTTCAAGAGAAAGACTTGCTTCGCTCGCAGCTGTTGGAAAAAGACTAAGGTTTGTGACCGGAGACGAGCGAAATAAAAAGGACTTCTTGTTTTGAAAGCAATGAATATGTATACACATAGATTATATATAGTACATGTATATATAACATATATGTATATATACCCACGTGGGTCTGCGTGTGTGTGTTAAAGGAAGCTGCTGAGCAGGTAAACAGAGAAGAGCCCCATTTTTCAAACTGTCGAAAGTTCTACCTCGAGGGTGGGAGGTGGAAACATGGGAGGGGGGAACCCAGCAAAGTTTTTGTTGCAATGAATTTTAACTGTCAATTGGGCCACTTTCCCTGCTGCAAAACCCGGAGAAAGCCTCTCAGGCTGCCTCCCCAGGGGTTCTCGGCTAGCCCGAGAAAAGTACCGGGAACCCTGCTCCGGGGCTCCAAGACCGAGGCGGCATACCGCGTCTTTCTCAGAAGCCAGAGCAGCCCGGGAGGCGGCACAGCTAGCAGCCCTTCCCTCAGCCCTGAGAGGCCCTCCTCCACACCTCGTCGAATTTGCCTGACTGAGACACCCCATCCCATCTAGCCTGCTGCCCCGAAGATCCCAGGCCTGGGCAGGCAGCGCCGTAGTTGTCCTGCACACACACACACACACACACACACACACACACACACACACACACACACACCCCTCCCCCAATCGGAAGTAACACCTGGAAGAGAGAGAACTACCCTAAGGGGATGCATGGGGTGAAGGGGCAGATTTTAACGCCTCAGAGAAATAAAGAAATAGAAAAAGAAGGAAGGAAGGAAGGAAGGAAGGAAGGAAGGAAGGAAGGAAGGAAGGAAGGAAGGAAGGAAGGAAGGAAGGAAGGAAGGAAGGAAGGAAGGAAGGAAGGAAGGAACGAAGGAAGGAAGGAAGGAAGGAAGGAAAGAAGGGGTGGGAAAAAAAGTGTCCAAAAAAGCGATACAAGTTACTTACACGTCCATGTCCCCTTTACAAAGTTTAGTGTGACAGAGAGAAAAGGGAGACCCCAAAGCGTCTCCCGTCCCCAGCGCCTCGGGGCGCAGGTAGGCAGGCAGTAGAGGGCCTGGCCTGGCCATCTGGGCCCCGGGGGGCGGGCTGCAGGGACCCAAGGTGGTGGGCCAGGGGCCAGGGACGCCCTGGTTCACTCCAGACCACTGCGGTGGCCCGGCTCCGGGGGCTGTAGCAGCTCCGGAGAATGGCACGGTGGACTACCGGCTGTGCTGTGCTCGCTGTCGGTGTCGCTGCCCTTCTTGCCGCCGCTGCCAGAGCCCGCCGAGCCGCCGCCGCCGCCGCCGCCGCCGCTGTGGGTCTTGACGTGCTTGCTGAGGTGGTCGCTGCGCATGAAGCGCTTGTTGCAGACGGGGCAGGCGAAGCGCTTCTCGCCCGTGTGGGTCCGCAGGTGCCGCTGCAGCTCGTCGGAGCGCGTGAACCTCTTGCCACAGAAGAGCCAGTTGCACACGAACGGCCGCTCGCCCGTGTGCCAGCGCAGGTGCGCCTTCAGGTGCGACGTCTTGCCGTACACCTTGCCACAGCCCGGGATGTGGCAGCTGTGCAGGCCCTTGCGCCGAAGACTGGCACCGGCCGGGCCCAGCCGCTCAGCCTCCTGGCAGTTGGGGCAGTCGCAGGTGGCGCGGCCAGAGTAGCGGCGGGCAGAAGAGCGCGGGGAGCCCCCCAGAGGCGCGGACGGCCCGCCACCGCCCAGCACAGAGCCTCCGGCGCCGGCCAGCGGCGACGGGGCCGAGTCAGGGTAAGATCCCGGTAGTACCGGCTTGAAGCCGTCCATCAGGTGCTGCCCGGCCGGGCTGAGCAGGTGCGTCGAGGCGCCACTGCTAAAGGCCGAGTGGCCCAGGCCCGAGTAGTCCGAGTTGTAGCCGCCCAGAGGCGAATGCAGCGAGCCCTGCAGCCCCCCCGCAGCCGGATGCAGCGAACCGGGCAGCGAGGCCGCCCCGTTGGGGTTCTGCACGTCGATCCAGCCAGCTCCCACGTCCCACCAGCTGGAGGCGGCGCCTGCCGCGCCCACGTCCCCAGCAGCGCCCAGACCAGGGTGCGAGGGCTTGAACCACGACTCGTACGGGTGAGCCATTCCCACGCGCGGGTAGATTCCCTGCAGGCCGTCCACCGACGTATGCACCTTGGACAGGAACACTGGCTGATGTGAGCCGTCCTGGCTGTGCGCTGCCGCGGTCGAACTGCCTCCGCCGCCGCCGCCGCCGCCGCCACCCCCGCCGCCGCCCCCGCCACCGCCCGACACACCGGGGGCCTGGAAGACTGAGTAGTCGTTGGCGAAGGGCGAGCCCGAGGCGGCCGCGGCAGCAGCAGCAGCCGCGGCAGCAGCGCTGCTGGAGGTGAGCGAGAAGGCGCTGGAGCCCGGCGAGCCGCCGCAGCTGAATGAGTCCGACACAAGAGCCGCGGCGGCCGCTGCCGCCGCCGCTGCAGCTGCAGCCGCTGAGGACGAGCCCCCGGTCCGGGAGGACCCCGATACCCCAAAGCCCGAAAGGCTGGAGCCCACTACGTTACAGCTGCCGGACGAGGAAGAGGAAGTGCGTTTCCAAGGGTGGAAGCCTTTTCCGAACGAGGACGCGCTGTCCGAGAGGGAGGAGGGCGACGGGCTGGGACTGCCGATCTTGTTACAGGTAGCAGCGAGCATGGCTAGAGGCGTGGATCCCAACCTCGGTTCTTCCTGCGGGAAAGAAAAGAGGAGACAGGGGCAGGGGAAGAAGGAAGGTGGGAGCGGGGAAGGGCATGAGGATGGGATAAGATGGGATGGAATAGGAGAAAAAGTGCATCAGATCCCTGGTATCCTCCAAGACTTCGCACACACACACATACATACACACACACACACACACACACACACACACACACACACACTGCACCCCCATTTCTCCCCGCAGCGAGCCTCTATCAACTCACCTTTCACACCTACCAAGAGCCCGGGAACCTGGCTGGCTTTCTAATCTAGGGCGATGGGGGAAAAAGTTTGCTGGGCGTCTGGAGTGAGAGGCATTCACTTCTAGGGAGACTTTGACAATCAGCCTTCCTGAAAACCAACACACTCGCACACACAAGGCCCAGAACAGACACTTTCGACTGGGATAGGAGTGGTGGGGTCAGAATTGCAGGAAGACTAACAGAAAGACAGGGATCTTGGCTGAAAAAGAAATCCGCAAAAAATGGTCTGATTGGATAGGTTTTCGTGTGTGCTTGTGTGTGTGTGTGTGTATGTGTGTGTGTGTGTTTAAAGCGGCATTCTAGTGTCTTTCCCTGGCCATCCATCCATCTCGAGGTTCTCTACCGATTTCCAGTCCCTAGAAACTGATCCTTGTTAGTTTCTCACAGCTAGGAAAGGTCGGACGCCTGGAGTCCGCTTGCTCTCCCCCTTTGTCATGGTTATTATTGTTATTTGAAATCACACTGACAACAATTAAAAAAAAAAACACTGAAGCGGATTCCACGTACCTGCAGGATGCGGCGGGCTGCGGAATTTTAAAGGGGAGGGGGGCCGCTGCTGCCAAGTGCCCGGGAGCAAAAGCTTTAAAGCTGTCTTTCTTTCTTCCCCCCCTGAAATAGTCACATGGAGGATAGGCTGGACTAGCCCTTCTCCCCGGACAGCCGCAGCCGGGCTCTGGGAGGTGGCTCGTATAAATGCCCTTAGAACCTTTGGCTGAGCTCAAAAAGAGTGACTCTGCACCCCCTCCCTTCCCCCTTTTTCTTTTCTCCAAACTCACTTGTACTTAAGAAAAAAAAAACCCTCAATAGAGAGACTGATAGCCCCTGTCCTGGCCGGGGCTATTTTAGCCCCTCCAATCGGCGACAGAAAGAAACTAATTAAACCAGCAAGAGAAAATCCTTAAACTCACCCCTAGTAGTGAAGTTGCCATCCCACCAAAGTGCCCTCCTCCTCCTCCTCCTCTCAGAGGATCTTTTATATATTGATAAATCAGAGGCAGTGTTTTTTTTTAGAGGTGTGCAATACAATGATCTGGTCCGCCCCTTCCAGCACAATTGTAGCCCTCTCCGCGGCTTTGAAGTACCGCTGAGCCTCGGCCAGCCAATCTGCGGCGCCGCCGGGCCGCTCAGACACGCTGCTGCGTGAGGTCACCAGCCCCAGCCCCAGCGCCAGCCCCAAACCAGCCGAGCGAGCAAGACGGCCGGGAGCGGGCGCAGGCACCCGCAACAGCAGCAGCAGTCCCAGTGGCCAGTTCCTATTCTCCAAGAGAAGGGGGGAGACAGACTGAGTGTGTGTATGAGTGTGTCTGTGTGTGTGTGTGTATGCCACAAAGATTGCAGAGGGGAGCCGCACTGCCACTACGTGAGCTCGCGCGCGCGCGCACACACAGAGAGAGAGAGAGAGAGAGAGAGAGAGAGAGAGAGAGAGAGAGAGAGAGAGAGAGAGAGAGAGAGAATGAGAATCAGATTTTACAAGCAAGTGAAACAGATTGCAAAGTTAAGGGAGGCTGGGCAAATAATAAAAGACGTTGCCTAAACCCGGCTTCTATCCTCCACCCTTACACCTTGTTGCCTAAAAGCTAGGCGCTGGGGTTAACCCCACGATGGGCTGTCACTTTCTTTGGAGGAGCTCCTTAGTTCTCCTCCCCTCCAGCAGGACCGAGTTGGGGGAGGATTTATAAGAGGTGGCCTAGCTCCTTTTGCATCTGATCCTTTGGCCTCTCCCGCCCCCCGCGATGGTATGTCTGTAAGGGTTTGGAAATTTAAGTTTCCTTCATGCGGGAGGGGCAGCGTTTGCCCAGTTACTAACGCTGCGTACATTTCAATACAAAAGGCATTAGACAGAGATGGGGTGGGGTGGGGGTGGAGAGTGATGAGATTGATTTTCCCCGGTGTACGGAAATCTGCTGCTGGACTCTGGGAGGAAAGGAGAGGGGAAACTGAAAGAAATCTCTAACAGATAACTCCATTCTCCTTTGGGAGAAGACAACTTTTGTATTCCTCCCCCCTTTCTTTCCCTCCCCTCTTCTCCCCACCCTACGTCCTTCCCCCATCTGTAAGCCCCATTTCCCTGGTCTCAAACCCTCTCTGGGGGAGGCCATTTATTCAATGATGACCCTTCCTCAGAGATGCCATCCCAATTTCCCTGCCGCAGCAAAGAGACAGAGCTTCAACCCTTCGGAACTAACAAACAGTTCACCCCCAAAGCAAACTCCTGCACCTCAAACGCCATGTTTCAGCAGAAATCCCAGCGTTGGGATGTGGCTCCCAGGGCTCTAAGAAGCCAGATTTGACCATGGAATCAGGGGTGGGGTACGGTTCTTCGGCTTTTTAAAAAATTAGCTCTCCTACAATAGCCCAGCTTCATGGAGCCTTCCTGCCTTCCTGCCTTCCTGCCTCTCTCCCAGGCTTCCTTGAGCTCCACTTTTAAGCTTGGGGGCTCTGGTGCGTCCCATGAAACCAAGCCGACCTGGACGTCGGTTGGAACGAGTTTTTTGACCCTTTTTTTCTTTCCTACGGTGCTAGGATATTGACTGTCCATCATATCTATTGATCACGGCGGGTGGGGGGAGAGACGAAGAAGCTTATACTTTGGAGCGAGTGTGAAGTAAATTAATGAACTGCTTTCTTTCTCTGAAGGCTGACGCTTACCATAAATGTCGTGTTGCGCTCGCTCTCTCTCTCTCTCTCTCTCTCTCTCTCTCTCTCTCTCTCTCTCTCTCTCTCTCTCTCTCTCTCTCTCCCCCCCCCGCGAGCCGCTCTGAATGATTTTAGCCTGTTGAGAAGGCGTGACAGGCCAACCCAGAAGGAGGAAGGGGTGGGGGAAGGAGGGAACTCCGTTTAACAAATAAAAAAGAATTAACTCCATTGCTTTGGTCTCCTTCTGTAATGATATTCATTTTACGGACCTAATGCACAATTGCTGGAATTTTGGGTTTAATTCCAATCAATAGTATTATCCACTGAAGGGGTGGGGAGGGGAGACGCCCTTTCTATGAATACTTATTAAGTTTATCTTCTTGTCCTCCTGTCTTTTTGGAACCGAAGCTAAGCTAGTAAGTAAAACTTCGGATTTGGAGCTCAGAGGAAAGACAGATTTGGATGTGGGCTTTCTTTCGCATGCAAAGAATTCACAGTTGGTGATGACGATTTTGAGCCCCTGTTACTTTGAAATCTGGAGTTTTAACAAGTTTGTTTTTGATAAGTATTTTGTACCCACCACTAGAGCATGATGTAATTATGTGTATTAAGGAATACGTTGACTATTCCCATCTGCAGCTTTTCAGAATTTCTCACTCTGGAGTCTCAAAGTGCGTGACTGTCTTTTCGGAGTACCATTGTTTTAAAAATCAAATGAGATATTTTTGTGACCAGAAACAAATATGACAAATTTCTCTCCTCCCCTTCTCCACCCTCTCTATCCCCACAACAACAAAAAGTTACCGTATATATGTTGTGGAAACCTATCTCAGACTTTATAGAAAAGACAAAGGAAACAACCAAACTCTTGAACACATGTTAAACTGGATTTATTCAGTCAGAGAAGCCTCTCTGCTTCTGATTTCACTGACACAGCCAGCAACGAGACTGAGACTGTTCCCTGCACCCTGGAGGAATGACCAGATCTTGGCTGCATGCTCCACGGGAGGGAACTTTTGTGAGCGATTGTGTGCTGGGCCTTCTGGGCAGGGGAGGGGCCGGGTGGCAAAAGTGCTCAGAGAACTCTTGGGCCACCTGGGCCCTATTCCGCTGTTCGCTGGTAGGATATTACCCATAACTAACTCTACAGAGTTTTTTCGAGCAAGAAAACCGGCAAGTTTGGAGGGGGGAGGGGAGAACAAATATAGTCCAGATTTTCTGAAATTAATTATAAGTTGCTGTTTTTGTTTTTTTTTTCCTTTCTCTGCCCCCAACCTCCATGAAGTTTAATGCAGTGGGACTAGATGGATGTTGGTGCCGTTTCTTGAAAACCTGTGGGATCCACTCTCAACGAAGCTTTTAAAAAAATCTATTAGCATTCTGTATGCATCGGTAGCATAAATTTCATTTGAATTTCAAATTTAATAAACCAGGAGGTTTTTAATCATCCCTGGTTTTATTTGTTTGATATTAACATGCTTATTGACCGGGTCTGTTGACCGGTTTGATCATTACAGGACAGCAAAAAGTTAATTAAAACGACCACAGCTCCTTAATCATATCATCTGTCTCATCCATGTCGTTCCCTTTATTACAGGCGATGATGGATCGGCTCCCAGATTAATCTCTCTGTTTCTTCGATTTGGACAACAGCTTTGGGGGCCTAATTTACATCCTGGGAACAACCTGCTGAAGTCTACCAAACACCTTGCTGCGACAATAGACAGCAGCAACCTCCCTGCGAGGGGGAGTAGGGAAGCGAGCTGGCTGCCGGCTGAGCCCGATCCTCACGTGGATCCAGGGTCCGAGCGGAGGCCATGGGGTCTACTAGAAGCCCGTAAGAATATAGAGGCAGAAAAGCTGGGGGGGGGGAGGGGAAGCCCTTGCGGGCTGGGGAGGGAAAGAATGATATTGCTGTGCAGTTAGTCTGGAAAAATGTATACAGACCCACATGGAAATAAAGTCATTGGAAAACATTAAGTACAATCAGTAGCAACTTCTCTTAGAAGAGTCCAAGTTCTCTCGCGGTTTCCTCGGGCTCCTAAAGGTGTCTACACATTCCGAGGGTAGGTGTTAATACGTCCAGCTGTTCTCGGCGAGAGGTATAAACTGGATGTAAAGCGAAAGGGCACACGCCTCACAGGGAAGCGTGCGTGTATGAGACTGTGTGTGACTGTGCGTGGCTGGCTGCGAGGGTGACTGTGTGTGCTCTCAGGAGTGTACAGGAACTGAGCCAACGGGGCTGTTTTGCAGCATCCTCCCTTGCCCAAGAAAAGTCCAAGAAACGGGAAAAAGCCTAGAGACAGACATGAAGCTTTCCCACCTTTTTTTTCCCCTCTTTCCAACGAAGTTTTAGCCTTGGATGAACGGCTTTCTCCTCCGCGGGGGGCAAAGGGTGGGGGAAGCTTGTCTCTCCCAGTCACAGCACTGGGAGATTCACGGGTCTTGAACCGATTTGCTGCTAAATAAACCTTGTGGGGGACTAAGGAGGGGAAGAGGAGGGGAGGGGCAAGGTTGAGCAGAATGCAGCTGGGGAAAGGAGCTCCGAATGAGGATGTGGCGTGGGGGAGGGGGGGATCTTCTGTTTTAGCTTTTCCTTCCAAAGCTCGCAAGTTTGAGCCCCAGGGTCAGTTTCTCTTCTGCTTTCCTTCCCTGGGAAAATCCAAAGGGGCCTCTGGTCTGTACCTGCGGCTTGCATCTCACTGCGGGCTCTGGTCTTGGCCCACTCTCCTTCTCACCTGGCAGCAGCCTAGGGATAGATGAAAGCTGACCGGGCCGCAATCATCCTAGCCCCTGGCGGCCTGAAGCTTGCAGAGCAGCAGGAGGAAGGAGAGGTTTTTGGTTGGTCGTGGGATTTTTCTTTTTGGGGGGTCCCTCCTCCGCCACTGCCACCCACAACACAAACCGGCTAGGAAGCAGCTCTTCTCCTGACAGATGGTGAAGCTTTGCCTGGCGTGGTGCCCCCTCTGAGTGGGGTCTCTGCCTCCCACCTTAATCATCTTCTGGTACTTGGGGGACGTTGGTTCTTTATGTCCGGGTCATTGGTGAATTAGAGGGACAAGCAGGGATCTCGGTGGGCTAAGAAGTGAGATGTACAGGGCGGGAGGTGGCACGCAGGTCATTGCTCTGGAATGACCTCGGAAACTCTAGTGGATCTTCCCTTAGCTGATACTAGGTGACTAATTTTTACTCTAAGCGGCAGCCCCCTGCTGTGACAGGATAAAACATTTTTTGTTTTGTTTTGTTTTGTTTTTCCTCTCGTTCCATCTACCCTTCCCCCAACTGTCCCTTCAGCCCGGCAAACTCTTGAAAACATCCGAGCTCCCGGATCCCAAACAAGAGGACTTTGGCAATGCCCTTGACCTTCTTGCCTATAAAGGGCAGTAAGTCTAGCTGTAGTATATTCCCTCTTGGTAAACTAGAACTCAAGTGAGACTTTCCCCCTTCGGGAGAGAAATTCTACATCGCCCAAACGCAGTCTGTACATAGGTGTGGCAGGGCGATAGATAAGCTTGGCACACGGCTGTCTTCTGCTCTGTGTGGGGATTTGTTCCTCTCTGTGTGTGCTAAGGAGAAACAGGGTCAAGAGAGCTCCGTGTTTTGTGGGTATCTGAGTAAACACGTCAGTCACTCTGTGCGTGTGGCAGAGAGCTGGGCTCACGGTGATTCTGTAAGGAGACAAACTCCCGGTGTGCTCGGGTGCATATGCGAATTTCCATGCAGGAAATTAAGCTTTGTCTTCTCCCAACTCATCAAGCCCATTTCTGAAACAGGCAGAGTGAGGAGGGAGAGAGCTGTGTGCATCTTGCTGAGATGGTCAGCGTCTCTGTGTGTGTGTGTGTGTGTGTGTGTGTGTGTGTGTGTGTGTGTGAGAGAGAGAGAGAGAGAGAGAGAGAGAAGAGAGAGAGAGAAGGGGAGAGAGAGAGAGAGAGAGGGAGAGAGAGAGAGGGAGAGAGAGGGAGAGAGAGGGAGAGAGAGAGAAGAGAGAGAGAGAGAGAGAGAAGAGAAGAGAGAGAGAGAGAGAGAGAGAAGAGAGAGAGAGAGAAAATAGAGAGAGGAGCTTGTGGTGTGCAGAGAAAGCCAGGGAGTGAAAGGTCCAGGGAAGCAATGGGTCAGGCAGCTTTCCAGAGTCCTGCTCTTTGGACTTGCTTAGAATACGTGTATATCAGTGTTCTGGTGGGGGTAGAGGACATTATCTATAACTTGCTCCCTGCTAACATGCAGAGTTAAAAACTACTAAATTCTGATCCTCCACGTTATCGATTTCTTTTCATTCTGTTCTTTGACTGGAGAAGCTAAAGCTCCCAGATTACCCGGCGTCTCCTCCAGACGGTTGACAATTGCAATCGCAGTTTGGGGAAGATAAATGTTACTTTGGGAATTGCGTTTAATTACAAACGAGCAAGGGGCGGCTGGGGGGACTTGTCGGAGCCCACATGTGAAGAGAGTGCACTGTCGAGGTTTACTAATAGTGCAGGAAGGTGGGGAGGGGTGCAGAGGGAAGATACAGTAAGCATTTGAAAAATTGCTTGGACAGGAAATGACAGTCCCACTGGAACGATGGGCTGGTCAATCAGGACTAGGGAGCCCTGAGAAGTATAATGGCCCACGACCACACAGTGCCACTGAGCCAGGTAGGCCAGAGACCTTCAGAGACTAGGAAAGAAACGCGCCCTCTGGAGTCCACCGTTTAGTCAATGGTATGGAAAAGAACAGTAGAAATTGCTTTTCTTTGTGGTTGGGTTAAATGAACATATATTTTTTGAAGAGGAAAGAAAGAGAGGAGAAAGAGGAAAAATACTATAAGAGATGAGAGAGAGAAAAGATATTGAGAGAAGTGAGATAGGAGAGAGAAAAGAAAGAGGGAAGAGAAGAGTGAGAAGTAAGAGAAAGAAGAGAAGAGGGGACAAATGAGGGAAAAGATATGAGAAAAGAGAAAAATATATGAGAGAAGAGATAAGAGAGGAAAAGAAGAAGGAAGAAAGAACGAGAGGGAGGGAGAGGGAAAGACAGAGACAGAGACAGAGACAGAGAGACAGAGACAGAGACTTTGGTCCAGGAAGAGTGGGCCTCCTTTACCTTTCCTGCCCTAGGTCAGGTGGACAGTTACATTTACCATGTCCCTTCCCACCTACCCTCACCCTTGAAATTCATCTGCCACTATCTTTATGTATGCGTGAGTATGTATATACATACGAGTGTGCTATTCTCTGTTCTTGTAGCAGCTCAATTAGCTTTGTGTGTGTGTGTGTATGTGTGTGAGTGTGTAAATGTCGCTTTTTAAATAGTCCGATTAACGAGCAGAAAGGGGTAGCTCCCAGGTTCTCTCCTCCTCTGCTGACCCGGCGGGACAAGCTTGCAGGGCAGCCCTGAGCAGATGTCCCCATTTAAGGCCTCCCCTTCCCCACATGTCTGCCGGAGATGGCTGCCGCCACTGCCGAGGAGGAAGCTCGCTTCCAACCTGGCCCATTCCGGCCCATAATGGGCACGTTATTCTGGCCCACTGAGCACGAACAAAATGGGCTTCAGATCGCGTGCTTTAGGCTCATTCGCCTCTGCGTCCAGAGAGGAGGGAGTAGGGGTAGCAGTGTTGAAGCGGGGGTGGGGGGGAGCAGTGTTAGGTGGCAAGGAGAGCTCTAGAGGGGGGCCGCTGGTAAGAGGAGGGGTCTAGGAAAGCCGGCCTGGCCTCGCAGATCCCATGGCAGGGAGACAACCCGCTCCTAAGCTGAATGTTTCCCTGCCTGCCTCCCTCCCCAGGCAAGCATGGTATAATTTACGGAGCACCTCCAGAATCCGAGGGGCCAACGCCGAGGCCCTTCGCCTTGTAAACCGCTCCTAATTACCTGCCAGAGCAATTAGCTGACTATCACGAAGAAATTAGATCGCTCAATGTAGCATAAATAATGCGAATAATTTTGTAAGGAGAATGGAAAGCGAGCCCTGGTGATTCTTTATAAGGAAATAACACCTCGACGCTCAGCAGCTCTCTCTGCGCCCACGTTACCGTCTAGGCGCGCCTGGAGCTGAGCAGGACGAGCTGCGATCCCCTGGCTGCGCTTCCGTGCGTGGGGTGAGAATCTTCTAGTAGGCGCAGCCACTGCTGCAGCCCGGCCAGCTCGCAGTCATTAACACCGAGCGCCGTCAATGGGAAAACCTGTTTTCCAGATGATTTTTACAATGCACTTTTATGTCTCATTTGGCAGTTTAAATGGCTGGAGTTGATTCCTGGCTGCCTCGCGTCTCTCATCTGTTGAGCATATTTTTGCCGGGAATATTGAATGCCGACCAAAGTCGGAGGGGACTTGGGTGACTGCCCGAGCTGTAGACAGGGATGGAGGACACCCATGGGGGCAGATAGTGGATGGGAGATGAACTGGACTTCGAGGCAGGAGAGACCCGGGTGGGAATTGACCCCAGACTAGTTTGGACCCTGAGCAGTTCCCCTCTCTGGGCCTCAGTTTCCTCATCTGGAAATGAGGATGACAGCACCTACTTCAGGTGTTGTTGGAAAGATCAAAGGAGATGATGATTCTTTGAAGAACTATATACAGATGAACTCTTTCTAGGCCCCTCTTTGGAGGAGGACAGTTCTATACTATTTTATCTTTCCCTCCTTTTCTTGTAGGAGGACTTGTTTGTTTACGATAAACATATGTACTTATTTATATGTCTATGTATCTTATGTATGTGTTGAGTGTATATGTTATATACACACATATGTGTATGTTGTATTGGGGAGAGGGAATCTTGACCTAATTCTCAGCAGAGAAGATTAAAGAAAGGGAAAACCTAAGCCAAGGCCAACAACTGATTTCAGTAGGGATCTTACATGAAGTACTTGCCCTGGGAAACAATAATAACTAATAACATTTATGTAGCACTTTAAGATTTGCAAGTTTGATAAACACTATCTCATTTGATTCCCCACATCAGCATTTTGAGGTAGATGTTGTTATTATCCTTGTTTATCAAAGGAGTCTCAGACAGGGAAAGTGACGTGCCCTAGATTGCTCAGCTAGTAAATGTCAGAGAAATAACTGAATCTAGGCCTTCCTGGCTCCAAACCCAGGCATGAGGCCTCTCTAGGGAAATGTACTTTGGCCCCACAGTATGCTTCAAGGTTATCCCTCCCCAGGCCCTCCCCTACAGCCACAAAAGTGATTTTCTCAAGGGGAAATCTCTGACTATATTCAAAAAAACTCCAATGGCTCCTTAATTTCTCTAGGTCTAGGGCCATATACGCAATCCTCTGTTAGGTTTTTAAAACCCATCACAACCTGCTTCCACCTACTCTTCCAGTTTTTTCATTCATTGCTCTCCTTCCCAGTCAAATTGTCCTTTCTGCTCTTGCAACAGAGAAGCTTATGTCTTACCTTAGTCCCTTTACACTGAGTGTCCTCCATCTGAAAAGGACTCCCTCCCCTCAGCTTCTTATCCCCATCTTTTCCTTCAAAAGGCAGCCTCAATGCTGCTCTACGGGAACTCTTCAGTGTTCTTTCCAGCTGCTACTGCCTCCCTACCCCAAACACTTGGGATTGCTTTTATAGTTCTGCTGTTTATACTTAAATGTCTCACCCAAAAGAAAGGAAAGTTCTTAAGTAGAGGGACTCTTTCATTATAGTTTTTTAAATCCTTGGTGCTTAGAACAGTGCCTAGTACCATAATAAGTGTGTGCCGCAAAGATTCTAGCTGGTTCATTGATTCAGCAACTAAAGAAGCATGTCTTACATGCAAATTATTGGAGTCTAAGTATCTCCTAAGAGAATGGAGTTGCACCTTGCTCTCCAATGTCCAGGTGGAGCTCCAAGCTTAGCTGGAAGTTCCCACAGTTGAATTAAGGGCCACCAAAGTTTAGTCGATCTGTCCTCTCCTGTTTCTTTTCTTTGCAATTTGAATAGCCAGCACCCTTACCAAAACTTGGGCAGACTCAAATACTTGTCCTTCTAGCATCATTACCCAAAGGAGCTCATCACTCCTAGATTCACTAAATGACTCTGGGGTCCTCTGGTAACTTTCAGTCAGTCCATTCAGAGATGTCTATGGCTATTGCTGTCACGGTTTTCATGGCAGAGACTACAGCAGTTTACCATCTCCTTCCCCAATGCATTTTACAGATGAGGAAACTTAGGCAAACAGGGTGAAGTGACTTATCCAGGGTCACACAGCTAGTTAAGTGTCTAAGGCAGGATTTGAACTCACAAAGAGAAGTCTTCCTGATTCTAACTCCAATGCTCTATCTGCTGGCACTTAGCTACCTTGTAGTTCACAAGCGTCATTAACTATGCTATTTCTTCAAGGACAGGTAACTTGCATCTCAAAGGTAGAAATATCTCCTTCTTCTGTCTCAGAACGCCAATCGTCTTTTTAGAAAAACGTTCCACCCTATTTCAAGTCCTTCTCCAAGAGGTAGGAATGATAAGCAACAGAAGGGCACTGTCCCAATGTTCTATACTCTCTCCCACCTTCTCCCACTCTCCCATTCCACCTCATCCCCAATATCTATATACAATACTGTCTTGCCTTTAAGGGATGCCCTGAGATGAGGCATTTTGGTGACTTATCCTGAGGAGTCGCAGCAGGTGGAGATCATAGATATAGACATGAACAGGACTTTAGAAACCACCTAATCCAAACCCATGATTTCAGTGCAGAAAAATGCCTGGAGCCAGAGTGACTTGCCCAAGGCCACATGGTAGCAGAGCTGTGATCTGAACCCACATATCTGGGCTCCCACAGCAGTGCTCCTTCCACCCTCATTCCCACATTACCTCCATGATTTTCCCATTTAAAACAGGAGCTCAGGTGGTTTGCGCGTGTTTATTTAAGGGGGGGAGGATAAAAAGCATAACACTGGGCTTATGGAGTTAAAGGACCAAATAGCAGTCTTAGATTTGGGGATGGAGATAGCTCTCTTCCCTCCCCCCATACATTTTGGAAAGCTTTGGAAATTCATTATCTAGATTTTGAGTTTAAAGATTCTTGTTTATAGTCTCCATGACCAAAACCCTAGGAATTCTTCTCTAACCTGTGGTTAACTTTGCCTACAAACAGGTCTCTGAACTACCTAGATATTGGAAAGATGTGCTCATTTAATGTCCATCATGCCTTGATTACAGGAATCTAGAGGGAGGGAGGAAGGAAGGAAGGAAGGAAGGAAGGAAGGAAGGAAGGAAGGAAGGAAGGAAGGAAGGAAAATATAGATGCTTTTGAGGTTTATGGATTCTCGAAAATGAACAGATTTTGGAGATCCATCTTTTGAGTGTGCAGTTGAACAACAAAGTATCCCACACCACACCAAAATATTTGAAGGTTCTGAAAATATGCCATTTTAGCTGACTTTCTTTCCTAGTCCCCCAGCTCCCAGTGCAAACATCCTGGCAAGCAGAAAGCCAGACAGAATGAACACAGAAAGTCCCCAACAAGCGCATCCATTTCTGACCATGAGTGTGGAGTTGATGTTGGGAGGAAGGGCCCAGAGAGGAGAGCCAGTCTTTTTTCCATATGCTATCCCCACACTGCAGTAACACCAGGCAAGCAGCTCTCTTTTTCTTGCCTTTCTTCTTACCCTAATGGGTCCTCCTCTTTCTCATACACTTATACTAAAGGTGAAAGAAACAACTGATGCTTCTGTAATTGCTCGGGGCACGTTGTCCCATGAAATCCCAAAGGAACACATGTGTCCTTGATCAGGATCAAAGAGAGATACAGGAAGCCTGCTTCTGCTTCTGAGAAGGACTGCCCACTACCTCTGGAAAGGCATGCAGCTATGGTACAAAGCTGTCTGAGATCATTTTATTTGTCTTGGTGACATTGAATGCGAATCAACATGAACAGAATGTCCTCATGTAAGTGTGTGTTTAAATACATCTATAATACATATATTACAGAAGGTAAATTCATACATATCCCTTCCATCTAAGGAAACTAGAATAACCTAAACTGACCCTATTTGTATATACATCTGTCCAGTATACTCTCAGACTTGTTGATTTGTCCATGAATGAAGAAATTTTACTAGGTCTGTTCAATCTACCCATCTCAGGAAACTCTGCTCCTTTGAGATTGTTTGGATTATTGCAAGTCAAAAATAATATTGGCCTTTTTGAGAAAAAAAAAAGAACTTGGAAAGAATTATTTTCATGGGCCAAGGAAACCCCAAATCCAAGAAAAATCTTGTTTTATTAAGTTTGTTGTAAGGCACCTACACTGTTGAATTGCAATGATCTTTTTAAAACTTTTATTTATTTGTCTTTAAAGCTGTTGCTCCCTCGTCTCCCTATAGAGGAATATCCATTTCAAGAATAGAGCCGGTTTGGACTTTCATCTCTAGCACCTAGCGCTTGTAGGTGCTCAATTAATATTGTTGAATTGAATTAATCCTCTAACTGCTTTAGTTAAGATAGCGGTTGTGGGGGAAAGTACATTGTGTTTTACATAGATGGGGGTGAGGGGGCACATTAAAGGTAAGTGGACCAAATTCTGCCCTAGCAAAGAGGCCTGAGCTGGATTCGAACAAGTAACTTTAGCAGCCCTTCCCCATGTATTCCCTTCATGCCTTCAAAGCAAATCGAATAAAAAAAAAATCCTTTCCTATTCCTGGACCCAAACTCCAAAGGCCTGGTCTCCGAAGCTCGGAATGTCATCCTCTCCCTAGGCGTCCGATAATAAAACCACCCCCGGAGGAATTGGGGAAAACTCTAAGGCCCGAAGTTTGCAAGTGAATAGAAACCATCTGGAGAGACTCCCCCTCCCGCCGAGGTTTCAGGAGACGAGGTGGGGGATGGTAGGGTTCTTCAAATCAAAAATTCAATCTGGCAGAGTTAAAAAGCTGTCCGGTCCATCGCAGGTCGCCCGGGGACCTCGGGGAGAAAGTTTCTGTCCATCCCCTAGCAATGACTACACAATCCTCTCACCTGGGAGTGAGCTGGCAGACAAGTAGAAAAAGACAGAGGGCGCCGGGGGCAACAAGTTAGCCAGCAGCGAAATTGTCCAGAGGACTTCCGACGGTCCAGATTTTCAGGGTCCGAACAAACCCTGGGTGTTTGGCTATGGAGGGACTCGAGATTCTCTGTTTCTTGTGGGGAGGGCCCCTCTGCATCGAGAAAGGGCCGCACTAACTAGGTCACGGGAGTAGCAAGGGGTGAGGGGGTGGGGGGCAAAGCAAGGCAGGCCGGCAGGACCCCAGAGGCCTCCTTCTCCAGTCTTGTATTCACCTTCCGGCTTCCCGGCTAGAATCCCAGCTTCTACTTCAACAGGAAGCCTTTACTGACCTCCCTCCCTAACCCCCCCACCCCCGCTCCCGAACTCTAGGGCCGTCCTTCTAGTGACTATCTCCCATTCGCTCTAGTGTATAACTTGTTCATAGTTTGCGTGTCGTCTGCTCGGTTCGACGTGACCTCCCGGAGAGCAGTGACTTTCTTTGTATCCCCAGCCCTCAGCCCAGTGTCTGGTATACAGTAGGCTTAATAAATGCTTATTGACTGATTATCTTAGGGCTTTTCTGAAGCCTCCTCAGGCCTCTCTTTCGTCTAAGCCGTTCGGACGTCGATTTGAACTCCTCCAGAGGGCTGGAACAGAACCAGGCATCCAGATCCCGGAGAGTCCCAGGATGATGAGAACTTCAGAAATGCCTTCACAGAGGATTCTCAAGGAGAGAGTCCGCCTTTCTCCTAGGCTGGTGGCAGCCCGACTGCGGCCAGCTATCTCCCCCGATCCTACCCCTTCCTGGGACCTGGCAGAACTTGCAGCCAAATCCCCGCCCACCTCCTCGTGGCACCGCCCCCCGGTGCAGCCACAGTCTGTTCCCCATTACCATCCAGCTGAGAGATATGCTCCCACCAAAGGTAACAACTTCACCCGACAAATTTGTCCTGGGTTCGAAGTCTGCGTCTGCTAGTGCTCCTGCTGGGACTGCAGGTGGGGAGATGGGGTTGTCGGATCGGCTTTGCCTAGACAGGTCTCTCCCTCCCTTCTCCGCCCTCCTCTTAGGCCTGGGTTCCAAAGTGTGAGTTGGGGCTCAATCTAACTTCCAGCTCCGCATAGTGGAAGGTGGATCTGAAGTCGCCTTAGTTGCCGCTGTCACTGCCCTGGGACCATGGGCGGACAGGCCGGCAGGGATAGTTTCCAGCTCCCGCCCAGGGGGCAGGATCCTCCCCCACCCGACCAGCTCTTGTCTCTTCCAGACTCCTGGGGCCAGGGCAACAAAAGCCTTTTTTTTCTGAGCCTGGGCGAGACTGCACGTCTAGTGGGCAGCAGGTCTTCCTCCCCCGCTGCCAACTCCCCCACCCCTCCACTCATCCTCCCCTCCGCCTCCTCCTCCTCCCACCCGCCCCTCTCCTCCTCCTTCTCCTCCTCCTCTTCCCCCGTGGGGCTTGCACTGCCCGCAGGCGGGGAAGGAGCCGCCCTCGGAGCGGACAAAGAGGAAGGGAAGGGGCGAGGCGGGGGCAGTCCTCCCGGCACGCGCAGCAGCTCTGAGAGCCTCCTCCACCCCCTCCAGCCTCCTAGTCCAGCCCTTCCAACCTCCCAGTCCACCCCCTCCAGCCTCCCAGTCCACCCACCAGCGCATCCTCATCCCAGCCCATCCCCTCCTCCCCTCCCATCTCCTCCCCATCTCCACCCCCGCCGCAAGGACACCTGCTGGGCAGTCAGGGTTACCGGAAGGAACTGTTACTGGGATTTACCCGGCTTGTAAGTTCGTGTGGTGTGGTGTGGTGTGGTGTGGTGTGGTGTGGTGTGGTGTGGTGTGGTGTGGTGTGGTGTGGTGTGGTGTGGTGTGGTGTGGTGTGGTGTGGTGTGGTGTGGTGTGTGTGTGTGTGTGTTTGTGTGTGTGTGTTGAAAACACTAAAGATGAAAGTTGTAGCAGCCCTTGGAACTGAAAGGCTGGTGTATCCAAGAGTTATCGTGGACCTGTCAAGGAAATCCACACCTTTCCTAAACTGAGCTTTCAAAAGGCTCTCTCCTCCTCCTCCTCCTCCTCCTCCTCCTCCTCCTCTTCCTCTTCTCTCACCCCACTTGGAGATATTTAAGTTTCTTCTCCTTCCTCCCCTCCCTTCCAGGCACACCTGCACTGGCCCATGCTGGCCTATCACCACTACGAAAACTTTTTCACACGTGGGAGAGGGGACTTAGGAAGGAAGAGTCATTGGGCATTCCTTGCTGGATTCCTAGATCCTTTCCTTGGGGAGGGGTCATGGCTCAGAGCCTCATCTGACCCCCTTCGAAGCTGGTTGGCATCTGGCCATTGCCAAGTTTCACCTGGAGGTCCTTATTTGAACAGCTGCCCCATCTGCGCTGACAGGAGACAATAGATAGAATCCCAGAAGCAAGCCAAAAAGGCCTTTCAGTGACTGCAAAGTGGATTGGCTATCAGAGGAAGGATCAGGTTTGAGTCCTGTATATCACTCACTACTCTGTGACCTAGTATAAGTCACTGTCCCCGGGCCTGAAAGTCCCCATCTGTAAAAGGGGGGGGGCGCAGGCTTTTTACACTTTGATCCCTGCTACACACTCCAGGATCCAACTAACTACCCCACCCTCCTTTTGGCTCCTCCCCAGAAATTTCCATGCCTTTGCCCAGACAGTTGTCCAGGCCTGGAGAGCTGACTCTTCGGAACCACCCCCCAAATCCATTCTGGCTTTGGGTAGCCAAACCTGGATTAGATGAATGGCTAGACTGCTATTTGTCCAGAAAAGATCTGGGCGGGGGTTATATCAATTCAAGATGCAAGATCAATAGGAGTCAGCAGTGTGAGGTGGCAGTCAGAAAGGCTGATGCAATCATGGGCTGCGTTCAAAAGAGGTATTGTTTCCAAGAATGAACAAGAAGGTGATCACCCCTGTACCCTGCCCAGCACAGACCAAATATGGAATATTACATTCAGTTCTGGATGTCACATTTTAGGAAGGCTTTTGATTAATTGGAAAGAGTAAAAAGGAGAGCAATCAGAATGGGAAAAGGGACTTGAGACCTTGTCTTAAAGGAGGTTCATTTGAAGATTATGGGCAGATTTAGAGTATAGAAAAAAAGGCTCAGAGACCACATAATAATTGTCTTCAAATATTTGAAGGGCCGTCCTGTGGAATAATAATAATAACAGCAGCAATAATAAAAGCTGGTATTTTTAATAACTAGTATTTGCTTTAAGATTTGCGAAACACTTTACAGATTTTATCCTTACAACTATGTGACCTAAGTGCAGTTAATAATCTCCATTTTACATATGATAAAACCAAGGCAAACAGAGGTTAATTGACTTGCCTAGCATCAAACAGCTAATAAGTATTTGGGGCCATATTTGAACTCAGGTCTTCCTGTCTCCAGGTCCAGAGCTCTATCCATTGTGCCTAGCTGGTTCAGGTAGACTGAGGGAACCAACGTTATTGGCTCCTGCTTCATTCTCATCATACTTAGTGTTATACCATTACTACTTAATGGAGTGGGAGACTGGATTCTACAGTGGCACTGATCACTTGCAAGAATAACTTCCTAGGGAGAGTAACCTGTCAAGAAGCCTGCATATTTGGACATCAACACATTCCTCATATTGGAAGGCAATCAACCTGTTTTACTTGGCCCCAGAGGGCAAATCCTGGAATAATATCACGACATCACAAAGAGACCAATTTAGACTCTATGTCCAGAAAAGTTCCCGAACAATTCGATCTGTCCCAAAGTGGAATGGGCTGCCTTAAGAGATGATGGATTCCCCAATTAAAACAAAAGCTGGACCATCAGCTGTCTGGTAGGTTAGAGTGCAGATTCTTTTGAGGTATAGTTTGTGTGAGACAACCACTGAGGTTCCTTCCAAATAACAAATTCAATGATCTGTTATATTCTCTACATATTTCAGCTAATTTAGGAGTGGTAGAGATGTGGTCTACTGTTAGATGTTCTTCTGGAAAGCTAAGCAATCCCTTTGGAAAATTCCTCACCAATAATACTTTCATTAAGGCTGCCTTCAATTCAGATATAGATTACTTTCATAAAGATTTTGTATGGATGGGAAAATAAGATTATAAGGATTATATCTATAAATAAGTATTACATTGTCTGACACTTTTCCCCAGTATTAACAAGGGCAAAGACTTTTTCCACATCTTTTGTATCTTTCCCAAATACATGAAAGTGTTAGGGAACAGACATACAAGATAAACCATTTTACAGATAAAGAATTTGACTTTCAGAAAAGTTGACTTGGCAAGGGTTAGATGGCTTGTGAGAGTCAGAAGCTAGATTTGAATGCAAGGTCTTCCTATTAGCACTTTATTATCATCTTTTTTTTTTGGCTAGGCAATGGGATTATATGACTTGCCCAGGGTCACACAGCTCATGTTACGTGTCTGATCCGAATTTGAACTCAGGTCCTCCTGAATCCAGGGCTGGTGCTCTATCCGCTTCGCCATCTAGCTGCCCCCTATTAGCGCGTTATCCAGTGTCGGGAGGAGAGGAGAGAAAGAGTTTTGAACTCAGACTCACCCTTTCTTAAAAACCAGTTAAATGCAAACTGAGTCTCCTGTAGTATCAACTTGCTCTCTCTCGCGCGCTCTCTCTCTCTCTCTCCATATATAATATACATACATATTTACAAGCTATATATATATTATATATGTGTATATATATACACACATATATTATATATATATGTATATATATATATATACATATATATAATATACATACATATATATCAGGTGATTCAAAAGCTGAGGCCATAAACAGGAAGGTTAGCTTTCCTCTATTGTTAGTCCAATTTGCCTCATATTTTTAGAACTTAATTGTGAATGAAAGCTACTCCATCAGGGTTCTACCATATGGGCAAATTACAGCCACCTTTTTACACTTCCCAACAGTGTATAAATTGTAAATCCTTGCACTGAGCACCATGCTTTGGGCACTGAATATTCAATACTGTTAAATGTGTTTTAAGTGAACCACCCAAGGACCCAGGAAAATTTGCTTAATAATGACAATACTTTGCAATTCTATAGGGCCTTTCAGGCTAGGATCTCAAGTGGAATGCTCTTTAACTAGACACTGTACGGAAACCTTGGGAATATTTGAAAGTGCTCACTTAAGGCCTTTTGGAAAGGGTCCTTAGTATAGATTTCACAGTATGATCCTGGGGAACAATGCAAGGCAGAATTCAGTTGTCTCAGGGGTATCATATGCACAGACTGGATGCCAGCTGAATGTTTGCTTAGTTATTTTGAGAAAGGTTTAAATTGCAGAGTAACCTGGGAAAAAAAATAGTCTAGTGATTACTTATCAGAGTTACATTCAGGATGTAAAGCCATTGCCTCCATTTTGTTTGGGTAAGAACTTAGGCAGTGGTGACAGAGAATGATGGTTCCCACAATGAAACCCTGAAGGGAGATAATAATAAAAAACAATATCTGGGATGTATATGGCACTCCATTTGATAGGAAGAAAAGATGAGCCGATCAGGAGGTGAAGGCAGAGAAGACAAGAGGGGCATCTCAAATGCTCCATGGGGTGTCAGGAGCAATGGGGGGAGGTCTCCAGCATGCATATCTATGAGAGGACATGGACAGAATGGGCAGGTATGGTTTGGAGATGGAAGGGCCCTCAAAGGTCACCTAGTTCAATGCCTTTATTTTATAAATCAGGCAACTGAGCCCCCAAAATGTGAAGTGACATCACATAGGTCAGGGAGTAATTAGCAGAAGTGGGTCTGTGACTCCAAATCCTTTGACCTTGTCACTTTACTGTGATGCTACTTGTGGTTGTGGTTGTAGTTTCTCCTTTGTTCTTGAGGAGGACCCTGACATAAGGAAGATGATGCCATGACTTGCAATTGAATTGGATTTGAGGGAGGGAGGGCTGTGCAAAGTCACCAGCCTCACTTTTTCCTCCAGAGACATCTGAGTCCAGTGGCCAGAAATAGATCATGACGATTGGAGATGACCCCTTATGATGCTGCTAAGTCATTGTTGGGAAACCCACCTATCTGGGATTTGAGATCCTAGATCCATTGGAATATCTTCCCTACCTCATTTGACCCTCGAAATGATACTTAAAGTAGGTGCCATTATAATCCCTACTTTGCAGATGAGGAAACAGACTCCAAGAAAGTAAGTGACTTACTCAGGAGGACGCAACCTGATCAGTGTCAAGGCTGGATGTGAATCCAGCTCTCCTTGGCTTTAAGTCCCACATTCTTTCCATATGGTAAGCTGATTCATATTTTAATTTATTGCTTTGTCATCCAAATTATGGATGGTATGGTGACCTCTAACCAAATTCCTGTATAAAAAATATACTGTAAGGGGCAGTTAGGTGGCAAAGTGAATAGAACACTGGCCCTGAAGACAGGAGAACCTGAGTTCGAATCCCCGACCTCAAATACTTTACACTCACTAGCTATGTGACCCTGGGCAAGTCACTCAACCCCAATGGCCTCACAAAAATTAAAAGAAAAAACATATTTTGTAACATATTTCAAATAACACTTCAGAGATGCTCCAAGAAATAGGATGTGCTTTTCATGACTAATTTATGTAGCACAAATAAAACAATTACTCAAATCAAGAAAAAATAGCAACCTACTTTTAGTCAATGATTTATCTATATAATTGGCCCAGGTGTCCATTTCCCTCTACTAATGTAAACTTGGTCAGAGTGAAGAACAGCATTGGTCATAGACTCTTTGAGTATGGCCCCTAAGTATTTTGCATAATTCAGACTGAATGATCAATTAATTAGTGTTATTGTCAGTGTCAAGGTCTGACCTTCATGAGTAACATCGAGTAAACCTTCCGCCCTTTCTTTTTTGACCTTCTGCCTGACTCAGTGCTGTCTGATGGCTCTAAGAAAAATCCCTATTCCCCTCTGAATTAAATATTTTAACAATTTGTTAATTTTAAAACACTCCCCTGCAAGTCTGCAATATGGTCTTATGCTAATTACAAGTAATTATCCAAAGAATATCGAGTGCATCTTTTAGCCTCTTACAAGTCCTTGAATTATTACATAAGCCAACGTGTGATTTATCCCACTTTGGGAAACATGTATAATTACATACTTACCTCTGCAAAGCTGCTGTCTAATACTTAATATTCACTCATTAGAATTATTCTCTTGGCTATGGGATGCCAACTTCTAACAGTCGGGCCTTCCTGGAGCTCAAAAAGAAATGTATTCTAAGCAAAAGGAGATGAATTTTTGCAGTTTGTGAGGTGTGAAATTCATACAGCGTGATGGTAAGCCCAGCGGGACCCTGGGATTTCATGCACATAATTGCTTCCTTAGGTCAGATCCACTGTAGCTCAGATCTTTTCTAGGCAAACTTCATGTCAGCTTTCATTAATACGAAGTTCAAGTCTTGAAACATAACCTTCTCCTAAGGAAACTTAAGTCTTCTAAAGCTCTGTGTCAGAGCAAAGCAAACAGGGTTGATAGCTTTGTTAATCTCGTTAGACAAAGCACAGCAGGGAGAAGAGATTTGTCCCAATCTAAGGCTCATGAACTTCTGGTTTAAAGTAGATGAAATATTGGTTTGGAGCACCAGCTCATGGCTTAAGGTGGAGAGACAGCCAGGTTTCCCCCCACTCCCTCCCCGCTGCGGCACAATTTGGCACCTATGTTACAATTAGAGCAATACAGAAAAATAAGCATGGAAGACCCACAAACTAAGGGAGCATTTTTCTAGCACTGAGTCCTCCTCCAGTGCCACCAAGGACAGGGAGGTCATGCAATAGAGAGCAAGCAGGTACTACCAGGCTTTGGATACTTTCCTGACAACAGACTGAGTCACCTTCCCAAGGACCAAGTGTGGAAATGATCAGTACCCACACACTGTCTACTGAGTGATGAGCTCTTGGGCCATGGCCTTCCAAGAAACAGAATACAAAAATGGCCCTCAGTTCTGTGTGACCCCATTCTGCTTATTCTATGATGGTGGCAGAGTGATGGACAAGGGTGTTGAGAGTTCTAGGAACCATATTTGAACCACAAGATCCTTGTCCAGTGAATGAATGGAATGATTTCTAGAGATACATGAAGCAACTCAGTAGAGTGAAAGAAGTATTGGTTTGGTAGCCAGAGGACCTAGGTTCAAAACCTACCTCTGATGCTTCCTACCTTCCAACCTTGGCCAAGTCATTCAGCTTCTGGTGGGGTGGAGTAGATGGTCTTTGAAGTCTTTGCCAGTTGGTTTTTTAACCCATTTTAAGGAATTCAAAATATTTTACAGACATTTACTCCCTTCTTGGATGTCCCAAAAGCCTTAATTCACTTTTAAGCTTTTAAAGCTTACATCTTCAATAACTAAAAACTCTTAAAATGGCACAAAGACTTTTGGGACAGTATGTATGTATGTATGTATGTATGTATGTGTGTATGTATGTATGTATAAAGGTAAGTAGAACGTGAGCATTGGGAGGCATCACAGACGAGGCTGAAGTGAATCCATATTCTAAAAAATGGCATTTTTTTTTTTTGGTCTTTTGGTGTAAGCTCAGGTGAAGGGAAGTCTCTTATATTGAATTCCAGAGGTCGTTGTTTTCAGTGATTTCTCAGTAGGAGCCTCCCCTTAAGGGAATTTTCTCCACGATCAAATCCAGCATTGAGTAGATTTGTGTGGTTGAAAAGGTGAAATAACTTACTCAAGGTGACACAGCTAGTAAGTCTGAGAAGCATTGGCTCTAGGATCACATGACTGGTTCAAATCCCAGCCTCTGACATTCAGTGCCTGTGTGATCTCAGAAAATTTCCTTTGTCTACCTGGGCCTCTGTTTCCTCATCTGTAAAAGAAGAAGATGAGACTACATGGCCTTCAAGGGTCCTAAAAGCTGTAGATTCATGATGATATAAAGAGGCAGGATTTGAACCCAGGTTTTTAGGTCTCAAACCTAGTCACTTCCTACTCTCCAGACAACCCCACCATCTTGCAGACCTGGAAGGAACTTCTCTGGGATCCTGCTGTCCTTATTGGTAGTTAACTCTCAGTCCACTCTTCCAGGAAAGCCCTGGCTATCAAGCTTCAAGTAAATTTGTGTTCTGCAATCTCATTCAGTGCTCAGTTACCCTTTACCTCACTTCCCTGACTCATTTGACTCTACCACTGGTCTTGACTGGATTGTATTTGTCAATCTGTTTTCTCATGGCCTCACTCACCATACCTGTTAGTTTCTGAACCAAAGTGCCCTTCCTTAGCCTTACAGCCAGGTATGTTATCTCCCTCCAAGAGAATGGAAGCTGCCTGAGGCATATCTCTTTGCTTTTGCACTTCTGTTTGCAGCAAAATACTCCACACACAAAAGAGCTTAATATGTGCCTTTATCATTCATTCATTTATTCACACATTCATCCATTCCCTAGATCTGGCTGCCTGCTAAGGGATACCTAGTTATGTAATAAAATGAGTGTGGGTTGCACAGAATTAGAAAATGAAACTAATGCTATATGTTTAAAATTGTTATGAATTAGCCAATTATTAATTTTGCCCTTTACAGCACATATATGTAAATATAACATTATACAATACTATATGATCATGACATGGTATGACATGATATGACTATAATATAATATAATATAATATAATATAATATAATATAAGGTAATATAATATAATATAATATAATATAATGTAATATAAGGTAATATAATGTAATATAATATAATATAATATAATATAATATAATATAATATAATATAATATAATATAATATAATATAATATAATATAATATAATATAATATAATATAATATAATATAATATAATATAATATAATATAATATAATGTAATATAAGGTAATATAAGGTAATATAAGGTAATATAATGTAATATAATATAATATAATATAATATAATATAATATAAGATAATATAAGATAATATAATATAAGATAATATAAGATAATATAAGATAATATAAGATAATATAAGATAATATAATATAATATAATATAATATAATATAATATAATATAATGTAATGTAATGTAATGTAATGTAATGTAATGTAATGTAATGTAATGTAATGTAATGTAATATAATATAATATAATATAATATAATATAATATAATATAATATAATATAATATAATATAATATAATATAATATAATATAATGTAATATATGTGCTTTATAGCTTTATTGCTTATAGGTGGTGGGGGACAGCTAACTGAAAAAAAAATGTGTGAAAGATTCGAATCACCTTAGAGAGTAATGTGTAATAGGTTAGGAGACACATATCCCAGGGTGTTTGTGCTCAGCAGGTAGACTCAAGCAGTAAAATAAGGAAATATTTTGAATGGATTATGGAAATTCATATTCATTAATGATATGGAGATTCTGTGATAGTGTTCTGAATCCCTGAGTTTTGGGGTGGATCAACTGAATGTGAGCCTTTATTAGACTTTACTACCCTCTTCATACTCTAAAGCCCCGCATGACACAATCAGGCCAACAAGCCAGAGCAGATGCCATGAACAGACAATGCAGGTAATAATAATTTTTGGGAAGAAGAGTTGTTGGTATTTTGCCCCAATTATATGGTTAATTGCAATTGTGTAGACTCAGACCATGAATATGTCCCAATCTCTACAACTAATAGGTATTTTTTTTAAAGACAGCTGGCTTTTTTTGGTGTGAAAATTTAAGAATAAATGAGGCTCTGTGACTGGTCCCATTCTTTCTTTGTCATAGAGGAGCCCCTGCCTACTTTGAAAGATTGTCTCTGCATCTGTCATCCCATTCACAAGGGTGGCCCCAGCCAGGACACTACAGCTGTCCGGTTCTTTTCAGTTCCTTCTGGGATAGAGAGATGGGAGGATTGAGGAGTTGGCCACTGAAAACGTCCCACACCCAGCCAGGCTGCACTCTGCTATTTGTATTGAAGAAGGTCGTTAGAATGTTTGTTTGACTAGGGGTCCCTATCTCATCATTTGGGTCTGAATTGTATTTGTTGCTAAAACAATGGTATGAAATTGTCCGCCTCCACTTCTGTTTAGGCACGCATTCGCATAGATAGAACTGGTTAGAATTTGTGAAACTTCAAAAGGAGAATTCCTGTCCCAAAGTCCAGTTTCAATCTCCTTCTGATTAGGTGTAATCTGTTGACTTCCCAAACAAGGCATATGGACATAAGTAAAAGGTCAATTGTGTTAGGAGTAGCAAGTTCCGCTGTCTAGGTAGCAATGTCTTGGTGTGCTGGTGATGCCAGGGATTTGGGGGAGTTAAATGGTTCAGTTTGAACTAGGATTGATCTCATCTAAAGGTCCTCCGGGCTGGCTTCCTCTTGACTGCCTTCCCAAGGGATTTAAACCAGCCGGTCTTCATCTTAAAGACCCTCTTGAGAAACCTTTTCGTCCTGCTCACTCATGTTCAAGAATTTCACTTGTTCTGGAAGGCTCATGGGTTCATGGGCTCATGGGATTAGAGAGTCAGAGCTCCAAGGGACCTTACAGGTCATCTATTCCAAGCCCGTCATTTTACAGATGAGAGAACGAGGCCCCAGGGAGACTTGCCCAAGTTCAAATAGAGAGTAATGGAAGTGGCAGGATTTGAATCCAGGCCTCTGACTCTATAGCAATTGGGTGATCTCCTCTAACCTTGGCGCCTCTTCAAGGTCAGGACAAGAGAGAAAATGGAAGGTTGAGTGTTTCTATCTCTTACAAGGTCACATGCAAAGGGAAGCCCTTGGAAAGCAAATTTCTGAACCCAGGGAGGCCAGAGAACTGTAGCCTATCATTTGATGGCATGCACACACACACACACACACACACACACACACACACACACACACACACACACACGCACACACACACTCTCTCTCTCCCTAGCCGTGGTGTGTTTGAGGATGTGATGGGCTGCTGAACAGAGCAAAAGAGGGAGACGGGGGGGGGGAGAGAAAGAGAGACAGACAAACAAACAGAGATAGGAAGACACAAAGAGATAGAGGCAGAAACACAGAGAGAGAAGGAGAGGGAGACGGAGACTGAGAGACAGATGGAAACAGAAAAACAGAGACAGAGAGACAGAGAAAGACAGAGACAGAAACAGAAAGGGAGGAAGGGAGGGAGGGATAGGGAGAGAACTTTGTGGAGTGTGATTCCTGGAAGCATAGCCAGCCGTAAAATATGAGACTCAGTCATGGCAGTCAGGAGTCTAGCTATGGCAAGGAGCAGGTCCAGACCACCAGAGGACAGCACAAGAAAAGGACGCTGGGACTTTGGAGGACAGAATAACTGAGATGCCTTGCCCACGATTCCACTCCCTGTGTTCTTCCTATCATCATGCTCTAAACCTGCACTCACCCTCACTGATGGATGAATACATGTGACAGGGCACTCTACAGCAAACTATATGTAATAGAGTCTTGCAACTTGAGACACAAGCCTCTCTTTCTGTTCTACTTTCTTTACACAAATGCTCACGGGGCAGGGGGCAGAGGATTTATTAAGTTCAGCATTTTATTTTTTTTCCTTTGGTTACTTTAAACTTTAAAAAAAATTAAATTATTGATTTATTTTTAGTTTTAACATTCAGTTCCATTAGCTTGTGAGTTTTAAATTTTCTCTCCCTCTCTCCCCAAGATGGCATGCAATCTGATATAGGCTCTACATATACATTCCTATTAAATGTATTTCCACATTAGTCAGGTTGCAAAGAAGAATTAGAAGTAATAGGAGGAACCACCAGAAAGAGGAAACAAAACACAACAGAAGGAAAAAAATAGCAAATAGTATGCTTCAATCTGCATTCAAACTTCATAGTTCCTTATCTGGATGTGGAGAGCATTTTCCTTCATCAGACTTTTGGAGATCTCTTGGATCCTTGCATTGCTGAGAAGAGCTAAGTCTATCAAAGTCAGTCATCACACAATGTGACTATTATTGTGTACAACATTCTTCTGGTTCAAGTTCAGAATTTTAAAAATAAAATGTTTTAAAAAGGGAAATGTACTCCAGCTTTATGGGACAAGGCTTTGGAGTTATCATCAGTGGATAGAGTTCTCGACTTGAAGTCAGGAAGACCTGAGTTTAAATGAAGCCTCAGACACTTACTAGCTGACCCTGGGCAAATCACTTTGTCTTTGTCTACCTCCATTTTCTCCACTGGAAAATGGGAACCATAACAGCATCTGCCTGCCGGGGTTGTTGTGAGGATCAAATAAGATAATGTTTGTAAAGTGCTTAGCATGGCATCTGGTACATTGTATATAAATGCTGTCTATAACTGCTGCTCTTACTCGGCCATCTTAACAAAGGCCTTTGCTTTGGACTAATTGTGTCTATTCTCTGATAATTAAAGGTAAGTTCACTAATGAGGAGAGCAGTTTTGAACTACACATACTTTTAAAAGCCCCAACCTACACAGTTCTTTTGGGAGGTAACCCTCCTTTGGCCCTGTCCTGCAAGAGCCAATGAGTATGTGTGGTTGGGGAAGCTCATGGAAGGCTGGTCCACTTAAAGCTGGGGAGCTATTCTTCATACATGCTAGGGTGGGGGGAGGTCAGGGGTACCATATGTTCTTTGTCCTAGGTTTTGGGGCTGTGGCAAATAAGGCAAGAAAAATGAGAAAAATTCCCTAAATGACCTCATCCCTTCATGTCCTGTGAGTCTTTGACCTAAAGGTTTTTCTAACAGATGGGACTTGGGTAGAAGTCAGGGTGATCGTCAGAAGATGGCCAGCATGCAGAAGAAAAGCTAGCATAAGATGTGCCCTCACAAGGTCATGTCTAACACAGAATACAAATAAGCCACCAGAATATGAGGGAACTTTGTCACTATGAGGAAGACACATATCATTATCACTAGGGTTTTAAGATAGTGTCTATATCTTGTTTTGTTTTGTTTTTATCCCTGGTGCCCAACATAGTATCTTGTACCTAGGATTATAGTTTCAGACATGAAATCAACCCTAGCAGTCTCTAGTCCAGAGGTTACAACACATGGCCTGCCTGCTACATGTGACTTGCAAAGCTCCCCAGTGCCACCTAAACCATATTAAAATCTAATTGGGAAATGCTTAATGAAATACACAAAATGTAACAAAATGTAGACAATATTACATTTTACATGTAATATAAATTTAGTGAGGCAGTGAGGTGGCTCAGTGGGTAGATCACTGGGCCTGAAGTCAGGAAGATCTGAATTCAAATGCAGCCTCAGACACTTAAAAGCTGTGTGATCCTGGACAAGCCACTTAACCTCTGTCTGCCTCAATCCACTGGGGAAAAAATGGCAAACCACCCAGTATCTTTGCCAAGAAAACCCAATGGACAGTATTGGTGTGCTGTGGTCCACTGGGGTCACAAAGAGTCAGATGTGAGTGCCCAGCAGCAACAGCAGCGACTACCACGCCATTTAACAGCATTATCAATGTGCAGTGTGCAGGAAGCCTTATGGACAATCTAGCGGCCCCTGTTCCTACTTCAGTCTGATACCATGGATCTAGTTCAATTCCCTTATCTTACAAAAGAGGAAACTGGGGCCCAAAGAGAAAAAGAAATTTGCCCAAGTTTCCACAGGTGGTAAATGACAGGGCGTCAACTCTTGTGACTCTTTTCAACTCATTAGCAAATGTCCAATGGAATTGACTTGAATGATATGGTGGGAGTCAGTGGACTGGATTGGTAGTCAGTGGACCTGAAGTTGAGTCCCACCCTACTGTGTGCAACCTTAGGCCAGCCCCTTCATTTCTTAGGCCTCACTTTCCTTCTTGATAAGATAAGGATAGAACTAAAGGACATCTAAGGTCTCTTCCAACTCTGAATCTCAGGTCCAATGTTATTAGCAGCACAGCACTGCATTGTAGGAGTGGGAAGGTAAGACACAAGATCTCGACTTTCTGGGATCTTAAAAACCCTTGGTGCTCATACACTCCAGGATAATGAGTGGTTATCAGGAGGAAGATGCAACTATGAGTGGTTAGAAACAAGATGGCACAACTCAAGGTAGGTAATGGATTTCAGTAACTTAGTATACGAGGTAAGGCTGGCTTTGCAGGCACATCTCAGCAAGCCACTGAAAGAGAACAAATAACTTCCTCCAACTTGGCATAGCAGGCCACTCCCAAGCATGGACAATGGACACCAAATACCCTCTGAACGAGGGATAGAAGGAATACGCTTATCACCTGATTCACCAGACAGCAAGATTACAGTGATTAGGCCCAACAATTGTAATTAGTTTGTCTGATTAGAGAAAAAGAACTACTGGGTGAAGGGACCTTAGCTGCTTGGGTGCTAAGAAATACCCAAAGGAAGAGAGACAGAGACAGAGACAGAGACAGAGACAGAGACAGAGAGAGACAGGGAGAGACAGAGGCAGAGAGAGATAGAGAGACAGAGACAGAGACAGAGAGAGACAGAGAGACAGAGACAGAAAGAATCATAGATTTAGAGCTGAAAGGGACCTCCCTCTAACCTTCTTATGTTATGGATGAGGAAACTGAGGCCCAGATAGTTTAACTGGCCTAAGGTCACCCAGATAGTAAGTGGTGAAGCTAGGGTTTAATCCTATGTCCTCTGGCTCCAAGTGCATTATGTTTTCTACGTCACCATGCTTTCCTTGATGGACTCTGGTGCAGAGGAAAGAGCTGGATTTGAATTCAGGATTTTGGAATCCTGGCTCTACCACCTATTATCTGTGTGACCTTGAGCAATTCACTTTCTCTCTTCTGGGCCTCAGTTGCCTCATTTGTACCATGAGGAAGCTGGTGACATCTATGGTCCCATCTCCCTCTAATCTGTGTCTTTAGGAATTCTTTTAAATGTCCTTGAATGCAAGAAATCATTGTTGGTAATACAGTGTGGTCTCTTCTGTGTCCACAGTGGGTCTATCCATTGCTCTTGGGAGGAAGATTTACATTTTTATAAGAGAAAAATAGACTGATAGGCAGATAATGATGACCTCTTTTTTTGTTTGTTTGTTTTTTCCTGCTGGTCAGGATGTGACTTAAAATGCAGAGAACAATCATTGTTGAAGTAACAGCAAGCAAGATTGTCACATGCTCCCATATCAAGAGATACTTTGGCCTGGCCCTTTAAGAGATTAGACTCCTAACCAAATGCTGATAATGAATCACGTTTCCAATGATTGGGCAGTAGCTGAACTACTTATGGCAAAGGAATGTAGTGGAATAGTGTTGCACCATAACCAGTGACCGATAGGAAGAACACCAAGACCTATCGATCGATCAGTGAACGTGCATTAATCACCAGCTATGTACCATGACTGTGCTAGGCATGAATGGGAAAGGCTTTCATGAAGTGATATTTTATTTACTGATTTATTTTTTGGTGGGTAATTGGGGTTAAGTGACTTGCCCAGAATCACACAGCTAGTAAGTGTTAAGTGTCTGAGGCCAGATTTGAACTCAGGTCCTCCTGACTCCAAGGCTGGAACTCTATCCACTGTGCCACCTAGCTGCCCCCCAGGGAGTGATAATTAGTAAAGAGAGAAAGAAAATTAACCCTAACCCCAACCTGTTCAATGATGAATCAGTAAGCAGTGGTTCAGGGGTCAGAAGACCTGGCTTCAAATTCTACCTCTGATACCATCACCTCCCTCTGTAACCCTGGTCACTTCACCTTTCTTGACTTAATGTCCTCATCTGCAAAAGGAGCCAGTTGCACTAGATGACCTCTGAATTTCCTTCTAGCTCTAGACCTGTGATTCTGTGAACAAGCATTAAACACCTGATAACTGTGCTAGGCACTGGGGATAATAAGGCGAAACAGTCCCTGCTCTCAAGTGGCCCTACTTTCTAGTCACCCAATGACAATGTGTGGTGGTTCCTGTTTTTGTCATTGTTTAAGAGTTTGGTGTTCCATTTCCTTTGTTTGTGGAGGAACTCTGGACCACAACTAGAGTTCCGAAGTCAAATCTGCCAACAGCATGTATTTAGCGAAGTCAAGTGTAAGATCATGGCTTAGGAGAACACTGAAGCCACAGCTCTGAGTGCTCTGGGCTTCCTACCTCCCCACATCAAGGAAGAGCAGGTTGCAATTAGGTGCTTGTGTATCATCAAAGGAGGAAGGTTGCATCTGCTCATTTCCCTCCCACCTGGCAGCTTGGCCAATCATCTCAGTGCTTCCATGGTAATTGCCAGCCTAACTTTCTAGGAAACAGACTGATCTGAAGGACCACCGAGAACCATTGCTTTCTACTTCAAGCATAGCATAGAAAGCTTCTAATGGTTATCTCTAGTCTCATCAACATGGACAAATAAATCCATTAGGTGCCATTATCATGCTATGCATTACAACTAATTTCTTAATAACCACCTTAATTATATATTAAGCAAGACAAGGTAAATACCTTTCTGATGGTTTGGGAGAGTGTGCTAATATTGAAGCTCTAGATGACATATGAGCAGCTCTCACATGTCAAATTCAAGCGGCTTGTTGTTTTGTTGATTTAGGTGTGTCTGCTTTTCTTTGTAACCCCGTTTGGGATTTTCTTGGCATAGATTCTGGAGTGCTTTGCCACTTCCTTCTCCAGCTCATTTTACAGATGAAGAACTAAGGCAAAGAAGGTTAAGTGACTTGCTCAGGGCCACACAGCTAGTAAGTGTCTGGGGCTGGATTTGAACTCATGAGGATAAGTCCTCTCAACTTCAGGCCTGGCACTTTATCCACTATGTCACTCCACACACACACACACACACACACACACACACACACACACATTCTCCCCATTTTGCAATTGAGAAAAACCAAGAACTGAACAAGTCACAACATTTATTCCTGGTTGCACGGGGGTGGTTCAAATAAAGACCATCTTAGCCTAGAGGAAAGAGTACAGGATTTGGGGCCAGGAGAGACTTGGGGCTGAAATTCACTGCTAGTGCTTCTTAGCTGTATAATCATAGGGAAGTCCCATAACCTCCCTAAGCCTCGTTTTTCTCATCTGTTCAATGGGGATAATAATTACATCAGCATCACAGGATTTTTATGTGATATAAGGGAATGACTGAATACATGAAATGGCACCAACACCAATCCAACTGAAGCTCGTACGTTCTTTTCCGTGTCCCAAATCATGTCTTCTAGACTATTTTTTGGCGCATCATAGTTATGGGTGATATGATACTATCCATCAATAAACATGCATTTATTAGGCACCTACTATATGCCAAGCCTTGTTCTGGATGCGAAGACACATCGATGAAAATTAAACAGCTCCTGCCTTCAGGGAGCTTACATTTAGCTTTGCAGGAAGCTTCCTTCAGAGCTTTCTTTGTACCACGTGTCTCTTCCTTCTCCTTCAGGTCACCCATAAGTTTAATGTATATGAGATCATAGTATATGAAGATATGCAGCTATATTGCAAACGTACAAAGGGACTGTAAGGTTGTTAATGTGGGGGAACTCCCAGTGTGAGAGCCCCTTCACCAAATTAGATGATAATCTATCTATGGTTCAATAAGTAAGTATCATGTAGTTGTCTGAGGAGTCTCAATATTAAATGACTCATCCAAGGTCATACAGCTAGTAAATGTCTAAAATGGGAAATGTACCAATGTCTTCTTGACTCTAAGTGTAGAACTCTATTAACTCTGAAGTGGCAATCTGCCTCCACCACATAACATCATCAAGAAAATATTGGTATTGAAAAGATGGGTTTTTGTGACAGCCGGTACCTTGGAATCATTGGAAGAATGGCACCATTTCCCACATCCAAGCTGTCTGGCTCTCTTATTCTCCTTCAAATACAGGTCCAATTTATCACACAGCATCAATGCCCGACCAAGATCCATGTATTACTGACTAATCCAGGTTAGAAGTTCCATAGTTGAGTGGATTATCTTTTCTAAGAACTAGGGGTTTGTTCTTCTGTAGATATGGTCTGGAGCATACTGTTCCAGGTGAGAAGGTAAAGGCAAAATGGCAAGGTGGTCAGGGTGGATGGATGATTGGGTGGGATGGAGAGCATAGTCTGTTTTGCAGTTAACTAGATAATGTGGGGGCAAGGGCAGCTAGGTGGTACACGGCATAGAGCACCAGGCCAAGTTCAAATCTGGCCTCCAATTTAATAACTGTGTGACCTTGGGCAAGTAACTTAACCCTATTTGCCTTAGTTTCCCAATCAATAAAATGAGCTGGAGAAGGAAATGGCAAACTACTCCAATATTTTTGCCAGAAAACCCCAGATGGGGTCATGAAGAGTCACACATGACTGGAACAGCTGAACAACAACAGATAATGTGGACTAGCTGAGTTTGAGCTCACTCATTCATTAATAAACACAGCCCAACCTCAGAGCAAGCATTCCAAAACTGAATGGATTAATTCCCTTCAGGACTCCAGATGGGTTCTGTCTTCATCTTTGAAAGGAATACCCACATCATTGGCATGACAGCTCCATTTGACCCTTTCAGGATGTTATTACAGATTTCTCACTTGGTTTCCCTTCTAGTTAAGCAGGTTAGCCAAAGAATCATTGTGGAAATGATGCAAAGTGAAATGTACTGCATACAAAGTTAACAGCAATATTGTAAGATGATCAGCTGTGATTGACTTAGCTATTCTCAACAATACAATGATCCAAGACAACTTTGAAGGACTGATGATGAAAAATGCTATCCATCCCCAGAGAAAGAACTGATGGAATCTGAATACGGATTGAAGCATACTTTTTTTTAACTTTCTTTATTTTTCTTGAGTTTTTTTTTTGGTCTGTTTTCTCTCACAACATGGCTAATATGGAAATGTTTTGCATGACTACACATGTATAATCTATATCAAATTGCTTGACTTCTCAATGATGTACAGGTAGGGAGGGATCAAGGGAGAGAATTTGGAACTCAAAGTTTTTAAAACAAATATTAAAAATGTTTTTACACATAACTCTGGAAAAATGAAATACCAAATAATTTTTAAAAAGAATCATTGTAGAGAAGGTCTATAGCTATCAAGCACCATGATTTGTTCAGGGAAAGGCTAAAAGGACATCAAGTGTCTTGTAGCTTGCTATGTGTTTGTCTATAAGCAGAATGCCTCCCTTTTTTGTTGGACTTTTCTTTTGTTTCTTTGTTTTTTTTAAACCAAAAAGTATCATGGCATAGTGGATAGAATGTTGGGTTTGGAATCTAGGAATGAGTGTTTAAATCCCATCTCTGATATTTGTGAGCTAAGCACCAATGGACAAATCACCAAACCTGTTCGAGTTTCACTCCTGGAGGCAAAGTAGAGCAGTAGGAAGGGCACTTAGATTAGACTTGGAAGACCTAGAATCCCAGGTCTACCACCTACTACCTGTGTGACACTAGATGAATTGCTCAGCTTCAACAAATGAGTCTGTTGGGCCAATGACCTCAATTCTAGGCAAAGTTCTGTCAACATGGCAGTGCATTATTTGGAAAAAAGCACTTGATGTGGAGTTCAGAAAGACTTGAGTTGGAATCTTACCTCTGATGATTATGGATTGTGTGGCAATGGAAAATCACTTGAGCTCTCCAATTTTCAGCTTGTTAGTAAAATGGGGTGGGGGTGGAGAGTGATTTAATAATTCTGATGATACTTACTTCACAAGAGTTTTATGAATAATGTACTTTGTAAACCTTAAAGCATTACCAACTTTACAGAGTAGATGTCCTCATCAGTGGGTATTATAGGAAGATGCAGATGTGGTTGAGATAGGCAGCATGTTACTGCATCATGGAATAAGGTCAAAACAGTCAGCTGATGTCTCATTGCAATTTTCCTTTCTTTGACACACGCATTTTTAGGATTAAATTATTTAGTCCCTAATTACTTTTTACCCCTTTATTCAAAGTCTCTTTGCTGAATATAATTTCTATTGTCTTAAATTCAATAAAGGATGCATTTAATATTTCTGCTTTTCTACATTTATTTGTGAAGTTTTATTCTCCAATTCATGGCCAGGCAAGCCATGGCCAAAGTGCCAGATGTGGTCCACCACCTGTTTTTGTATGACCCACCAGCTAAGAATAGTCTTTACATTTTAATTTAATTTATTATTTTTTTGGTGAGGCAATTGGGGTTAAGTGATTTGCCCAGGGTCACACAGCTAGTGAGTATCATGGGTCTGAGGGCAGACTTGAACACAGGTCCTCCTGACTCCAGGGCCAGTTCACTCTATCCACCGTACCACCTAGCTGCCTCAATGGTCTTTAAATTTTTAAAGGCAATACAACTTTTTAAAAATTAATTAATTTATTTTTAGTTTTCAACATTTACTTTTACAAGATTTTGAGTTCTAAATTTCCCCTCCCCTCCCCAAGATGAAATCTGATATGGGCTATACATGTACAATCATATTAAACATATTTCCGCATGAGTCACGTTATAAAGAAAAAAAGAGAAAATAGTGTGCTTCAATCTGCATTCAGACTCCATATTTCTGTCTCTGGATGTGAGTAGCATTTTCCATCATAAGTCTTCTGAAATTGTCTTAGATCATTGTATTTCTGAGAAGAGCTAAGTCTATCAAAGATAGTCATCTCATAATGTGGCTGTTACTGTGTACAGTGTTCTCCTGGTTCTGCTCACCTCACTCAACATCAGTTCATATAAGTCTTTCCAGGTTTTTCTGAAGTCTGCCTACTCATTATTTCTTATGGAATAATAGTATTCCATTACATTCATACACCACAACTTGTTCAGCCATTCCCCAATTGATGGGCATCCCCTCAATTTTCAATTCTTTGCCACCACAAAAAGAGCTGCTATAAATATTTTTGTATATGTGGTTTTTTTTTCACATTTGTATGATCTCTTTGGGATATAGCCCTAGAAGTGGTATTGCTGGGTCAAAGGATATGCACATTTTTATAGTCCTTTGGGCATACTTTCAAATTGCTCTCCAAAATGGTTGGATCAGTTCACAACTCCACCAACAATGAATTAGTGTTTCAATTTTCCCATATCTTCTCCAACATTTATCATTTTCCTGTTTTGTCATGTTGGTCAATCTGATAGGTGTAATGTAGTACCTCAGAGTTGTTTTAATTTGCATTTCTCTAATCAATAGTGCTTTAGAGCTTTTGTGTGTGTGTGTGTGTGTGTGTGTGTGTGTGTGTGTGTGTATGACTATAGATAAATTTAATTTCTTCATCTGCAAACTGCCTGTTCATATCCCTTGACCATTGTAACTTTATTTTAAAATGTAAGAATCATTCTTAGCTCACGGGCCACATCAAAACAGGTGGCAGACCAGATTTGGCTTGCAAGCCGTAGTTTATTGACCCTTTCTCTAATACAAGGTCAATTTTGGTGAAGGCTCACAGCTGAGAAATAAATGTATGTGTGTGTGTGTGTGTGTGTGTGTGTGTGTGTTTGTGTGTGTAAAATTCCCATTTAGTACTTATCAGATATTTAGCATATCTAATTCTTCTAAAATTTTATTCAGGCATTTCCTGTGTTTGCCTTTTTCTTAAATTTGTCTCATCTTAGATTGGGGATTGACATCTGCAAGCATTACAGTTTTACTATTTCTTCCTTTATTTTGGTTGATTTTCCTATAACTATTTAGATACTATGCCATTTGGTGAAAATACACTAAATATATATTTGATATTAATATATTATCTATCTTTCCTTTACATTTAATGTGATTACCTTCTTTATTTCTGTTAGTGGTGTCTATCTTTACTATTGTTTCCTTCTAACTAAGGTAGAGCAGTAATTATGAGCAGAATTGTACAACTCTCATACAACTACTGTAGCAAGGGGGGGAAAAAGCACACCAGACTGAATGATGATCAAGAAATACAAGGAGTAACTGCATTTTTCCAGACCAAATGCAAACAAGGAGGCAAGCCAGAAAGCTGCTGGCACTACAGACAGGATCTAGCCAGAAAATCCAGACTGGGAGCCCAGTGGGTGGAAGTTTTCAATTAGCTTCCAGGGAGGTAAGTCATGGGAAACTAGAGCTTGCAGCTTTGTTACCTAGCATCATGTATGTCAGAATGAGAACCAAATGGCAAACTAGGGATACCTAGTCAATAAAGTGATTTCTTTCTGATACTGGAAAAGAGTAGAATAAGGACCTCATGAAGCTTAAACCAAGAGGGGGGCCATAAACCAAAGTGTTCAGCCTACAGTTAAAAGTTGCCTCAGAGGGCCATGAAAAATACATCACTTGGTACCTGAATAGTAGAGATCAGGATCATGTAAAACAATACTGTCTCTACCAATGATATTGGCTCACTGGATCATATGAGATAATACTTGTAAAATGCACATTTACTCAGTCTGTAGCATGTAGTAAGTACTTAATAAATGTTTATTGCCCCCCCCTTTCCCTCCCTTCCAGAAATATATAAAACCTAGCCCAAACAGTAAGTCCCAATTCAGGAAATAATGTAGGAAATATGAGTAAACAGAGGAAATATTGATAATAAAGAAATGTGAGTGATCCAGGGATAGCTGTGACACAAACTCAGAAACAGAGAATAAAAAATAGCTTTAGAACCTCTGGAGGGGAGGGAGGGTACTTGGACAGAAGGACTACAAGATTTCCAAGAAGTGAAACAAAAGCTTTTAAAAAAAAGTTTGTGATAGATTAATATATTATATTTATTATATTACTGTAAATTATGAATATATTGCTACATATTACTAACATATATTACACATAATATTATATATTAAATATATAACATATAATATTATAATGATATAATTAATATGGAATTAAGAATAGGTAAGAGATTAGGAAAGGAAGTACAAAACCTTACTCAAGAGAATCTCTAAAAATTAGAATGGACCAAAGAAAAATCAATGGTTCCACAAGATGACAAGAAATAGTAGAACAAATTCAAAAGAGATTAAGGGGGAGGGTGTCTTCAGGGAGGAATGTGTCATAAATAAAACAAACTTAATTATTAAGATGAAATGAAAGAAATAAAGGGTGACAGTCTGTGATTGAGAATTGGAAGAGTGGAAAAGAAGAGGGACAATCAAATAGAAACAGATAGCATCAATTATACTTCACTAGTGTTGAGCACACTTCTCTCTCCATATCCTCTTTTTGGAAACAGAAGGACAGTGATCAAAGAAAGGGAAAAGTATAGAAGGATAAGTTTTGACAGACATACACAACTAAAATTCATTCCTATGAATATGAATGGGATGAATTCACCCAGAAAATGGAAAAGGATAACAGAATGGATTAGAAAACAGAATCCAACATTATGTTGCTTACAAGAAACACATCTGGAGTATTTTTGCGGCTGCTTTTTCCAATACAATGGCTAATAGCCTGTCTTTTTTTTTTTTTACATTGCCTGAACAAACAGATTTTGCTCTAGCTCTTTATAGTAACTCTATGCGTTTTTATATTTCAAATGTGTATCTTATTTTAAAAAATAAACAAAATGCATCAGTAGATCTGCTTTATAATCTATTTTGTTATCATCTTCTAGTTCATCTCTTCATGTTCATGGCTGTAATTATTAGTTGTATATTTTCTTCCATACTACTATCTTATACTCTTTCCTCTCTTTACCTATTTTAACAACAACAACAACAAAGCGGTCATTAGAGATGAATGTGCTTAGCATTGCTGATCTGTAATTTAAATGATCTACTTCTGCTTTTCTGCCCCTCTTCTCTTCCCCTCACCCATACCATGATCTTAGGTTTCCTTCCTTCCTGTATACTCTGGATTTTGGCTATAGCATGCCTGGAGTTTTCATTTTGGGGTTTCTTTCAGAAGATCACTGATATGCTTTTACTATTTCTACTTTGCCCTCCAATTCTAATAGATTTAGATAGTTTTCATTTATGATTTCTTGAACTATGAAATCTAGCCATGGTTTTTTTTGTTTGTTTGTTTCTTTGTCTTGATCACGGTCTATGGGTTGGTTGATTTTTAAATTGCCTTTCCTTGACGTATTTTCTAAGTCACTTGTTTATTTTTTAATAAGACTTTACATTTTCTTTTGTTGTTTTTTTCAATCTGTTCAATTTTTTCTCTCAAAATTTTTTTGTCATCTCATGAATCAGATTTCGGTTTTACTCATCATAATTTTTAGGGAATCTGTTCCTTGGATAAAGTTTGGTACCTCCTGTCCTAAGCTTCTCATTCTATTTCCCAATGTTTCCTCTAGTATTCTTATTTCATCTACAGTATTATTTTTAATCACTTGTTTACTTTGTTCTGGAAACTCTTGTAGACCTTCTGGTCAAGCACTTTTTTTACTTGTTAAAAAAACCTGGTTGTAGGTCTTGTGGAATTATTCTTTTCTTCTAGATTTAATTCTTAGATATGCCTGGTTCTATAATATTTCTTTATCATGGGTGTCTTTTCCACTTACTCGTATTTCCAGCCTTGCTTTCTCAACTAGGATTTTGTATCAGGGCCAGGCTTTTGTTGATCCCATACCCTTGAATGGGATCCTGTTTGACCTTCATTATTTGAGACGCTATTGCTGGCTTACACTTCCCCTGGGGTCTGTGCTCGGCACTGGTTGGTTTCAGGCCTTTCTATGTCCCCTTGCTACAGAGACCCAAGTTCTTCAAAGCCCTTGGGGCAGCTCAGGTCAGTGCGCTACAAATTTTCAGAACCCTTGGGGTGTTATGGATTGAGTAAAATCTTCCTTTTCTGGATCCTGTTCTCACATCTAGGGTTAGAGTTCTGTGGATGTCAGCTTGACCTTGGGCTTCTTCCTCGGAGCACTCCTGTCTTTTTGCTCCGTGGTACTCCAACTGTCCTTGGGCCATTTCTCCCATCTGGGAAAATTTCTAAGTGTAACAAATCCTAACTTTTCTGGTTAGACCTCCTCCTTAGTGCCTAGAGGCACTGACTATCCTCTTATGAAGACTTGTACTTGATGAAGGATGAAGTTTCTCTTTGGTTTTCTTTTCTTTTTTTCTTTTTAGGCAATTGGGGTTAAGTGACTTGCCCAGGGTCACACAGATTGTAAATGTCAAGTGTTTGGTCTGAGGCCAGATTTGAACTCAGGTCCTCCTGACTCCAGGTCTGGTGCTGTATCCACTGTACCACCTAGCTGCCCCCCCATCTCTTTGGTTTTCTTGATCATTATTGCATCTGTTTTCTTCTTTTGTTTTCCGCTGGAGTACTTATGTGAGAACTGAGCTGTTCTGCTCCAAAGACTCTCTTCTCCATCTTAACTACATGTTTAATGCTTTCTTCTTCCTGAGTCTTCATACTTGAAGGCCGTCTTAGTGCTGCTAAGGGAAGGGAAGAGGGACTGCCATATTGATTTTTACTAAGGGCAGATGGTATATTGAGGCCGCTTAGAGAAGAGGGTGTTCATCTGATCTTCTCTCATTCCTGTCACCCCCCACAACTGGCAGCTCATATGCCCCTCTAATGTTACCTTCCATGCACTCTGTGTATATCTTACATAAGACCTATTTGGGTACATGTTGTCTTCCCCATTAGAAGTTCCCTGAAGGCAGTGAATGTTCCACTCTTGCTTATCCTGGTGCTGGGAACTTAGTGGGTAATTAAGAAATGCTTATTGATTGATTCCATCAGGATTTATTTCATTCCTTCCATGTGCCAGACACCAGGAATTCAAAAACAGAAATAAGGCAATCACTGCCTTCAGGAAGTTGATATTCTTCTTCTGCCCTCTGAGGCCACATAATACAGGTGCTCTTCTTCCAGAAAGCCCTTCAAATCCTTGAAGAAAGTTGTCATGAACCTGTAAGTCTTCTCTTCCCCAGATGCCCATCCCATTGCCCTCAATAGATACTCTAAAGCATGACAAGTCCTGGGGAGAGAATGGGTGGATAATGTTGAGTAGTCTGAATCAGGGTGTAATACGAGGGAGTTCCCTTGGGGGCTCGAGGCTTCCTTGGGTTGATTTTGCTGCCCACTGGTACCCACAAATATATAGTAGCTCAGACAGGAAATTTACATATGACTCCAAATATTGTGAATAGGTTAGGAATAGAGTTTTCAAAAGTTTTCATCTAAAATGCTATTTTTATACCATACAGAACACCTAATAATTAAAAAGGTACAGTAAATATAGTATTTTGCTCATTATACCAATATAGTAATAGATTGTTGTGACTTTGAAAGTGCAAAAATAATTTATTAACAAGCGAGAAGGTAGCATGTGACTGGTATTCATTGAATCTGATCATGTAGCTTTATTATAAATGATAGAGATATCACTCAGATTTTCATTCTAAAGTTTGGACTAAAATCAGAGGATAATGTTTTTAGCTGATTTGTATTTTTTTGACCAAACATGTTTTAATTTACCATGTGGGGTTGCTTTATTTTATCTTTCTAACAAGAAGTTGAAAATAACTTCTGTCCAGAAAAGGGTATTTAATGAAAAGGGGAATCTGCTCCTTGAGCCCAATAATTATAATAAAGAGCTCTCACTGCCTTTAAGTTTGCAAACCACTTTCCGCATACTATTTCATTGGATTCTCACAACAACCTTGTTGCAAGGGTCTCAGTTCACAGGTGAGGGAACTGACAATCGAACGGATTAGGTGAGTCATCTAGGGGGACAGAGCTAAGTGTCTGAGTCAAATTTGAATTCAAGTCTTCCTGAATCTAAGTCTAGTGGTCTTTACCCTCTAACACAAATCTGACTCAGTCTCTTAGGGAGGTGATTCTTTTTTTGTGACTGATCGTATCTTCGCATGGAAGGTGTGTCTGTTGCCATCTTGTTGACAGGACTGAGGCCATCACCTAGATACTTGTTAAGCCTCCTCTAAAAGACTGGGGACTCAGAAATGCCCCCACTCAACCAAATCATTTCACTCTCTATGGGCACCATTTCTTGGGTCAAGTTATTATAACACTTCTCCACAGCTGAATGAATAGATGAAAAAAGCATTTATTGATTTATTAAGTGTTGATTATGCGCTATATATTCATGATACAAATACAAAACTGAGACAGTTGCTGACCTCAAGGAGTTTACTCCCTTATGTGTATGGTATCCTTCTTAGAGTACACATCATTTAGGAAATCCCAAGGATGATGAGGGGAGCCACAGGAGAGTCTAGGAATATGCCCTTTCCAGAGGATGGCAGTTTTAATCTGATTATAGTAGTCAGAACAAGAGATAGGAAATGGGGTGAGGGCTGCACAGTTTCAGAGCAGAAAATAACCAAGATAAAAATGGCTGGTTCAGTGGAGTTTGGAGTTGAGAGGCTTAGCTTTTCCCAGGCAAGGTGTCCAGGGTGTCCCTGGAGAGGGATCCAGGTGTGGAGGATGGAACAGTAGAAGCAGGGTGGAAAATGAGTTGAGCTGAGACCGGGAACTTGAGATTCAGGAACTCAGGTTCCAGAAACTTCTCCCTTCTTTATCTAGGAGATTGAGTCAAGGGACTTCCACATCTAGGGACCATTTGTTCCATCAAGCCAAGATGCTAGAGTCACCTGGGAATTCTCCTCTTACTAGAGGTCTAGATGGACACACACTCCAGAAATTCTTAAACTCCTCCAGAAGAGCTCAGGAACTCTTCCTGTCCAGCTACTGGCCACAGTTACCCCCTACACAGCATCCGTATCTGAGGATAAGATGAGAGCATACACCTCTCCCTCTGTGTGGCTGAGAATAGGAACTTGGACTTCAAGGACACTTGTTTGGGCCTTCTACACAAGTGCCTTGGGCCTTTGCCTCACAGCATCCAGTAGCAGGTTATAAAAGGGGTGGGAATGGATTGGAATGATTAGAGGTAAGATAGAATGTATAGGTTCTTTCTTAGCTCAAGTTTGCTCCCACACACACACCAAAAAAAAAAGGAAGGGAAAATGCAAACACAACAGGCAGCCAATCAGGTCTGACACCCCATTTTTATAGATACTACAGACAAAGGCAGCTCTTATCCATCAGACCAAGCCAATCAATTCACAATCAATTCACAGTGAGCCAAACCAATAATCATTTCATCTCGAATCAATAAAACTCAATCTTTCAGGGTAAATGTTATACTGATTTTCAAAAATAAAAAAGGGAGAACAAAACAGTCTTCCAACTATAGGCCAGTGAACTTGACTTTAATTTTAGAATGAAACATTCAAGAGATAGTTGGTGAATATCTCAAAAAGGAAGCCATGATCATGTAGAACCCCCTTAGTTTCAACAATAACACATCATTCCAGATGGATGTCATTCCTTTCTTTTGACAGAATCACTGCACTAGTAGGTGAGGGGAGAACTGGGGATATAATTTACCTACATTTTAACAACACATTCGATAAAATGTTTTGTATTTTTGTGGAAATAATGGAGAGATAAGAGACTAGAGTCAACAATAGCACCATTTGATGGATTCAGAAAAAGGTTGAATAGTCACATTTAAATATTAGTCCTTTGTGGGTTTATGGGAGATGGAAATAAATAGCAGTATCTGTGAAAAGGAACTTAGTTCTGAAGATGGAAGAAACTTCAGAGTCCATCTAGTTTAACCTTCTCATTTTACAGAGAAAGAAACTGAGGCCCCAGGAGGTTAGGTGATTTTCCATAGTCACACAGGTGGTAAGAGTCATGGGCAAGATTGAACCATGCTCCTCTGTCTCTGGAGCTGCCATTCTTTCAACTGTATTACTCTGGTGAAGGTTGTGTTGTAGGGGAAGGGAAGGGAGCGAGCATTTATATAGTACATACTATGTGGCAGGCACTATGGTAAATGCTTTTCTAAGCATCATCTCATTTGATCCTCATGCCAACTTCGAGAGACAGGTGCAGGTGCTATTTTCATCCCCATTTTATAGTTGAGGAAACTGAGGCAACCAGAAATTAAGTGACTTGTGCAAGGTAACATTGCTAGTAAGTATTGCAGGCTGAAGTTGAACTCAGGTCTACTTGACTCCAGGCCATTGTTCCACCAATTGCCTTTGGGGGTTTCATATTGAATATGAGTCAGTATGAGTCTAATATAGCTATTAGAAAAGCTTATGTGACTTCTGGCTATGCTGAAGTTTATTTATCAAAAAGTCTAGGGTGTATGTGTGTGTATGCATGCATGCATGCATACATACATACATACATACATATAAAATGCATATGTTTATACATACATACACTATATAACATTTATATATACACATGTAATATATACATGCATATCATATAAACACATATAAATACATATATACACATATGTGTGGTATTATATTTAGATGTTTGTATACAGATCATGAAAATATAGTGGAAAAGAAAGAAAAACATTTTTAATACAAAGAAGAGAGCAAAAAGAAGTTCAGAAGGAAACAGATAATGAAGATGTTCTGAAAAGAATGTATTGAGATTATTGTCCACATTTTATGCCCTGTTGGCAGAGTTGTGAACTGATCCACCCATTCCAGAGAGTAATTTGGAAACATGGCCAAAGGGCTGTAAAATCATGCATACACTTTGATCCAGCAGTACCACTACTAGATCTGTACCACAAAGAGATCAAAGAAAAAAATTAAAAAGATCTATATGCACAAAGATATTTATAGCAGCACTTTTTGTGGTGGCAAAGAAGTGGGAATTGAAGGGATGCTATAAGAAATGATGAGCAGGATGTTTGCAGAAAAACCTGGGAAGACATATAAATTCACGCAAAGTGAAGGAAGAAGAACCAGGAGAATATTGAACACAGTAATAGCAATATTGTAATGATGACCCACTGTGAATGACTTAGTTATTCTGAGCAACACAGTGATCCAAGACAATTCTGAAGGACTTAACGATGAAAAACGCTATCCACCTCCAGAGAAAGAGCTGATGGGGTCTGAATGCAGATAGAGCATAGCTATTTTTTTAACTTTCTTTTTTTTATGGTTTTTTTTTGCAATATGGCTAATTTGGAAATATGCTTTGAATGATTGCACATGTATAACCTACGTCAAACTGCTTGCCTTCTCAAGGTGGGGGGGAGAGGGAAGGAGGGAATTTGGAACTCAAATTAAAAAATCAATCTTAATTTTTATATTTAATTGGAAAAATATAAACACTTTAATTAAAAAAAGAAATTATTATATACATTTTAAAAAGCAGGTGACATGAAATAATTTTATGGTTTCACATATAATCCTCTTCTTTTCTGCTTTATATATGAAAAGAGTCCCTTTTTTTTGGTGTTAATTACATTCAGAATAAAAAACAAAATAAAAAAGGTATAGCAAACCAAATAGAGACCAGTTGTATTGTACTTATCCAGGCTGCATCTGGCATAAATGGTTCAATTCCAGGCACAACATTTAAAGAGGGCCATTGGTAAGCTTAATGACCTCTATAGGAGCATGACCTAGAAACCCTGATATATGAGGACAGACTTTAGAAAATGGTGATGTTTAGCCTAGAGAAAGTAAGCTTCAAGGGATACACACCAGCCAGCCATGGATATTTAGAGGGTTTTCATATGGGAAAGAGAGTTAATTATTTTGTAGAACCCCATAGAGCATAACTAGCTCGCATGGGTGTAAATGAAAGGGAGATGAGTTGAGGTTCAGTGTAAAGCAGAATCCCCCCAAAATTAGAGTTGTCCTAAAGCTTTAGTGGGGAACCCGTGGTCTTGAGGTCACGTGTGGCCCTGTAGGTCCTCAAGTATGGCCCTTTGTCTGAGAGGGCAGCACTTGAGGACCTAGAGGGCCACATGTGGCCTCAAGGACAAAGGTTCCCCACCCTTGTGACCTAAAGCATAGGAGGCTTTCTCCTGGGGGTAACTGAGCTCCTGGTGTCTCACAGTGTTCTAGGAGAGGCTATGTGTTGAGAACACTAGTGATTTTTGCTTCCAGTAAAGGTTGAACCAGATGACCTCTGGAGTTTTTTCCAAATCTACGGTTCTCTGAAAAATTCCCCTTTGCATCGTGGGCATTTAGAATTATTTGTGCTAGTGAACAGTCTCTTCCTCTTCCTGTTTTGTCCTCCTTCTCTGTTCCTCTTCCCCCATCTCCAGTAAACTTTTGAGTGAGATTACAGAACAAAGAGAATGCTTCCAATACCCAGTGTGGGTTCTAGTTTTCCTTAAGTCTCGATGGGTTTTGGGTTCCTGTAGCCTTTGAAGTATCACATGCCCTCCAATCCCAGGAATAAAGGTATTGCCAAAGAAAAATGTCTTCTATTTACATATAAATATCCTCATTCAGCATGACTGAGGACTTTTCTCATTTACAATGGAATGGTAACAACCACAATAATCAAGTTCGAAGACAGTGACACTCCATTAAACTGACAGAGCATGCCTCTGGATCAAAAAACAATCTTTCATAAATTCCACCTGGTCCAAATGGATAAGCCCTGCTAAACTAACTTGGAATTGCTGCCACATTCCTCTCTCTGATTTTGCAGTCCCACACCAATAATGCATGAGGCCCTCCAAAAGAGAAGAGCCAGGGTTGTTCCCTGCCCCTGAAGCAGCGAGGGAATGGGGGTTTATTTTTAGTACCCCATCCAGCTTTGGAATTATGGCCAATAGTTTGAATTTATAAAATGACCTCTTTCCTCAAGTCAATGCACACTGGTTTTTCCTTAACTCCAGACATTGTCACATCCAATAGGATATTGTCTTGTTCAATAGGAGGCACACATTGATGGCTCACTGCTTTAACCCTTGCATGTTTTCAAGAAGGCAGGCAGGCGGGGAGGCATGAGATAGTCTCAGCTCTGTGGCTCTTGCCTCTGGCTGAGACTACTCTGTCATTTTTGGATATGGAGGAATGTTTTTTTAAATGTTTAGGAAAATTATTGTCATGCCAATAATCTTATTATTTCATTTTGCTGTTTTGGAACTGTTGCTTCATTCTATTTCCAAGGCATACCTGGCGTGGTGAGCAAGTTGTTTATTCCTAACTGACCACATTCCTGAGAGATCATTGGATCACGTTATCTCCTGGAGCAAAGTGTAAGGGGAATATAAACTCCATGAGAGGAGGGGGATGCTTCACATTTTTCTTTGTATCCCCAGCAATTATTATGCTGCCTGGTACACTGTAGGTAGTTAATGTGGTTGTTGGTCGATTGATTAGAGCTCAAAGAGATTTTTGAGGTTATTTGGTGCAACCACCATATGTTGTGAACAGAAAACGCATTCCCAAGGAAGTTGTGACACTTGCACCAGTCACATAGGTAATAAATGGCCAAATTAGATATGGAACCCACATACCATGACTTCAGACCTACCTGGTCTTACACTCATGATCCTTTCTCCCCTCTGTTTAGGGCTTTTTTGCCTTCTAAAACCTTCAGCTCTTCATTTTCTTTCCCTCCCCCCACCCTTAGGAGAGGTATAATGTGCTGTCTAATTCTGCATCCAAAAGGCATCCAAAGTAAGAGGAAATAGCTATACTGTTGCTGTTCCTAAAGTTTACAATACTCCAAATCATGCATTTGGTGAAAGATTTATTTTTTAAAGAGATACCATAAATCCTTGCTATTGGGATGATTTTCATAATAGGAATATTAAGCAACATGATTTGAATATGATTGGAAGAGGGTTTATTCTGAATTCTTTGACAAATTCATTTTATCAGAGAAAGGATAAATGGACCTACATACTCATCTGTGGCCATTCTTTTGTTACCTTAATTATTATTATTGTTACTTTAATTATCTTTTGTTACATTAATTATTATTCCTATACTCCCCATGTGGAGATCTGAAGAAGTGATACAAGGACATTCTTAAAGTCTCTGTGAAGAACTTTGGAACGGATTGTGGGACGTGGGAGACTCTGTCAAAGGACTGCCCAGCATGGTGCTTCCAAATCACAGAAGGTGCTGTGCTCAATGAATGAAGCAGAATCACAGTAGCTCAAAAGAAATATGAGATGTGCAAATTTCAAGCCATCTCCCCTCCAGAAGTTCATATGGACTATTTGTGTCTGACTTGTGGTAGAGCCTTCCAGGCTCCTGTTGGTCTGATTAGCCACAGTTAGACACACTGTACCTCGACTCCAATATAGTGAAGTCATTATGGTCTTCTTCAAGAATAAAAAAAAAGTTAACTCATATGCAACTGTTAACATTTTTTTAAAGCCACATGTGTGGTTTCATCACTGAAGGGAAACTCTCCACATGAAAGATCCCTTTCCTCCCCAACAAAGATCAGTAACTAGTCTTAGAGAGTTGACTGGGCACGTTGAGAAGTTAAATGATATGTCAATCTTTATGTAATATTCACATATGGTATATAAGGCAGAACTTAAATCGAAGTCTTCCTGATTCCAAATTTGATCTACCATCCCTGTCTCCATTATACAAGACCACCTTTGTTTAATATCTCATAAGTACACTGGGTAGATTGTCCATGGAGGATCTGTGGGAGAACATTGATCAGGATTGCCTAGAAACCTGAGAGGTGTAATCACTTTCTCAGTGTCACATAGCTGCTATATGACATTTGAACAGGCTTGGCCATGGCAATCCCTTATTCAAGAAGTGTAAATGGCTCCATTTTACCTCTAAAATAAATGTTAGTAGCTGATATTTACATAACAGTGCTTTAAGGTTTGCAAAATGCTTTACAACTATTATCTCATTTTATTCTCACTATAATCCTGGGAGGTAGGTGCTGTTATTGTCCCTATTTTGCAGTTAAGGAAATTAAGAGAGGCAGAGGCTAAGTAACTCATCCAGGATCACTCAGTTAGTAAGTATCTGAAGTAGGCTTTCTAGATCTAAGATCCTCGTATCTCCTGGATGTCAGAAATCAGTCTCAATCAGAATTTAGACTCCGGTCTTCTTGACTCCAGGTTCAATACTCTATCCACTGAACCACTCAACAGCCTCAGTAAAATAAATCTCATCTGTTTGACAATTAAGTCTCTCTGCAAATGGCTCCAACCTATCTTTACAGAATGATTGCCTGTTATTTCCCACCCCACCCCCATGTCCCAGCCAAACTGGATGACCCAACCTTCCTCCAGTGCAACATTCCATGGTAATCATTTAGATAAGGGGAGAACCAGGAGAGAGGAGTGTCACCAAAACCCAGGAAGTAGAGAGAGTCCACAAGGAGGGGGTGGTTGACATTGTGAATGTACCGGAAAGGTCCAGAATGATGCAGATGGACAAAAGGACATTGGATTTAGTAAGGAAGAAACTTGTGGTGACCTGGGAGAGCATATTTTTAGTTAAGTGCTGGAGAATGAAGTCAGACTGCAAGAGTAGAGAAGGGAGTAGAGAGTAGGAAAATGAAGGCGAAGAATATATACACTTTTTTCCCTAGGAATTTAGCTGTCAAAGGGAGAAGAAATATAGGAGAGCAGTTTGAATCCCATCTCTGCCTCTTATTACTTTGAAGGCCTGAAGACCCTGGGCAATTCCATATCTCTGTGTGTGTGTGTGTGTGTGTGTGTGTGTGTGTGTACATGCATATGTATGTGATACACATTCATAAGATGAGAAGGTTGACTAGATGCCCATGGAGGTCCCTCTGCCTTTAGAAGCTCCTTGGAGCATAGATCTGGAGCTGAAAAGTATTTTTGAAGTGACCTAACCCAAAGTTGTTACTTTAAACATAAAGAACCTGAAGGCAACACAGGCTAAGTGACTTGCCTAAGAGATGAGAGGATCTTTGATCTAGAAACTCCCTCTACCAAGGCAAGATGGCACCGTCTCTGCACTTTAAAGTCTGAGAGAGCACTGAGAGGCTTCTTACTTGCCTAGGGTCACATAGTCTGTATGAAACAGAAGTGAGACTTGAACCTAGGTCTTCCTGGCTTGGAGGTCTGCTGGTACCTACACCACCATATGGCCTAAGCCTCTATAGCCACAATGAAAATACTAGCCAGCATTTTACAATGCTTAGAGGTTTGCAAAGCACTTTCTAAACACCTTTGTGCATCTTAAATTGATGACAGTTTGAGGCAGCTGGGTGGTACAACGGCTAGAGCAAAGGACTTAGGAAGACCAGAGGCAGCAGCTGTGTCATTTAACAACTCTGGGTCTCAGTTTCCTCATCTGTAAAATGAGGATGATGTTAGCACTGAGTGCACAGAGTTGTGAGGACAAGACAAATAATCTTTGTAAAAAGTGCTTGGAAGATCTTTCAGAGCTACATCAGTGCTAGTATTATATAGTGTTTTAAGATTTGTGAAGCATTTTACATATTTGGGAATCTTAGGATAATTGTCATCAACATGTGTGTATATGTGTGTGCATGTGTAATAAAAATATACACACTATATTATATACACATATATGTATGTGCATATGCATGTATATATGTGTATGTATGTATGCATGTGTTTATATATGTATGGCTTTAAGGCTTGGAAAGCACCTTCTGTATTTCGGAATCCTTCCGGTGTCTCATAGGGAGGGAACACCTCGGTGCTGCGTCTTCTGCAATGGAGGAAGACAGCCTGGGACAGCTCCCTTCCAACCCCAGGTCATTTCCCAGGGGAGGGCTTGGGCCTCTAAAGGGTTAATTGGCCCCACTGGGCTGACCTTTTTATTCTCAGCCAGGCCAGGTCAGGCCGGCTCCCCCAGCTTCAGGCTCAGGCCTTACTCGGGTTAATTTTACACTCCACTCACATTGTCTTAACAATGTCTGCCCTGGACAAACGGCTCTTCTTTCCCAAGTAAGCCCATTTGGGGATTATGGTAAACTTGGCTCCCGATTAAAATTGCTCCGTCCTGTAGTCCTGTAGCTTTGCGTCCCACATTTCACAGCAGCTGAATCGCAGTGCTGGGGTTTTGTTGCTAGCCCTGAGTCTGGGCCGGGCTGGATGAGGGACTTCCTGGGGGCCCCGGAATGGCAGGGCGGTTCCTCTGTTGCACTGGAGACTTCCCTGAGAAGAGGGCAGCACATCTGCCCTTGATTCCTTCTCGTCTCATCCACAACTGGTTTTCTCCCGGGCAGGGGCTTTGGCAATAGTTGGCCTCTGGCCAGCTGATGTCCGCGGTGCCTTCAGAAGTGGGTCTGGGCTTCCTTGTGAACAGGGACTGTCTCTTCCCTTTCTTTGCATCTCTAGAGCCAAACACACTGACTGGCACAGTGTCGGTGCTTCATAAACGCTTAGTGACTGACTGGGGTCTTTGCCCTTTTGAACCGATGGCTTACAAGGAGGAAAGCCTCCAACAACCCGAACCTCTGTATTTCTTTCTAGGGCCCAATGAAAGGCAGCAGCAGTTTTTACCATCCTCAGCACCCTCGGCTGCCGCAGCCCTGGGCTAGAGGCCGGGCCCCAAGGTCTGGACTATTTAGATAAGTGATTAGTTCCGCCCTTCTGCCGAACACCTCTCGGCATTCACCTATAATGAGCTCTAAACGTGAGAGCCGGGGAGGCCTTTTTCCTGTCCCCGAGAGAATCGGGCGGTGTGGAGGAGGGGCCCGGAGGCCAAAAGAGAATTAGGCCGACAGCCGGGCCGAATCACTGGGGGAGAAGAGAAAAGAACTTAAGAGGATTAGAACAAGAAAGGAAGCATTTGGAGTCCTGGGAGGTGATGCCACTCTGCACCTCGGAATTGCTAAGAAAAGGGGATTCCCCTCCCCCTGTCCCTTGGCGCATTGGCCCCTGCTGGGGCGGGGGTGGGGGTGGGAGGAACTTAAGTCTGTCTCTTTCGGTCTGGGCTCTTTTCCTTCCCCAGAGCTGAGTGTCGTCTTCAGCCATAGGCCAAGGGGCAGGACTCTCCAGAGTCCTTACGCCTAAGGAGGTTGGGGGACTGGCCGTTCGCTTGGCTCTGTGTTTGGGGGTGCTAGGTATAGGGAGGGGGTTTTGAAAAGCTGATGCCATGGAACAAAAAGGAGAGGAGGTGCATGACTACGACAGGGAGGGGAATAAGGATGAGGGAGCAGCATTCAGAGGGCCTGAAGCTGTTCAGGCAGGCCTGTTCTCCGAGGGCCCTTCCCCAAAGGAAGCCCCTCACTCTGGACCAGCGCTCAGGCAAAAGGCATCTGTGAGTTTAAAGCAACATGCTCATCCAAGTGGCTTGGCATCACTCTCAGGTGTGCTGGTCACTTTTTTTTTCAGGCATATTTTTAGAAGTACAAGATGGGAGATGCTGTCACCGCTTCCCCACCACATAGCCTTGTACATGAAAGTCCCAGGGGGAAGAGAAATGGGGCCAGATCTCGACTCTACCACTCCTGGCTTGTACGGCCTTGGACAAATCATCTCACCTTATGAGGCCCTGGACTTGAAATCAGAAAGAGCTGGGTTCAAATTCTACCTAAGATACTTAGTAGCTTCCTTGGTTCTGCCTACTCAGTGTGTTAGTTTGTTCAAGCCTTCCCAAGCTTGTGGGAATTCTTCATGTTCAGTGGTTGGTTTGGGGTTTTGTTTTGTTTTGTTTTTGTGGCATGGTACTATTTCATTACATTCAGGTACCACAACATGTTTAACCATTGCCCCCATCAATGGGCATCCAATTTGTTTCTGGTTCTTTGCTGCTACCAAATGGCTGCAGTGACTGTTGGAGGGAAGTGGGATCTTTCTGCATTTGATCCATTTGCTGGGTATGAGGTGCTGGGGTAGATCATTGAAAATTCTACTTAGGTCAAAGAGGCAGTTGGGGAGGAGCTGATCTAAAGCATTGTATAAATATTACAAATATCATTATCATTTTGAATGAAAGGAAATTGTGCTACATGAAATAAATCAATACAGACCAAAGGAATGATGGCTGAGGGAAGGTCTTCAGAACAATTTGGAAAGGAAATAGACAAAAATACATAATTGTCCTTGAATATCTTGTAAGAGAAAGCTTCTAAAGTTCTAGAAAGCCATTGGTTTTCTTAAGTACTTTCTTAAGTATTTTCCTTACAACCTTATTTGTATTCTATTCTTATGATGACTGGAAATTAGGGAGAAATGAGCTAAACCAAATAATGATAATGATGATAGCATTTATGTAGCACTTTAAGGTTTGTAAAGCACGTTGCAGATGTTTTCTTATTTGATTCTCTCAATAGCTCTAAGAGGTAGGTGCCATTGTTATCCCCATTTGATCGATGAAGAAACTGCGGCAGGAAGAAGCAAAGTGCCTTACTCAGTGTCACATAGCAAGTAAGGTCACAACTGAATTCAGGTCTTTCTGACTCTCACCCCAGTACTCAGCGCACTGAGGCTGCCTCTCCAGAGACATTCTGGTGCTCTCTGAACAGTTTAGCCCTTTTTTTGTTTTGTTTTTTTTTTTGCTTATTTGTTTGCTTTTGCTGGTTTGCTTAGTGATGAATCTGGCAGATCATTTGCGATGATATTTTGCATGCTTCTTGTCTTCCAACATATCTTATCTCCCACCTCTGCATTTTTGCACAAGATCCCTCATTCCTGGGATCCTCTTCCTCCTCCCCAATACCTCTTAGAATGCTAGGTCCCTTCCAAGCTCAGCTCAGGTAGTACTTTTTCCTTGGCCTGATTTCCTCAGCTGCTAGGACCACCTGTGCCGAACAATGGCAAAAGGGACTGTATGTCCAAAGCCCAACTGGATGAGATCTAGAGAGCAGGGCCAGCCAGATTAGTCTGTATATTTGTTTTGTAAACTTCATTCAATGCCTTGCTGGGGCTCCCAAGCTGGATGCATGGCCCTGGCACTCATTGACTTACCTGCTGCTTGCCAAACCCAGGTGGGACTGCTGAAATGAACTCCCTGTAGGATGGGAATCCCACGTTGATACATTGCTTTGAAATAGCTGTTACCCTGGTTTCTTCACTGTGCCAGAGGAGGGAAAGATCCAACAGGCTGCTCTTAAGTGGAAAGACATCGAGTATAGTACTGGTGATGGGCCACGCGGCTGACGCCTGAAGACGAGCCAAATCAAACCCTGACAGGTTGGTGACAAGGGGGTGACTTTTTTGGCCACTGCAACTGTCTCTTTACAGATGGGTTTCTATCTTCATCCATAGAGGGAGAACCTATACTGATAAAGTTACAGATCCTTGAAGTATTGAAATGATGTGTTATGGGAAACATTAATTAGACCTATGTCTGAAATATCATATTATGAGTTAGCAAACTTTTAAAGGAATGAACTTTACTGCATTCTCATTTTGTATTCTTGGAGAAGAGAAGCTAAGAAAGGCCATTAGAATGGAAGCCCCTAGAGGGCAGCAGCATTTTTCTTTTAGCTCTTCACCATTCCTAACACGCAGCTGGAGCAAGATAAATGCTCATTGAATGTAATTGGATTGGATTATATGAGTGCCTGGCTCACAATCACTGAGCTACTCAACAAGAATGGTAGAAATGGCCCCAAGCATCTAACACCAAGTTCAATGTCTTCGGGTTGTTCCATGACCAGCACAACACTCTGTGAAAAACAATTGCTTTATCAATATTTCTTGTGTTGAATCTGTTTTTTTAAATGCTACATTCTTTTCTTTCTGTAAGGAGGGTGCTAAGTGAAACTTTAGTCTGGAGGAGGCTAAAGAGAGAGATGGAAAAGCATTCAGATGGAAAATAGACATTGCCAACCCTGGGAAGGGTGGGAGGTTTAAATACCTTGATTGCATATGCATATGATTGCACATGAAGAGGCCAACCAGACCGTGGCATTCATGTCTTTATACTTAACTATCCATCTACATAAATTTCCAAAAGAAGTATGAGACTTGGAAAGATGAGGGTCATTGTCCTAGCTGAGGAAAGCAGTCTTCCCATTCCCACCCCACACCTAAGACCTCCCCCTACTGGCTGAGGGTGGAAGAAAGCTGCCTATTTTAGAGCCAACTCAGAGACCAGCAGCTTAATCTGTCTAGTTGAGATGCCACACCCCGAGAATGGTTACCTTCTGGTCCAGGCAACCATTCCAGGGCACAACCACCAAGAATCTTGCTGGCCCAGCCCAGCAGCAACTTGGCTCTTCCAATCAAAACACGTCACTCTGGTAGAGGCAAGCCCAACTGAGCTGTCAATCCCACAGAGACACTGTGCCCTGCAAAAAGCCACACCTTGGAAGAGCCAGTTCCTCTGACCAACACCATGAGCTTCGGGAGAACCTTTTGGGGAAAGGAAGGAGTTGTGTGCATCCCCTACAAATGGCATTTTACTTGGGTATATTAGTGAAGGGAAGCACACCTGTGGGGGCTTCTGCAGTAAAGGTTAGGTGGATAGTCACCTACACAGTTATCCCTAGAACCCCACAAGCAGTAACAGTGACCCTTTTAAGGACCTAAGCCATTAGTGTTGGGCATGTGAGCCCTGAAGGGGAGATGTTATATTTATTTTATAGGTAGATTTTCTTTTTGTTTTTCTATTTTTAGGTGCAGATCTAAGCAATATATCTCATAAGATCATCTCATAAGATCGTAGAATTAGAACTGGAAGGGACCTCAGAAACCATCTACTGTAACCTCATCATTTTACAGAAGTGGAAACTGAGGCCCATAAAGACTAAGTGACTTGCCAAGTTCACACAGGCATTAAGCTTCAAAGTCAAGATTTGAACTCGGGTCCTCTGATTCCAAACTCAACACTCTCCACTACTCCCTGTTCCATCAAGTGAGAGGAGTCTCAGCTTACACTCATTAGGACAAACAGCACCAGAAAAAGATATCTGCCGCCGCTGAAAAGATTTTATTTATGGGACGTAATGACCTATTCATTGGTTTATGGAAACGATTCCTCAGGGGAATCACAAGTCCCCATAATATTGGAGCTTCTGATTGATTGAGTTGACAGACAGTAAAATCGCATGTAGCTAAATGAATACTTAGTTGGTATCAGAGCTGGAAGGGACAGCAAATTCTGGGAATTCTAGCTCAGGCTTGGAGCCAGGAAACACAAGCAAGATTTTCTCTTAGCATCTCAACCAATCCATCAACAAATATTTCTTAAAGGCCTGTTTTGTGCCAGACACTAAGCATGAGGCTAAGATCTGGGGAGACAAAAAGAGGCAAAAGACAGTCCCTGCCCTCAAGGAGCTCACAATCTAATGGGGAAGACAATAAGCAAATGCATACATACAAACAAGCTACATACAGCATAGATCCCAAATAACTGACAGAGCGATGGCACTAGAATTGAGAGGAGTTGGGAAGGGCTTCCTGTAGAAGGTGGGATTTTAATTTGGGCTTAAAGGAAGCCAAGGAAGCCAGGAGGCAGAGATGAGGAAAGAGGACAGCCAGAGAGAATGCTTGTAGCCTAGAGATGGAGAGTCTGGTCTGAGGAACAGACAGGAGACCATAAAATCTTAGTGTTATTTTATTGACATGCCCTATTTACAAACAATGGCTATTAAAAAGCCCAAGAATCTTTTCCTAGGGAACAATGAGTCCTCCTTAGCTTTCAAGTTGGATTTTAAGGAAAATCCAAACAGAGCAAGGTCTATGGTCATTTCCTTCAGCGTGTTAGTTTAAACAAACGAACATAATTTGGAAGGGGTACCTGTGGATCTCATCAAAAAATCACATTTATTATGAAAAGTTAAAGGCATGTGGCTTGATGTATCCTGGGGCAGCCTTGAGGTCAAGAAACCTTGGCTACATACCCTGTTTCTGACCCAAAACTGTCTGTGGGAGTAATGGATATATACTGCTATTATGGTCCCCAATGAAACTTATCTTCACCAGTGTATAGACTCCCCCTTTGCTCGCTTGATTTTCATGTGGCAGAGACTTCAAACTGTTTTCTTCTGTCTTTGCCTACCCTCCTCTGGACCCTTCTGAATGTATGAATACCCTTTCTAAACTGCGGCTCTAAGAACTGAATGGAGGTCTCCAGGTGTGCTCTGACCTGGGCAGAGTACAGAGGGCCTATCCCTTCCGTATTCCAGGAAGCAATGCTTTTCTTAACATAACTTAGATTGCTTTAGCATTCTCAGGTACCATATCACACTATTTGTTACAGGCTTACATGAGCCATTAAATTATCCCCATTAAATTTCACCTTACTATATTCGGCATTTATATTTCTAATTTATTCAGTATTAGGTTTGAACAATAAAATACAATTTGACTCAAAGCTGTTCCTGCTGCCTAGCATTTGGCCTAGCACAGTTCACCCACCAAATGAAAACAAGATCTTGGGCTTCCCTTGAATACAGGACAATTCATTATATTTAGAGAAAGCCTTTGTCTCTAGGTTATAAACAGTACTCTTTGATGAAGAGACTTCTCACAGATTCCTGCTATTGGTCATAAGAGGCCTTGGGCAAGAGAGACTCTGTGATTCAGCACATCTTCTGAAAATGTTACTCTAAGCATACGTTTATCACCTTTGCCATCTTCATCTATGGCAAGGACCAGCAGCAACCAATATAAAGTTTACCACAATCAATTATTTCTTCATTTTATATTAGATAGAGAAGTCTTCAAGTTATTTCAAGGGAGGAATGAAATTTGAAGGAGATCATTGTAAAATCCTATACTTCCATTCATAAAACCAACTCCTGAAGTAGGGAATGGGGGAGGGATGGCTTATCCATTCTAGTGAAAAGGCTCTTGAGGTTGAAGTAGACTCCAAGGTTAATACTAGTCAACAAGGGATAACCAAAAAGGTACTGAGTCAAGACTTCATCATGAGATACATAGTGCATTCGTGTGTGTGTGTGTGTGTGTGTGTGTGTGTGTGTGTGTGTATGGGGTGATCATTCCAGGTACTTTGCCCCAGTCAGACCACGTCTACAGCATGTGGATTGAGTTCTGTGCAGCATTTTTTTCTTTGCTGAGCGATGGGGTTGAGTGACTTGCCCAGGGTCACACAGCTAGTAAGTGTTAAGTGTCTGAGGCTGGATTTGAACTCAGGTCCTCCAGATTCCAATGCCAGAGCTCTATTCACTGTGCCATCTAGCTGCCCCAATGCAGCACATTTTAGAAGGAGTGTTGACCAGTTGGAGCTATGGGGAGGCCAAATAGGATAGTGAAGGGCCTTGAGATCTTGCTATATGAGAATCAGTTGAAGCAACTAGGGTTGGTTAGCCTAGAGAAGAGAAGCTGGGGGCATGAAAGCATCTTCAGGGGCTGGAAGGTCTGTCATTTTAAGAAGAGACTGGCCTTGCTCCGGGCAGCTAGGTGGTACAGTGGCTAGAATGCTGGGCCTGAAGGTAGTAAGACTCATCTTCCTGATTTCAAATCTGGCCTCAGATACTTGCTAGCTGTGTGACCCTGGGCAAATCACTTAACCTTGTTTGCCTCAGTTCTTCATCTGTAAAGTGAGCTGGAGAAGGAAATAGCAAACCATTCCAGTATCTTTGCTAAGAAACCCCCAAAATGGGGTCATAAAGTCAGAAACAACTGAATAGCAACCAGACTTTCTCTGCTTGGTCTCAGAGGACAGAGTTAGAAGCAAGGGGTGGAAATTGAAGGGGCAGATATGGACCATATGTAAGAAAAGGCTTCCTAAGAATTGTATCTATCTGGAAGTCTAGTGGGTTGCTTCAGGAGGTGGTGAATTCCCCTCACTGGGAGTCTTCAAGTGAAGGACAGACAAACAGACAGACAGATAGAGATGATACATAAAAAATAATAAAGAGATAGATAAGTAAAAGATAGAAAATGGTAGATAAAAGATGATAGAGATCAATAGATGAAAGATCAGAGAAAGAAAGATAGGTAGACAGAGAGACAGACAAATAATCATTTGTTGAAGGGTTTTGTTTTGGTGGGGAGGGGAGAGGTTGGACAGGAAATTCTTCTTCTAGACTAGATGGCCGCTGAGGTCTGAGATCCTGGGAGAATCTCTAGAGTAGATCTTTTCTATATTTGGTAGCCAGAGTAGGGAAAAGACAATATTCTATCTTCTGAACGTAAGCAGCTAGATAGTCCTGTGGATAGAGTCAGCAAGTGGAGTCAAGTCAGGAAAACCTGAGTTCAAATTCTATGTCAGATACTAGCTGTGTCACTTAATTATTCTATGTCTCAATTTCCTCATCTGTAAAAATGAGGATGATAATATCACCTGCATTGACCTTAGGGTTATTGTGAGCATAAAATATTTGCATAGCACCTTTCAGACAGTAAATGCTATGATGATGATGATAATGGAGGAGAAAGGTTGATCATCTGCTACTTTGGAGGTCAGTACTTATATGTACTTGAAAGGATCACTGATTATTCTAGGAGGATCCTCATCCTTGGCCAAGGCTAAAGAGAAAATGAAAATCTGAAGGTTCTTAGAATCCTAGGTCTAGAGTTGGATGGGAACACAAAGGCCACCAAATCCAGTCTAACGCCTCGTTTTACAGGTGAGGAAGCTGAGGCCCAGAGAAGTTAGGTGACTTCTTCAAGGTCACGAAAGTAAGAAGCCTCAGGGTTAGGGTTTGAAACCAGTTCTTCTTAGTCAGGAATAGCAAACACCTTATGATCTAAAGAAGTTCTTAACCTGGTGTCTGAGTATTTGTTCTGTGGTTTTTAAAATAGCTTGATAATTCCATTTCAGTGTAATTGGTTTCCTTTGTAATCCTGTGCATTTTACTTTATGCATTTAAAAACAGGATTCTGAGGTAATCACTGGTTTCATGGGTCTCTGGAAGAGAAAGCTGCAGCTGTGGGTATTTCTGGAGAGACTCCTCCCCTCCCCCAAGCCAGCAGAGCCATTTGGTCTTTTAGCCATTGGACAGGGAGTCCATTTCCATTTCTCTTTTTTGGGTGTTGTTTTTTTTAATTTATTTTTTTTTTATTTTATTAATTTATTTTGATTTATCAACAATCACTTCCATATGCTTTTGAGTTGAAAATTTTTCTCCCCCTTCCTCTCCCTCCCCCTCCCCAAGATGGCACACAATCTGATACAGGCTTTACATTTACATTCCTATTAAACATATTTTCACATTAGTGAAGTTGTAAGTAAAAATTAAAACCAATGGGAGGAAACATCAGAAAGATGAAACAAAACTCAACAGAAGGTAAAAATAAGTGATAGTGATTCGACTTCCCTAGTTCTTTCTTTGGATGTGGACAGCATTTTCCATCCTGAGGCCTCTGGAGATGTCTTAGATCCTTGTAATGCTGAGAAGGGTTCAGTTTAACAATATTAGTCATCGCATAACGTGGCTGTTATTGTGTACAAAGTCCTCTTGATTCTGCTCACTTCACTCAGCATCAGACCATATAAGTCTTTCCAGGTTTTTCTGAAGTCAGCCTGTTCATCATCTCTTCTAGCACAATAGTATTCCATTACATTCATGTACCACAACTTGCTCAGCCATTCCCCAATGGATGGGCATCCTCTCAATTTCCAATTCTTTGCCACCACAAAAAGAGCTGCTATGAATGTTTTTGTACATGTGGGTCCTTTTCCCGTTTGTTTGATCTCATTGAGATATAGCCCTAGGAGTGCTATTGCTGGATCAAAGGGTATGCACATTTTTGTAGCCCTTTGGGCACAGTTCCAAATTGTTCCTCTCTCTTTCTAAGCAAAAGTTCAGAGTGAGGTGCTTGCTCTACAGAGGAAAACATTTTAGCCTAGCACTTAGCCCTAAGGTGGTGTGTGCTAAGTGTCCCATTTATGGGGGCCCTCTTGGCAGGGACAAGAACAAACACTCTCAGTAATGCTCTCTTACAGAGTGAGTGGGATGAAACCTTCAGAATTGCACTGAAGTAATTTTGACTTTTTATTTCAATTCATGTTTGGAGAATCTGGCTCAATCCAACTTCACAAAGAAGGAGATTGTAGGAAGAAACATATGTTTTGGCTACACTATTGAGAATCAGGTACTTAGAAGCCTCATTTGAGGTCTTTTGATTTTTCTCAGGCTTTCCCTTTACTTGGCAAATGTTGTCATAACTGAAAACTTGGGCAGGATGAATTAGGTAACTGTGAAGCACGTTTCAGCATTGTGGAAGGAGGGTGTGAAGTAAATGGAAACAAATTCCTCAGTCAAATAGCATGGAATTGACACTCATGTTTTTGTTTAGGGGTAAAGGAAGACTATTTGATTCCACACACTATTATCACTTTATTATCTCTTCTTCTGGGGACTCATCCTCCTCTTCATTTGTTTATGTGATCTTAGAAAACACTCTATTAAAATACAGAAATGGCTTTAATTAAGAATAAGCAAAGACCTTCTGCATCTTGGAAGATTACACACATTATGCAGTGCTTCCCATATTCTGGAAATGGATGGAGAGAGATGTCCTTGAAGCTAAGAAGATCTGGGTTCAGATCTAGCCTCTGACACAGCCTGGCTGCGTGACCCTGGAGAAGTTCCTCTCAATGTTCTAAGTAACACTCTAGGTTGGAGAGAAGGTGCCAACCTGCATTGGTAGAGGGTGTTCCTGGTGCTAATGAAAACATAGGATAAGTCTCTTTCCCTTGATACCCATTATCTTATTTGATTCTCATAACAACCCTGTTCTCATCACCATCCTCAATTGCATTTTATAGGAAGTGTCACTGAAGCCTAGGAAGGTGAGGAGCCTTTGCAAGGGTTCCACAGCTCATCAGCATCAGAGGGAAGATTCAAATCCAGAACATCCAACACCAGGCCCAGCATTCTTCTATTACTCCCTATACTTCTCAATCAGAATCCCAGGACTTCAGAGTCACCAGGGACCTCAGAGGCCATCTACACCAACCCCAACCCAGACAAGAAGCCGTCTACCACATTTCCCACAATTCCTGAGGAAACTCATTCACCACTTGGACAGCTCTAATTGTTCTTCCTAATGTCAAGCCTATCCTTAGGCTCATCAATTTGGAATGGGTTAGAGAGGGCCTCAGGGCCAATCTAGTCCAGTCCTATTATGAGGAAATTGAAGCCAAGTCACAAGTATGACTTGTCCAAAGCCACACAGTAAGCAATGGAGTTCTCTGACCTCAGATTCTGGGCTTTCTCACTGTGTTCCTTCTTTCCCCTCTACCTTAAATCTATTTCCATAATATATGTCAATCATAATAGCCATTCTTTTTGGAGTTTGGTGATATCTTGTATGTTGAAAGACAGATTAAGAAAAGGAAAAGAAAACCCAATTGAATGGTGACTAAGCAAAGAGACTACCATGGAAATACTGACAGCCAGACTATAAAAGTAGGGTTAGTCATTGGTCTCCAATTAGCTCTTTCCTCCTTTACCTTGTCTGGACTTGAAGTATATTTGGAATGAGATTAGAAACCATAGGTTTCTGCTGGTTCTATTCTCCTCTTATATTTCATCATGGAAAGAGATGAAGTATTAGAATGGGAACAATTGTAAGCTGGGTTCCAGGGCCCCTCTGACAGCTGTATTGGCAGTGGATGGGGGCAGGGCTGTCATTAAGTCATACAGTGTGATCCGGTCACACCTCTTCACTCCTTGCTCTTAGTTATGAATGGCCCTTCATTCCTGGGGATACACCAAATATTCATGTTTTTATCTAGTTGCTGACTGCTTCTTATAAGGTAGAAAAGAACCTTTGCACTGGAGACCTTCAGAGGGGTGTGTAAGATGGCCTAAAGCCTTGGACTCAGCTGCCAAGAGAAAGGAGGGTAGGATCCACCCATTTTGTCTACTTATGGCCAACACAGCAATCTTAGCCCAAGGATGATTGCATAAACCAAAACTGTGAGCAGCGTGTTTTATATTCAAGCAATATCAGTGCATGACAATACTTAATTGTCAGCAAATAGAACATGGTACATTTCTGGGTTATGAGTTCAAATGAGTTACCACCTGAACAGTACTTTGCAAACCTTAAAGCCCATATCAATGCCAGCTATAATTCAAGGTCCTGTGAATGGGTTCTGTCTCTTGCTTTGAGTATATGAACTTAAGAATGGAAAGAGAAAAGACCCAAGTAAGAGGAGACCTGATAAAGTCAGGCCGAGGGGGCATCACAATTTATAGGATACTTGATTTCCAGCTAGAAGGGAGCTCAGAGGCCATTTAGCGCTTCACTTTACAAAGGAGGAATCTCAGGCCAGGGAAGTTTAGTATATGGCTAAAGGTAACAAAGGTGGAAAGTAGAAGAAGGAGAATTTAGACCCAGGTCCCTCAAACTGCAGAACCAAGGATTAGAAAGATCTGGATCCAAGCTGGAAGGGAAGTTGAGATCACCTCATCCAACCCTTTCATTTTACAGATGAGGAAATTGGATACTGAAAAGGAAAGAGACTTTCCCATGGTCATATAAGTTAGTACATAGCTGAGGGTTTAAACCTAGAGCCTTGACTCCAAAGACAGAGCTCTTTCCACTGCCCCAGGCAGGCTGCATTACAAAACCTGTTTTTGGCAGGGCCCAGATGGTGGAGTAAAAGCAGGGACTCTCTTGAGTTCTCCCCCAAACCCCTCCACATGCCTTTAAATAATGACTCTAAAGAAATTCTAGAGTGGAAGAACCCACAAAAAGATAGAAGGAAGTGAATTTCCAGACCAAGACAACTTAGAGGGTCATCAGGAGAGATCTGTTGCACCAGATTGAGAGAGGAGTGCAGTTCAGAAACCAGGCCCCAGCAAACCAGGATCAGGCCTTAGGCAACTGAATCAGTGGTGGTTTCCAGATCCCTCAGCCCACAGACACCAAAGTCATCTTTGTCAGCAAGAAGCATCTGTTGCACCTGGATAAGAGTGGAGCATAGTCCAGTACAGGCTGTGCCAGCATAGCCCCAGCCCCAACAAACCAGGAGCAAGCCTTGGGAGCCACTGAATCAGCAGTGGCAGCAATTGCTTCTGGAGTTCTTAGCCCACAGATGGAAAGAGGGTCAAACAACTGGTCAGAAGGAGATTGCAAGGGTCTCTTTGCTAACAGTGAGGCAAGACTTTGTTGCTTTGCCCATACATGGATTTGGGTCCCAGTACTGGGTGGTAGTCTCAGGGCAAGGAGAAGCATTAGCACACCAGATCTTGTAGCCACAGTAGAGCAGGGACTCTCCTCACAATTCCAGGGCAGAAAAGAGTGCTGGTGGTCACTCACAGACCAGAGCACAGGCCAGGAGAGTAGTAAACATCTCTCTTTAGATCATACCACCTTCGAAGAACTGAAAACTTACAGATCCCTAGATGTATCTCTGAAAACAGCTGCAAAAAACCCCTGAAGCTTGGGACAGTCTGCTCTCCACTCTGGAAGCAGAGCCTTACTTTAACAGAGGTAATAGTCAATTAATAGGCTGGGAAAATGAGCAAACAACAGAAAAAAATTCTGACCATAGACAGTTACTATGGTGACAAGGAAGATCAAAACACACACTCAGAAGAAGATAACAAAGTGAAAACTTCTACATCCAAATCCTCCAAGAAAAATATTAATTGGTCTCAGGCCATGGGAGAACTCAAAAAGGGTTTTGAAAATCAAGTAACCTAAAGGAAAAATTGAGAAGAGAAATAAGACTGATGCAAAAAAAATAATGAAAAATTAGTCAATAGCTTGGTAAAGAAGACACAAAAAATACTAAAGAAAATGATACCTTAAAAAACAGACTAGGCCAAATGGTAAAAGAGGTACAAAAAGCCAATGAGGGGAATAAAATATCTTAAAAAGCAAAATGGGTCAAATGGAAAAAGAGGCATACAAATTCACTGAAGAAAAAAAACTCCTTAAAAATAGAATTGGACAAATGGAAAAGATGGTACAAAAGCTCACTGGAGAAAATAATTCCTTAAAAATTATAATTGAGCAAATAGAAGCTAATGACTTTATGAGAAATCAAGAAACAATAAAACAAAACTAAAAGAATGGGAAAAAATAGAAGACAATGTGAAGCATCTCATTTGAAAAGCAACTGACCTGGAAAACAGATACAGGAGAAATAATTTTAAAATTATTGGACTACCTGAAAGCCATAATAAAAAAAAAGCCTAGACATCATCTTTCAAAAACTTGTCAAGGAAAACTGCCCTGATATTCTAGAACCAGAGGGTAAAATAGAAATTGCAAGAATCCACAGATCATCTCCTAAAAGAGATCCTAAAATGCAAACTCCCATGAATATTCTAGCCAAATTCCAGACCTCCCAGGTCAAGGGGAAAATATTGCAAGCAGCCAGAACGAAACAATTCAAATATCATGGAGCTACAGTCAGGATAACACAAGATTTAGCAGTTTCTACTTTAAAAGATCAGAGGGCCTGGAATATCATATTCTGGAGAACAAAAGAGCTACAATTAGAACCAAGAATCACCTACCAGAAAAACTTAGTAGAGTCCTTCAGTGGAAAAAATAAACATTCAATGAAATAGAGGACTTTCAAGCATTCTTGATGAAAAGATCAGAACTGAATAGAAAATTTGACTTTCAAATACAAGACTCAAGAGAAGCATAAAAAGGCAAACAGGAAAGGGAAATCATAAGGGACTTAATAAGTTTAAACTGTTTACATTCCTACATGGGAACATGATACTTATAACTCATAACTTTCTCATTATTAGGGCAGTTAGAAGGCATATGTGTATATACATACATGCATACATACGTACATACATACATACATACATTATATATATATACACACACAGAAGGCACAGGTGTGAGCTGAATATGAAGGGATGATGTCTAAACAAATAAAATTAAGGGATGAGAAAAGAATGTACTGAAAGAAAGGGAAAGGGAAAGGCAGAATGGGTTAAATTATCTCTCATAAAAGAGGCAAGAAAAAATTTTTGCAGTGGATGGGAAGCGGGGGAGAAAAGGGGAAATGAGTGAGCCTTACTCTCATCAGAATTGGCTCAAAGAGGAAATAACATACATACTCAATTTGGTATAGAAATCTATCTTATCTACAGGAAAGTAGGAGGAGAAGGAGATAAGAGAAGGGTGATAGAAGGGAGGATAAATTGGAAGAGGGAATAGTCAGAAGCAAAACACTTTTGAGGAGGGACAGAGTGAAAGGAGACAGAGAGAATAGAATAAGGAGGGGGAGGGGATAAGATGAAGGGGAATACAGTTAGCAATAGTAACTGTGAATAAAATTGAAGCAAGTTTCTCTGATAAAGTCCTTATTTCTCAAACATATAGACAACTGAGTCAAATTTATAAAATAGAGCCATTCCCCAATTGATAAATACTCAAAAGATATGAACATTTTTCCAATGAAATAATCCAAGTCACTTATAGCCATATGAAAAAAAATACTCTAAATCCCTATTGATTGAAAAAATGCAAATTAAAACAACTCTTAGGTCCTACCTCATACCTATTAGATTGATTAATAGGACAGAAAAGGAAACTGATTCAGCCATTCTATAAAGCAATTTGGAACTATGCAAAAAGGGATATAAAACCATGCATACCCTTTGACCTAGCAATACCACAGTTAGTTCTGTATCCCAAAAGAGATAAAAAAGGGAAAAGATCCTATAAGTAAAAATATTTATAGCAGCTCTTTTCTGATGCCAAAGAATTGGACATTGAGGGGAAGCCCATCAGTTGGAGAATGGCTGAACAAACTGTGGTATGTGATTATGATGGAATACTATTGTGCTGTTAGAAATGATGAGCAGGACACTCTCAGAAAAACCTGGAAAGACTTAGATGAGCCCATGCAAAGTGAAATGCATTATATGCAAAGTAATAGCAATATTGTAAGATGATCAATTGTGAATGACTTAGCTATTCTTAGCAATACAATGATCCAAGACAACTCTGAAGGACTTATGATGAAAAAATGTCATGTATCTCCAGAGAAAGAACTAATGGTGTCTAAACACAGATTGAAGCATACTTTTTTTTTACTTATTAAATTTTTTCTTGAGTTTTTTTTTTGCCTGTTTTCTTTCACAACATGACTATTATGGAAATGTTTTGCATGACTACACATCTTCTCAGTGGGGTGAGGGGCATGGAAAGGAAGGAAGAGAGAGAATTTGGAACTCAAAATTTTAAAAGCAAGTGTTAAAAATTGTTTTTATATGTAACTGGGGGAAAATAAAACACTAAATAGAAAATCTGTTTTTCCCATTCAAAGCTGAAGAAAGCATTCGTGAGAAGGCATGGATGGGGCTGAGGGCTGGCTCTACCACTTAGCTGTGTGGCCGAAGGCAAGCCACCTAACTTTTTAGTCTCTTAGCTTTGTCGACTATAAAATGGGGCTAAGTAGCCCCAGGTAGGGCCATTGTGAGCATCAAACTAGATAATGGAAAGGAAAGTGTTCTCTAACTGGAAAATATCACATCAGCATAATTCCCTAGGAGTCGATGCCTTTGAATTTGGCGCATATTCCCCAAAGGGCCTCGAATTCACTCTAAGATGGTTAAAACATAGGAGAGAGAATGGGAAGCAGAGAGGGAGAGAGGGAGACAGGGCTAAACAGTGGGAGTCTCCTTTATACAAAATCACACAATCTCATTGACCTCACAGGCGGAGCTGTAACTAGGCAGGGGAGAATGGGATTGTTCCCCTGAGCACTGAAATCCTGAAGGTGCTTCAATGGTGCTTCAGCAGCCTTGAAACAACTGAGTTGAGCATCTAGTTAGCAGTAATAAGGATAGGGATTTAAACTATGATTTCATGGTTATGGGGAACTGTTTGATGAGTGAACTCCCTCTACCAATGCAGACCAATATCTCTGCAATTTAAAACCTTAGAAAGTTGTGTGGGATACTGAGAATCCACATGACTTATTCAGGGTCACACAGCCAGTATGTGGTCTTCCTGATTCTGAGATGAGCTCTCTAGCCACTGCACTACATTGCCTCCTAGCAATAATAACAGTTGAAATAGAAAGCTACGTGGTACAGAGCACCAGGCCTGGAGTCAGGAAAACTCATCTTCCTAAGTTCAAATCTGGCCTCAGATACTTACTAGCTGTGTGACCCTGGGCAAGTCACAACCCTGTTTGCCTCAGTTTTCTCATCTGTAAAAGGAGCCAGAAAAGGAAATGGATAAACCACTCCAGTATCGTTGTCAAGAAAACCCCAAATGGGTCATAAAGAGTCAGACATGACTGAAAATGACTGAACAACAACAGGACATGCTGAGACCCGGTCTCTCGCCCTTGTGCCTCCTACCCGCCCCCACCCCCAACCTGACTATATCCCAGGCTATACTTCCACACTACCATCCACCAACTGAACCTGTCTTTAAACAGTGCTTTTAAAAATGTCTTTTATTCCTCCTTTCCTGGCCCATTTTTGAACCGTGTCCTAGAATACAGTTGACTCTAGTTTTCCCTCTCCTTAAAAGTCATTCAGGCCAAATCCCACCTGAACAATCCCTTTTCCAATCACGATGGTAGTCGGGGTGGTGAGGGCTGACCAGTGAGGGCCTGGTCCATAGAGCACATGGGGATTTGTCCTTCCCTGGGGTTTAATCAGACTACGGGCAACAATCCAACCTGTCGAAACTTGGTAAGTGCATATCTGCTCATGTGGTGGTAAAGAGTCTCTTCTTACTGACTGCAGAGGGGGCATTGAGGGTGCACCAAACATCTGAGTGGATTGATTATCCCTTGCTTTCTTCTTTGGTGGCTTTTGTGTGAGGGGTGAAAAGAGGAGGCAGACCCTATCTCCTACCTGCCTTCCATCTGCCTGGAATCTCTGATCCTTTTGTCTCTTTTGTTTTTATTCTTTTAAAAATTTATTTATTTGTAGTTTTCAATGTTCACTTCTAAAAGGTTTTGAGTTTTCAATTTTCTCCCCTTCCCTCCCCTCTCTCCTGCCCAAGATGGCATGCAATCTGATATAGGCTCTACGTATACATTCATATTAAACATATTTTCACATTAGTCATATTATAAAGAAGTATTAGAACCAATGGGAAGAACCAAAAGAAAGAAGAAACAAAACAAAACAACAAAAGAAAATAAGAGCAAGTAGTATGCTCCATCTGCATTCAGACTCCACAGTTCTTGCTCTGGATGCAGATAGCATTTTCCATCATGAGTTTTTCTTATTCTTTAAAAATCCCTGGTAGTGGAGTATCTGGAGATGGATTTGACTATGACAAGTGGCCGTGTGAGCTTCAGAATGTTGGCAGAGCCCTCAGATGGCCCCCTTACCAGCCAAAGTTGGGGGAAGAAACCACCAGATCTGATGGCAGCAGTAGTCAGATTGACCATTGATGGTTTGACCCATCATTGGAGATGATATCCTGCAACGAGCCAGTCAGCTGAGCAAGGCAGCAAGGTCTATTGTGATGCCACACCCAGAGGTGGGCTTGAATGGGACTCTTCAGTGCAAGACAAGGGTTCTCAGTGCCAGGAGACATGAGGACCTCTCGACCCCACAAGTTGTCTACATGTGGGCCTCAATACTTTGGTGCTGCAAATTTGAGCCCATTTTCCTCAGGAAATTTAGGTTTCAGGACAGGACAGACAATCCACCTCTGGTCTGAGGGACATTTTGGAACTTCTATCCTTCACATGAAATACCCCTTTACAGAAGTGAGTTGATATCAATTGGTTGATTGATATTGAAGGAGTCATATGGAGGGATCATGAGAGATGGCATGAGAAGTCACAACCCTTCAGGGTTATCCTGAGAAGTGTGAGGGGCAAAGTAGTCCACCCCTCCCTGGGGATACACATCGCTAGTGTGAGAGAGAGAGTTGGGAATGAACCCAGAGGAAATGCTGCACAGCAGATGTAAGTGGCCATTTAGCCCTAGCATGAAGCCCTCCAGGGAAGTGGACACTCTACTTTGGGATAACTCTTAACCATTACTAAGCTTTTATTGACCTCAGGTCTTCACTTATTCCTAATTCTGCCTTCAGAGGGAAGCTAAGCAGAAGCAAGGCATCTTACACCCCCTTTCACAGGACAATCCTTTAACTGCTCCAAACAGTTGCCAAACATTTTTAAGTGCCTGCCATGCCCAAGGTGTTGTGCTAGGTGCTGAGGACTGATAGAAATCAATGAAACAGTCCTCTTTCTCAAGAGTTTATGTTCTATCAGGTTGAAAGAGCTTAACAGAATAAAAATAAATGAAAGTAAACAAAGTAAGCTTAAAAAATCCTTGCGCATCTCCATTCTAAATATGGGGGGGGGGGAGCACTACTAGCTAGGAAAATCCAGAAAGGTTTATGCAATGGATGACACTTGAGGGAAACTGAAGGAGGACAGTAAATCTAAGAGGCAAAGGCAATAGGAGAGTGCATTATAGGCATAGAGGACAGATAGCCTCCACAAAGGCATAGATGGGAGATGGAACATCAGGTGTGAGGCACAGCAAAGAGGTTACTTTGGCTGGACCTTGGAAGTGGGAAGGTAAGTTAAGTCTGTAATATTAGACTGGGGCTAGGCTGATATGGACTTAAAAGGACAAACAGATGTTTTTATTTTATATTAGAGGCAATAGGGAGCCATTGAATCTCCTTGATCATGAAAGAAAAACAGTTAGACATGGACTTTAGTAATAAACATTTGGCAGCCATCTGTAAAATATGTAAGGTTGGGGACCAATTGAATTTCTCAATCAGCTCCACTTCACTTAAAATAATCAACAAGATACAATACCATGATGACTTTAGTAGGTGGAAACACCTCTATTGAATCTATCAATAAACCAGTTGGTCAAAGCCACTGAACCCTTTAATCAATTTGGAAGAGGCAAAATGCTTCCAGCCATTGTGTGAAATCAAACAATGTTACACATATATTAGAAATGGTTGAAGAATTAAAAAAAACCTTTAAAGCCCTATATAAAAACTAGCTAACATTATAGTTAATATTGTTGTTTTCATTCTTATAGTTAGCGCTCTCTTCTAGCTTTAAGTGTTCTATATGTGAGTGTGTATTCTCTCTCTCTCTCTCTCTCTCTCTCTCTCTCTCTCTCTCTCTCTCTCTCTCTCTCTCAACTATGGACTTAAACTTCCCAATCTCTTCTCACATACTATCAAATCAGTACTCCAGAGTAAGGCTCCATTTTCCCTTCAGGATTCTAGGGGTACCCTGAGGCCATGTCCTTCTATTATTATGAGCTCAAGTCTCAACTTTTGTGTTTTCTTTTTAATGTCAATTGCTAGTTAGAGATACACTGCATTCTCATTAACAACAATTAGCTTTTACTATGAAGAGATAGCAAAAACAGAAGTACAGACATTTCCTCCCTACACCTGGGGTCACGTTCTTCTTTATAATGCCTTGGTCCTTGGGAAGAACAAGCTCAACTTTACAGTGATAATAACAATAGCTAACACTTACATAGCACTTCTTTTGTGCCAGGCACTATGCTAAGTCCTTTAAAATGATTATCCCATTTGAACATCACAACAATCCTTTGAAGTATGTGCTATGATTAATCCTACCTTACAGATAAAGATAGTGAGGTGAACAGAGGTTAAGTGACTTGTCCAGGGTCATACAGCTAGTAAGTGTGTGAGGCTGGATTTGAACTTAGGTGTTGATGTGACTCCAGGCCCAACACTCTATCCACTGTGCCACCACACTACATCACAGCATTCACTCAGCCAAGTTCACTTTCAAATGTGGTATAGCTAGTAGCCAATAGAATTGTTCCCTTACTTATAGGACCTGGCTTCTTGGCTATGGAGTAAATCCACTGTTGTGCAGGGTCCTAGTTCCTCCTAAGGGCAATCCTGGAGAATTTGGCTTGGCTGGCCTTAAACCCTGGTAGTTCCTACACCTCTGGTGTTTCTCCCAACATTTCAGAGCTCATGAGGTCTCAGCCTAGTCCACTGCTTCTCCAGTGCTCCTTTGCCTTTGATAGGAAAACATAGACACAAGAGGGGCCCAGACAATAACAGGGTCATCCATTTGTGAGTATTTACCACTGATACTAGCTCTCTCTCTCTACTCAGAGGCTTACAGCAATGCTCCCCTCATCGTTTTAGTGCAGCCAGACAAGAAGTGAAAGAGAGAGAGAGAGAGAGACAGAGACAGAAACAGAGACAGAGAGACTAACTTTGTCTAGTTAATGCCATTTGAATGCACACACAATTCCAGTTCAACAGACAATCAAAAGCCCATTTCTTCAGTACACTAATGAGGCTGTTCTCGATTTTCGCTACCAAGGTATTAGAGCCTGTTGTAATAAATAATGTTGTGATTAAAGTGTTGAGTATAAATAGAGATGGTCCATCTATATGTCATAAAGTACATTGTGTTCTGAGCTGGGTTTTTGCCTGCTGTATTGTACTTCTCACACAGCTTTAGCAGTTCAATGTCACCTTTAATAAACTAAGGAAATGAAAAAAAAAGGAATCAATCAAAGGAATCAGCAATACATATATGTATACATATGGCCTGAAGTGGAGCTCTAGGCCTCCCATCATCAGGTGCTTCCAGAAGAAGGCTAGCCAAATGCACAAGCTCTCAGAACTGAGCCATCATTGGCCAGCCCTGTTTTGTATGCTTATCTGTTTATAAGTTGTATCTCCCAACAAAATGTAAGCCCCTAGATGGCAAAAACTGTAGTAGTAGTAGTAGTAGTAGTAGTAGTAGTAGTAGTAGTAGTAGTAGTATTTACACCCTCAGTGCCCAGTTCAATGCCTCACGCAGAATGGGTTGGATAGTATCGAAGTTGTTGGCTTTTATATGCATTGATTCTCCTAACTATATGAAATGATTAGTAGAAATTATTAGCAGGGATGGATTTTTTTCCTTTTTTTTTTTGATAACTCAAAATGTGTTACCATGGAAATTTGATGACTATGTCAACAAATGAAGGTGCTAACTCTCAGGGCTCTGAACTGCAAAATGTTCTTAGAGATGATTCACAGTGAAAGAGGAAAGATTGCTCCAGGTAAGGAAAATGGAAATCTGGAGCTAAGAGCTCCCTGGATTTGCTTTCTTCCACTGTGACTGAGCTAAGTTCGAGTTTAGATGGAGCAGAGTGCTCCTATCCAATCTCTACCCACTGTGTCATTTTAAACTGGCTTTCTATTCCTGGACACTCGAGCAGAGTAATAGGTAGAGGATATTTTTGGAATGTGTGAAAGCAAAGAGTAGGAATGAGCTTATTGGAAGTGTTAGAAGGGAATTGTGAATACTGATTGCTGACCTTTAAGGTTGGCAATGTGCTTTAGTTACACGATCTCATTTGTGTTGGATAAGTGAGGGACCATGGACACGGAGTATTGCCTCCTTGCTCAGAATGTGCAGAAGTCCCACATTCCTGTGGGTCATTTCATTTTGCTTCACTGCTTTTCTTCGCTATGAAGAATGTTCATTGGAAACAGAGGGAAGAGGAGAGCATATCTGGAAATGACTATGCTGTAAAAATTAAAGGTATCAACAAAACTTATTTTTAAAAAGGAAAATAAAGAAACCACGTAACTATGAGGTGGATATTATTGTCATGATTTTACCAACAAGGAAACTGAGCCCCAGTGCACTGAAGAAGGGCTTTGTCCTTGGCTTTGTAGCCAGGATTTGTACCCAGATCTTTGCAGGTGGCAGAGCCCACACTCTTTCTACTGCACCCTTTCTAGTTTCCTTTTCATGGTAATAATAGATTTAAAGTTAAACAATTTTTTCCCACAAAAGTCTTTAAGACCTTGATAGGTTGAGCTTGATGGGCTATGGCTCTGGTCTCGTATTTTGAGAAAGCTGGAAACTGATCATTCTGAGAGTATTTACTTTCTTCACTTCTGGCTAATTTTCATACATTTCTGTATATTCTGACTTGCAACTAATGAGTTAAAAACAACACACCAACCGGCACCTTGCAAGGAAAATATTCATCACCTCTGGAGGAACATTATGTGTATTTTGTTCTGTTCAAGTTTGAAGGCTCTCTAAACATAGAAGAATTCTAAGCCAGAGAATAACCTGGGAGCCCTAGTGGCCCGATGATCACTGTAGGTGTTTGAGTTGATTTATCTCATGGATCCAAGAGTGTATTAAAATTCTCAGTTAATGATATAAAAGTTGGCATGCCTGGACTGGGCGTTGTTCACCCTCCAGTGGAAGACTGTTAGCCATATTCCCACTGGAAACATCAACATGTAAGAGAGACCAAGATTTGTAGATGATTTGAAAAGTCTGGGAGAGTGGACTCTATTCTTTTCTCTGAAAAAGTAAGGGTGATATATATAAGGAGATAAAATATGTCTTTTATGATTTTGATAATGCTTCGTCTGCTTTTAAGAGGACATAAAGTAACCAGTGAAAAGATGGATATAAGTATTGATCCATTTGGTGATGGGGCTGAGACATCAATGAATTAATTAGAGTCTTGGGCTACCTTCATTATTTCATTATCATATGGGCTATTATTATTTTTTAAACTTCTTAAAGGGGACTCTAGGTAACAATAGGTAAAGAACAATATGGTTGTGATTTGTCCATAGCTTTAAAATACATTGTTTTATTTAATTTATTATTAAGCAGGTATGGCTAAATGTTTTCCTTCTCTGATGTAAATTTCCTATTAATTTATGTTGTCAGTAAATTTATAAATTTTGAGGTTTATTAGACAGTAATTAAAAATACTATAAATATGGATTTTTGCTGATCTTTAAAGCAGGAAACATTTCTGAATGGCCTATTTAAAACCAAAATCATTTAATGCACTGTGACTTTAATGTTACATTTTGTAATATTCTCACCTTACAATTGTGCAATAATATCATCCATTCAAAGAAAAGAGAGTTCATGAGTGATCGTTTTTCAGTTGGGGGAATGGAAGCATAAATTAAATGACTAGGTCAAGGTTGCATGATTAGAATGGATACCTGGTTTGTTAAATTCCATTTCATTTTGTCAGTATATAAGATACCTTCAGTGGAAGGAAAGCAAAATCACAGAATACTTTGTGGGTCAGCATCATACAGATTACTGGCTTTGGAGTCAGAGGTCCCAGGTTCTAATCCCCACTCTGACATTAACTCCTGCATAAATTATCTGAGCCTCAGTTTCTTCACATGTAAAATGGGAGAATTGGGCTAGGTTACCTCTGAAGTCCCTTTGGCTTATAAATCTATAACACTCTGATCCTAGGAATGGAAGGGTCCTAGGAGTTCATCGAGTTGAAATTTGTTGCCATTTTCATCAGGTTCCTCAGATACCTGGTGGTGGTGCCATGACTTGAATTCAAGATGTCCCTTTTTCTTTATCCAACTAATTCTGGGATCTTCTTTACATCACATCACATGATATCAGTCAGCATCAGCATTATTTGTGACCATTGTTAGCCTTGTCTAGAATAGAAAGTGCACGTGATCAGGCCTCTGTAAAATCTAAGTTATTTCCTTGAGTACCTAACACAGTGCTTTGCACCTAATATCTTTGTTTATGTGTGCCAGATTGTTGAATTCAGATGATCACTTGTTCAGTGTGGTTTAATGAAGATTCCTTTTGTGTATGGACTGAACTAGATAGCGACTAAGGTACCTCCCAATTAAAAAATGCTGCAAGTTGATGACTACCCATCTTTGAAAACAGGCTTAATACTTAAGAAAATGAAAAATAAAAACTCCAGATGGGACAATAAAGCTAAGGGCCTGGAAAGAAAGGAGTCTAATGGAGCTTTTAATTTTTCATTTCATCTAATCACAGTAACAGGTTCAAAGACAGCAAGTAGCAAAATGAACAAAAACCTTCCACATGTGAAGTATCAGTAGCGAATATGCAGAAGAGCAAATAACATGGCAGATTTGACAGCTGTGGAATGCTATGACTGCGAGCATACCTAGGGACCTGAAGAAGTCCAGGTCATGCAGGCAGCTCTCAACGTACTGTAATCTATATTTTTTCTGGTACATAGTCAGTATTTAATAATTTGTTCCCTTCCCTTTTCCCAATGGCAGCATAGTGCAGGGGAGTTCAGATAAAAAGCAGAAGCCCATACAGATAACTTTTAAAAAATGTCTCATTACTCACAAGATATTGCTTGTAACTACTAGTAGGCAGAGCCTCAGTGTACAGCTTCCATGCCCAGCAGGCAGCACACGGCAGGACAGGAGTGGTAGCCACATTATACCCAAAGTCCCAGAACCCTTTAAGGCTCAAACATGTATCGCTGGAGAGGAAGAGCCAATATGATGCCAGTGGGAGATTGTCCTGTTATCCATAGGACCAGTAAAATGAAGGCATTTTCTAAAGCACCTAATAGAGTAAGGAATAAAAGACAATGACATAGGGAACTTAACCCTAATGGTACCATCCCAGCAAGAATCTAAAATGAGGGGTAAGGGCTGGGACCACACCAGTCAAATCAGATCTCCCCAGCTTACACCCAGGCAGAGTCCATCTCCCCCCAGAGATCCAAGGCACCCTGACGCAGTTGCGAGTGCTTCTCTTCTACTGCCATCTTCTCAAGCCCCAACTGGGTGTGTCCTCCCACTTGTTTGGGGGCCAGGGACTACAACCTATTTGTGTTGAAGCAGTTAGGATTGTGTGACTTTTTCAAAGGACTGTTAACTTTAAAGATGTAGCAAGAACAAACCCAAATTATCCTCAATTCCTCTGAAACCTATTCTTCCCTACACCACCTTGGCATCTGGAGAAGTAGACTCAAAATGTAGCTCACTTCCTCCACATCAGCAATAAGTTCTTGTTTCAACTTTCACTGTCATAGATCCATAAGGTCAATCTGAAAGATCACAAAAGCTCCTCAGGACAGTGATGCTGGACTGGTCACAATACTCAGCCTGAATTCTGATTCCTGTGTTCCTGTATCTCACTCACCAATGGCCAGAAATTCCACTCTTTACATCTAGAACTGAACACATATACAATGATGTTCTGATACAATAATAAAATAAAACATAATAACAATTTAAAATTCATAAAAAATAAAAGTAATAAAACATTAACCTTAAAAAATCCTCATGAAAAGAAATGCTTCTTAAAGTTACATTGTTATGATGTAGACTGTCCACCAAACAATTTCCCAACATGACAGGACCTCAGCATGAAAGGGACCTCATGGAAGGGGCCCCATCCCTGAAAGAGTTCCATCTATATTATACAAGATAAGCTACCCTCTAGCCTTTGCTTGAAGACCTCCTGAGAAGGAGCCCACTTTATCCCAAGGCAACCCTTCCATTTGGGGATAGCCCTAAAGATTAAGATAGTTTCCTATCATCCAGGCTAAATGTGTCTCTTTCTATCTCCTACCTTTGTTCCTAAGTACTACCCTCTAGAGCCAAGCAAAATAAAGCCAGTCCTCTTTCCACTTGAGAGCTCTTTCATTGCTTGAAGACAATTATCATTCCCCCATGCCCCAAATATTCTCTTTTCCAGATTAAATATCCCTATGCCTTTAGGTAATCCTTGGATAGGAACCTTCTTCTGGATGTTTTCCATCTTATCAAGGCCCTTCCTGAAATATGGTGCCTGAAAATGAACAGACACTTCAGAAGAGCTTGAGTTCCAACAGAGGACAGTAGGACCATCACCTCCTTAGACCTGGCCATTGTACAGGCTCAGATTCCATTTGCTCCTTCTCCCTCTTCCCGTTTTCTTAGTACATGTACATGGTTGATATTTCACATCTTTAATCTGGTACCAAGCAAGCTCTTGCCTTTGGGATAGACCTTTAATCTCTTAATTACAATTCCTAATGCAGCATCCTCTAAACAGTGAATTTTAATCCTCTGAAATAAGTTCTTAGGTCAGGGTAATAATTACAGCATTTTTCTTAAAGCCCTCTATAACAGTCTCTTAGTGTCAAACAATTCCCTCAGAATAGAATATATTTTCCCCATTTCATGGATGTGAAAACTAAGGCATATAGGTATGAAGCAATCTTTCTGTTGATAATCTTATGCCTGAACATAGTCTCCTGTTTATCTGATTTTTCCTATACCATAATTCTTCCTTAATCTTCCCTTGGATTTATTTTGACCTTAGTCCCCCAATCCTTCCTATTGTATTGGTCTATCCTGCTAAGGTTTGACCTGCTTCCTTAACCAGTCTTGGTTAGCCATTCCAATGATCTATCTACCTCTAACCCTGAATACCTCACCTCTAAATGATGTGATTTTCAACACTGTCAGACCCCAACTCTGGATGACCTTCCATACCTTCTCTTTCCTGGAGTTCTGACTTCTTAAATTAGAAGGACTCAGCCACTGATTGAATAAGTGGGGTAAAGAAGAAGGAAGAGTCAAAGATGTCTTTAAGACCTGGATGTCTCAGAGGATAGGAGTACAAACAACAGAAAGGGGCACATTAGGAGGAGATGTAGTTTTTTTCAAGAAGATGCTGAGCTCACCTTGGAATATGCAGAGTTCAAGGTGCCAGTGCTAAAATAAGGTGGAGCTGTCCAGCACACAAACTATTCATTCTCACCTATGCAGAGCAATAGGGAAGGCTTGCCTTGGATGTGGCTTGTAGGGAGAGGAAACAAAATAGAAGCAGGGATTAATGATGTGGATCCCAGGAAGAGGAAGCATATGCTGAGATATCCCAATACTTTCACAATACTGAAATTGTGGCTTCTGAGAGAAGGAAAAATGCCTTTGCCGCTGCACAGAGCTGGACAAAGGAAGAAAAGCACTAGTCAACAAAACTGGTATCAAAGTCAGAAATGAAGGAGGAAAGGGAGGAAGCACCTCTAGGAAGATACTTAATACCCTTTAAATTTTCATTCTTCGGACAAAGCCCATACTACCCCCATACTACTTACAGTTCTACTGTTAGGCATTTGGATACATAGGTCTTCAGATCAAGAAAGAGGTGAAAAGTAGAAATATATATTGGGAATCATCTCCATGGAGAGTATTAATGATCAAGGAGGCAGATGAGATCACTGATGGAGAGAGTATAAGGCAAGAGTTCTTTACCTTTTTTGTGTCATGGAGCACTTAATTTTTAAAAATTAATTACTTAAGATTACAAAGGAAACCAAGTTTCTTGAAATACATTTATCAACATATATTTGTAAAAACAGGTTCACAGAACCTGAGTTAAAAAAAAAAACTGGTCAAGAGAAAGATAATAAGCAGGTCAAAGATGCTCACATTTAAGAGGATGATGAACCAGGAAATAGTACAAAATGCTATGACTTAGAAAAAGGAGAACTGAGCATGGAGTGTGACTGACACCAAGATGGGGACATTGTCAAGCAGGTGTGGGTTGTCCACAGTGTCAAAGGTCACAAAATCAAAGATGACATCGGAATAGAAAACCAACAGGCTTAGCAATGAGATTGTTAGTGGCTTTAAAGAGAATTGTTTTGGTGAAGACATGGTGATATAAGTCAGATTGCAAGAGGTTGAATAATAAACGAGTGTAGGAGAAGTGGAACCAGTTTAGCAATTAAGGGGAAGAGTAGGTAGGACAACAGTTTGAGGGCTGAGACAGACAAGAGTTTTGTGTATTAGATTTTACATTTGTCTGTGTGTGTGTGAGAGAGAGAGAGAGAGAGAGAGAGAGAGAGAGACAGACAGACAGACAGAGACAGAAACAGAGTGAGAGACACAGAGAGACACACAGAGAAATCTGAGTACATTTGTACACCAAGGGTAAGAAGCCAGTAGAGATGGAACAATTAAGAGGGCCTGAGATGGCATGATTGATGAAGTTAGGTCATGAATGAGGGTATGGAGTCAAGGGTTTTTATTACATTGTAAGGTTTACAAAGAACTTCACACATAATAACCTTGTAAGGTAGATGGTGAAGGAATAATATGCCCATTTTATAGATAATGAAACTGAGACACAGAGCAGTTAAATGCCTTTCCTGGGATCACACAGCTAATAAGTATTAGAACTGAGAATGAAAGCAGATCTCCTAAGTTTAATACAGAACACTCTCTTTACCACAACACTATCTCCTAGGTGGGTAGAGGTGGAGGAGATAGTTTTGGCAAAAATGGTGGTCATGTTTTCCTATGGGTCTTAACAGAAGGACAAACAGGGGGTCCTAGAGAAGGCCTATATTTTCAGGGTATTTGAATGAATGAATAAAAGAAAAAATAATTTATTAAGAACTTATTACATGACAAGCACTCTGCTGAGTACTTTGTACAAATGCAAAAGCAAAAGCAGTCCCTGCCTTCAAAAAGCTTACATTCTAATAAGGAGAAATTGTAGACAATAAGGAATCATGGCCAATGAAGGTCACTTTGAGTGCTGAAAATTACAGAGATGGTGAGCAGGGCTTTAGTGGAGTAGAATGAAATACCTCCACCAAGAATAAGAGCAGAGCTCATTTGGTCGTGGTTCTAGAATGTGTCTGGTGGGTGGAAAGTCAGAAGAGATGACTAGAGAGGGTGAAGCAAAGTCAAGCATGTCTGGAGACAGTTACTAAATAGAACAGCGAGATCTCAGGGCAGATGTTCTGGAGATAAAAGGGAACTGGACAAAAGGAAGAACAAATGACATCAGACAAATGAAGTCAATTCATTTTAAAAGGCAGAAAATGATTGGGTACCTGTGTGAGAGTCCTTTCCATGTCAGTTGTCTGTGTATAGTCACATCACTGAATTGGGGGAGCAAAGATCAAAATAAATATCAAACTAGAATAAAAGTGAGATGAACAGATGTGTATTTGAGGGAACTAATTTTTTTTTATTTTAGACAAATGCTAAAACTTAAATACGTAATAAGAAAAGAAAAAAACCCATTGTAAACTTAAATATAAAATGAGAAAAAAACCAAAAACATGTCATGTGTGCAGCAGAACATAGGAGAGGATTCAAATTATATAGTGATAACTTTTTATTTCAAGAAAGCCTATGTATTAAATACTGTTCATTATGTTGAAAGCTGTCCATCTTTTCTTTGCTTCCTTGTAGGTTTTCTTTTGTTCTCTGCTGTACATTTTTTACTTTGTTCTTTTTTCCTTCTCCCTCCCCCCACCCACCATCCCAAGGCTACAGTTGAGCATTGGAGATACATATACATATATATATATATATATATATACACACACACATATATATATACATATGTATATATACATATGTATATATATGTATGTATGTATGTATGTATTGATATATGCATACACATACATATATACATATATATGTACACACATACACATATACTTTCCCTAAGAGATTCTACTCCTAATCTTTGTTTTTATGTTTATGTATATCTCTTTATTTTTCTTATCCCTCCTAACTCCTCTACTTTACTTCTACCTGCTACCTTACTCTCCTATTATTTAACTTACCCCTACTCCAGCCATCCCTCCCTTATCCTTCCATTCCTCTAAATCTAAACCCCCTTCTATATCCCCCTCTTAACCTATTCTCACACCCTCCCCTCCAAAGATCCCTCCTTTGTCCTCTCCCCCTCCTTATCCCCTTAGAGTTTTATTTCTTTCAAAATTTAGAAGACTTTCATTATTCTAAATGTATGTGTATTTTCCTCTTCTTAAACCCATTCCCGATAAGAGTACGTTTCCAGAACTAACAGTCCCCCTCCCCTTCTAATGCCTCTGTGTTGCTTCTTCCTCTTGCACCTCATTCATAAAAGATAATTACTCTTTTAGCTGTAATTGAATGGTTTTACTTTCTGAAGTCATATCATACTCAGATCTACCCCAATCTTCCTTATAAGTTACCTAATTACTAGTAACAATCTCAGACATAGGTTTTACATTTTTTATACATAAAAGATAAACATTCTATACTTATTTAGTCCCTTATAATTGGTCATTGGTATATACCTTATATTTCTCTTGGCTCTTGTATGTTAAATCTTCCATTGATTTCAGGGTTGTTTTTTTGTTTGTTTTGTTTTGTTTTGTTTCATTTTTAATAAAGACCTGAAAAGTCTGACAGTTGATCAAATGTCCATTTTTTTTTCATTCAGAATTGTGCTTAGCTTTGCTGGGTATGATATTTTCAGCCAGAAGCCCAGTTCTTTTGCTCTTTGATATATAATGTTCCAAGATCTGTGATCGTTTAGTGTCACCACTGCTAGGTCTTGTGTGATTCTAATTGTGGTACCACCATATGTAAATTGTTTTTTAATTGTTGCTCGTAATATTTTACCCTTGATCTGGGGGTTTCAAAATTTGGCTCTAATATTCCTGTGAGTTTTTCTCTTAGAATCTCTTTCAGGTGGTGATCAGTGGATTTTTTTCTATTTCTACGTTCCCTTCTTTTTCTAATGCTTCAGGACAATTTTCTTTAATTATTTCCTGTATTATTTTATCAAGATTTTTTTTTGATCAGGACTTTCAGGTAGTTCAATTATTCTTATATTTTCTCTTTTTGACCCATTCTCTAGATCTGTTGTTTGAAGGAACTCCTTTAAACAGGCTGTTGATACTCCAAAGTGGGAAATGCATAAAAGGACAGGCATTGACCCAGGCTATTACTATTTCCTAAGGAAATGCAATGGCAATCACCACAACAAAGAGACTCACAGAACTTAGAAAACACCTCAGTTAGAAAATACTTGATCTCCTAGCAAAGCAGAAAGATATGTTAGGATATTTATAGTAGCCACAGACAAAACAGATTTAGAGTACAAACTAGTTTGTAAGATTTAATTGAGGAAGATGGTATGGAATTATGATTAGCATCACCTCAGGAAACAATGAGAAGCCATGGAATGGAAACTTTTTTGAAGAAAACTGGGCAAAAGAATCATCTAAGGAAAGTCAACCTGGGAATATTTAAAGACAAAGTTAGAAGGAAAAGAAGAAATGGAAAATGGGAAAGATACACAAAACATTTTTTATAACTTTTCATCATCAATTACTAGAGCAACCATATTTGGATTCGAACATCACAGTCCACCATTTGCTATATGAGGAATTTGAAATGATATTAAAGGGAGAAAAAGTTCCGAAGAGCAGTTGTACTTGACCAAGAATGTGCAGGAAAAATAAATCTGTCCTGGATGGTAAACAACTTTGAAGGCTGTGAGGCATTGATTCTCAAGGTATCTGCAAGAAAGAAGTGTGCTAAGAACTTGGGGGGAAATATGGAAATTGGTATAAAAAAGAGTGATATCAGAGCATGTCAATCACTCCTGACCCTTTTGTCTACTTTCTCAAGTAATCTCTAGAAAAATTTTATGACACTTATATTCTGTGTACATTGAGGGCATCCTTTGCATGAGAAGGGAACAGGAGGAGTTTTTCAAACCACAGTCTATAGCAGAACATAGTTTTACAGTCACACAATTGACTGAAAATACCAGTGGATATAAGTTCTCACTGTGCTAATTTTTATTTCCATAAACAGTATTAGATTTGGTGGGACAAAATATCATCTTAATTGAGGTCAGTCCTCTCACAAGCTATCTCTTATACAGATGTCAAAATTTTACAAAATTTCTTGAAGGATCTAACAGGGAAACTTTTGTTTGATGATTCATTGATTATTAATATCAAGTAGAGCCTAAAACAGGGCAATGTGTGCTCACCAGAAGTGTCTGATCCTGGTCAGATCCTCAGTGTGTCAATGACAGAATACTGATTGCATTCAGTACTGGAATATTGCAATGCCTACTAATTGAAATCAATGATCACACTAAAGAGCTTAGCCTTCCCAGCTACACAGGAAAAACAAAAGAGACTGAGGAGGACCTATTGTCTCTTCACTCCCCCTTTCAAAACCATTTTACAGCATGAATGTCAGAGTAAGCCTCACAATGCATACATCTAGTCATGACATTCTTCTGCTCAAATATCATCAATGGCTCCCTACTGGATACTAAGAAAGCCCAATTTCAGGTATTCAAGACTCTTCATAACTTGGCTTCAATCTACCTTTCCCTCCTCATCTTTCTAGGCTCAGGACAGGAAAGAAGTTGTCCCTCAATTCAGACCCATCTTATCTTCCTGCCAATGTATTCATGAATCCCTTCTGACTCAATGTCTAGCCACAAGATTTCCTGTATGTCTTCAAGGAGAAGCTGAGTCTTCTCTAGGTCACATGGCTTTGTTTTTCCCTCTAGCTCCAATGTATAGAAAATGAAATCAAGAAGTATTACTTAAACACCTTCTCCATACAGATCATTGCTCTTAGTTTTAGGGATAGAAAGAAAAAAAGAAAACAATCCTTGCTCTTAAGAAGCTGACATCTTACTAGGGCATTACAACATATATACCTATTGAGTAAATACACAGATACACAAAGTGGTGCAAAGGAATTTTAAGAGATAGAAAGCATCGGGGAGATTAGAAAATATATCATGTAAAAACAGGCAACAGGGCAACAGGAAAATTCTACAAAGCTTAATACCCAAGGAAGGAGTACATTCCAGACATGGGGAACAGAATGAGCAAAGAGTGTGAGGTGGGAAATGGAAAGCTGGGATGCTAATAAAGAACAGCTAGCATGTCCATTTTCCTGGAACAGAGAGCATATTATGGAGAGTAATATAATATACAGAATATGACTGGGAAGGTAGAAGGTGGGTGGATTGCATAGGACTTTAAATGTCAGACTGAGCAGTTGGTACTGTAACCTAGAAATGATTGTGAGTCACTGAAGATTTCTGAGTCAAGGAAGGATATGGTCAGATGCATGTTTTAAGACTATAATGGGGGGAGGGAGAGTTCTTCACCAACAGGCTCTGGCCTCACAACAGTATTGGTCTGTATATACCTCTTTGCACCTATTTATGTGCTTGTTGTTTCTCCTGAATTAAACTGTAAATTCCCTGAGGACAGGAACTATTTTTGCCTTTCTTTGTATTCCCAGAGATTAGCATAGTGGCTGGCACCAAGCTTAATAAATACTTTTTGCTTGATAGATTGATAGATTCATTTGGACAGCACCTGGATGTGACTGCCTTTCATCTTCCAGTTTGAAATCTGTGATTTGCCCATTTATATCTGTTTGGTGTCCATGGTTAGGGCTGATATGAGAGCAACTGTTAAAGCATTTGTTTCAAAATCAATTTTCTCTGTACTTCTTCCTCCTTCTGGTTTCTACCACCACCAAGGGCTTTTTAAAAACCAGCAAACAAAGAAACAAGAAACCCACACCAATGAAGAAGTCCACTGATAGATCGTTAATATTCTATAATGTGGCCGGGTGAATTTCTACCCCGGTCAATGCAAATCTTTACCTATCTCAGTGTTTCCAGCATATTTTATGCAAATAGTGGTTAAGAATAAAAATTCTAATTTCAAATGAAGAAAATTCATGGCCTGCTTCCCGGCTGCAGTTTAATCACTGGGACGCTGGGCAGGTATTGACAGTTGTCCCGAGTGCCGCTCTGCTATTACTGTTCCTGTCCAAGGTTAAATGAAATTGCAGTTTATCAGACCAGCATTGAGAAAATAAGGGAATCTGTTCATGGCTTTTGATTAATGCCAAGAGTGATCAACACAAGGGGGTTCATTAAGCTATACATCATGTGGGTGATTTAACATGTCACCGGGCCTGCTGTCGGACTGAACTCTGCACACACAGCACAGCGTCAAACTTGTATCAGCTCTGTGGTATGAGAAGTTCGACATCAGAGAGTTTATCTTACTTGGGTTGGCGTACATTTATTTTTATTTCTACATTTGCTCATTTTTCAGGTCCATCGTTAGACAACATAAAATCAGCCATATCATGAATCTGGATTTTGAGAAGCTCTATCTGAAGTCGTTTCTGTAGGTTATTCCCTACAGTACCTACGGGAGCAAAGAGATTAGAAAACAATGCCCCTTCAGAGATTTCTTTTCTTCGTAGAAATAAACACCATTTTTAAAACATGGCAGGGTATGGAAAGAACTTCATTGGAGTTGAAGTTAACCCAATCCATGACACATTTTTTTACTTGTGTTATCCTATTATTTGGTGGCTGTCCTATCTGCCCATTAATTTATGTGAAGTGGATTGGATGTGACTTCTATACCAGGAGTGTGTGCAGAGAAGGTCCAGTCTCTCTCTCTTTCTCTCTCTCTCTCTCTCTCTCTCTCTCTCTCTCTCTCTCTCTCTCTCTCTCATTCTCTCTCTCTCATTCTCTCTCTCTCTCTTTCTCTCTCTCTCTCACTTCTGCAGTATTAATTTTCAGGTTGATCTTATTAGGGCAAACATCAACTTGAAGTTTGAGAATGACCTCTACAGAGTTGCATATTTAATTTAATGACCACTGTGGGCTGAGTGATGAACTGGGCCCAAATTGAGCAGGATATGATAGCAGACAGGATTGCCTTTGGGAAACTGAGGAGTTTTTTTTTTAAGACTACAGGATTTCCCATGAAACAAAGACCATATTTTCAAAATTAATATTCATTTCGAGATATTGTGTGGTTGTGAGTCATAGAATACCACAGTCTCTTAAGAAGTCAAGTTGAGGAATGAATGAATGTAGGACAAAAGTTATCAAATGCTTTTGATTGCCTGGTGTTTTGGTAACCACTGGAGATACAAAGACAAGAAACAAGATAGTCACTGTCCTCAAGAAACTTATATTCTAAAGGGGGAAGATAACGTAGAATGGTTTCATATACAGCATAATAATTTAGAAATGACCAAGAAGTGATGTGGAGGTATGATTGTGGACAAAGGAAAAGAAAAGAATCTTGCTTCCAAGAGCCAAGAATTGTCTCAGGGTCAAAGATCTTCATTCCACTGGAGAGGGTCAACTGTTAAATATTCAGTGTGAGGATTTACACCTCAGAGATCAACATATGATATAAATCAGGACTTGACTTATTGTTATGTTAGTTGTCCAGACTTAAGAAAGTGATGAAGAAAATGATAATGTAAATGAAACTTGTGTGTCTTGTGTTTTTGGAGAGCCAGTTGTTAAACATTTTGTGTAGTGTCAAGGGTACAGGTAGTATGATTTGGAAAAGGCCAAGAAGAACACCCAAAAGGCAATGAGGAGGTACACAGTGATCGTGTGTTAGTCACTACACATTGTAAACACAGAATTCTGAAGGAGATGCCGAGTAAATGATGTCATCAAAGAAATGTATGATTTGAAAAAAAAGAGGCCTGGTCCCATTGTGAGAGGGATTAACAGGCAAAGGACAGACAACAAACTCCGTCGGGAACATGATGTCCAAGAACACAAGAAAGACCCTCATTATACTGGATGGACCCCTTGGGATGTATGAGAAGCTCACAGGATGGGCAGGGAGTGATGGGTTCTAATCCACTTCACTGGAGAGAGCTCCTAGAGAAATGAGATCCCAAATCCACTAGAGTGAAATATTGGGAGGTGCAGGATACTGTGACTGGGACAAAGTGGGTGTGAACAGGCAACTACACACAACAAACATAGAATTACAAAGGAAAGATGTTGTAAAGAATGTCATCATCAAAAACAAATAAAAAGAACATGGATTGGTCATGTTGCTATAGTGATGGACAACTGATAGACTGATAGGGAATTCCTAAAATGTTGAAATCAAAGATTAACTGAAGAATTGAAATGTCTGAGTGTGTAGGATCCTGTACCTGGCACTGGGAAGACAGAGACAAAAAGAAAGAGAGGTAATTTTGGGTTGAGTACCCATTTTTGTCTATATACAACGGGGGTGACTGGCCAGTGAGAGCCCAGTCCCTAGAGCATGCTCAGATTTGCTTTTGCTAGTGGCTTATGCAAAGCATGTACAGCTATTCCATGCCTGGTTCCTATCCAAATTGTGGAGGCTTGGTGTGTGTACTTCTGGCCATGAATGACTGAAAGGCTGGGGCCATGTGGTGACAAAGAGTCTTTTGTCTGACTGAGGAGCAATGGCTCATGAGTTATTGAGCTGAAACTGAATGGGCAAACACTTTTACTACTTTTTTTTCTTATTTTCCCTCCTGGCTTCCAGTGAGGCAGAGCTACTGTGGGCTGCTGGGTGGGAAGAAGGGCCAAGCAATCAGCTTGGTCTATTATCCTGTTACCGTGTGTCTGTAAACACATGTTGCCATTGTTTCTTTTGTTTCTATTCTTTCCTAATCTCAGGCAAAAAAAAAAATTGGGGGGGGGAGAGGAGTACCCAGGTGAATGAGAGACCCATCAGAGCCATTAGAGTTAGGGTTAATTATAATCCTAATTAGGGATCCCCCCCCAAATAACCCCAATCAATAGCTGAGACCATGAAATTGGTAGTGTCTGATGTCAGAGGAATTACTGAAGACAGATGGACAGATCCTAAGGATGGCAAGTTTCTGACAGCCTGACGCCTTGTAACAGGGAAATTCTAGCTAATGTCTGTAGGAAAGCAAAGATCCTCAGAGATCGGCAGAGAGCAAGACCTACAGGGAACCTCATAAGAAAGGGAAACTCCATGAAAAGAAGAAAGGACTTCCTGGGCCAGGAGTCACAAGGTACCACTGGACCCCAAGTGTTTTCTACACAGGTCTCTCACTAATATCCTAATTTAAGTCTGAGTCCCCTTTTCCCAGGGACCTTACATGCATAGAGATAGAATATACCCTAATGTAGCAGGTTGTTTTTTCTAACTCTGGTTCTTGTTACACCTTTTTAGTAAATTCTTTAAAAAATGCTAATAGAGTTTTAGTGGTTGATTAATAATGGGGAACATACAAGACGGGGACACAGGAATGATAATATTAGAAATTCCAGTCCTACAGGTTTATCCCTGAAACTATGAGTGGGTAGAGTCTCACTCATTGCCTTCTGGGGACCCAGCCTTCCAGTCAGAATGAGAGTTTGAGAAGTAGACCTTGAAGAGATGTTGAACATATTTCTTTGGTATTAGTGGTCATATTTGGATGTAGACTGGGATTGCATTTCATCAGATGAGTACTAGAATGAGACATCATGCTTCATGGTTTTGCTGAGTAACAGCGTCCTTGCTGGTAACAGCGTCCTTGCTGGTATCCTTAGAAGAGAAAGTACAATCAGTGTAATTAGTCCTTGGATCTTGCCCACTACGTCTAAGCCAACTCTATCCATGGTTCTCTTTATTCCCTTGCTATTCTCTTGCCAGTCACCCTCTGCCCCATCTCTTCCAGTATTGGAACCATAATTATATCAATAGTCTCAATGCTAGTGGAAAGGGTGTGCCAATCTATCCCTCTATGGCTCCAGTTACCATCACTGTGTTATGTGAGGGCTGATCAATGAGTACACAGTCCTTGGATGTGTTCAGATTTGTCTTTCCTGGGAGGTCATACAGGACATTCACAATATTCCCTGCCTGGCTGTCATTCCAATATTTGAAAAATTTTGAACCAGTTTCCATCATGATGATGATTCAGGATTACTATCATTTGATAATGAAAAGTCTTCCTTTTGGTGAAGGAGCCAGAAAGACTAATGGATGACTCAGTAGAGCATGAGCTGGGACTGAATTGGCTGTTCAGATGGTGTCACACACTCTTCTTCTCTGGGTGACCTTTGAGTGAAGAGGACTTCTGTGAACCTGTAGGTGACTGCTTTATCTCCCCACCTGCCTGCCAAGTGTCCAGGAAAGTGAGGTGTCTCTGTTTCTTTTGTGTTTATTCTTTGCTAATCTTAGGTATCTAGGGGAGTATCTGAATACAAAATTGGCACGGGGGTGGCTAAGGTCTGTGAGTAGCCCGCAGAGCAGCTGAGTGTTCTGTTCAAAGCAGTGCAGAAGTAGGTTGCTCCATCAACCAACCCAGCACATCCTGGAAGGAAGCAGCCCAGCTGAGCAACGGAGAATTTGGTTGAAATGTGGACTCCTCAAAGAAATAAAGGACTCCCATTGGCCTTATGTGTTCACTATACATGTGCCTTGATCCTTCTGTGCTTTATCAGTTTCCACGTAGACCCAGGAACCATGCATGTACAGAGTGGAGAGTGAAACTTGGGGTTTGAGGAACGTTTTGGAACTACTGCTCTTACAACTCGATACATATCTTTTGTCAAAGCTAATGTATACCGACTGGTTGATTAACATTGAGGGGAATACACTGAATGGGGGCTCATGAGCAGCAATAATTAAAAGCTCCAACCTTCTGGAGACCCATCCTGCTGGTATGAATTGGGGTTGTGAGATTAAGCCCTGAAGGGGGTGCTCCACTTGTAACTTTCCAACCCAACACACATACCTCTCCTCCATCACATCCTTATATGTGTCATCTTCCCCCATTAGAATGTAAGCTCTTGGCAGGGACCATCTTTATATGTATTCCTAGTGCTTAGGACAGTGCAAAGTGCATAGTAAGTGCTAAATATTTTTTCATTCCTTCCCCTATTCATTTTTTTGTTGACACTCATTTTATTTCATCATTCATTCATTCATCCATTGACATGCTTCTCAGTTTGTAAAACTAACTTTGCTAATCTTGTGCAGGTTGAAAAAAATCTTCACAAATCCTTATGTAAAGAAATCACAATGGCCCTTCATCCAAGACAGAGTAGGATCTCTATGGTTCTAGGAAGATGCCATTACATATTTCATCTCTTTATTTAACCTGGGGAATTCAGTGTAATCATGTTTATCACTTTCACGTAAAATTAGGATATTACAGCAACCAAAGATTTATGCCTTGTAATAAACTAGAGGCCAAGCTCTTAGTCATAAAATCGGGGGAGGGGGAAGATACACAGGAGACACACAGAGAAATATGGCCAAATTTAATGCTCTGTTAGTATTGAAATTGGTCATGTTATGGAGTCAAAAAGTTCACTGCTCTTCTTCCTGAGGCATCTTCTAAGAGTCTAGGTAAACAGATGCTATTTGAAAATTTCTTGGCATTTCTGGAGTGGTCTTCTCATTGTACTAGCCAGGACTCAGAATGTGTTGAGATGTTGAGAGATCAGTGATGAATGTCTTACTACATGGGCCACCTTTTTTTGGATTTAAAGTGTTTGCTAAAAAGGGTCACTCAACAACACTGTCCTGATTTCTGAGTGGAGAAAAGCATGGCACAAAGCAAACCCTGGCAGACGGAAAAGGATATGCCAAAAGAAATGACAAATCAACTCTGCTGTGTAAAAGCTGCATCTTCTGTTAGGGAGTGATTATGGCTTTCTGTCTTTGTTGGTTCTGGTTTAGAGGGGTCTGGTATTGGAGGCACTGAGAAGATGTGCCATGGTTTTCAAAGTACACCTGTATAAAGTAAAAGCTATTTTAATATCAAGTAAGAGTTCTTTTTTTGTGTGGCTTGGAGATTTGCTATATACACCCTTAAAGTAAACTGATTATTTTAATTTGGGAGTTGAAAATAGATTTTAACTAGGTGTAAGACCAAATGACGATGGTACTCAGTAAAAGCAAACATTGTCAGAAGTCATAAAAATGAGTTGTTTCCTTTGCTGGTGGGGACTGACAGGGAGAAGGGAGATGAAGAGGGGGAGGAAAAGCTTTTAATCAGATGGGTTTTACCTCTAACCAACATCCCCCAGTTTGAACAAGGTGATGGCTTCCTTCTGAGGGCCAACACTAAGGCCATCATTGGCTTCCTAGTCCAGGCCCTGAATGCTTAAAAAAAAAAAAAAACGCCTCACAGCATTGTTGCCTACTGCCCTTAATTACCAAGTGTTTATTTAAAAGACAATTATTAATTATACCTCTGGGAAGCCCCAAGAGTCAACCATGAATCAAAGCTGGCTTGATAAGAAGCATGAAAGTCTCCCATAATTAAGCAAGGGACTGGAGACCAATTGTTTATGGAATGGTTTTGCTGGGGCTAATTGACACTAATTGTTTAATCTGATTTCCTTCTTCCTTTACTCTTCTATAGATTTCAATGACTGTCACCAACCAAACAGAGAGGGTTGCAGGCACTAGCACTCTCCTAGTTCTGGATAGACTTCATCAAGATTTTCAGGAAGATGGCAGAGTGTGAGTGAAGGGCATGCTTAAGGTAAAAGCAGGAAAAGTTGTCGGGCACAAATTCCTCCTATGACACTTCATCAGTTGTATGGTCATAGGCAAATTACCTCATATCTCTACACCTCAGTTTACACAGCCATAAGATGGGGATAACCACTGAGTAGTTTACTTTACAGGGTTGTATAAGTAAGCTCAAGTAAGAACATGTGTGTAAAGTACTTGATAAACTTCAAAGTGCCATAAAATGTCAAGCACTTGCAGCCTTGGCTATCTGTCCATCTCTCCATGAATAGAGTCTACATATGGACAATGAGCTAGGTGGAGACGGAATCTTATTGGATTACCTGTAGGTTAAGTTCTTTGAATGACCTCAAGTTTCTCCCTCAAATAAAATTCCTTTCCCCACTTCTCCCTTTTTATTTTATTTAATCTTTCCCTTTTTATTATTGTTGTAATTAAGGCCGGCCAATGGGGTTCCCTCCTTAGATTACGTACAGTGTGTTTGTGTCTGACGCCATCCAATGGGGGAGAAGAGGGAACTTGATAAGTCTGCCTCTGGAAATACATGAAAATGAGTGATGGAATACCTTGAGTTCAATTCAGAGCATGTGCAAGTTGTTTGTTCAGTCATTTTTCAGTTGTGTGTGACTCGTCATGACCCTATTTGGGGTTTTCTTGACAAAGATACTGGAGTGGTTTGGCATTTCCTTCTTTGTGAAGAGGTATTCTGTGACTATTTCCTGTTCCCTGTGTTAAAGAACTGTCTTCAGAACCGGATGTGCAAAGGAGGAATAAGGAAACAGGCATTTAGTAAGGACCTTCTATGTGCCAGGCACTGAGCTAAGAGCTTAAAAATATCATCTGATTTGATTAGATGGCACAAATGCACCGAATGTCACTTTTGCCCCTAAAAGTGAACCAGGGAAAGAGAAGATGTAAGCCTCCAGAGAGGGAAAGAGGCCTTGGGCCCTACCCTCTCCACATGGGCTGAGAGAGAACATCTTCTTTGCTTCTGTGTTTGCTCATACTAGCTCTTAGGTGAATGAATATTGAGGCAGGCTACAGTCTAGTGAGCTTCAAAAAGTTTGGAAGAGTCCTCACCAAGTCCAGAGGCCAAGCATTTAATATTGTTGTTGTTCAGTCATTTCCAACTCTTTTTGACCCCATTTGTTTGTTTGTTTGTTTTGGCCAAGATACTGGAGTCATTTGTCATTTCCTTCTCCAGATCATTTTACAGATGAGGAAACTGAGGCAAATGGCATTAAGTGACTTGCCCAGGATTACTCAGCTAGTAAGTGTCTGAGGCCGGATTTGAACTCAGAAAGATGAGTCTTTCTGACTCCAGGCTCAGCAGTCTACCCAGAGTACATCCTAGCTACTCAAGCATTTATTAAGCATCTATTATGTTTCAGGCATTGTACTAGTTACTGAGAATACAAAGGCAAAAATAAAATAGCCCTTAACTTTAAGGAGTTTATAGTCTATTGATTCTGCTGGTATTATTTGACTGACAGTCGTGGAACACCACTGTTTCTGCACAGTTGAAATTGAGGCTTACTAGATGGGGCAATGGAGAGGAGCATGGTGGGTAGGAGCAGGCTACAACTTATCACATAAGAAGAATGGCACACGAGATGATGCCAGAAACAGTGTTGTCAAAGAACTCTATGATCTCAAAAGACTGATTGATCCCATAGTGGGAACGAGGGCTGACTGATGAACAGGATCCATTTGTTGCACGTCAAGAGAAGGCAAAGAAGACCTGCAAGTGAGACCAACTCCCAGCAGCCAATGTATGAGGCCACATGGAACAAGCCCATGGAATGGATCGGCAAACACAGACGGGGCACGATTTCCATTTTTTGCTGGGAGTAGCCACGGGGTGAGATTGCAGACGTGCTGGAGTATTACGATTCTCTGTGGAAACTGTTATCACTTCTTGCACCGTAAGAGGCTGATCTCCTTAAAAGTCACCTTCCATCACTTCCTAATTGGCCTCAGTGTGTTATATAAACAAACTGGGGAAAATGAACAGATGATCAAAGGTAAAAGGCATGTGAAAGTCAATATGAAAAAATATATGTAAATAGCATATGAATTATATTGAATCATTATCCTTAGGTTGGATTCTTATGGAAAACTCCACCATCTCTTCAAATGTGGCCCCACAGGATGCCCTATTTGTTTTAAATCATTGTGTAGTTATATTTTTCACTCAGTTTCATTTCAATTTCAGGGGAAAAAAAGATATTTTGCATTGGGTTCATGGCTTTCACTCTATTTTTGCTGCATGAGCTAAAGTATAGGATGTAGGGTAGCTGGGGGAAAACTGCCCACTATACAATGGTAGGGGTGTAGAGAGACATACTAGGATGGGTTCCCACGTGGTCATGAAAAGCAACAAAAACAATACAGAGGGTGTTGGTGGAGAGAGTGTTCTTACCATTAGGAAGATCTAGGTTCAGATCCCAACTATAACTTTCCCCCAGTTCTGAGTGATTGGAACAGAAGGAAGAGAGCAGACTGGGCTGGTTTGCCCTTTGGGAAATTGGGCAAGGCTTGTAATGACTCAGATCTTTTCTGTAAAACAAAGACCCGTCTTTTAACCTCAATTTTCTTCTGGTGATGCTATATAGTTTCAAGTGCTAAAATTCCATACTCTTGGATTTAAAGGTATGGTTATTCAGAGGACAGCCAACAGTCAGTTTATAGTGGGTGTGAGGACACTGGGATCCATTACCAATGGGGAAAATGAATTCAATTAATTCAACAAGCATTTATTGAGTGCCTACCATATGCCAGGGATTATGCACAATGCTGGAGATGAAACAACAACAAAAAAAAGTGGCCTTGTACTCCAACACCTTACCTTATACTGGGGGAAAGTAAAATGAGTATGCCAACAACTGTTACCACCAACACAATCACATTTCTTCACCCCAAATTCCCCCAAACTGTCTCTGAGTACTATTCCTTCACAATTCTCCAGGCACCAACATGGCAGTGTTATCTCCTTGAAACTGCATGTGTCAGAAACCCACAGGACCAGGCTCCCAACACTTCCTGGTGCCTACAAAGATCCTTCTCAAGACTTCTCCACAAAAAAGCCAGAAAACCAGGAAGATGGGAAATTAAGCTTCTGTCATATACACAGATTTTTAAAGTGTGTATTATATTTAACAAGATAGTAATGACACTTGCCTGGGTCAACTTCAGAATTTTCTTTTGGACTCTTCTGGATTTTTAAAAAAGTTTCATGGTACAGCTGGGTGGCACAGGTGCCTTTGAAAGCCTGAGTTCAAATCCATCTTCAGGCATCTACCTGCTCTGTGATCCTGGGCAAGTTACTTAATGTCTCACTCAGCCTCAGTTTCCCTCATTCTGCAGATACTGATAGCTCCTACCTCCAAGGGTTGTTAGGACATAAGTGTATGAGACAGATACATAAAGAATTTTGCAAACCTTCAAGTCCTATGTGAATACTTCTGTTGTTGTTTTGTTATTAACTTCTCCATCCTTTTTTCACACTGCTATCACTCCCCCACCCACTCCTCCCATACCCAAATAAAAGCTTCCCATTAAAAACAATAGTCCAACAAAACAAATTGACACATTGTTTGATAACTCAGGTGTCATTCTGCACCCTGAGTCTGTCCATCACCTCCTTGTCAAGAAGTGAGAAGCTGGGCTTCCGACTCAGCCTTCTGAGGCTCCAATTGGTCATTGTGTTGCTCCCAGTTCTTAAATCTTCCAAAGTTGTTTTCCTTTATGTTATTATAGTCATTGTCCTCCTTATTGTGATCACTCCACTCCAGTCCACTTCAGTTCACAGAAGTCTGCCCAGGTATTTTGATAGCAGCTCCATAGCTGGTGTGATGCATCACTCAAAGCCTGAGGGTTCAGATCAACAATACATTTCATTAAAAAAAAAAAAACACCTTAATGTAGCCTCAGGTAAAAGCAATTCTCAAGGATGTTAAAAGCAGTCCAGGAAAGTAAAAGCTAGTAAAAGCCCTTGGCAATGAAATTGAAAGCAGTGTGGAAGGAGGCTCCCTGGGGTCTGAGGACTGAAGTCCTAAAAATCCCCTTTATCTTGCTCAAAGGGCTCAGCTGGTCCCAGATCAATCTACCAGAGGCCAAGTTAACTCAAACAGTCTCAACAGTACAGGCTGGTGTTGTGGGGGTGTCCTGGCCTAACACCCACCTCTAAAATTTCACCAGCATTTCATCCCTTTTGTCCTTCCTTATGATATAATAATATTGCATGCCTATCCCCTAATTTGTTTAGCTACTTCCCATTTGAAGGGTACCCATTGTGTCTGCAATTTTTAATATAACAAAAAGTGTGGTTATAATTTTTTGTACCTATGAATTCTTTCTCTTACTTCTTTGGGAATAGTATTGTACTATTAATGCATATAGTATTGTACAGTATTGAACTGGTAATGGTATTGTAGGGTCAAAGGAATGTACAATCTAGTGACTTTTTAAGTTCTTATTATATTCCAGATATTGTGCTAAGCACTAGGTATAGGGAAGGTAGTGGCTACCTTTAAGAAGCTTCCAACTAACAAAGGAAGGAAACACAGAAAGGAGGGCTAAAATGAAGGGCTGGTGTTTCATGGCAGCAATAGTTTGGAAATTGCTAGGAGCTGATGTGGAGGCCTGTTTCCCGGCAAGGGAAGGTTCCTCTATAAGAGCCCTAGACTCCCCTGGAGAAGAATGAAGGATCTGATGGGAAGGGAATAAAGAGGATGAGGAGGGTGGCTGGAGTGCAGGGGGCATGGCTTGTCAGAGTCTAGGAAGGGTGATCACATTAAGTGCTGATTCATACAGAGCAAAGTCTCAAGTTCAGTGGTTTGGTGGAGACAAAGCGTCAATGCCACAGAGAATGTGGTGAAGAGCCTAAAATGCTCAGGCTTCAGATTTTCCCCAGGGCTCGATTTGGATTGTAAACCCAACACAAGCTTCCTTCCTGACTGCCCCTTTCTCGACAACGACAACGACGACAACGACAACAACAGCGTCTCTAATGTTTCTATTTCTTCTGCCACAACTGTTGCCCTCGTGACCAGGTTCAAGTCAGCTCTGAGCCTTTCCTGCTTCATTTGTAAAGTGATGACAATGTTACCTTTGGAAGCTGCTATCCCGGATTGTCATCAGGACCCAAGGAGTAGCGCATGGAAAGCGTTCTTGAAACCTTGATGCTCACTCCAGCCCTTACGTGCTTCACTAAGCAGCCTCTGTCTTTCTATGGTCACTCATTGGTGTGAGTTTGTCAGTCCGATTTATCATGAGTGGGAACTAAACTGTAACTAAACTCTCCAATTAAGCTTGTAAAACACATATTCTTGAGAGTAAATTGGAATTTTTTTTTTCAATACAAGGCAGCTGTATCCTTGTGGGAAATATAAGTATTGAAGATGGAAGCAGATTTGTTGCTCTGAATGATGATTTGAGAATGCAGAAGTAGAGCAAATGTATATTTTGGAGCAGCAGCATTTTCTGGATTTGGAGTCGATAGGATATGGGTTCAAATCCTCCCCAAACTCACCTGTGTTAACTTGAGCAAGTGGCTAACTACTACGGACTTTAGTTTCCTCATCCAAAAAGTAGGGTGGGGTGAGAGACTTGAGCTAGAAGAGGCAATCTGGTGCAATGGAAAGAGAGCTGGATCTGAAGTCAGAGGACCTGAGTTCAAATCCAGCTCTATTACTTAGTATCTCTCTGCCATTAGGCAGATGACTTCATTTCTCTGGGCTGTTTTCTTTTCCTGGAAGATAAAGGGTTAGATTAGATGACTTCTAAGATCCATTCTCAATCTAGAATCCTTGCTTATTGTACCCCACTTGTATGAGAAAAATAGTGAGAAAAGCACTCATCTGCTACTTAATACGAGATGACCTTCCCCACACCTAACTCTTCAGAGTGTGCTGAAGTCTTTTCTCTGACCATCTGCTTACCTCTGCAGGATGACGCACACAGTAAGAATGTGGATATTTGGAGGAGCCAGGATTTCCTAACCCTGAGGAGTTCTGGAATTGGAATGTTCTCTCCCTGACCCTGGATTGAATCCATGGATCAAATGATAAGTCCTCAGGGATTTTCTGAAGCTCAGAGCACTTAGCTGAGTTACTTAGGGTTACACAGCTAATGAGTATCAGGAGTGGGATTGATTTTGTGGAGACTCAATACTTTTATTTATTTGTTCATTTGGCATTTTAAGGTTTACATAGTCCCTTTACTACATCATCTCATTTGATGCCCATGATAACCTAATGGGTCCTGGTAGGCTCATTTTACAGAGGAGAAAATCGAGGTTCTGAGTGGTTAAGTTAATATTTATTTGGTTCTTTTGGCTCGGGGATCTGTAAGTCATCAGTGTGCCTTGCTCCCAGGTAAGGATACTCCCTCTGTCAATGCAAATGAGTGCCTGCTTTGCAATCTTAGGTCTTAGAGAGTTGTTTGGGTGCTGAGAAGTTAAGTGACTTGCCCAGGGTCACATAGCCAGCATGTATGACCTCTGTTTGCTCATTTGTAAAATGGGGATAATAATAGCACCTCCCACCCAGGGTTGTTATGAGGGTCCAACGTGATAATAATAAAAATCACTTAGCATGCTGTCTGGCACATAGTAAACATTATATAAATGTTAGTTATTAATATTATGTGTCAGAGTAAAGCCTGAACCCAGGACTTCCTTAATTCAAAGTCCATTCTCCATCTACTATGACACACTGCCTTATTAAATGTATTGTTGGGGTCCACATATCTAGTAAGGGGCTAAGGCAGGATTTAAACAAAGGTCTTTCTTGAACTTAGCAAACCTCATTGTTTGATCAGTTTGTAGGATGAATAAATAAATATTGAAAGAGTTGTATGAAGCATCATAGAATAATCTGGCATCCTTGGGAATTACCTGCCTTTCCCTACATTGTTATAAACATGATGCTCTCTTGACAAACTTTATACAAATACCAACTATTAAAAAAAAAAAAGACTGTTACATCACCGTACCTATGAAGGTGCTGGCATTAGTGGGGATTTCTTTTTTTTTTTTTTATCAAAGCTTTCACCAGACAATCAATGGGAAAAAAACCAGGAACTATATTCTCAGTGATTGGAACAGCTTTCTTCGGAATGCCTGGTCACATATGGGTACTGTTTTCCTACATTTGTTATCACTGTACATAGGAGTATTGGCCTTACAGAGCTCTCTGTGTGTTTTTAGGCACCAGGGAAAGACAAATGGAAAGGGTTAAAGGGGCCTGGCTTTATCTGTAGAATAATACTTGGCACTTCTGAAATACTTTTTGTTTTACATTTGATTTTTATTTTATTTTTTCTCAATTACATGTAAACAAAAATTTTTAATATTTCTTTTAAAAACATTGAATTCCAAAGCCTCTCCCTCCTTTGTTTCTTCCTCCCTCCTTGAGAAGGCAAGAAATTTGATCTAAATTATACCCTCAAAGGCTTTATGATTTTCAAATTGCTTTATCTATGTGATGGGGTAGAGTGGGCAATGAGGTCCTGTCTTTGCAATGCTCATAGATATCACCTGCTTGATTTTGGTCCACTATATGTAATTTGGGGCACCCTGTTTTTAGCCACGTGTAACTGAGGGCTTGTACTTTTTGTTGGCTGCAGAGATAGAACTAATGACTTAGGAGCTGCTGAGCCAGAACTGAGGGATATAAAAGGAGAGACCTGATAATGAATCATGTTTTTTCTTACTGTCATTGACATTTCTTGGAACCATGGTTGTGTCTAGGACTTTGTACCTCAAAGACAAATTCTTTCCCTCTGTTATATTCTAATGGCAAAATAATCCAATTAGCCAGACCCATAACTAACAAATCTGAAGGAAAGAAGACATAGAATATCATCTCATGTGGGAGTTAAAAGAGGCAGGTGGTCATATTGGCCTTCATGGGAGAATTCCCTGGGAGACAACCAGCTACGATTGGGGTTGGAGTAGGGTGGGGTAGGGGTAGATCGTGGAAAAGCTCTCTTGGGCAATGGTCAATCTTGAGAGAGATCATGACATCCGATTTCTTCCTATTTTCACTAATTATTCTTGGTAACAAGATGATGAGCTCATTATGTTGCAAGCTGTAGAAGATGTTCAAGTGCTTTTAGTGCACCTAGGGACAAAACCTCAGTTACCTTACCCTAGTTCTAACTCTTACATCCAATTTATATAATTTTCTTAAATTAAATTTTGCTCTTTATTTTGAACTTAACCACCATCAACAAACATTTCAATTTACAAAGAACAAGAAAAAGGCTTATCTAGGAAATGTTAAACTAGTTAAGTACATATTTGTTTTTTCCCTGTATAACTTGCCACCTCTGTATCTTTTTTTAACATATTACTCACTCTCTATGAACTCTACAATCCAACCATACTTACTGTTTCTCAATCATAATGTTCTTTTTTCCCATCTCTGCATTTTTGCAGTTGCTGCTCCCCATTATCTGAATGTTCTTCTTCCTCCCTGCCCCTACCTCTCAGACCCTTAAATCTGTCTTTCTTCAGGATGCAGCTAAAGCACTAGCTTTTGTAGGAAGCTTTCTCTACCATCCCTCCCAAAGCTATCTTGGATATATTCTCTATGCATTTCGTAAATATCTACGTAGGTATAGGGCATCTCCCCCACTAGCATGGAAAACACATGTTCCTTGAGGTCAGGAACTGTTCTCACTATTTCTTTGTATCCCAATACTCAGCCTAGTACCTAGTGCATAGTTCTTAATAAATGCTTGTGGATTTTTTTTGATTCGAACACGTAAATACTAAATTAAACAAAGGAATAACAAAGCTGCTTGGCTTGTTTGTATTCCCCTTCTGAACTTTCCCAACATCAATCTGACAGACAGTGTGTGGACACCACCCAGATCTTCATCAGCCTCTAACCTTCAGCTGCCCTTCCATGTGTAGGGGCTTTGTTTCAAGTTTGGAATTGTTCACGATGTGCTATAATGAACCACTCCAATGGCCTTCCAATAAACTCCACTTTAGACTGGACTGTCTACGCTAAGCAAACAACTGAGATAATTGCTAGTACTCCCCTTTGTCTGGTGCTTCAGTTGGGCACTCGTGCTATTGACCTGAGTTAGTTCACTCAACTCCCCAAAACATTCCATTTATTCTAAGGAATAGCTTAGGTCCAAGTGACATTTCATTCAGGATTTTAAAACTCCTTTGAACTCCACCTGGGAGGGAGAAAAAACCCATTAATGACAATTTTTGGGGAAGAGTGCTAGGTTTGGAGTCACAGCATTGATGTTCAATCCCTCTCATCCACTTAACAAACTGTGTAACCTTGAACAAGTCACCGAACGAGGATCTCTTATCCTCAGCTTCCTCTGTTGTGAAATAGAGCAGGGCTAGATGACCCTGAAGGCCCCTTCAAACTTGGAATCTGATCCTATGAATTTTTCCTCTTAGCCTAACTACCACCAGTACCTGCTTTGCTCAGTGAAAATTCTTTGGGGAAGAAAAAGAATCAGAATTTAGAACTGTATTTTATTTATAGTGTTTATAGTATTTATCTGGCATTATGCTACTTTGCAATGTATCGAATACCAAAAGTTAAAGGCGATGAACACATTTTGTAAATGATCCAAGGAGCTGGAAAAAATATTACTCTATTAACTTTCTGAATAATAGAGTGCCCAAATTTATATTGTTTTGCCCTTACTGTACATGCCAGTTTTTTACTGTGTAAATATGACAGAGGTCTATCGATCTTTCCCCTTAAGTGCTTAATCAAACTCTATTAATACAGCTAACCATAAACTAGCTAAATGAAAGTCTCGACTTGGAAATGTTTGCATCTATGGATCCATCTTAAATGAAATATTCATCATGAGACCATTTTTTTTCTGGGCCCATCAGGAGCTCATCCTAGATAGTGTGTGTGTGTGTGTGTGTGTGTGTGTGTGTGTGTCTGTGTTTGATTATTAACTCACATGTTGGTTATGTCTAAGGCTGTGTAATGTCTGCTGATTTATTAGGAGGCACATTCCACAGTAAACTGATAATTGGATGCTGTTGAAAGAATGAGTTTCATTGATCTACTCAATGACCACAGATATTACTGGAGTAAACTTCTTAACAGTGCTGGGGCGGATTTGGGCCATGATCAATGTTCAGGCTTCTTCCCTTGTAGTTTTTTGTTTTATTTAGCACTCTCTGTATTGATTTAAACCTGCAGAAAATTTAATATGCTTAATTTATCTTGACCAAGTTTCATTACTTTTCAGGAGATGCAAACTTTTATTTGTTTATTATAGATTAAAAATCTTCACTGACAGTATTTAAAAATAATCTATTTCGACTTTCAATATCCATGTGCACTGGTGCTGCTGGCATTGGAAAATAAGTAGAATGAAAAATGAAAGTAGTGTCCTGGAAGTATTCACTCAAGCTTATTTTCACTCACTGTCAGGTGTACCTCAGGGTATCACTTCATAAAGGACTTGGGGATTTTCAGAGAACAAAGGGGAAGGGATAAAATAAAGCCTGAAACTTGAGGGTTTGAATGTTTGTGAGCTAGAAGAATGTGGCAAGTGATGTATGAAGCGATTCATTGGGAGCTGGTTTTAATCTCAGCCTGTGCCCCTCCCCTCAACAAAATATGGTTTTGTCACTGAGTTTTCACTTTCTTAGTTACATCATAGCCCCTCTGATATATTCTCTCCTCAGCTACACACAGGTTCTTGGTATCATTGGTGTAAACATATATTCAAATACATAGCTCTGAGTCCCCATTGATATATCTACTTTTTTTAAACCAAACTCAGGCAAATAACACAAATACGCAAAGTAAAAGATATTCGATGGAACAAAATAGCAAGTGACAACAAACAATTGAATCAGGTGTTAGGTGCTCATAGCACCCATTTCTAATGCTGTGCCTCTCTTCACACTTCTCCCAAGACCACCTGTCTCAGCTTCCATGTGACTCTTTGGGTTCAGTGTAGATGACAACTCACCCGTGCCTGATGATTAATCCTCTTCTGTTTACCCTGTCCCACTCAAAATAGAAAGTGGGAGGGGGAACTGATGGAGCTTTTACTCAACGATCTCTGTCTCTGAATGTAGAGCCCACCTTCCAGAAGTACCATCTGCAACCATGAGGTGATTTGGGGAGCACTAGACATTTTGTATGCTTGGTATTTTGCCGATTTTATTCCCAGATGTTGATGTGGATATTCTGGTCACATGGGCCTTAGCTTAAAAAGGCCAAGGTCACCAACTGCATCTGGGATCATCTCCAGTCATTCTGATCTATATCTTGCCACTGGATGCAGATGGTTCTGGAGGAGAAAGTGAGGCTGGTGACTTTGCACAGCCCTCCTTCACTTAAATCCAATTCATTTACAAGTCTTGGCATCACCTTCCTCATGCTAAGGTCCTCTTTGAGACTGAAGAACAAACAATAGCAACCTGTGAGTAGTATGAGCTGTCCTACTGGGAAACCAACTGGTCAGTTCCAGCTGGGCATAACAGCTCCTTCCTTTCTTCCTTCTTTTTTCCCTCTCCTTTCCTCTCCTCTCCTCTGCTTTCCTTTCCTCCTTCCTCTCCCTCTGTCCACATAGAGTATCCTATTTTTACCTGTGGGTGTTCTGCACAAAGTAATATAAATTTTGATCACTGAAACCTCACAAGATATCTTGGAGTTTACCAGCTAGATTTCTTTCTTAAGTACCATGCCTTAAACCCAAATCACTGGCCAACAATGCTTGACATTAACAGTAGTAATTGTTAATTACCATATAATTGTTAAATGCTTAGCAATGATTGGCCAACAACAGGTCCCAGCCCAAGAGGCATGTGGTTATTGTTTGGTCCCCATAGCTAAGAGTGATTGTAAATAGCAATTGTTTCTGTTTTGTCCAGAAACCCTGAGGGTCTTTCCCCTCCCAGATTGATTTTTTTTTTGACAAGGTAAAAGAGACCATTCTTTGCCTCATTTCTTACCTAGCCTTAATCACTGAATGGGTGTTGCCTAGTCAAACTGGAATCTGGAAAAGACCTTATCAAGGTCTTCCACTGCTTCTGGAGACATCTCCAGTCATGCTGATATGTATCTTGCCATTGGATTCAGTTGGCTTTCACAGGAGAAAGGGAGGCTAGTGACTTTGCACAGCCTTCCCTCACTTAAATACAATTCACTTGCAAATCATGGCATCCATCACCTTCCTGTTGTCAAGGCCCTCTTTGAGAATGAAGGACAACAACAACAGATTTTTAACTGCCTCATCGAGTCTGTGTTGCACGAAGAAGTAGGTAAGGCTGGAAACTTATACAGCAGAAAGAGGGGGTAAGGTGGTAGAATTTGGAGTGTTAATGGATAACAGATAAATGTGATTGTGTTGGATAAAAGCTCCATTATTCGCTATTGAAGAGAGGTTGGCACAAGGTTATATTTCCACCACTTGTTTGGTCAATCACATAGCTTACTTGGTGACCACTAGTCTAGACAATAGGAATTTTTCATCCTAGTAGCTTTTCCTACATAGATCACTAGGTTTATCTTTTCTGAACAATCATGTATCTTATTGAGAAGGCCATGCAATTTTCTGGGGCTGTAGGCATCAACATAGTACCATTCACGTACAGGAATATATGTATGGTGTGGGATAAGGTAATGGCCTTGGACTGACAATCTGGGTTTAAGCCATATTTCAGACACTTATTAGTTCCGACCTTAGGCAAATCATTTAAACTTTCTGAGACTCAACTTCTCCTTCTTGAAATGATGCAGTGCTATCAGCTGGCCTGTAAGCTTCCTTTGTGTTTTAAATCTATAAGAAGCACCTCTTCAGTCATCCAGTTTGGACTGACACAGAGCAAGAAATCTGTCATGATTGGAGTAGATAGTGTTGGTAAGCATATACCAAGATACACACTGAATCCAAGTTTATAGTTCAGCAGGAGGTCATTCAGCTCAGTTCCTCGGGCTCATGGGAGTCTGTGCATATTCCAAACTGCTCAGACCTTGATTATTGCTAACTTTCACAAATTTGATAGCATGGTAATTGTATTTAGCTAAATGATGTCTTTTGTTCTGGTGAGTTGGGATGTAGATAGTGGTGTGTGTTGAGATTAACACCTAAATGAATAATTATATGGGCTTTAAATTACAGGGTAGGAATTGGAGTGAAAAGGCGAATAATATAAAATGATATGCAATATGTGAATTTGTTTGTAGGGAACCCTAGGAGCATGTACGAGGAGAGGCTTGTGATGCTTTAAAATTCTACCACTGATATTCGCCATTCCTTTTGCCTGTCCAGGCTTTGTGCACCTCACTCTCTAATAATCTTTGATCGAGGAACACTGGCCTCCTTTTGTGTTCTTGAACGAGACACCATCGCCCTACTCTCACTGGCTGTCCTCTATACCTGGATTTTTTTCCCCACTCATCTCTGCCTCCTGGCCTTCCTGGCTTCCTTCAAGTCTCAGCCAGATCATTTTCCAGAGGAAGCCTTTTCTGACCCTTCTTAATGTTAGAGACTTCCTTCTATTGGCCATCTCTAGCTTATCCTCTATTTTCTTGTTTGTCGTAGTTGTTTACATATTGTCTCCCTGATTGGAGTGTGAGCTCCTAAAGAACAGGGACTTTCTTCTTCCTTTCTTTGTTTCCCCAAAAGGTAGCACAGTGCCTGGCACATAGTGTATCTTTAACAAATATTTACTGACTGACTTTGAGCGTTCACTTTATAGCAGATTTAGAGCTAAAAGAAAATGTCAAGGGCAATAGAGTACCTCCTCATTTTATTTACTTTTGCCTATATTCATTTTTGTTTTGTTTTTTGTTTCTTTTTTTTTTAAGGCAATTGGGGTTATGTGACTTGCCCAGGCTCACACAGCTAGTAAGTGTCAGGTGTTTGGTCTGAGGTCGGATTTGAACTCAGGTCCTCCTGACTTCAGGGCTGATGCTCTACCCACTGTGCCACCTAGCTGCCCCTGTTTTTTATTTCTTACTCCATTCTTTACTAAGTAATGTGGGCAGTAGATAGAGCACCAGGCCTGAAGTCAGGAAGGCTCATCTTCCTGAGTTCAAATCAAGCCTCAGTCACTTACTGTGTGACCCTAGGCAAGTCCCTTAACCCTGTTTGCCTCAGTTTCCTCCTCTGTAAAGTGAGCTGGAGAAGGAAATGGCAAACCATTCCAGTATCTCTGCTAAGAAAACCCCCAATGGGATCACAAAGATTCAGACATGACTGAAACTACTGAACAACAAGAATGCTTTACTAACTTCATCAAAAATGAGGATTGCCATATACAGACAACAGAAAATGAGGATTAGAGATGCAGCAATGGCTCTCTATTTTCCACACTATGCAGCTGGAAAAAGAATGTCATAAATTCAACATATTTGCATCAAAGATGTCCTAATTTTTTGTATATCATTCCCTTTTCTTCTGTGCCTTTAAAAATATCACAACGACCTTTCTCTTTTTTCCCATCCTTTCCATCCTAGTTCCTCTCTCCTTCCCAAATACCCAACTCCTAATTAAAAAAAAGACAATCCCCTTTTTCATGACAAGTATAATGCAGCTCATCAAGGCCACCATTGGCCAAGTCCAAATATACATATTTCAGCCTGCCACCAAAATCTCCCACTTCTGTGCCCGGTAATGGGTAACATACTTATAATTGTCCTCTGAAATCTGAAATGCCTATGATTGGACATTACTTTGCTCAGAGTTTTTAAGTCTTTCAAAATTCTTTTTCTTGACAATGTTATAGTTACTGCATAAATTCTCCTGTATCTTCGCTCTATATTGATTCATACAAGCCTTCCAAGATTTCTCTGAATCCATTTCTTTTATCATTCCATTAAATTCCTCAAAACCTCCTTAGTTTCCAGTTCTTTCCTATGACAAAAAAGGGCTGTTACAAATATTTTGTTACATATGTATGCTTTTCCTCTTTCTTTGATCTCTCCAAGGTGTAGGCCTATTCGTGGTAACACCAGGTTATAGGGCATGCACAGGTTAGGATTTTTTTTTTTTGTAAAATAGAGATAATAACAGCATTTACCTCACAGGGTTGTTGTGAGAACAGAATTGGATAGTATTTATAAAGCACTTTGCAGACTTTGCTGTATGAATGTTATTTTTTTTTGGACCCAGACACAAATTGTTTTCCAGAATGTCTGTACTAATTCACAGCTCTCCCAATACTGCATGAGTGTGCTTATCCTTCTATATCCCCCCCAGCAATTGTTATTTTCCTTTTTTTCTTTTCATCTTTGCCAATTTGATGTAATACCCTTATTTCATAGAGTAGAAAACTGAATTCCAGAAAAGTTAAGTAAAATTTTAATGTCACATAGTTGCTAAGGGACAGAGGAGGATTGCACCTAAGGTCCTGGAGCCTGGAGTCAGGAATACCTGAGTTCAATTCCAGACTTAGACAGTTACTAACTGTATGATCCTGAAAGAGTCATTTAACTTCTGTCTGCCTCAGTTTCATCAGCTGTGAAATAGGAATCATAATAGCACTTAACTCAAAGGATTGTTGTGAGGATCAAATGAGATAATATCTAAGCACTTGGCACAGTGTAGCACATGGTAGGTGCTTAATAAATGCTTGTTTTATGCCCTGTCTCCATCCTATGCTGTCTGGCACTTCATGTTTTCCCTCCTTCCTTCTACACCCTTTCCTATACCCACAACCATTAATGAGAAATTGTGTGACAAAGTAAAATAAAACTAATTGGTGGGTGTAAAGATATAGACCCATTGAATATTATTCTCTTCTCTCAACTCCCCCTACCCCCAGAATCCATCTAAGGAATACAGATTGGTTGAGATACGCACAATGCAGGTATGGCTGGTTTCTCTTCAACTTTTGTCCAGTGATAGTCATGTATGGAGATGACACATGATGTAGTGGAAATGAGCATAGGGTTAAAATTCAAATGGGGGCCAATTTCTGCTCCAATGCTTACTAACTGTGTGATCATAGGCTTTTCCACTCATCCTTAGTTTCATTTTTTATAAAATGAGAAAATAAATCTTCCACTACTTGCTTCACAAGGTCTACTGTGAGGAAAGAACTTCATGGACCTTGAAGCACTTTAGGAATGTAAGACCATGACTGGAGGCCTCTCCCAGGGGAACTGGGGTGATCCAGCAAGGTGGTTCTTATGAAGTAGTGATTCACATGAGAGAAACCCAGACAAGTGTGACTATCTGGAAAATCCCTGGGAAAAAGCAACATGAGGGCAAAGAGAATGACCGTAATAACCTTAAGTAAAACATCACTGAACTAGATCAGAATTCAGATTCATGCAATGGCCAATGAGGATTCTAGAAGACAGACGGTAAAACATTCTTCTTCTCCACAGAGTTGGTGGATTATGGATGTTGGATGGTGCATGTGCTGTCAGATATGCATGGTGTGTCTGTTTTGTTTGCCTGTTTCTCTTTGTTACAAGGGGAGAAAAATGATTGAGAAATGAAAATATGTAAAAAAAAAACCATTGAGAAAGTATTGAAAAATAAAAGGGGCAAAATGAGCATAAAGAAAATGTTCTTCTCTGTAAAGAACGTAGAAAGGGGCAGAAGGGGGGAGAATGCGGTCTTGCTCATGAGTCAGGGAGACAGTCCAACCTAAGCCACAAATGTTCAGGTTGTCCTGGAGGCCCGGACCACTCCTTCCCTCCACTTCTGGCCCCTAGAATACTAAGACTCCTTCACAATTCAGCACAGCCTTTCCTGATGCCTCTAAATTCTAGTGACTTCCCTCTATTGATTTTCTCCAGTTTATGAAGTCAATCCTGTGTGTATCTTGTTTGCACACAGCTGTTTTCTTGTTGGCTTCCCCATTAAACTGTGAGCTCCTTGAGGGAAGGAACCATTTCTCTCTCTTCACACGCATCCCCATTGCTTAGCACAGTGCCTGCCACATAGTAAGTGCTCAATAAAAGTTTGTTGACTTGACCCATGCAGGCTCCTGGAGCAGCCTTTCCTGGTAATTCAATTCTTGTCAGCTGCTCTCTCTTTCTCCCCCTTAAATCATTATTCATTCACTAATTTATTTCCATATTGTATGGTCCAGTAGAGTGTAAACTCCTGAAGGAAAAGTCTATTGAGGGGGAAGAGGTTATCTTTGTATTCTCAGCACCTATCATAAGGTCTTGAACACAGTTGGTACTTAATAACCACTTGTTGGCTTAAATGGGAGGTTACAAGGATATGCTGCTGTTTTGGGTCCCTGGGGAGTTCCCAGATTGACCTGGTCCTAGTGTTTATTACCTGATTCCTGAAGTTGTCTAGTGCCCAGCCTCGATTCCATTAGCTGCCAGGCTGAGGGGTGATCAGTTAATTTCATAGCTGTTCTAAATAGTCATATCACATATCAGTCAAGGTGATGTCCGCCTCCAAGTCCTTTGGAAAGCACCCAAGGACAGAGGCCAGAAAATATCGTCAAGCCCGACTTGGAAAACTACTAATGAAGTAGGTCAGGGAACTTTCCTTTGAAAAGGCCGAGAAAATAAGGAAATAATGGGGTCGGGTCTCTCCTTTTTCCTTTTCAGAATGCTTTTAGTATCAGGATCTATTCAACCAAGGGGATTTAGGAATACGGTAACAATGAGCGCTTCTGTGTTTTACATTCAGCACTTATTAAAGTGGGTACCTACTGAGCTTTTTTATGAGATTAGAATCACTAGGAATCAGAGGGGAGATTGAGAGGAGGTTATTGAGTTTGTAAAGATATTTCTATTCACAAAACTGACAATTATCGAAGTTGCACTGGGAGGTAGTAAATGGCCAGAATTTTTGCTTAAGAAATTGAATGGAAATAAGAAATAGTGGAGAAATATTTATCGGATGGGACTAGGAATTCTGCAAAGAGCTTTCAAAGAGAATACACAAAGAGGAATATTAAGAAACAATGAGAGCCCAAGGCATTGCTAAAGTGATGAGACTTGGAAATGATATTAAATACTAAGGTCAGGCTAATTTGTCTTTTGATGAATAGAGGCTTAGCTGCTCGAGGTGGTACATTTGTTTGTTTGTTTATTTGTTTGTTTTTAAATGTTGGTCCAGGGATTCTTGTTTGTGATTGACATTGTACTCACTGCATCAAGCCTTGTAACACTCCAGCCAATCCTCAATAAGACATCCACCTAGCTGACCACATGAAAAAAAGTGCACAGAGAATGTACTTTGCCTGGATTCTGACGTGTAGATGGATGGGTGGACAAGTATACGGAATGCCATTAAAGATGGAAAATGAGGCAGGCTCTGAACTAAATGGGAAGACTAGGATGACCTTTAGGAAGCTGCCCAGCACTTTGAGTGAATGATCCCAGGCTGCTCACTAATTTAAAGGCTGTTTTCTTGGACACTAAATTTCTTTCAGTGATGCCATGTGTCTGTGACTCATGGAACACTGTGATCTAAAGAAATTGCAACTGTCCTCTCAAAGAGTGCTGGGGAAGTGTGTAGAGAAGATAGGTAAGCTACAGAGCACCGGGAAGTCTGGCTAGAGAGTTAGAAATTGCATGGAAGAAAACATCTAGATCAAGCCTGTCTACAAGACAAGCTGGTAGTCATGTCATAAGAATGATGGATGCCAGATGGGCAGCCCACACACTGTGCTAACAGCCACAATACAGATACAATATACAATATACAATAGAGGCAGGGTTTCATGATGGAAGAGAGTCAAGTTCAGTCTAGATGATCTAGGTCCATGGGCTGCCTCTTCCATGTACTGGCTACATGAGTCTGTTTACTTAACTCTCAGTGTCCCAAGCAACTCTCTAAGATGACCTAAGTTGTAGAGAAGTTGATGATCTGCCCTGGGAAAGTTAGTCTCCCAAAGAGAAGTTCTCCACATTTAGGCAATCACAGGAAAGCACCTTACAAAGGCTCTTGGGTTATCCTGATGAAAAAGTTTAGGCTAGATACTAGTACAGTTCAGTGGATGACAAACTGGGTTGTTGAAGGGCTAGATGTACAAAAAAATGGTCATAGGTAGCTTGATGTTCATGTGGAGAGAGGACTCCAGTGGAATTTCCAGGAATCTGTCCTGGAGCCAATGCTATTAAGCATTTTTTGCCATGATTTAGGTAAAGGGAATCCTATGTGCAGATGATACAAGGCTGGGAGAGGGGCAGATAAGCAATTGGCTATTGAACTTACCAGTGAGCTAGAACATTAGGCCAAATCCAAAGACATGAAATTCAATAAACAGAAATTCAACATCTTACACATCAGTTAGAAGAAGCAGTTACCCAAGTAAGAAGGGGAGGTGTCGTGCCTAGAGAAAGATATGGAGCTTCTAGAGAACTATGAGTTCAATAAGAATCAACCATAATATGACAACCAAAAAGATATGAGGTTGCAATAAGGTGCATAAAGTCTAGAACAAGGGGCAAAGGATCATAGAGCAAGCTAAAATTGGGAGTCCCAGAAAACAAAAGACACAGCAGAGCCAATGTGTGCCAGGTCACAGGAATGTGAATTCTGAGCTGCAAGGGAGCAGCCTTATCCAATTCCTTCATTTTACAGATGAAGAAATGGAGGCCTGGGGAAGTTAAGTAACTTGCTCAAGGTCACACAAGTAGTAAGTTGCAAAATAGATCTTCTGACTTAAAATATAACACTCTTTCCACTGCCTCACAAAATAGAATGATAGGAACAAGGTAGGTGGGTGCCAGTTATAACCTGGGTATTTGATAAATGATAGTTGAATTGAATTGAGTTGAATTGTCCTTTAGCTCTCCTCCATTTCTCAGACAAACTCTTTGAAAAAAACTGTCTATAATCATTGACTCCATTTCCTTTACACTCCTTTACTCCTCAGTTCTTTGCAGCTGACTGTGGACTTCATCACTCAACTGAATATGTTCTATCTAAAGTTACAAGTGATCTCTTAAAAAATTGCCTAATCTGATGGCCTTTTTTTTGCTGTTTCAATATAAATTTATTTATTTTTAGTTTTCAACATTAACTTCCACAAGTTTTTGAGTTCCAAATTTTCACCCCATCTCACCCCTCCCCCCACCCCAAGATGGCATGCATTCTGAATATCCCTTCCCCTAGTCTGTCCTCTCTTCTATCTCTCCCCCCTTCTCTAATCCCCTTCCCCTTCTATTTTCCTGTAGGGCAGGATAGACTTCTGTACCCCATTTCCTGTATTTATTATTTCCTAGCAGCGTGTGAAAACATTTTTTTTAAATATATGTTTTTAAAACTTTAGGTTTCAAATTTTCTCTCTTCCTCCCTCCCCACCCACTCTCATTGAAAAGCCAAGCAACTCAATATAGGTTGTACATGTGCAGTTATGCAAAACACTTCCATAGTAGACAAGTTGTGAAAAACTAACTCTATTTGCCTTAATCCTATCCTGCCCTCCCATTTATTCTATTCTTTCTTTTGACCCTGTCCCTCCTCAGAAGTATTTACTTCTGATTACCCCTTTCCCAATCTGCCCTCCTCTCTATCATCCCCCTGCTCTCTTGTCCCCTTCTCCCCCTATTTTCCTGTAGGGTAAGACAGATTTCCATACCCAATTGAATGTGTATGTTATTCCCTCCTTAAGCCAAATCCTATGAGAATAAGATTCATCATTCCCTTCACCTTCCCCTTGTTTCCCCTCCACTGTAAGAGACTTTTCTGGTTTTTTTTTTGTGAGATAATTTACCCCATTCTACCTCTCCCTTTCTTCTTCTCTGAGTATAATCCTCCTCATCCCTTAATTTTATTCTCCAGATATGACCCCTTAATCTTCAACTCACCCTGTGCCCTCTATCTATCATCTATCTATATACATACATATAATTTTTTTCCTCCAACTACCCTAATACTGACAAAGGTCTCATGAGTTATAAATATCATCTTTCCATGCAGGAATGTAAACAGTTCAATCTTAATAAGTCTCTTATGATTTCTCTTTCCTGTTTACCTCTTCATGTTCCACTTGAGTCCTGTATTTGAAAGTCAAATTTTCTATTCAGCTCTGGTCTTTTCATCAGGAATGCTTGAAAGTCCTCTATTTCACTGAATGACCATTTTTTCCCCTGAAGGATTATACTCAGTTTTGCTGGGTAGGTGATTCTTGGTTGTAATCCTATCTCCTTTGCCCTCTGAATATTATATTCCATGCCCTGTGGTCCTTTAATGTAGAAGCTGCTAAATCTTGTGTTATCCTGATTGTGTTTCCACAGTACTTGAATTGTTTCCTTCTGGCAGCTTGTAATATTTTCTCCTTGACCTGGGAACTCTGGAATTTGGCATAATATTCCTAGGAGTTTTCCTTTGGGGATCTCTTTCAGGAGGAGATCTGTGGATTCTTTCAATTTCTATTTTGCCCTCTGGTTGTAATATATCAGGCCAGTTTTCCTTGATAATTTCTTGAAAGATGATGTCTAGGCTCTTTTTTTGATCATGGCTTTCAGATAGTCCAATAATTTTTAAATTCTCTCTCCTGGATCTATTTTCCAGGTCAGTTGTTTTTCCAATGAGATATTTGACATTGTTTTCTAATTTTCATTCTTTTGGATTTGTTTTACAGTGTCTTGATTTCTCATAAAGTCACTAGCTTCCAATTGCTCTATCCTAATTTTTAAAGAAGTATTTTCTTCAGTAATCTTTTGGACTTCCTTTTCCATTTGGCCAATTTTTCTTTTTAGGGCATTTTTCTCCTCATTGGCTTTTTGGACCTCTTTTGCCATTTGGGTTAGGCTATTTTTTAAGGTGTTATTTTCTTCAGTATTTTTTGGGGTCTCCTTTAGCAAGCTGTTGACTTGTTTTTCATGATTTTCTTGCATCACTATTTCTCTTCCAGTTTTTCCTCTACTTCCTTACTTGCTTCTCAAAATCCCTTTTGAGCTCTTCCAAGGCCTGGGACTGATTCATATTTTTCTTGGAGGCTTTGGATGTAGGAGCTTTGACTTTGTTGTCTTCTTCTGGTTATATTTTGATCTTCTTTTCACCAAAGTAAGATAATATAGTCTGACTCTTTTTGGCTGCTTATGATCCTGGCCAATTATTTGAGTTTTAAACTCTTTGTTAAGGTAAGAGTCTGCTTCCAATGTGGAGAGTGTACTGCCCCAAGCTTCAGGGGTTTGTACAGCTGTTTTCAGAGATACTTGTAGGGACCTGTAAATTTTCAGTTCTTCCAAGGTGGTATGATAAGGGGCGAGGTGTTTACTCCTTTCCTGGCCTGTGACCACAAGTACTCCTTTCTGTCCTGTAACTGTGAGGAGGGGTTTCTCTCCACAGCCACTACAAGCCCTACCATGCCAGTGCTCCTCCTCACCCCAGCACTGTCACCCAGAACTGTGACCCAGATCCAAACACAGGCAAAGCAAGAGATTCCTGCCTCAGCACTGGCAAAGAGATCCCTGCAGTCCCTCTCTGATCAGCCACTGGATTCCCCCTCAGTCTGTGGGCTGGAAGCTTGGGAAGCAACTGCTCCCCCCGGGGCCATGCTCTTGGGGAATGGAGCTGAACCCTTCTCCTCTCAGCACCGCAGAAACAGATTTTTTCCCCCTGACCTTCCAAGTTGTCTTAGGCATTCGTGAACTGAGGAGTCTGGAAACCTCCACAGCTGTCTGAGATTCAGTCCTCTGAGGCCTTCTCTACTTTTGCTGTGGCCTGCACGCCCACACTGCGCTCCCAGCCCGGTGTGATACACCTTTCTGATCGATCATCAAGGTTGTCTTGGGCTGGAAATTTGTTTCACTCTGTCTTTTTGTGGGTTCTGCTGCTTCAGAATTTGTTTAGAGCCATTTTTTACGAGTATTTGGAGGGGTTTGTGGGAGAGCTCATGCAAGTCACTGCTTTCACTCCACCATCTTGGCTCTGCCTCCGATGGCCTTTTCTTAGTCCTACTTCTCAACCTATCTGCTAAATTTGACAGTTAATCATCTTTTCTTCCTGCATATTTTTTCTGTTTTCAAGGTACTACTTTCTTCTGGTTCTCCTCCTATCTATCTGATCACTCCAAAGCCTTCTCTGCTGATTTATCATCCATTCCATATGCACTAACTAAGGACATCCCCCAATGTTCTGTCCTACATCTTTTCTTTTCTCTCCTCATTCTCTCTTGTTGACCTTATCAACTCTCATGAGTTTGACTAACTCCATCCTGAAGACTCTCAGATCTATTTATCCTGTCCTAGTCTTTTTTTTTCCTGAGCTCTAGTTCTACATCATGAACTGCCTATGGGACATGTGGAATAGATTTTCCATAGGCATCTAAAACTCAGCAAGTAAAAAAACATTATATTTAATTTCCAAACTTTACCCTCTTCACCATTTCCCAATTGCTCTAGAGGGCACTACTATCTTTTCAGTAATCTGGATTTACAACCTTAGTTTTATCGTGGGCTCCTTACTTCCACTCATTTCATATATCCAACCAGTCAGCAGGTTTGTTATCTCTATCTGCACATTTCCTATATACATCTTCTCCTCTCCACTCACATAGTCATTATCCCAGTTTAGGCTAGCATCATTTCTTGCCTGGATGACTGGAATAGTCTTCTAAGTGGTCTTCCTCTTTCAGGTCTTTGTCCTCTCCAATTCATCCTCCACATGGCTGCCAAAATGGTTTTCCTAAAGTGTAGGTCTTGTCATGTTGCACCACCCCTATTCAATAAACTCACTATAAATTCAAATATAATATTCATATATAAAATCTACTGTTTGTCATTTAAAGCTCTTTATAATCTGGTCCCAACTATCTCTCTAGCCTTCTTACATATTATTTCTCTCTATGCACTCTATAATTCAGCCATGTTGGCCTATTTGCTGTTCCTTCACATGCAATAGTCCATCTCTTCATACTTTGCATGGCATTTTCTGATGCTAAGAACATATAGCTTCTTTATGCCCACTTCTTAGAATCCCTGGCTTCCTTGAAGGCTCAGCTGAAGCACTATTTTCCTTGTGGAACCTTTCTAATCCTGTTTCTAAGGCTCCCTCTCCCCAAACTACTTTGTATTAAATTTGCATATACTTGTTTTAAATTTATATATAATGTGTACATATGTGCATGTCTTCCTGTTAGAAGGTAAGTTCCTTGACAACAAAAGCTATTTAACTTTTGCTTCTGTAGTACTTAGCTCAATGTCTTATATAGAATCAATTAACAAAAGTTTGTTGATTTTTCAGTTCTGGAGGAACTATGGAAGAAACAAGAACAGGAAGACACTTTGAGACATCAAGTCTCAAGAGCAGGCCAGTCTAGGTAAGAGGGAAAATAGGTCAAAGCTACTTTGTGAATAAATTTAAAAGTCTCTTATTCTATGGAAGAGTTTTCTAGACTGTAGGGCATATAGCCATTGGGGTATGTGAAACCTTGGATGAGGCATGAAGCAATGGCTCAAAATGATTGGATATCTTGAATACAACTCTTGAATAAATGACACCATTTTTTTCAATGAAAACAAAGTTTAAATAAAAGTCAACCAAACAAGATTAACAATAAACTCACTCCAACTGGCAATAGATGCAATGTAATGATTATTTAATATGTTTCATCCAAATGAGGCCAAATTTGAATTGGCATTTGTCAGGCACTTGAAATGGGCTCCATCTGCAACCATAACCCACTGGCATGGCTTGGATGATTTCAGTTATTGTGCCACTTGCACTCTTTATACACAGTGTGTTAACTTCCAGTTAAATAATAGTTGTATGAAGTTAAAAGTACTATTGTGATTATTCTATTTCTCAACACCATTCATTTTGGTCAAGTGCAATATATTTAAATAAAATAGAAGCTAAGAAGATGATTTTCATAGACTGTTTCATGAAAAGTGTGAGGGGCATAATAATTTTATTTTTTTAAGCGGGGCACTGCTAAGTTTGGAAACCATGATTCTTGAATATTGTGGTCATCATGTAGTTACATACTTGGAGCCTAGAGCTACCAGAGCAGCAAATGTTTTCCCTTTCCTGCTTTTCCTTAACCCTCTCCTTCAATCTCTGGGTGGAAGGAGGAAATACCAGGTCTAGAAAATTTGATTCTGGTCCTAAGATGTCTCAATGATTACACACACGCGCATGCATGCGCACACATACACACACACACCCCCTAACCTCCTGGTAAATATAAAACAAATAAATGTCATATAAAATTGAGAATTTCTGTGATATTTTAAAAAAAAGTCTAAAGTATTCATTTAAATTCCTCTCTTCTTCCTTAAGAAAACTGGCCAGGAAGAGGAAGCCCCTCCCCCAAGGCTGCTCACAATATCAGTGAGAGAACCAAAAGTAGACCCTGCTATCTGTTCAGATTTTAGCAGCATTTCATTTCCCATACTTTTTGTACTCAGAATAATTTGGTGTATTAATCCTGATGATGCATTAATAAAGGGTTAATTTTGATTAGGAGAAAAATGGCTATAGTAATTGCTTATTTCTGATATCTCAGCCAGATGTGCCTGAAGAAAAAAAACCTGATCATTCAACCACACCAGCTCATCTTCTCTGGTAGCCACCTGAGCTGTGGGTAATAGCTTCAAAGGGCTCACTGTCATCAAAGGGCCGTGCCTAATCAATTAAGCACTATTTCAATGATAGTCTTTATTTTTGATGCATTTTATCAATATATTTTTTCATACTACCAATAATTACCTTTGTATTCTTTTCCCCACCCCCACTCAGAGTCATTCTTTTAAATATAAAGAATTTTTTTGAAAAGGAAGAGAAATAATTTCAACACTAACCAATACTTTTTAAAGTCTGATGCATGACATATTCTACACCCATGGCCTCCCATGTCCGGGAAAGAAGATGAGTTGTCAAGTCAATAAGCATTTATTAAATATCTAATATATGCCAGGTAATGTGCTGAGCAGTAAAGATACCAAAAAAGGCAAAAATAGATAATCTCTGGTATCAAGTCCAGTGGGGGATACAATATGAAAACAACTATGTACAGAAAAGATATATGTGGGACAAATTGGGGGGTACTCTCAAAGGAAAGTCAATAACATTAAGGAGGACTGGGAAAGGCTTCTTGCAGAAAGTAGGACTTTAGTTGAGACTTGAAGGAAGAAATAGAAGCCAGGAGGTAGAGATGAAAAGGGAGAGAGTTCCAGATGATAGACAGTGAAAATGCCAGGGAGATGGTAGAGGATGGAATGGAGTGTATGCATAGTGATGGTGGTAGTGGGGGCTTGAGGCAGAGACCAACCAACAAGCTATTGTAATAGTTCAAACCTGAAGACAGCCAGTATCAGGATGGTGGAAGTGGTAGAGAAGGGAAGGGGCATAGATGGCAGATGCCATGAGGCTAGAAATGATGGGATTCAGCAGTTGATTGAACATGAACATGTGGTGAGAGAGAATGAGGAGTGAAGGATGACTCTTAAGTTGGAACCTTGAGTGAGTGGGAGGATTGGAGGGCCTTTGACAACAATAGGGAAGTTTGGAAGGGAGGAGGTTTAGGAGGAAAGATAATGATTTCAGTTTGGGACATTTTAAGATGCGTACAAAACAATTGCTTCAAGATGTCTATTAGGTCTCTTTGTCTCTTCTTTGGGAACAAACTTGGTAATTAGACTTTCATTCTTTGAATTTTCAGCTTTATATTTTAAGCTAAAATACCACATAAGATAAGAATTTTCACATGCATTGTACAATAGAAGGGAGTACATGAACCATGATCTTCATATGTAGAGACTGTTATCTTTAAATATACATACATATATATATTATATATGTATGTATACACATGTATACACACATATACATATATAAAATTCAGCATGGGATTTTTCTTATCTTTGATTCCCTCTGGTCTGTATTCTGTTATATTTTGTGAATTAAAAAGCTTAAATGATGCTCATTTCTTTAGTAAAGGTAAGACAATTGATTAATTGAACCCTATCCCACTTAACAAAAAAAAATGATGATTCCTAGTCAATCAAGTTCAATCATAAGCCTTAAACAAAGTGAGAAAATTTATTTGAGTCAGAATGACTCTCATAAGAATCATGTTCAAATAGTCCGAGAGTATTTGATCATACCCCATGGATCATTTATATATTATCAGTCAAGTTGAGAAGATATTTATTCCAGAAATTAGAGCAAGTGTGCTGTTCCTGAAATAATCCCTCTGAGAAGAAACATTTTTTTTGGGGGGGGTAGAAAGGTACCTTGATTTGACTTTCAGTCTCCTTCCCTCATCCTATTTTGGTGGAAGAGGATCTTATGTGTTCTGCAATGTTTATAGAATGTTGGAATTCCAGTCTTCCCATCAGCATCCTTGGATAAGCTGACAGAGTTGCCTTCATTGTGAGCCAAGGACAGACTGGATACAGACACATTATGTTTATGCAGAACTTCTAGAGCACCTACAAGATAAAGAAATAAAAAAAACTTTTAGCAACCTGGAGCTGTGAGTTAGTCCTTTGCCACATATGGTCTCTAAGGTTGAGTCCATTTTCTTATAGTCTCTGTGTGTACTTGTGTTTAGTTTGTCAGATTTTTAAGGGAGAGATCTTTTGTACCAACTGTTTTTCTGTTCAATGCCTTTTTTTTTTTGTACAAGCTACTTAAGGTTTACTAACAAAATGATTTTCAAATGATAACCTTGGGAGAACTACACCAGTGGGGGCTCAAACTATTGGCATTAGATTATTAGCCCTGCCTTTTCTAGGCTTTCCTTACAAGCATGAGGGGAAGATGTAGATGAGCTCGTGAGACCCAATCATGAGTATGATCAGAAATTGAGAGAAGACTCTTCAGGGTTTATATGAGATGTTTTCTTTTCTTTTTTCCCACCCTTATTCTTAGCTTATCATCCTTCCCACCTTCCCCCACAAATTAGAAAAAAAGAATAAAACCTTTGTGAACAAACATGCATAAGCAAGCAAAATGAATTCCTGCATTAGCAATGTTCCAAAATCTGTGTCTCCTTCTGCATCTTGCTCTCTGTCAGGAGGTGGGGAGCAGGATTCATCATCAGCCCTCTGGAATCCTGGTTGTTCATTTCATTGCTCAGACATATTATATCTTTCAAAGTTATTTTTTTCTTTACGATGTTATCATTACATAAATTGTTCTCCTGGTTCTCCTTACTTGACTCTGATCAGTTCATCTAAGATGTTTAAGGCTTTGCGGCCGATGAAGTTCTTTCTATTTCCATTGTTGTAGTCATTGTGAATATCTTTTTCCTCATTCTGCTGACACCATTTTGCCTCAGTTTCTAGAGGTCTTTCCAAGCATTTTGGTATTCACCTTAATGGGCTCATCTTTAAATAGAGATGTCCCCAGTGGTTTTGGAAATGTTTCATTTATGGTAAGAGTTGGTTTACTCTATTTTGGAAGCATGTATCACTTGTGTATATTGAGCCCTATCTCCTTCCTGAATATCCCCAGGAGAATGCTCCCTTATTGAGGTGAGCATCTCTTTTCTCCTCTCCCTACAGCTCCACAGAGGAGTAACCAGTCAAGTGTACTCACTGTGGCTGAGTGGGTGCACTTTGGCCAAGTTCTCAGCCCTTTCCCAGATAATGTCAGTGATATGTGGCTGGCAAGTACTGAGGATTATTTATTTATTTTTGGTTATTATTGTACAGCAGAGATAAGTAAGCTAAAAGAAATATCTATACCACTAAAACTCTGAACCCTAGTGGAGGAAAATTTTGGGTTGGCTATAGGATTGGTAATCAACTTTTACATTGTTACTTTGAAAAGTCAAACATAAACGTGAAGAATTATACTTTTCATCCCCAAATCTCAAATTTGGGGAGGGGCAATAGATATAGCCAGGTAAGCAGCATTAGAGTCATAGATAACAGAATCATAGAAGTTTAGAATGAAATGGAGCCTTGGGGCTGAACTAGTAATCTACTCCATCTAAAGATAAAGAAACTGAGGCCCAAAGAGGTTAAAGTTATTATTAACTTCCCTCCACTGAAATCTTGCCTCCATTCCTTTGACATTGTCTAGAGATGACCCCGGATTCTGAAAGGCTATGCTAGCATAGTGTCAACTTGGACAGATCTCACCAAAGTTGGCTCAACATTTCTCAAAGACCGATCTCTCCACAGATGGAAACGTTTATCATGAGGTTGGTTGGGGGGAGGGGGGGGGGCGGGGCAGGGAATGAGTTTTTCAGCTACAACTCTCAAAGACCATCTTCAAAAATATCTGTGACCATTTCACCACTTGATTCAATAATAAATTCCAATGAGTCCCTACTACTGCCAGAATCAAATATGAAGTCCCTAGTTTGGTATTTAAAGCTCTTCACAAACTGTCTCCTTCTTATCTTTCCAGTCTCTTTACATATTCTTCCCTTTATAAACTCTATGGCACTGTCATCATTTTGGCCTCCTCACTGTTTCTTATGACACACTGTTGCCCACCTTTTTGTCTTATATTACCTGGAAAGCCCTCCTTCCCTTCTGCTTTCCAGAATCCCTAGCCTCCTTCAAATATTGGCACTAATCCAACCTTCTATAGAAGACTTTTCCTGGGCCTCTTAACTATTAGTGCCAGCTCCCAAATGTTATCGTGTATCTTCTAAGAATTTATATTGTATATACATGGTTTCTTCTACATTTAAATACAAAATTCCTGGAGCAGGAACTATTTTTGCTTTTTCTTTGTGTAGCTACATGTTACATTTGAAAATTAAGGTAAATTGACAGAGAATGGTCAAAGTATGATTGATTTATTACTTAGGCCCATAGTAACCAATAAACTGGGTTAATGGTCTTTTGTAAAAATTAGCAAGATGGCGGTCAAATCTTGAGCAGCATAAGTGAGTCTTCTTCTGATTGTCAATGACATCATTATAATTGAGCTTACATCATTTGGACTGTCCCTTCTGAAACCCCCTTAACTAGAACTGCAGAAGAAAATCCTCTCATATCTCTAACAGGACTGCCCCAAATGGGAAGGCTGGGGTGAACAGTCTCAGCAGTCTCAGCACTGGTTAACCACATCACCAAGGTTACAGATTTGCTAAAGTGTTGAGAAGTTTAAAAAGATATCCTTATTAGATATAAACTCTCCCTACCTTATCTCAATGCTGGTATGTAGATAACAGCACAGATAGAATTAGAGCCAAAGCTAAGAACACTCATGCTTGGGGTAACACCATTCAGCAGAACTGGAGGGTTGCAGGGCATATGACAGTATGACCCCAGGTACATTTATGTGGGAAGAGTGGTCAGCCTATCCTTAGTCCAGAGAGTCTGATCTCTACTTTCTCAAGGGTAAAGTGGAAGGCAGCCCTGGGTGATCCTCATCAAGGCAATGAGGAAGAGAGTAGGTGCTCTAAATGGTGGTATGGAAGAGCAGAGGACTTTGAGATGAGGTGTGGTGATGGGAATAGGGTCAATGCAAGGAGCAATAACCCTCATCCCTTACATATGGGAAGCTCATCCCCTCTCATGCTAGTGATGGAGATCTGAGCCCCAGTTACCCTGTGCTCATTATAGCTCTTGATGGAATGCATGATTTCTGGTAAAAATGTTTTTTTTTTCTCACCTGTTTTCATGGTTTTTTATTTGCATCATAAACCAAATTTAAAAGACCAAAGAAGACATTTAACAAAACCCAGATTTAAAGTGGGGGGAGTTATGTAACTTCAGGCCTATCCACTTTAAATTGTGGAATCAGATTAAACTCCTCCCCCAGACTACATAGCCACATCTGACAACACTATTACAAAGTCTTCAGAACAAGTGCCTGATGACCTTAACTACCCCCTGAACATGGGGGTTGGGAATGTTCCAGTCCTGCCATGGAATATCTGCCTAAAGTTCCTCATTGAGTTTTCTTATGCTTTGTTCTAATGTCTAAGCCTGCCCACTCGTACCCGCCTTGGTGGCATCCCTGAGCTGCCTCTTCGACTCTCGGAAAACATTCCCTGCACAGCTGTTCTAGAGCAGAGTTCCATCCCTTGGATGAACTCAGATTGGGAAGCAGCCTGGTGCAGAGGAAAGAAGACTGGATTTGGAGTCAGAGACTCTGTGTTCAAATTCTGACACTGCCACTCATTACCTCTAGGACATCAATCAAGTCATGCCTTCTCTGTGGCCTCAGTTTCATCTTTAAAATGAGGCTTTGGGACTGGGTAAATTCTCAGGCTCTTTCCAGCTCTAAAGCTTATGATTCACAGAAGAATACACTTGAGAAAAGAGCGGTCAATGGTTATTTCTTACGCTGCCCAAAGTCATATTCAATTGCACTATGATTTCTCATTGATTCATTCTCAGGTTTTTGCTACACTTCACCTCTACCTACTTATGCCACCCGCAGTTTCTGACAAAGAAGAAGCTTAGTGGGAGAAATGCCGGGTTTGAACCTCAGTAAGGTGTATGTGTGCAAAGACAGTTTGGAGGGGGCAGGTCTGCTTGAGAAGAGAGAAATTTATTACATGCATTTTTAGAGCTTTCCTGCAGATGCGTTCCATTCTTATTGTTTGCCACTAAGTAAGCAACACGTGACAGAAAGGAGCCCTTCTGCTGAAAAGTTAATAGTGCTAATAGCTTAAATGTTGAAATTGCAAAACACAAAACAGGGTGCAAAGAATTTAAAAGCAAAATGTCAAAGTAATATTGCAATATTAGCTCCTAATTCGAGTTTGATTATTTCATGTACACATGTGTGTATATAAAGCTTGCTTTTCTTTGATTCTGCTCTTCTGTGGAAGAAAAGTCTAGTTAAAGCAGTCCTTTGCGCTGGTATTTTAGACCTGTGTGAATAGCTGGAAAAAGCCATTAGCACTGAATAGCAAAACAAAACCAAAGCCACCAAAGGAGAATAAACAGCAGTTCTGCCCTCTTTTTTGTCATCTGCCTACAGATCCGCTCTCCTTTACACATCGTCCAGGCTAACACAGGAGATGCAAAGAGCAAGGAGAACTGAGGGACTGTGCAGGGAGTCAGAAAGACCTTCCCCCAGACACTGACTGGCTGGGTCAATCATTTCATGAATCCAAGACACAGCTGCATCATCTCTAAAATGGAAATAAGGATAGTACATGGTTACTGTGAGGAGGAATTGAGATACTTAGGCAAACACATGAGTGTTATGTGCACGTGAACTATCCTTTTCATTATGATACATTCCTGGATTGTGGGCATGCAATGCCATGAAAGGCAACCCCAGGGGCCCATACAACTAGGACAATAAGGAAGTTGGCTGGTCTAGTTGAGAACTAGTTCAAGCAGTGTCTGGTATAGACTTCAGAACACTGCTGAGGAAAGGCAGTCCTGCCTCACAGAGATGAGGGACTGGAGGTACCAAGCAGGGCACAAATTTCCAGTCACTGCCCGACGTAGCTGTGCTCTGCTTGACTGCACTTTGTTGGTTACAAGGGAGGGTTTCTATGGGGAAGGAGGTGAATTAGTGGGTACTGATAGAGATGCTGAACATGAGGCAAAAAGCAGCATTGGAAAACATTCGAACAACTCTAGCCCAAAACAGGAAGTTCAGAAGGGGATATCAACAAACATTTTCTTACTACTTGGTTGAATTGATTCACATATATGATACATGTAGATGTAGAGATATGCATAGACTTATATGTTTATATTTAAGTATATGTTAAAGGCAACTGGGGGCTGCAGTAAGGTTACTAGACTTGGGGTCCAGAAGACCTGAGTTCAAATCCAAATACCTCTTTGTGACCCCATTTGGGGTTTTCTTGGCAAAGATACTGGAGTGGTTTGCCATTTCCTTTTCCAGCTCATTTTACAGATGAGGAAACTGAGGCAAACAGGGTGAAATGACTTGCCCAGGGTCACACAGCTAGTAAGTATTTGAGGTCAGATTTGAACACAGGTCTTCCTGGCTCAAAGCCCAATACTCTGTCCATTGAGCCACCTCATTGCCTACTAGGCAGAGGTTAAGTGACCAAGGTCACAGAGCTAGGAAGTATCTGAGGGTGGATGTGAATTCAGGAAGATGAGTCTTTCTGACTCCAGGGCCAGTGCTCTATTTACTGTGTCACCTAGCTGCCCCATATAGAAATGTTAGCTATTATTATTATTATTATTATTAGTAGTAGTAGTAGTAGTAGTAGTAGTAGTATTGAAAATAATCTATGTGTATATATTTTATACATATAATCCAGGATTCAAGCCTAAGGCATTTTGCATATGGTGATTTAAGCATGATTTGAAATTGAAGGAGGAAATCATGACTCAACCACATGACTTATTTGTATGAGGATGAAACTGGTAAGAAAGCTTTGGAGGAGAAAGGCAGCCTTCATTCTGCTTAAAGAAAGGGACTTCTCCAGATAGATAGATGGATACATACATACATTTACATATATGCATATATACATATATTTGTTCATATATTTATATGTATGAACACAAATGTATATATACACAAACATATATATACATCCACATAGACATATATGTGTGTTCTATATGTGTATATATGTTTGTATATGTATATACACTTACATACATACATGTACGCATACATAGCTGGACCTCTATTTCTCCATTTTCCGGTGAGGAATTTTCTCCACTAATGCGCATCAGTACTTTCTCTGTAATTTTGAGTATTAAAAGAATGCCTGGTGAGCTAAGAGGTTAGTCCAGTTGCCCAGAATTCCTAATTCTTATATGGCAGAGACATGATTTGAACCCAGAGTTTCTTGACTCTGAGGTTGGTTGTCTATGCTCTAAGCTACCTCTCATTTAATTTAACACAACTTAAAAAACCTCAAAACTATGTAATAAAATTTTGTGGTTTCATATGTAATCCCCTTTTTACTTCTTCTTTACTTTTTGAAATGTTTTAAGTTTTTCATGATGAGAAAAAAGATGTCTTGTTCTGATGTAATAAGGAAGAAATCTCTTTGTTAACTGTTTACCTTGTGTAGACATCCATTGCTGTGCCAACACGTCATGCTCTTTTAAAAGGAAATGCTTAAGGGCCTTTGCTGGCTCACCATCACTGAAGGCAATGACCTCCTCAGAGAGTTCCCATTTGAAAAAAGGGGCTACAGCGACCAATTCAAAGCTGAGGAGCTCAGCTGAGCCAGGAACTGTAAAGCTGTGGTTTGGGGAAGCCAGCTTCCTAGATCACAGTCCTGTTTTTTCTTGGGTCTCAGTTGCTGAGCCCAGAAGAGCTTGTAGTTCCAGGCCTGTAATGGGCTCATGTTGAGATGCCTTCTTCTCCTTTACAGTGAGATTATAATCCAGTCCAATCTAGCCAACAAGGTTCACTCTTCTCAAAGTATGGGCCAAGACAAGGGGCTACACAGAAAAAATTAAAAGCATTTCCCAGCTTTCAAAGATCTTACATTTCACTTAGAGATACAACATGCATATAAATAGGTAAATAGAAGTTAATTTGAGGTTTAGCCTTCTTTCACTAAAGAGTGAGGACTAGTGTGGAGTGGCTTACGTAGAGCTCAACATCCTTAGAGGAAACTGGTGAAATTGGTGAAATTGAGCAAGGGCTAATAACCCTGACCACAAAGGAGGAGGCTCGTTCAGTGAATGACTACCGGATTCCAAGCCTGGCTCTGCCATTTTCTACCCATGTGACTTCAGGCAAGTCACATAGGCTTTGTGGACCTCAGTTTCCCCATATATAAAAAGAAAGGGTTTGACTAGAAAACCTCTGAGATCCCTTCCAATTCTCAAACCCTGCTCCTCTTTCCAGTGAAGGCTTAGGACTGCAAAGATTCTCCTGTTTTGTCTCTTCTCCGGAGGCTAGCCTTACATGGAGGCCAGGGAGTAACTTAATAGGCTTCAGAAAGCTAAACTTAGAAGCAAAAATGCTCACGGCATTTGTAATCAGAAGACTTGAGTTCATTTTCTTTTCCTGTTGCTGTCTTTCAGAATGTAGGCAAGACAAATAAATGCTTTAAACTTCAATTTCTTCATCTGCAAAATGGGTAGGTTTGACAAGATGATTTCTATGATTCCTTATATCTCTAGGTCTTAAAATCCTAGTCAGTGAGTCAGTAAGTTGTGCTAAGAACTGAGGCTATAAACAACGCTTTGAACCCAGGTCCTCAGCTTCTGAAACCAGCCCTTCTCCCCCCACTCCCCACTACTCCAATGTGATAGAGCTAGATGTGAGAGCACTTACTCTGAGAAAAGTCCTGTGCTAAGCACTGGGGACACAAGTACAAGTAATAAAGACAGGCCTTGCTCTCAGGGTGCTTACATTCTAGTGGATAGAAGATAATATATGAAGGGGAGCTCTATGGGGATTACATATGGTAGAGCTAGCTAGGATGCAGCATGGAGGACTATTTCTATACCAAATACATGGAAGTTCACCTATAAGAGACAGAGGTGAAGTCTAAGGTCATAGCGGAGTGTGAGAGGAGTGAGGATGATGGTTGGAATATAGGTATCATGGTGAGGAGAGAACCAGGAAGGGAAGATAGAAAACAAATAGAAAGTAACTTTCTCACAATGTTTCTCTTAAGTCTTTCCAGTTAAAGCAAAGGAAAGGTTGAATGTCATTCTATGATTCCCAGCTCCAGCTTAACATCCTTCCTTTCACACAGACTCTGGACATCTGCCACTTGCTTGTCCAGACACCACTGTTATAACCAGAGACAGGATGAAAATGAAGCAATGCATAGACAGTGTTCTGAAGTATTGCGAAGGCCAACTGAAAGTCATTGGAAGGGGAGGGGGGAAGAGCATGTCTTCCTCACTGTATTCATATGTGTAAAGTGGAATTAGTAGAAAGGTCCCTGAGCTGTTCCACAAGGTGCCTATAGAAAAGAAAGAATCAAAGGAGCTACAAGAATTCACGGGAGTCCGGGGATGTGGAAACAGATTTGATAGTGAAGAAGTTAATTTCCCCAGTGACCCAATTGATAGGATAGTTTTATCTTTTTCAGAAAATTAAGAGCAAATTGTCTGGTTCAATAGCTGTAACTGACAATGCTCAGATAAGTATTTGGGGGTGTTTATTAAGTTGTTGATATAGTATAATAATACGAGTGATTTAATAAAGATAAGGATTTCAGTGAAAGTGAGCTGACCTCCCATTATGCAGCTGGTTCATTTCAAGCAGTTGAAATAAGTTAAAAGATAAAACATGCTTGGTCATATGATTAAGAGACAAAAATTGATCACTGTGAAAAGGACACATTTCAAATGGAAAAGGAAGTGTTCAGTCTTGGCCCACAAAGATATATGTATCTGTGGCACAAATGAGCAAGTCTGTCATCTGCAAGTTCTTTGAGATATTCTTTTATCTTGAAGGCAAGCGAGTGTAAATGGTGAATGTTTTGTGAGTGATTGTCATAATGAGATGCAATTAACAAATACATGCCCTTTGCAGGCAAGTATTATTTATGTCCAGTGTTATTTATTGCCCAAATAATGGGAATCTTTGAATCACAAATAAAATAAATGCTGTTAATTCTCTTATGTATCCATTTCCACATACATCAAGGTGCTTCTAGCATGATGCCTCTGGGCCGTGAAAAATGTGGTGGCTGTCACTAGAATTTAGAAAACATAAAATGGAACTGTTTCTTGCCCAACCTTCTCCATTTGCAGAGCCTAGGCAGAGAGAAAATACTTTTCCTTCTCACTAGGACTCTGGGGAGTAAGCAAGCATTTAAAAAGTATGCTGGAAGTTGGCAATGCAGAAAATCAAGCTGATTCAGAGAGCCATGGAATCTGTTAGCTGGAAGGTACCTATGCAATCAGCTTCACTTACTTGATGGGGAAGCTTAGGAGTGATGTGTTCCCTCTGCTCTGCAGGGATCTTGGGACATGAATACAGTACCAAGGTCAGGGCTCAACCACAGGAAGAGCTATGGTGACATTTTTTAGGCAAATCCTTTCCCATTTTCCTCCACTCCATTATTCAATGTCCTATGGTTATTGCTGCGATTAGCACTATTGCCTCCTTAAAATTATTTTGTATCTCATTGTAGCCACTTACCTCCTAAATAGAATGTTAGCTCTTACAGAGCAGGAATAAAACCTTTGTAATCAATAACCATGGTTAAGCAAAACAAATCCACACATTGGCCATATCTGAAAATGTATGTCTTATTCTGCATTTTGAATCCATCACCTTTCTTTCAGGAGATAGCTTAGGTGCTTTATCATCAGCCCTCTGGAATCCTTGAAGGTCATTGCATTGATCAGATTTCTTAAGTTTTTCAAAAGTGTTTTTCTTCACAGTGACATTGTTACTATGTAAGATACTCTCCTGGCTCTGCCCATTTCACTTTGCATCAGTTCATATAAGTCTTCTTAAGTTTATCTGAAACTGTCCCTTTAATAATTTAAGATTTAGTTATATTACATTATATTAATTTACCAGAATTTGTTTAGCCATTTTTCATTTGATGGCACTGTCTTAGTTTCCAGTTCCTTGATACCATAAAGAGCTATTACAAATATTTATGTGTTTTTTGGTCTTTCTTTGATCTCTTTGGGGCATAAATCTAACAGTATTATTGCTGGTCAAAGGATATGTCCACTTTATTAATTTTTTGGGTGTAGTTCCAAATTGCTATCCCGGAAGACTTGAATGGATGTAATTCAGAGCCCCACCAACAGTGTATCAATCGTCCCATTTTCTCACAGCTCCATCTGGCATTTGTCATTTTCCTTTTTTTTTTTCTGGTCAATTTTGCCCATCTGGTGGGTATGAGGGTAGAAACTCTAAGTCGCTTTAATTTTCATTTCTCTAGTTATTGATTTGTAGCATTTTTTCATGTGGTTATTGATAGCTTGGATTTGTTTCTCTCATAACTACCTATTTACATCCTTTGATAATTTATCAATTGGAGAATTATTCTTTTTTTCTTCTAAATATGAGTCAGTAATACACACACATTAAATGAGACCTTTCTCAGAGAAATTTGCTATGAATATTATTTTAAATGTGTTTGTTTGTGAACTCAACAACCATTTTTTAAACATGACATGCTAGGCACTATGCTAAGCTGAATTGGTTTTGTTTGTGCAAAAATCTTTTTAAATTTTAATTTTGTGTCACCAAAATTGATCATCGTGCCTTCTGTGATCTTCTTGGTCCCTTGTTTAGTCACAAACTCTTCTCCCTTCCACAAATCTGACTGGTAATTTCTTCTTTATGTCTTTAATTTGTTTATGATTTCATGTCTAAATAACATACTCATTTGCAGCTTACATGGTGTAAAATATTAGTCTACACTTAGTTTCTGCCAGACTGCCTTCCCAGAGATTTCGTTAAAGTGTGAGTTACCCTAATACCTTATTACCTAAATCTTAACACCAGGCTACATTGCTTGTTTGCTTCTCCTACATCCTGTGTACCTAATATATTCCATGACTACCTCCCTTTCTTAATCAATACTAAATAGTATGGATGATTATTGCTTTGTCATATAGCTGGAGATCGGACACTTCTAAGATCATTTCCTTCCCAAATTTATTTTTTGTACTTTCCCTTGAAAATGAATTTTGCTACTACTTTGTTCTAGCTCCCTAAAGTAACCCTTTGGTTGCTTGACTGGTATAGCATTGAATGAGTAATTTAGTTTAGGTAATACTATAATTTTTGTTATATTTAGGTAGTCTAACCATAAGCAATTAGTATCTCTTCATTCATTTAGATCTGAAATATAAATATCTCAAGATTAAATTTATTTTAAAGTTTTAAATCAAGATTTACTCTGCATTAAATATACTGTTGCCCGGTCTATTAAGAGATGTTCAAAGAGCTGCATATCAGCATTAACATTAGTATTCTACTTTCTATCCACTGTACTCCAGAAGACCCCTGGTTAGATGGTGATAGATTCTTAGACGCAAACACCCTTCCCTGGACATCACTTCTCTATATATGTTACCTTCCCCTATTAGAAATAAGCTTGTTGAGGGCAAGAACTTTTTGTTCCCTTCCCCCCTGGCATTTGGCACAGTACCTGGCCCGTAGTTAGTATTTAGCAAATGCCTTTTCTTTGATTCTTTCATTCATTCATATGGTTGGAAGGTTCTGTGAGCTCATCAATGTAGTTGCTTCCTCCAATGGTACATCTAGCTGCCTTGCATGCCTGCTTATCCTGAGTGATTCTTGTCCATGTCTCCCCATACATTTTCCACTGCCTCCCCCACCACATACTGGAAGGCTTTCTTTGCTTTTTCTTGACATCTCAAGGATCCTAGTAGAGTGGAAGGGCTGTCCATCAGAAATCTCTTACTCTTTCCATGTGACCAGCCTATATTCCCTTGTAATCATACATTTCTTTGATGTTATCCTTTATAATACTTCTCCTTCATAATTCTTCATATGTAATATGCTATAGCTTCTTGTCCCCACAATGTCCCTGTACCCTTTGGCTGATTTCCAATGTCAATTGTTCATATTTTACCATTTTCCATATCTCTTGTCCATGTTTTCTCATAAATCCTCCATAGGGGATCAAGCCAAAGTACTAGAGGACTTGCTTTCAGAATTTTAATGTTTTTAGGGTTCCAGGGCAGCACTGGACCTATCTATTTTCCCTCAGTTTTGCTAGGTAACCAACCTACTTCATTTTCTGATTATACGTTTCCTGAATGATATCGTTGGGAGCAATTTTGACCCAATAGTCTTTTCTTCATACTAATTTTAAATTAATTTATATTTTATTAATCATAACAACATCTACATTCATTTAAAATAGTAACACATATAATACTATTGGTAATAATTGCATTAATGTGTTATTTTATTACTAATATTAGACACCCTTTAGCTGCATTTGTTTATTTAATGAGATGGATTACAAGTCCCTAGGATTATAGCTGTGGACATAGAATCTACATCAGAGGCCACCAGCCCCATCCCCTCTTCTTTCCTTCTTCCTTTCATTGAAGGACCATAAGGTAACAGGTCTGGAGCCGAGCTTGAACCTAGAGACCATCTAGTCCAAACTTCTCACTTTACAAATGAGGAAATAAAAACACAAGGATGTTCAATGATTTCCCCAAGGTCACAAAGGCAGTAAGTATCAAAGGTGGGATTTTAATCCTCTATGCTAAGGTACTTTCCAACCATAATATTCTGTGGTTCAAATCTGCAAAGATTTTGAATAGGTTAAGAGTTGTTATTCTTGTTTAATCCTAGGGACATTCTTATTTTAATGAAGACTCAAAAAAAAAAGATCTTTAAGATCTAAGAAATTTATCTGTACTAATGGAACTATTGTGAGGAGTAAATATTGAGGATTTCTTAAAGAAGGTGTTGAATAGTCAGTAATCTTCAAAAGATACTACATAGACACTCATTTATTCCTATGCATAAATCTGGCCCCAAAGTGGAATGCCAGAGCTCTGCAGGGTATATGCTGCCTTGACCCCAAATCCTGATCTCAGCTCATCCAAGGTGAGTAGTGATTTCTGCTAGGCAATCCCACTTAGAGGCAATTCCTGACTTTCAAATAGAGTTACGAGACCTGGTTTCTAGTTGCTGGGATGTCACAAACTGGCTGTTGTTCCTTTCCTCCCATTGATTTCCTTCATGCAAGGTATCATCGGAAATATTCTGCCTACTTGTGCCAACAATATTTCTCTCTATTGTCCTTTAGGTCACCTACCATTTTGACTCCTGAAGAATTGTGGTTCCATGTCAGTGGTGTTCTAGAGTTGTAGCCTAATGAAATTACTGGGAGAAAGTTTGTACTTAAAAAGTTGGATCTTGGTGTCAAAAGCAGTTTGGAATCATCGAAAGCTCTGTATAGTTTCCTAGGTCTCATCTTTCCATTTGGTTCAGTCCATTGCTCACCTCTGGTGCCTGTCCAAGATATATGTGCTGATAGAACAAATCAGTGGATAGTCCGTCCAATTCTGTATCACCACCTACACAGTATGGTTCTTCTTCTATCTAGTTTTTCTTCTCTTTGTTGTTGTTCTTTGAGGCTGATGATGCTCTGTAGTATTCTGGACTTGATGCAATCAATACAATGTCATCCAAAACAAGAATCATTTGTGAGATATTGCTATTGCCAGATGTGTAAATATAATGTAACACATTTATAAAATAATGCCAACACAGTAACGAGAACTTAATGAGAATTTGCCTGTGGAAAGTATTTTTGACCATGCATTTTTCAAGATAAAGAGTATTTCCTCTGAGAAGTCTGACTTTATTGCTGCAAAGTAAATGAAATATTTGCAGTCATTTGTATAATGGTCAGGAAATCCAAGACTCTACTCTTGGTAGGATAAATCTCAATTTTTCCTGCTGTTCACTCGATAAACACCTTGCTTGCTGTAAGTACATATGCTGAAAGGATGAGTTAATGTGCCAGTCTCCACTCTATACAATATTGTTCCCAATCTCTGAGCTTGTTTTTCTAGGTTTCTTTTATTATTATTATTAAAAGAAAAACAAAGAGGTGAAAAATGGTTGGAGAAAAGAGGAAATCGAAGCTGAACACTCTCCTTGGTGCTGACTTTTCAAGGCAATTGCTACAAATGTTCATCTTTTTAAAAAGTCATATTTAAAAACCAGCCGGGGAGCCTTAAGCACTTAAAAACATGCTTACTTCTAAAGATCCTGACATACAAGAGTCAGTTGAAGAAAGAGAATGTTTAGTCCGGAAAAGGGAAAGATTTCCGGTGACGTGATATCTGTTTAAGTGCTTAGAGGTCTGTCATGTGGAAGGAGTGGTAGATTTGTTTGGGTTGGACATAGAGGATAGAACTAAGAAAAATGGCTGGAATTTGTATCAAAGAAAATTTAGGTTTAACAGAGCCATCTCGAAGTGTAATGGATCATCTCGGGAGGTATAGGTCTCCCCTCACTGATGGAGACCATCAAACTGAGCCTGAATGACCATTACCTAAAATAATTTTTTTAGGGTAATAAACTTGGAAGGATGAAGCAGATGTGTTCTTGTTCAGGTATGGTGCCCCAGGTCTCTTCCAGCTCTGAAATGTCTGTGATTCTGTGGTTATTGACCTTTTTTTTCCCCTGAGCATCACAACAGTTCAGAATTTCAGCAGACGAGAGAGCATCTTTTCACCAAGCTGTAGGCAACTGAGAAGGGTTCTCAATAAATCATTTGACAAACACAACTCACCAAAATAACACTCTTACAAAAAAATATAGTGTCTAGAAAATTGGAAGAAAGAAAAGAAGATTGCAAAAGCAGGCGTAAGAGTCCACCAGTGGTTAGAAAGTTCAAAAAGGCAATAAATAAAACCAAATACAGATCTTTAGAAATCATTTTTCAGGTAAGATCTATAGAGCATCTTTCCCTTTAAATCCTCATTTGACAGTATCCTTGCACATGTGTTGGCTATTAATACACCTGGGTCACCTCAGGGAGTAATTCAAAAGATAGTTCTTAAGACACTGGCATTCTCTTTTCCAGGCCCATGAGTCACATTGGACATGGAGATTGAATTTTGAGGTGGTCCCTTCTGTGATAGCAAGGAGTTGATAGAGGGGACATCATCAAGGCACAGTGATTATTCATCTTATTGATGAGACTATAGAAACATTCTTTTACTTTTAAAGTTGCTCTTCAGTAATCCACTCTCTGAAGGATGTGGGTGGGGGTTGAAAGAATGAAGAAGTGAAGCGTGTGAGGTAACTACAAGGAAGAAAAATGGCTTCTCTGAAATTGGTACCCAGGGTCACAGCTTCTTAACCCCCTTGTACATGTTGAAAGGGTGAAGGGAGATATTGAATTAAGCAGTCAAAAAGTATGTATTAGGCACCTACTATATGTCTGACATTGTGCCAAATACTGGGGATACAATTAAAGGTATAAGATAGTCCCTGCTCTCAAGAAACTTGTAATCAAATGGGAGAGACAATATGCAAACAATTATGTACAAATTTTAAACACATATATAGTATATACATACATGTATATATGTATATGTATGTGTATATATGTGTATACATACATATACAAACAAACATACACACGTATGTGTGTGTGTGTGTGTGTGTGTGTGTGTGTGTGTGTGTGTGTGTGGAATAGAATAGAATAGAAGACAGCCAACAGAGGGAAGGACTTATCATTAAGGGAGATGGGGAAAGACTTCTTGTAAAAGATGGGATTTTATCTGGGACTTGAAGAAAGTCCCACCACATCCAAAATTCAATTCAATTCAACAAACATTTCTTAACCTTAACCCTAATGTGGCCCAGGCAATATGTTAGGTTGAGTATACAAAGAAAAAAATCAACAATCCCTGCTCCTTTGGAATTTATATTCTATGAGGGACTGGGGTAGGAAGGAAGATATGTCCCTAAGGATGTGCCATTCTTAAGCCAGTTTGTTTATAAATAGGAATCTCTGATGATGGGTTGGAGGTGGGGCAGAGAATGAAAACACAAACAAGACAATGTTTGGCTGACTCATTGGCTATAGTGTTTTTGGTTATGAAAATGAGACATGCAGAGCCAGTCTTGTTGCTTTGACCTAGTTTTCAGGGAGTGCAATCCTCTGTATTGGTGGTTATTGGATATTTGGCACCTGGAGGTATCTGTTAGGGTCATCTAATTAGATAGGAAGAAAACCCTGGAAATGGGAGAGGTGGCATTGAAGACCAGTTCTTCAACTTGCCAGGTTAATAAACCTGGTATATTCAGTGAACATGGCTGAGCTCAGCATCTTCATTTATAAAATGGAGCTTCTGATAGTTATACTCTCTTTTCCACAGGCTTACTGTGAATATCAAATGAGGCAGTGTCTGGAAAAGTGCTTTGTAACCATCACACTTTAGAGAAGGAGGCTACAATAATGTCCCTATTGGTACTACCGTACAAATTGTAGAAGCCTCAATCTCATTGGCTATAGCATCTCTGTAGGATTTATGGGAAGACATGAACAAGGCTTGTCTTACTGGAAAGAGCATTGGATTATAAGGAAGAGGCTTTAGGTTCCAATCTCTGCTCTGCTCCTTTGGGCCTGTGCAATGTTGGCAAGTCACTTCCCCTGGGCCTCAATTTCCTCATATATAACATGAGAGGTTGACCTAGTCAGAGCTTCTTAAACTGTGGGTCACGACCCCACTTTCAGCTGTAGCCCACAGTTTAAGAAGTGTTGAAGGGGTTGTCAGTGGAAACAAATTTAAGAAGCCCTGATCTAGATGATCTTTATGTAGAATGTAAATTCCTTGTGAGTAAGGACTTTCATTTTTTGGTCTTCACATGCCCTGGTATCTATGGGAATGTGTGATACATACTAGTCACTTAATAAATACCTGTGGAATGATTCCTTTTCAAATGGCAGTTCTGTGAATTGCACTGGCTTAGAAGGTTTGAATGGGTGGCCCTCTTCCCTGGTGGAGGGAAGACCTGGAGGTGACTCCTGCTCCTGTTGCTTACCAATTGTGTGACTCTGGACAAGCAATAAAAAATTATTGAGCACCTACTGTATGTTAAACACGTGCTAGACACTGAGGATGACAGTTTGGGCCCTCAAAGAGCTTATATTCTCTAAGGAAAGAAATGTCTCTACATAAGTACATACAAAATAACTACAAGGTAAATCACTTTGAACTTCTTGGAACCCCAGTGTCCATGCCTGTAAAATGGGGAAATAACCAATAGTATCTAACTCGTGGTAGTCCTGGTAGTACAGATGGTAGTACCATGGTAGTCCTATAGAAATGTGGGTTGCTCATATCATTATAATGGAAGCTTCCGGAGAATAAGGAATGGCTTCATTCTTTGTATAAGCACATTGCCTGACACATAGCAGGTCTTTAATAAATCCTTGTTGATTAATTGATTATCCACAAAGTCAGGTATCTAGTCAAAGTGTTCATTTTGCTCCCACAGATTACCCTCCCTCCCAAGTTCAAAAACTTGTGTGGAGGTTAAGAGAATGATTGATATAATACTAAAAGTATCCCCAAGTGGCATGTGTTTTACAGTAGATGAAAATAAAAGGGTAGTATGTGGAAGGGATAGAACATCCATTTCTTTTTCTTACTTATTTTCCTCACCCCTCCAGGTTCTTGGTAGTGATAGACTCATTGAACCCTGGGAAGCAGCCTGGCTTGCCTCCTAGGACATCCACTGGAATAGCAGATGGTATAAACAGCCTGACATATGTTTTCTGCGTCAATGTTTTAAAATTGCCAGACAGCTGTCTTCTTAGCTATTGTACCTTGTGGCACCTCAGGTTGATTAGGACTGACAGTCACAGAAAATAAAGGGGATTTCATTTTCACTGACTGGAGACTGAAATACGAGTCCTCAGTCTTAATATCTAATTTAGTCATTTTTTTCCCAGTTTGTATTTCTATCGATACTATACTTTCAAATGAAATTCACAAACTGTCATTTAGGAGTCTCAGTTTTCCTAATCTATGCTTCCTATACCCATTTGAAAACTCATTTTAGATGCAGAAATCTCTCCCCACTCCCTGGAGTTGTAACAATCAATTATAATAAATGGTTTTCCAAATCCTAATATTGGACACTGTAGGAACAACACTATGGGTGAAAGGTGAAATGGCTGGAAGATGTAACTCCAGTTCTGTCCTTGCTCTTTTCTGTGACAGAAAAGAACCCTGAAAGAAGCCCCAGGTTGGAGTCCCAATTCCTCCCGTGTAACCATCCTCAAGTCATGGGATCAGTGATTTACAGAAGAGACCTTTTAGCTCCTTGATTTCAACCTCTTCATCTTACAGAGGAGCAAACAGAGACCCAGAAAAGAGATGTTATTTGTTCAAGGTCACACAGCTCATAAGTGACTCACTTCACAGCCTCTGTTTTCCCTTCTGGCAAATGGGAACGGTAATGCTCACATTATCTAGGCTTGAGGATTATTGAGAAAACCAAAGGAGATACTGGATGCAAAGTAATTCATAACATTATTATTGTAATGTATCATTATTATAAATTATTATAACTTAAAAATGTATTATTCAATGAATTTCCCATTTAATCTTAAATGAGACCAGGCCAATACAAATAGCACTTCAAAACTTAAAATATGAGGGTTTCTTTTGGAGGGGGAAGAAAAGTATAGTCTATACCATTTGTGATTTTAGTTTTCTTTCTTTTTTTTTCAAATTCCTGGTGAGAAAACTTTCTGCCAGTGTAGACCAGGCCCTGCTCTGTCACCCAGAGTCTTGGGGAATTGTCTCTAAGAGAGGACTGAGACATCTTCTATCCACTATACTAGGCTGCCTATTTTACAAGGCAGTATGTACATTGTACATAAAAGGAGAGGAGAGTCAGCCCAGTGGCGTGATGATTTGATACCGGGCCTGACCATCTCCATGTGTGGCCGAGATGGGTCAAAGCAATGAAGGTTGTGGGAGATGAGGAAGTGGATAAATGGGGAAGCAAGGCTGTTTAAGTGGGAAATCAACATGGATATTGATGTCCCCCCAAAAAAGAGCATGAGTTGGGATGGAAATGAAGGCAGTGAGCCAGATGCCAAAGCCCTTGAGAAAGAAGAGAGTTGGTAGATAATTGCCACACATGTCTCATATATATGAAGAGCCCTGCAGGCAATATTTGCTCAACAGAAATCTGTTGGTATTTAAGTGCCACCCACTCTTCTAAAGTAGATAGACTCTGTTCTAAGCTCAGCCCAACAAAAATGCTGGGTTTTTTTTTTTTTAAAGCTCATGGCTGTCTTTTTTTCCTGTTTTCATTTAAACAACAGAGCTGAGAAACCCAGGCAAAAGAGGCTGTTGTCCTTAGTGAATAACTAAAATGGCGTTTTGGTGGAGCTCTCACAGGGCTTGTGGAAATTAACCTTCTGCCAGGGACTGCACATGGAAATATATTGTTTAAGAATAATTCTTCCCTTTGAGAGGGGTGGGGGATTAATCTGCAGAAACGTTTGGGGCCACGGCTGGGCATGTGTTGAAATTTGTCAGGGAAAAGATAAATGGGCACTACTTGAAAAGTAAGTCCCACCGTGGATAATCCCTTGGGAAAGCCAATGCATTGTTACCCTAGTAAAGGCAACTTAGAAGAACAGGAGCCTATCTCTCCTCTTTTACTTGAAAAAGAAGGTGGTGAGGGGGACAAAACAGGCAAGATGGGAATGTACTATTTTTAGAAAGGTTCTGTGTTTTGGTTTTTTTCATGAATATGTGAGTCTGAAAAAATAGTTCCACTCAGCTATCTATATTTGGGATGTTCGTCTTGTAGAGAATCATTTGGTAAGGATTTTTTGCCTTTTAAAAATTATTTTCTATGTATATATGCCATTACCATTTGTGATTTTAGTTCCTTCTTGTGCATAGCCCAAAGAACTCCTTCTTGTAGTAAAAGAGGCTCAGTTAAATATAATCAATGTCCAAGCCTTTCTATTGCAGACCCACTCTGGCAGTGACTACTTTCTTGAACACTCACAATCCCATTCCTCTTTCCAGAGAAGGGGGAGGATATTTCATCATCTGGCTTCTGGCCTCAAGACTGCTCTTGGCTTTCAAATGTTCCAATGAATCTCTACTCTCTTCCAGGTGGTTATTTCATCCAACAGGAAAGATTGCAATGCACCCACACCTGCTAATTCAGTGTGACATCCACCTCTGAGTTCACACAGATACTTTGGGAAACATTCTGGGTTTGTCTTGACACTGAAAGCGTATCAGTTGGCAGCTAGGTCAGGTAGCAGAAAGTGCACTGAACTTTGAATCGGGAAGACTCAAATTCAAATCCTGCCGCAGACACTTGCTAGTTGTGTGAATTTGGGCAAGTTAGTTAAGCTCTCTTAGCCACAGTCTGCAATCTGTAAAATGAGGCAATTGGACTTGACCTCAAAGGTCCCTTCCAGCTCAAAGACTATAAGCCTGTGAGGACTTGACCTTAAGGGCCTTATCATTTAGTAAAGGTAACAAGATGTGTGCCAATATGGAGAATAGGAATCACTTCTTAATCTCACTGGGTAACTAGTAAATGTTTTTCTGCTTCTACATTTCTGTGAAGACAGACTTTATTGCAGTAAAGTAGTGTGTTAAAGCCTGCTTATTTCTACTGTGCATTACTCCAGTAAATGAATAAATCAGTAAAAACAATCATATATACATGCCAAGCAAACACTTTGCTAAGTGCTGGAGACACAAATAAAAATAGCAAACACAGTCTCTGCCCCCAGGAAGCTTTTATTCTAATGGGAGAGACCACAGATAGAGGGGAGTGGTGGCCAAGGAGGGATACTTTGGTCAAGGAAGTTGGTAAAGAATATTGAGTTGGGCTAGTGGGGCATGGATTGATCTAGGCACAATGGCAGAGTTTAAGTGATTGTGGTTCCAAAGCATGGTTCATGGTTATAGAACTAGAGGAGGCAGAAGAGTGAAAGGCACATGAATGAAGGAAAGGCAGGAGGGGAGGCTGAGGGAGAGATGGCCTTTTTGACTGGAAGATGAAGAGAATACAAAGCCCTATGATGCTTATTGTTTATCAACTATAAAAAGTTATTCAGTAGAGTAAAATTTTGCTTAAAGTATTTCTTCTAAAAAATTTTCTCCCATGAATATATGAAATTCTTCAAAAGAAATAACACCAATCCCAAAGTATTTTGTAAACACTTGCTTATATGTAGGGCACTGTGCTAGGGCTGGGGCTACAAACACAAAACAAAAATGTCCCTGTCTTCAAGAATCTTGTATCCTACTGCCCTTGTGAGTGTATTAACTATTTCAAATGGCTCTCCTCTAATGATGCAGATCACAATCTATCCCTGCCCATCCACTCTGGATAACGCTTGCCCACATTCTCTCCAAAATTCACCAGAGGGGGTCCACCCAACTTCTTGGAGGCCTTTCAATCACATGAGCATTTTAGGGGAGTACTCTGGCCATCCACTTACTCTTACTCTCTTGTTCTCTCTTACTCTCACCATGAATCCAACTCATCTTTTCATTCTGTTATATAACTCCTTGATGATGTCCTTTTCTTCTGTTCTTCTCTGAAGTCCATTGTTGGAGGTATGTTGCAGCCTGTTCCCTTCTGCAATGTACCTCTCCATTGCCTTCTGTGTCATGCACATCCTTATTTCTTTAGAGGCAGTAGAATTCCAGGTATCATGGTCATACAGCAATGCTGGATACAATTTTTTTGTGTGTTGAAAAGATGGATCTTGGTGGTTATGGGGAGCTTGGGATTAGTAAAGAGCTTTGCAGGTTCCTTCTCAACTCTGGGACCTGCTCATTGTCCCTTTCTGCTGTCCGTCCAGGATACACACACACACTCATGGACAAACTCTATTGGGCATTCACTGAGATGCATGCTGACATCTTGGAAATACATGTTGTCATCCATTTAATCTTTCTCGTGTAGATGGACAAACCAAAGTCCTTTCAGTGATTGCACATCTCTTCCAGGAGGCTTTGCAGTGTCCTGGGGCTTCTTCTGATAAACCTAGTCTCTCATCTGGATCTCCTCCATCACCACTTGAACAATTTTGGCAAGTATACACCTCCATGTCTTATGTTTTGCCAGATGTTAATGATTAGAAAGTCAGTGAGCAGGGTTATTTGTTGTCAAATCTTCCAAAGGATCCTGAATGATCTTGATGTATGGATGGGAGAATTTTTGCTGTAAAAGAGACTGTAAGGTGGTATTTTGTTTCATGAAGTCACATTTTTTTTCATAATCAATAAAGACAATTACAGTGGGAGTTCATAATCTCTGCATCTTTCAGTTGCTTGTAAGACAGCAAAGATGTGGTTCTTTTCAAGCATCTTTCAATCCATTATGAGATAGGAAGATGTGACCCATGGTTGGATTATCACATGTGAAAACCTGCTTGCTTCATACTAAGATCCTCACCAAAGATGCCCTCAATTTATGTATAGATGACCCTCATAAAGGAATGAGACGGTGGGCAGAGGTGGGTCATTGTCAGTGTTGACATTTTTCATTCCGTGTCCTCATGGTTTTGTTGTCTTCAGCATGAGTTTCTTCTTTAATGCCTGGAAACCTCCAGGCCTTTCATTCTTAAGTGACTAAATCAGTAACATCACTTACAGTTTTACGGTATGAGAAAAGTGGTACTGGATTTGGTACCAGGAAGGCCTGGGTTTGAATTCTGCTTCTGACACTAGTTGTGTGTCCTTGAACACATCACTTATCTTCTCCTGACCTCAGTTTCTTCATCTGTAAAATGTTGATAATTGTACCTACCTTCCTAGGGTACCATGAAGTGCGAATGAGAATATATATAAAATGGGTTACATGCCTTGATGTGCTCTGTACATAGCACTGCCACACATTCTGGCTACTTTGTTGGACCTGGGATCTCACTGAGAGGCACAGACTGTATGCCATCTGGTGCAACTCATCCCAACCAACATATATTAGTTGTAAATTCCCAATCAATGGAATCTAAATGGAATAGATAATGTACAAACAAGGAATATTGTGAGGTGGCAATTGCAGGGGAAGCTTGAGTAAGACACCAGGGCTTCCTCTCATCCCATTAGCCAATCAATCAACAAGTGTCGATTGCATCCATTCTCCTCCCTTTCACTATCTCCTAAGTGAAAGATTCTGTGCTAAGTGCTACAAAAGTAGCACAGCATCATTGAAATGGTAGGATGGCGCAGGAGCTACCTGAATGAAAGGAAGGAGGAAGATGTTCCAGCCTTTGTGAAAATGAGATGTTCTGGGCAGAGTGTGTTTTGCAAAAACTCTTTTGATATGTGGTTGACACACACGATGCTGCTGAGGAATGTACTTTTTAAAAAAATATTGACTCCTTTTTTTGTTTAAACTAATATATGGTTTCTCTGAGAAGAGAACAAAAACAAATTTACTGAGGTGTCATCTGAAACAGGGAAAGATGGCTGCTGGTTCTTTTTATGGCTTAGTGAGACAAGGGAGACATGTTTATGTCCCTTGGATCTCACTCATTTCACTTGGATACGGGAAAGATTCAGAACTATAACCAGGGCAAGCTGAATGGGGCTTTGACCACAGCTTGGAAATATGGAAGGTATCAACAACTCTAGTAGCATAAAAACAACTGAGGTCAGCATCTAGTTGGGAAGAATAAGTAAAAGTTAAAAAAGAAAGTTGCCTGGTGCCAATCCACCCTTGGCTGCCAAACACCTAGAGGACACCTCCTTTTTTCAAACACCCCCACCCAGGTAAAACTTCCCCAGTAATAGTCTAATGCTATCCTTGGGTATCTTCCACACGTTCCTCTCCCTACCTACCTGGTCCCTCCTCTCACTCAATTTGTCTTAGAAAGTTGATTTGGTAATGTATTTTCTACTGCTTTGCTGGGCTGCTCCCCCACTCCCTCCCCACCCCATGCCCTAACAAATCACTGGTCTTGACTCTGGAAAAATGTAGACAAAAGTAGAATGATAGAAATGAATAAGCATTCCTGAAGCATTTAATATGTGACAAGCATATTCCAAGAATAGAATCCCCATTAATTCCCAGGGACTGGGCACTTCCCCCTTCTCTACTAGACCAATTTGAAGAAATTAATATAGAATTTACATTTAATCTTAGAAATGCTAAAGTAAATGAAGATATTAGTCTGGGGTGGCTAGAAATAAGAAAAACAGGAGGAATAAAGCTTTAGATGAATTGGAAGAACTACTGGCACCTGACCATTAATTAGTTTTGTAAATAAATGCTGTTTAAGAACAGATTTGAGGGAAGAAATACAGCTATACCTACTGTCCTCTCTCTCTCTCTCTCTCTCTCTCTCTCTCTCTCTCTCTCTCTCTCTCTCTGTCTCTCTCTCTCTGTCTCTCTCTCTCTGTCTCTCTCTCTCTCCCAAGATGCCTCAATAAATCTTCCAAGCTTCACATTTAGCTTCAGGCTGTATGCGAGATGGGGTTACATTTTTGAAAATCTTTCATTGCAGTTCATTTTGAATTATATTTGTGTGAAAAGGAGGTTTGATCTCTTTTTTAACCTTTGAGAACATAATTCAACAACTGGAGAATTTATTTTCCTCTAACCTTCCAGAGAGAATATAGAAAATCTGTTTCCCAAGAGTATAGGCTTTTGAAAGAAGTCTTTAAAATTCATCTAAAAATAGCCTTTTCTTTCCTTTTCTTCTATTCAGCTCTTGAAGATAGTAACTCTAAAGCAGGAATTTTTTTTTTAAGGAATCAAACAGAAGTTTAATTTCAAAGTGAGGGAAATGGCTTGCAAACAAGGAGTGGAATTAGATACATGCTCCTGGATCCCACCCCTAGTGGGGGGACCAGAGGGAGTGTGGGGAGATCTCAATACTTACACTAATGGCTACACAGTGAGCTGTAGCCCTGACAATGATGGCTAACAGCAACAGGGAGACAAGTTTGATTCATAGCCTGGCTTCTTGACTGGAACATGGGTACTTGTCTGAGCTTGTCTAGTGCTTGTCGGAGCTCAGAGAACACCTGGTGCTGGTCAAAGCAATACAATAATCATATGAAACAATTCTGGGACTTTGCTGTGGCTGAGGTCATCCCGCAGGTGAGTGCAAAGGATTGTTGTTATGCCAAGTTCAGGGCACGAGCTTGCTTGCTGGGCCTTAGCTCTGGATAACAGGGTGTCTCCCAGTGTCTTGGTGTTCCCTCCTTTTGGCCAAAGGGAGGGGGTCTGAAAGAACCCCTACCCTTCTGGCCAGGCATGAGCCAATATGCCGTGAGAGGCCAGCTGGGCCAGAACATGATATGGAGTTGAATAGGTCTTGTCTGGCCATTATTTGCTTGCAAGAAGAAAAGAGAAGGGGGCCAAGAACGTAGAGATAGAAAATGCCAACACATGCTTGAATCAGGGCCTTTGTGGTTGGGCATATAACAAAAAGGAAGAGGAAAAAAAGACTAGGACAATATATTCAGCCGTCATCCAGAATCTTGGGACAGCTATTTCATCTGGTAAAGCAGGGATTCTTAAACTGGGGTCTTCAAACTTTCTTTTAAATTTACTGACTGCATTTCAGTATAATTGGTTTTATTTGTAATCTTTTATACATTTAAAATTATTATTTTGAAAAGGGTTCAGAGGCTCCCCTACAGTGCCAAAGGCATTGACCAAAACTTTAAGAACCATTACTTCAAAGTATCTTACTAAGTTTGTTAGTCTGAACAATGGAAAGAATGAACTTGTTATAGAAGAGTGAAGGTAAATGGTAAGGAACAAAGAAAATGAGACAAAGGCCTTAGAAACATGGCAGTGGTTCCTTTAGGCAAAAGAACCTTCACATAGATAACTCTTCCAAAGACATGTTCAGGGGCAGCTAGGTGGCACAGTGGATAACGCACTGGCCCTGGATTCAGTAGGACCTGAGTTCAAATCCAACCTCAGACACATAATACTTACCAAAGATATGTTCAGATTAGGTTAGGCCTCCTAGTTAACCAGATCCTTATCCTAGTTCCTCATCTATTCATGGAATTACTTATAAATTGGAGCATTCTCCAGTCTCAGTAGAATTTGGTCTTATTTTTAATTCAATTCAGTGGGAATGTATGAACTTCAAAGTTCTTAAAATCATAGTTCTTTGATTATTAGGGAGGTTTAAAAAAAAATTCGCACCTTCTAAATATTATTTGCTCATAACCTTCATAGGACCTCACTCCAGTACTCATCATGGTATAGAGATGTTCTTAAAGGCTAAGCCGGCACAACACAGGCTTTGACAGACATTTTGCCATGTTAGGCTTTGGGTCTGGTGCCAATCACAGACTGCGTCTGCTTTGTGAACACTAGCTGAGCTAAGCATAAGGAGACTTGTTACCTGTGGACTGATCACTAGATGATGACTTCTCTGGCCCCAGAAAGCCATGAAACAAAGGAAAATAGAAAAAAATGAAGATCTTTCATCCTGGGCAGTCCTCTTTTGCTTCTGCAGGGGAAGGAGAGGATGCTAAGACCACAGTTTTTAGAATATCCATAAACATTTGCTTAGCTGATGGTGCTCTGAATGTGAGATGATTTTCCAGTCATAAATGAGTGGACCTGCTATTGGAGAAAATTCATCCAAGAAATCCTGACATTCTTAGTATGAATGAAATCAAAAGAAAACAAAATTGAACTGAATTGGTTCAGGTTCTCTTTGGAGAGATAAATGAATTGGCAGAATTGATCTTCACATGTGTCTTTATATGGGAGGAATTATCAAACTTTTAGACAAATAAATCAGTATAATGCAAGGTAGGATGTGATCTAGAAGCGAGCTTTTGGGGATACATGGATGTTTAGAATAAAGAATGCTCATTAATGTCTATTCTAAAGGAAAGTGAATGTAGCTGGCACGTGGTATTGTGGTATTGCCATTTTTAGTACAAAACAGTAACATTTTAGTATAGTGTATTATTTATGCAACAAGAAACATCATTTCCTAAGCTACCAGGTCATCTCATCTCTAGTGCTCATTTGCAAGAGGAACACCATGAATGTAATTGTAATTTTTGTATGATTATTTAGTGAAGAAGGTGGAGAAGAGAAATGCTATGAAGAGCTTGCTGATTTTTCCCAAACTAGGTGAAAATAGACATTGTTACTTGATGGATTCAATGTGAAAATTGGCATTGAGAAGGTAGCAAAAAAATTGCTGAAAAAGATGTAAGAAGTGAGAGATGGCAAAGGCTTATTGACTACATAGAAACTTCATACCAATGTATCATGAGTGCTTTCTTTGAGAATAGAGATGGCAGTCATTGGAAATGGCAAACACCAAAGAATTTGACAAAAAGGGAGATAGATTATGTTCTAAAAGACAAAAAATTACTCTTTATGGATGTGAGTCATTTGTGAACCAACTTTCTGTGTACAATCTGACCACTGATTTGTTGGAACAAAGAAAAAAATCAATACCAAATTGGAAGAAATAATAAAAATGTAAATATATGGAATGTAATTGGGTGACTCCAATCTGACTTATCTGAGCAAATTGTTGATGTCTAAAAAAAAGTGGAGGGAAGAATCGATAAAGGAATAGACATCAACATGGACTATCACTATTTCATAGGAAATTGAAATCAGTTTCTACAATAAGAAGATCAAAAGGCCAAGAACCTAGAAACACCCCAAACCGGAAAATACTTTATCTCCTAGAAAAAAAAAAAGAAGAAATATGGTAACTAAGGACAATAGCACTTGAAAACACAACCTCATTTTTTAAAATCTTATGAAGAGGGGAAGCTGGGTGCCACAGTGAATAGAGGACCAGCCCTGGAGTCAGGAAGACCTGAGTTCAAATCTGACCTCAGACACTTGACACTCACTAGCTGTGTGACCCTGGGTAAGTCACTTAATTCTGATTGCCTCACCAAAAAGAAACAAACAAAAAAGTAAATTAACCCAGTATATCTACTAAGTAGTCCCAAATATATATATATTTTTAAATCTCTTTAAAATCATGAATAGCATTGTGTAATGTAATGGCAAGAAGGAGTAAAGGGAAAAAAACAAATTTATAAAAAGTTTGGGGAGAGGCAAGTTATCACTATGGCATTTAAGGGTGAAAACAGAAAAAGACAATGAAGAGAAGAAAATGGAAAAATCTATAAATATTTCTATGATAACTTGTTCTGAGCACTGTGGATCTACTCCATTTAGGTTTTTGCCCTTATCTTGTTCTATTGCTGCTTTCCCTATGCTTTTTTTTTTAAACGGAACCTGTGATTTCATTAGCATAGAGGACACCTCCAAAGGAAACTCCTAGGGGTGGAGATCATTCACCTGCTCTACAGATAAGAATTTTACAGAATTTCCTGGGACACTAAGAGGTCCAGACACTTACTTAGGGTCACACAACCAGCATGTATCAGAGGCAGGAGCTGAACCCAGGTCTTTCTGATTCAGAGGCCAGCTCTGTCCCCTGCACCACTTTACCTCTCTATATACTTTTCCATTCCTCTGTTTTTAAAATTTGTTGCAGAGCAGGTGCTGATCTCCTTTCCTAGGGGGAGTCTCCAAGGCCAGAATTCCCTTTGCCAATGAAATTGTAAGGCTGTTCCAAGATAGAAAAAAGATGAAAGAATCTAATAACAGGAAGAGCCTTGTCTCAGCTCTGACACTTTGTTCCTAGCTGAGGTCTCATTCTAGCCTGGTTCTCCTCCTACCCTGTCTCACTCAATCCTTCTCAGATTCCTTTGCTGAATCTTTATCCAGGTCACACTTGCTAAAGGAAGCTCTGTCCTGGGCCCTCTTCTCTTCTTCCTACTATTTTACTTGGTGATCTCATTAGCTTCTGTAGTTCTGATGATCATCTCTATGCTGATGATTCTCATATCTACTTATCCTGTCTTAACCTCACTCTTAACTCTAAGACGCATATCTCCTGCCTTGGAGAAATCTCGAACTAGATGTCACATAGACATCTTAATCTGAACACATCTAAAATGGAACTCATTCTTTTCCCCTCCATAACCTTTCCCCTTCTGCACTTGTCTACTACTGTCAAGGGCACCACCATTCTTCCGGTTACCAAAGCTCAAAACCTAGGTGTTATCCTTGACTCCTTCCTATCGCTCATCCCCCACATCCAGTCTGTTGCCAAATCCTATCAATTTAATCTTCATAATATATCTCACTTCCCCCCCTTTTCTCCTCCAACCCTGCCACCCCCCTGGCATGGACCTTCATCACTTTGTGCCTGTATTATTACAATGGCCTTTTGGTTGACCTCCTTGCCACAAGACTTCTCATTCCAGTCTGTTTTCCAACTCAGCTGTTCAATTAATCTTCCTAAAGCATGAATCTGACCATGTCACAGCACTCTGTTGAGTAAACCTTAATGACTCCCTATCATCTCTAGGATTTAATATAAAATCTTCCATTTGGCTTTCAAAGTCTTTCACAACCTGGGCCTCTTCTAGATTTCCAGTATTTTTTAACACCTTGCTTTCCCCTCCAGCTCCTTCTTGTTGTTTCTAGAACAAAACACTCCATTTCCAGATCCTATACATTTTTTTTTGGTTCTTCCCCATGCCTGGAATGCTTTCCCTCATCATCTCTGCCTCCTGCCTTCTCTGAATTCCTTCAAAGACCAACAAAAATCCCATCTTTGCCACAAAGCCATTGATGATCCCCCTTAATACCTTCCCCCTATTAATTATATCCCATCTTTATTTGAACATAGTTGTTTGCATGTTGTTTCTCTCCTGAGACTGTGATTTTCTTGAGAGAACCAGACTTTTGCCTTTCGTTGACTCCTATCCCCATCTCTTAGCATAGTGCCTTGCACACAATAGGCATTTAATAACTGCTTATTGAGTGACTGACCTTGTTTCACTTTGATGTTTCCTATCAGTCCCTGAATATGACCTTCTCTATCACCCGGTACAATGTTTCACTTGGTAATATCATAGCTGCGGATTCCCAAATTCCCTAAGTCCTAATTTCTGTCCTAAAGAGAAGTTGAGGCAGAGAATATTCAATACTTCCTTGGCACCTGACATGTTCTATGAAGATACTATGAATAGAAGGAGCATGCTAGTTCAGTGGGATCTGGATGACTCTCCAGACATGTTGAAGCTTGTTTTTTATCTTTGATACAAGTTACATAATGTTTATTACATAAGACTTCCCAAAAATGTTTGTTGATTGATACATTTCAGAGCTACTTTCTGTAAGAGATCTTTCCTGGCCACCCCCATGTGCTAATATCTTCCCTTCTGAGAATGCCTCCCATTTCCTTAAAGTACCTAGTTATTTATATATCATCTCCCCTGTTGGACTATGAGCTCTTTGAGGGCAGGGACTGAGTTTTTGTTTTTCTTCGCATCCCTTACATTTAGCACAGTGCCTGGCACAGAATAAAGACTTAATAAATGTTCATTGACTCACTGACTTTGATGCCCAATTCAGCACTAACAATTTAGGAGTGTGTATTCTAATTTTGAGAAATTAATACACAATGAACTGTACTTTCATCCTCCCCCCACCTTCCCCCATGTCTTAAGACCTCCTTAATGTCCTGGAGCATAACAGGACTTGCCTTGTAAAATGTCCACATTTGAAGAGGTCATCTTACCTTGCATTTTCTCTGTGAAACTTTGACAAAGGTCAAGAATTCTCATTCTCTCCCAAAGCCTGAGGGTCTTGGCCCTTTTAAGGGCCAGTTTGCATTACTCATTTCACTGGGGACTAAAGGTTTCACATAAATCCATTTCAGAAAAGCCACTAAAAGAGTAAATATCTCCTGGTAAAGACTTGAGCTAAAAAGCGGGACTAGCTTTCTCCATCCCCCATGATAAATGGCTATTTGCTTCTCACTGTTACTTTCTTTGAAAGCATTTGAATGAGAGAAATTTTCTCTTAAAGATTACTTTTTCACTGACAAACAGTAAATGCAATGGGATCTGTGACTCTATCTTTTGGCCAATTTGAGGCCTGTAAAGCTGTGGTCTGTTGTAGAGTATGGATTACAAAAACCTGCCTCTTCCTTCTTATACTTTTATCAAAGATGCTCATTCTTGGTGTTTGTAGAATATTCTCATATGTCCTTCTAGAGATGCAGAAGTAGGCATATATAGGTAGGCAGTTACTGATGTGCTCTCACTTGTCTCTTGGGAGCAACAATAATACCTAAGAGGGTCTCCCCCCAATTCTTTGGTATCCCGAAAAGAAATTATTCAAGAGCAGCAGTGGAAATGATGCCATCTGACTGAGAGGGAAGAGGATTGGTGCCCCACCAAGAGTGAGAGAGAAGCATGTACTGTCCATGTGCTCCATTGGGTCCAGGCAATGTCAAGAGGTCTACAAGAGATGTTCTTAACTTGGGGCTCCATGGGTAGACTTCAGGGGGCAGGTGAAGTTGTTTTTTTAAAAAAAAACATATCTTGACAACTGTATTTTGGTATAACTGGCTTCCTGTAAAATACTATATATTAAAAAATTATGAATTTAATGGCAGTAATTTGAGTTAGATTTAACTGAACTGCCTTGAGCTAGATGAAGGTGATCCACACATTCAGTGGACCTTCTGAGAAGGATTGTTGGAGGACATGAGCAAAAATGACATGAGGTATCCAAGCAGAGGTGGTCTTGGGACTGTCTGCACCACTGGAGAGAGTGTCCACATGGATGAGACCACAAATTTATTGAAAATCTTTAATTGACCCAATCCCTGAAAATAATTAAAGAAAGCTCCTCTGTTAAATAAAAGCCATATTTCCCAAATAGCAAAACTGGATTTGATTCAAGGCTAAACATCTTATATTCAATGATAAACGAAAGATACAATCCCTTAATTCAATTCAATTCAACACATATCTGTTATACTCTTACTTCAGGCCAGGTGCTGGAGATACAAAGATAAAAATAAAGCAGTCTCTACCCTCCAGGAGGAGTGTACTACTGGACACAGAATGATGTAATTGGCACAGTCTGCCTCGTCCAGGACTTAGAGTCTCGTAGAACTTCTAGGAAATTCCCCTGAACACCAAGGCTGATCTCAATGGTCTGAAGCAGCTGGCGGCATTTGGAGAGCGCTGTGGGCCTGGAATCAGGAAAAGCTGAGTTAAAATCTGGCCATGGGTACTTAGCGCCTGAGTTTTCCTGGGTAAATCAGGGTTTGCCTCCATTTCCATCAGTTTTCTCAACTGCAAAATAGTGTTAATAATAGCACCCAACTCCTAGGAGTGTTGTAAGAATCAAATAAGAAAATGTGTAAAAAAAATGCTTAGTAGGGCCTGGCACACAGTAAGTACGATATAGATCCTTATCCCTCCTCAAGCTCTTCATCTTAGTTTACATCTATATCTTTTCCCTGACAATTAATGTACCAATTTCTTCTAAAATATACAGCTTTTATTCAGCCTGCCCCTTCCTTGTTTATCTGTGAGTGTGCTGGCCATATGTCCTTCCAAGTACAAGTAGATCTCCTTTTCCTACTTCTCAGGTCTTTGGCCAAGGTTAAAAATTGTGCTGCTCTCTGAGTAGTACTCTAGTTGGGCCTCAGTTTTTTCATCTGTAAAATGCAGGAGTTGAACTTGATGCATATGAAGCCCAATGATCTATGACCTATGAAGTGAGGGGTCTAGATTAAGATGAGCCCTTCCCATTCTAAATCTCATACTCTGGGATCCAGATTCTTCTTCAGCTGGTATTACTACTCCCTAGGCTTACAGCCATTAAGATCCAAGTTGCTTTCTTAAGACGCTTAACACGTCCCTGGAAGGGGAGGTCGTCATTTGCCAAGTAGTGGTATCTTTTTTAACAAGTCCCTCTTTGGCTTTGAAATCCAGTTCCACATTGCCTCTGATTTTCCCAGGTGCCTTCCTGTCCAAACCCTATCTTAGTTCTCAAAAGGAAAATCAAGAGGTCAGCCAGTCCACTTTCTGCCTTCGGGCAATACTTGGGTTGGATGGTCGTTTGATCTGTTTTCTGAGAGACAGTCTATCCCCACATACCTCCTCCCAGCCCCTGCAACCTTACTAGTCTCTTACTATACTCAATCACACTTGTTGTCTGGAAATTCTTCCTCCTGGCTAATCTGGGTTTTTGAAACTCATTTCCTCTTGCTTTTGCCTCTAGTCCTATCCTCTATAGATAGGAAGTACTGGTGGTTGACCCTTCCATACAATAATCCTTCTCCTCAATGGCAGGTAAATCCAACCTGCCATTATTTTTCCCCAGATTAAGCTGCCTGTCCTTTTCTCATGCAGTTACTAGTCAAACCATTTCATCATTTCTATTCCTCTGGACTTTCTCTAGTTTCTTCTGGTTCCTCTTTTTTTTTTTTAATTCTGAATTTAACAAATAACAAAAATATTTCCATACATGCTGTAGAACAGAAAAGAAGATAAATGAAATCACAATTCTCTATCGCATATAGTTTGCTCTTTAAAAGAACATATAATATATTCAATATATTATTTTTAAAGGTGTCCTGCTTATTTCTGTTTAAGCCTGAACTTCCTTCAGTTATCTTCTGTGCATTTTGAAAACTTCAGTAACTCTACTTTCATTCTTCTTTTTCTGCCATTACCATTTCTAGCTCTTATTTCCCTCAGCCAATCCTCCCCTGACAAAAAAGCAAAACACAATACCAGTAACAAATATACATAGTCAAGCAAAAGAATTCCATACATCTACCATGCCTGAAAATACATGGCTTGTTCTGGATCCCAAGTTCATTGTTTCTCTGTGGGAGTTGGTAGCATATTTCATCACAGGTCATCTGGAACTATGGGTGGTCATCGAACTGATGACAGTTTTTACATCTTTCAGAGCCATTTTTCCTTATGATGTTATTGTTACCATCTAAATTGTTCTCTTCTACTCACTTAATTCTGTTTATATTCATCTATTTTCCCAGGTTTCTCTGAGTCCAACCCTTCATTTCTCATGATACAGTGATTTGTCATCACATTCAAAGGTCATCATTTGTTCAACCATTCTTGAGTTGTCAGGTACCATCTTTGTTTCTAGTTCAGCACCACTACAAAAAAGCTGACATACAGTATGTATGTATGTATGTATGTATGTATGTATGTATGTATGTATGTATGTATGTATGTGTATGTATATGTATGTGTATGTATATGTACATATCTGTGTACATACAAACATATACATACAAACATATATAGATATAGATAGATACATAGAGATAGACATATATGTTTGTATATTTGTATGTATACACACGCACACACACATATTTCCTTTTTTGTCTGTTTACTTTAGGCTATGGGCCTCATAGTGGCATCAGTGGGTAAAGAACATGCAAGAACTTTTGGGGACAGTTTCAAACTGTTTTTCAAAATGGCTGGACAACTCCATTAACAATGCGTTAGTGTGCCTATCTTCCCACAGCTCCTCCAACAATTGCCTATATTCCTTTTTTTATCATCTTTGCAAATCTGTTAAGAATCAAATAGACCATCAACATTGTTTTACTTTTCATTGTTCTAATTGTTAGTGATTGGGGAATTTTCTTTTTCATATGATTCTTCATGATTTGTTTTCTCTTCCATTGATAACTTTATTTGTATCCTTTGTCCATTTATCTATTAGGCTTTAGTTGTCATTTTTTATGTATTTGGATCAGCTCTTTATATAACTTGGATCTAAGATGTTTATCAGAGAAGTTTGTGGCAAAGATTTTCCCATTTAACTGTTTCCTTTTCAATTTTAACAGCATTAATTAATTTGTGCAAAATCTTTTCAGTTTTGTGTTACCCAAATTGTCCATTTTATCTTCTTTGATCCTCTCTACCCTTTTCCTATTCATGAGCTCTTTCTTTATTCTTAATTGTGAAAGATATTTTTCTGCTTAATTCCTCTGAATCTGTTTCCCATCTCAAAAAAAATGGGAACACCCAAAACATTACAGCACAATGGTTGTGGAGGAAATCCTTTGTAAACCTCTTAGTGCTATAGATATTCCTGGAAATATTATCATTAATAACAAACCCACTAGCCATGCAGAGAACTGACAAGGTTCAGAAATACTCTGGTTCTGGAGCAAACTGGATTTTGCGAAGCAGCTTTATTCAAACCGTGGAGCTAGAGCTTAATCAGAACATGAACTTCCAGGAAACATAGGGCTGTACTCCCCTCGGCATCCCATCATAATGTGTGCAAGAGTAACCCAGACATATTCACTTGTTTGTTTTATAGGTCTGAGGTGAATGGAGAAGGAACATTTCTTTTCTTTTCTTCTTCCATCGTACCTGGGAATTCTGTAACAGCATGAAAAGTTAGCATGGGTCAGGGAGATAAGATACATGGATTTTAATCCCCAGCTCTATCACTAACCCACTGTGCTAACTTTGAACAGTCAATTTATGAGTCAACATTTATTTGTTGTGACTGCAAAATGCCAGGCACTCAACTAGGGGCTGGAGATGCAAAGACCTAAAATGCAACAGTACCTCACCTGAAGGAGCTTGCATTAGTGCTCTTGGAAGAGGCAACATGTACAAATATAAATGCAAATCCCTATTATGATAATTAGCTCATTTTAAATCCAGGGCAATAGAATATCAGGCCCATATGGATTCCTTTGCTGTTGCTTTAGGGAATTTACATTAAAAGTTAGAAATACAATTATAATAACTCTGAGTCCTCAGGAAATTTCTCAACATTTAGGCAGAGAACTGGCTCACACACATACATACATACACACATCTTATATGTATGTATATTTATATTCACATATATTTTTCACATTTATATATGTTTGTGTATTTATCATATTATATGCTTATTATATTATATGTTACATGTGTATGTGTGCATACACATGCACACATGTGTATGTGTGTGTGTGTGTGTTGTGTGTCTCTGTGTATTTATTTATCTCTAGCTGACCTCTCTCCACCTTGTGATTAAGACAAATTCAGGTTACAAGAATCATTTGGGTAACACAAAAGCAGAATATATTCCAATGTCTGGTTTTTTTTTTATAGGCTCCAGGAGGGGAAGTTACGGAAAGAGCAGATCATTCCCTGGAACTTTCCTCAGTCCTTGGGGAGGGGAGGGGGAGATGTGCAACTGATAGCATCAGTCTGATTCTTCTCCTTGGAGATTCTTTATAGGGACTCTTTCTTTTCTACCACAGCTCAGTCCTATTTTCTCTTCTCTTCTCACGCATTGCCCCTTTGTTCCCAATTCATTTCTTTCAAGATTAACTGTTGACATTCTAAATTCTTCCTTTCTGCTGCCAGATCTCTGAAACTCTGGCTGGTTCTGAGATAACTCCTCTCTTTATGCAAGTTCTCAGGGAGCTACCAACCCTTCCACCCAATTGAAACCAAGTTTCTGTCATACAGAATTAAAATATCCTTGACAGATTCAAGATGGTGCACACACTTAGTTCTGACTGATTGATTAATTCCATCAAGGAGTGTTTTCCTAAGAAATTGGGGATGGCGTAATTAATGAAACTGATGCTTGCACAAGTCTATAAACAAAATGTAGAAGATATACCGGGTAATTTCATGGTGTGGCAAGGATGGAGCATCTCAAGGGAATCAGGAAAGGCTTCATATGGGAGATGGCATTTGATCTGAGTCTTGAAGGAATCTACATATACTAAGAAGCTTTTACGGGCTTCAGTTTCCTCCTCTATACAATGAGTTGGTTAAACTAGGCAATGTCTAATGTAGTTAGTGCATTGGGTAGCTCCCCTATAGTAAACTTGTGGGAAGACATGGATGAAAGCATCGTAGATGGGTCCACAGGGATGGGCTATGATAAGCATCACTGGAGGGAATCCTTACATACACGAAGTCACAGGTCAAATGATATGTGGGAGTCTGTATGCATAGTTTTCTTTCATTTGTTCATTGTAGGCATCCTTGCTTTGTTTCATTTCATGCCAATCTGAAGCTCAGAGAGATTTTACATTGTATATTGTGGGGCAGATGCCTGGACTCTCTTGCCCATTTGTTCCTTGGGTCCTCCTGGTTTTGAGTCTTTTCCTCTGTCCCTGAGCTCCATAGAAGAAAGGCCCTACACAAACTCAGGACATTATTGAACTAAATTCCTTGGCAAAACCTCAGGGAATATGGCACAAAGTGAAATACTTGCTTGGTACTTATAGATCACTTGGCTTGCCTAAACAGAGAAGTGTTATTCTTCCAGAGAGGTGTGTTTTTACTGATTTTTGTCTTCTATGGCAGAAGGGTGGCACTTGGAGGCCTACAAAACTCCCCAGTATGGCCAGAGGCTGATTAAAATGTGACTGAAAAGTATTTAAGAAAATAAATAAAAACAATATGTGTGTGTGTGTGTGTGTGTGTGTGTGTGTGTGTGTGTGTGTGTAATTTATGGTTTTCTAAGTCAATATACACCTGCAGGGATCATTTTGATTTGAGTTTGACAACAATGTACAGGATTTGGCCCATTATTGTGATGCTTTAAGCAGATTGTTGAAATTCCTAAGTTTTGGAGGGTACAGAGACTAATTTTTCTAATCATTCCATCCATCCCCGGGCTATTACAGCTTTGGTTTCATGAAGCATTAGTGATTTATATATGGCAATGGAGACAGGACAATTCTTGAAGTTGGGAAAACCTGGGTTCAAGTACACGTTTGGACACATCATAGCTCTTTGTTTCTCAAGTTCTTAACTCTCTCTTATTCATATTCTTTTCTTATATTGTTGTCAATTCCTAATGATAGATCTCCTACACTCAGTAAAACTTTCACTTTAAAAAAAAAGTATAGTTGGGAGTTAGAGCCAAGATGGCAGAGTAACAGAGAGAAGGTTGTGAACATTCTTTTACACAGTCAGGGTTCACAAACTAGATATGTACACAAAAAAGAGGAAAGGGGGGGAGTGGGAAACACATGAACCTCCCTTTCATCTAAACTAGTCAAAAGATGAAAGAATATATACACACTTGTGTACAGAACTACATTTCCTTAAACAGGGAAAGAGGGGAAAGTAGAGAAGGGATATGGGGGAATGAGAAGTAGGGTTAAATTAAAGGAGGCATTAGTCCTAAGTAAGACAAAAAGTTATAGACAAGTTGGTGAGTTGTTGGAAGGAATTCTCCACACTGTGATAAAATCACATGACTGGACCAAAAAAATATTTCCAATCTCTTTCTTGAAATTGTAAACTCTCAGAAGGTAGAAATACTGTTTGCTATTTCTTCTGAATCCTTATGATTTAGAGACTGTTCAGAAAATGTTACTGACTGCTATTCCCTTCAAGACTTCCAAGGGTCATATGAACTATTTGGGAAAATAGGCAGAGAAGGAGTCCTTCCAGATTTTTCTTATGATAAAATATGATGCTGATGCCTAAATCAAGAAGAGCAAAAACAGAGAAAGAAAACTATAGACCAATTTCCTGAATGAATATTAGTGGAATTTCAAAAAAAAATACTAGAAAGATTATAGCAATACATCACAAATACACTATGACCAAGTGAGATTTATACCAGGAATGTAGGGCTGATTCAATATTAGGAAAACTATCAGTATGATTGACCATATCAATAACAAAACTAACAGAAAACACATAATTATCTCAATAGTTTTCAGAAAAAATTTCTGAGAAAATACAGCACCCATTCCTATTAAAACACTAGAGAGCACAGGAATAAATGGAACTTTCCTTAAAATGATAAGCAGGATCTATCTAAAACCATCAACAAGCATTATATATAATGGGATAAGCAAAAATAGTAGAATAATATCAGGGGTCAAGCAAGAATGCCCATTATCACCACTATTATTGAATCCTAGAAATGGTAGCTATAGCAATAAGAGAAGAAAAAGAAATTGAAGGAATTTGAATAGGCAATGAAGAAACAAAACTATCACTTTGTGAATGATATGGTGGTATATTTAGATACCCAACTAAAAAACTAGTTGAAATAATTACCAATTTTAGCAAAGTTGCAGTATATAAAATAAACCCACATAAATCATCAGCATTTCTATGTATGACCAACAAAGTCCAGCAGCAAGAGATAGAAAGAGAAAGTTCATAAAAAATAATTTTAGACAATATAAAAATGCTTGGTAGTATGCCTGCCAAGACAAATCCAGGAGCTGTCTTAATACAATTATAAAACACTTTTCATAAAAATAATATCAATCTAAACAATTGGAAAAATATTAGTTGATCCTGGGTAGGCTGAGCCAATACAATAAAAATTATGATTTTATCAAAATTAACTTACTTATCCATTGCTATACCAAACTACCAAAAATTATTTTATTGAGCTGGAAAAAATAATAATTTAAAAAACTCATCTGAAAGAACAAAAGGTAAAGAATGTCAATGAATTTAATTTTTTTTAAAAAGGTGAAAAAAAGTCATTTACACGTACCAGATCTCAAGTTGTGTTATTAAGTGATAATCACCAAAACAATCTGGTACTGGCTGAAAAATAGAGTGGTTGATCAGTAAAATATATTAGGTACACAATATATAGTAGTAAATGACATAGTAATTTATTGTTTGATAAACCCAAAGATCCAAGCTTTTAGGACAAGAACTTACTATTTGACAAAAACTGCTGGGAAAACTGGAAAATGATATGGCAGAAACTAGGTATAGACCACTATCTCACACTGTATGCCAAGATAATGTCAAAATGGCTGTAAGACTTAGATGTAAAGGGTGATCCATAAGCAAATTAGGGGAACATGTAATAGTTTAACTGTCAGATCTATGGATAAGAGAAAAAATTAGGACCAAACAAGAGATAGAAAGCATTACAAGATGTAACATGTATAATTTTGATTATATTAAATTTAAAAGGTTTTGCACAAATTAAACCAATGCAACCAAGGTTAGAAGGAAAGCAGAAAACTGGGAAATATTTGTTACAGAAAATGTCTCTGATAAAGGCCTCATTTCTCAAATATATAGAGAATTGGGTCAAATTTATTAGAATATAGGTCATTCCATAATTGATAATTGCTCAAAGGATATGAATAGTAGGTTTTCCAATAAATAAATCATATATATATATATATGCATATGTATATGTGTGTATATATATACATATATATATATATATATATGTAGTCATATGAAAAAATGCTCTAGATCACTATTGATTAGAGAAATACAAGTTAAAACAACTCTGAGGTACACCTGGCTAATATGCCCAAAAAGGGAAATGATAGATATTGGAGGGGATGTGGGAAAATTGGAACACTAATGTCCCAATTTGTGAACTGATCCAACCATTCTAGAGAGCAATTTGGAACTATGTCCAAAGGGCTATAAAACTGTTCACATCCTTTGTTCCAGCAATACCACTAATATGTCTGTACCCCACAGAGATTAAAAAAAAGGAAAAGGACTTACCTGTACAAAGATATTTATAACATCTCTTTTTGTATTGGTGAATGACTGAATAAGTTGTGATAAATGATTGTGATTGAATACTATTGTGCTGTAAGAAATGATGAGCAGGATGCTTTCTGAAAAACCTGAAGACTTACATGAACTGTCGCAGAGCCAGAACATGATCCACAGTAATATTGTGATGATGATCAACTGTACATGACTTAACTATTCTTCGCAATACAGTGATTCAAGACAATTCCAAAGGACGCATGATGAAACATGCTTTCCACTTCCAGAGAAAGAACTGATAGAGTTTAAGTGCAAATCAAAGCACACAATTTTTTCCTTTATTTTTTATCTTTTTCATCTATTTTCTTTCACAACATGACTAACATGGAAATACGTTGTGCATGATTGTATATGTATAACCTATATCAAATTGCTTGCCGTCTCAAGAAGAGAGGGAAGGGAAGGCCAAAATTAGGAATTCAAAATTTTAAAAATGTTAAAAATTGTTTTTGCATGTAATTGGGGGAAAATAAAATATTATATTAAAAAGACTTCCAAGAGTCAGGCACAGTGGACTGCTGCAGGGGAGGCTGAGGCTCACTGATTGCACTTAAAGAGCTAAAGCCATATGGTATCCAAGCTCAGTACAGCAAAAGACTAACATACAAAGGCATGTTGGTAAATATTTAACAGCCGGCTTTTGAAAAGAAGTATCAGAGATACACTCTTAAGTGTAATCAGCATAATTAATCATTCCAGAATTTTCTTAAGTCTATACAATAAGTTAAGCCTAAATTTGTCGCATTTTTCACTTTTCTAGGTGCAAACCTTCATACTAGGAAGAGGGAGGGAAGGGAATGAACACTTTCAAAACACCAACTATGTGCCAGGCACTGAGATAAGCACTTTTTATAAATATTTTCTCATTTGATCCTCACGGCAACCCTGGAAAGTAGTTATTATTATCCCCATTTTACAGTTCAGAAAACTGAGGGTAAATGACTTGTCCAGGGTCACACAGCTAATAGGCATCTGAGGCTGGATTTGGATTCAGATCTTCCTGACTGCAGGCCCAGTGTTCTATCCACTGAGTCACTAGCCATCACCACTTAGCAATCATCTCTCTCTCAAGCCAGTGCGAACCAAATCCATGAAATCATTGCCAATATAATGAGCTTCTAGCAGTGGAAGGCCGCAATGATTCCTAAGAAGGGACAAACCACGTCAGACCGAAAAGGAAGCGCATCGAAGCTTTCTTCCCAAACAGTTATGAGATCCAGCTGTGAGTTGCTAATGCATTTCCATCTTTGGAAAGATAGATACATTCTTTTGTTTTTAACGGCATGAAATACTGACTACCTTGGCCCTCACTGCTTGAAAACCAGGGTGATACATTTCACCCCTCTCCTATGGTTTTTGAGTTCTCTTTTTTTTTTGTGAGGCAGTTGGGGTTAAGTGACTTGCCTAAGGTCACACAGCTGGTAAGTGTCAAGGTCTGAGTTCAGATTTGGACTCAGGTCCCTCTGACTTCAGGGTCAGTGCTCTATCCACTGTGCCACCTAGCTGTCTCCATTTTCGAGGATTCAACAAGATTTCAGGGGCCAGGCAGGAGGAAGGTGTATGTCTAGGCTAGCCGCAATGTGTCTCCAGCCCCAACAAATGGCATTCCAAGTGTGAAGGCTTTCCTTTTTAAGGGTAACACTTCATCACTAATAGATCAGTTTTTGCAAAGGAATCTTTACTTCAGAAGATATAAGAAAATGTGCAAACATCTTAGCTCAATTCCTATCAAGCGTAGTTCCGGTTCCAAGTACAAAAGCTCCTTCTGTCTCAAGTCCCAAACACCCTGTCTTATCAAGGCTGCCTTGCTAGGCTGGCTGGCTGCAACATCCCACCTGGAATTCTGGCTCCAGGCTCAACATGACTCAACCTCTCAGGTCAGAGGGGATCACCATCTGCACCTGAAATGGACAGACACAATTGATCAAGACAAACGTCCCTGGCATGGGGTAAAAATGGAAAGCAGGGAAAGAAAGGAAGCCCTCCTTCCCTCCTTATCCATTCAGTTTATGATACCCACACTGTAGATGAACAGTGATCTTTCCCCTCAGTACAGAGCAGAAAAGAGTATGCAGGAAAGAAAAAGACCATCCCAGTGTGGCACTTTTAAAAGAGGCAGCCTGTCAAAGGAGGCTACTCCTGCCTATGGAGTGGGAGGAATGCCTGGAATCAGAGGACCTCCATATTAGGTGCTCTGGGCATGTCCAGGATTTATACCTAGAGTTGGTGATTTCATCATGGTGAATACTCACTGCATTAATGTAGACAGCAAACTCTCTGACTTATTAGATAGTCTTTAAGAACTTCCCCCTACCCCTCAATGGTCAATCTAGTGACGAACTTCTCTAAATATCTCTGAGCCTCAGTTTCCTCATCTACAAAATGAGGTGGTTAAACTAGTTAACCTCAAAGGTCTCTATCAGTTCTAAATCTATGAGCCTATGGTCGTAAGGTGAAATTCTACTTGACCAAAGGGACATAACTAAAATTGCTGAATGAAAAACCAGCTTCTCCGTTATTTCTTTCTGCCTGTGTGTCTTTCCTAAATTTAAATACTGAGAGTAAGGAGGCTTAACTTTCGTGTGTCTCCCAGAAATCTGTTTATGCCTAGAATTAGTAAATATCAAAATGCCTCTTTACCCTGACAGGCAAAAGCTGCAAAAGGGAAATATGTAAACAAAAAAGAGCTCATGGCGGGGGAGGAGCACACACGAAAGAGGATTAATTTGCATAATAAATAGTTCGATATTCAGTAGATCATAAAACAGCAATTACTCTTCAGTTGCTATATTGGGGCTTGCTAACAAAAAGGCATTTAAAATGTAATAGTATGCCTTTCAGAAAAAAAAAAAGTTCTCACTCAAAGACCCTATTTTAATTTGGATATTTCTTTGAAAAGGTTCCATTGATACTTTTCTTTCTCAACACCTACCTCCACCCCAAATATTGATACAATATTCCTAAAATATGGGCGACTAGGTGGTGCAGAGGATAGAGATCCAGGTCTGGAGTCAGGAAGGCCTGAATCCAAATCCAGCCTTAGACATTGGCTGTGGGACCCTGTGCAAGACATTTAGCCCTGTTTCCCTCAGTTTCCTCATCTGTAAAATGAGCTGGAGGAGACAGTGGCAAACCACTCCAGGATCTTTGCCAAGAAAACACCAAATGAGATCACAAAAGTCAGATATGATTGAAACAACTGAATAACATCCACATTCCTAAAATACAAATCTGACCTCAACACTCCTTTACTCAGAACTCTTTAGTGGCTCCCTGTTGCTTCTAGGAAAAATTACAAAATTCTCAGGTTGGCATTTCAAATTTTCCTCAATCTGGTGCCCATCTTCATTCCAATCTAGCTAACCCTGCAGACTGTGTTCTACTTCCTGCCTCCTACCCCAGGCCTTTGTAGAAGTGGACCCTGATCTCTAGAATGTGCTTTTTTTTTTTTGGTTTGGCAAGGCAATTGGGGTTAAATGACTTGCCCAGGGTCACACAGCTAGTAAGTGTCAATAGTTTGGTCTGAGACAGGATTTGAACCCAGGTCTTCCTGACTCCAGGGTTGGTGCTCTATTTACTGCACCACCTAGCTGCACCAATGCTCTTCTTTCTTACCTCCACCCCTCAGAACCATTAGTTTCCTTCAGATCACATCCATTTTTTTCTTTTCTTTTTCTCAATTATATGTAAATTTTAAAACATTTTAAAAAAATTGAGATCCAGATTCTGTCCTGCTTTCCTTCCCCTTGTCGCCCTTGATCATTGAGAAGGCTAGCAATTTGACATAGATTATACATGTTCGGTGATGCAAAACATTTCCATATTAGCCATATAACTGCAGCCCCCCAATGAAAACGAAAAAGGAAGAAAGGAAGAAAGAAGGACAGCTAGATGGAGCAGTGGATAGAGCACCGGCCCTGGACTCAGGAGGACCTGAGTTCAAATCTAGCCTCAGACACATAATACTTACTAGCTGTGTGACCCTGGGCAAGTCACTTAACCCCATTGCCTAAAACAAAAAAAGAAAGAAAGGAAGAAAGTATGCTTCCATCTGCACTTACACTCCATCAGTTCTTTCTCTGGAAGCGGATAGCATCTTTCATCATAAATCTTTTGGAATCATCTCAGGTCATTGCATTGCTGAGAATACCTAAATCATTCACAGCTGATCATCATTACAATATTGCTACTACCATGTACAACGTTTTCCTGGTTCTGCTCACTTCACTTTGCATCAGTTCATATATGTCTTCCCAGGTTTTTCTTAAACCATCTTTCTCATCATTTTTATAGCACAATCATATTCTATCACAATCATATACACAACTTGTTCAGCCTTTCCCCAGCAGACAGATAAGCCCTCAATTTCCAATTCTTTGTCACCACAAAAAGAGTGGCTATAGGTATTTTTGTACATATAGGTCCTTTTCCCCTTTTAAAAAAATCTCTTTGGAATACAGGTCTAATAGTGATATTGTCAGATCAAAGGGTGTGCACAGTTTTATAGCCCTTTGGGCATAGTTCCAAACTGCTCTCCAGAATGGTTGGATCAGTTCACAGTTCCTTCAACACTACATTAGTGTCCCTATTTTTCCACATCCCTACCAACTTTTGTCATTTTCCTTTTCTGTCGTATTATCCAATCTGACATGTCAGAGTCCTTTTAATTTGTATTTCTCTAATCAGCAGTGATTTAGAGCATTTTTTCGTGACTATAGATAGCTTTGGTTTCTTCTTCTGAAAACTGCCTGTTCATATCCTTTAAAGTTCCATCTTATACACAAGATCTTTCCAGTTCTACCTAGTTGCTAATATAGTCTCCTTCTAGAAATTACTTTGTTATAACTTATCTGCGCACATGTTTTCTCCAGTAGCTTGCAAGTTTCTCCAGTGCCTGGCATAAATAAGTCTCAATAGATGCTTGTTAAGACCTCTAGCTACTAATTCTTAAGCTCCTGTAGGGGAAAAGCAAAAATACGTTAGAAGAAAAACAGTAATAAATAATCCATGTTCTAATTGCTTTAAATTTATGAGTGACCCTCCAAGTTGATGACATCCCATCTTGAAATAGATTAAATTAAAATACCTAATTAAATGTTCGTGCATTTATGTACATATACAAACACCTTAAAACTGCTGTACAAAATGATCCATTAATTCTTATCTGTTTAGATAAAAATGTTGTGGATATATGTTTTACTTTGCCTCCTCCACCTCTTCCTTGCCTCCCCCGCCCCGCCCCTGCCTTCCCCCCCTCCATCCTAGAATACCAGGCTGGATCTAAAAGTCTGAGAGCTAGAGAGGATTGAGAAGGAGCAGAGTCAAACTGTGTCAGGAGTGGGCGGCCCATTCAGGCAGGGGGTAGAAAGCTAAAGTCATTCCCTGGAAAGATACTGCTGCCTAGTTATGCTAATAGGCGGGTGAATTCTTTCTCAAACACCATCTGGGTTTTAAAAGGACTCAAGTGTCGCAGGTATTGTGTGCCTGTGTGTGGTTCCTATATGTTTACAGTCACTTTTAAGTATTTAGCATCAGAAACTAAATAGGTCTCATTAATTTCATGCATTTTCTCCCTGCAATAATTCTCAGCTGAAAAAAAAAAAGGCTATAAAATGCTTCAACCTTTTTGTATAAGATTCAACCCAGAGGTTGAAACGGACATATCATTTGGAAATGGATCATATTAAGAAACTCAATTAAATGTTCAAGTATTCCTCAACATATACAAACATCTTTTTAAAAAATTATCACAAGGTAAGAGAATTTAAAACATTTTAATATAGACTATAAGAACAAATTACCACAAAGAAGCATATAGAAGATGATTTTGCACCTTGAAGGAAAGCCCTATTCAACCTAATAACATGGTATATGCCCGCCCAGTCCACCCACTGTGTGAATTCAATGTAAAGGATTCTTCTTATAGAAAAAAAAAACAAGTTACACGACTTTCTTTGAAAGCTCCCTCTTGCCTCTAGAATAATGTGCAGCCTGACATTTAACATCTTTTCCAGCAGGGCCCCCATCTGCCTCTCCAGGCCTATTTCCTGTTATTTTCCTTCACCTGCTCTGTGCTCCAGGCAAACTGCCCTGTTTGCAGTTTCTCATAGGATGCCCTCCATTTCCTACCATGGCTGGAATTCTCTCACTCCTCACCTTTGCCTCTTGGAATTCCTACTTCCTTTTACCTCCTAGAAGAGACAGTTCCTGACTCCTCCAGTCCTTGGTGTTTTTTCCTTCATGAAATTACATCATGCTATAAACCTCACCCCATCCTCAGTTGAGAGATCTGATTAGCACAATGGCCAACTGAAATTCCAGAGGACCAGTGCTGAAGCCTGCTACTCAGAGCCTAACAGAGAGGAGGCGAACTCATAATCTGGAATGAGATGTGTTCACACAGGACATGGCCAAGATGGGAATTTGTTTTGCTTAACTATGTCTGTATGTTGGTTCCTAACATGGAAACTTCTTAAGGGCAGACATAGTTCTGTGATAGCGCAATGGAGCGAGGGCTGGGCCTGGAATCAAGAAGACCTGAGTTCAAATTTACCTCTGATGCTTCCTAGCAGGATGACCCTGGGTCTGCCTCAGTTTCCTCAACTATAAAATGGGAATTACAATGGCACTTATTGTGAGATAATATTTTTAAAGTGCTTGGCAGTATTTGCACTGTAGTGGCACTTAATAAATGCTTATTCTTGCCCCTCTTTGTATCACCAACAGCTAGCATAGGACCTGGTATACAGTAGGTACTTAATAAATACTTAATTCATTATTGGAATGAAAGCCCACATCCTTGAATAGCTGTCATTCTTGAATTTTCATGAAAAAATGCTAATACAATTCATACATTTATAAAAATAACTTCCTAGGTAGTTATGGTCAGAGCTGAGACACAAAATAACCTATGTCCTTCTTGCATAACCCAGAGAAGTTCTTTAGACAGAGGAAACCTTAAAACATCACAAAAACAAAAAAACCAAAAGGGCAGCATTATAGTCATCTGCAAGGCCAGCCATGTCATGTCGCTGAAAAGGATTTTTGACACGGAGGGCTGTCATTAACTGAATTATTCCATCAATCTCCTATATTGATCCAAATCTCATTGCCCTGGACACTAAAAGCCCTGGAATGGGACTGAGACACAGAGAACTAAACTGCACTGAAGCAAGTGTCACCCACATGAGCCGATCGGAGAGAAACCCATCCACCCCACCCACCCCCGAAGCATGCAAAGAGCCCAAAGTCTCCCTCTCCTTGGTCCACCAGATGTCCTCCCATTCAAAACATTAGAGTCACCTCTGGATGCAATTTTCAAGGAAAACAAAACTGTTTTTAAGATAGAAATACAGGGTCCTAGAATCAGCCATGCCCTGCGGCACTCTGGGGGAAACACAGCAAGCAAGCCCAGGTTTTGATCTTTCTCAAAAGTCAGTGGTAGTTAAATCCAGTCCTGTTTTATGGCAGAGAAGGCAGGGGAGGAAGAGGATGTTTGGTAGGCTTGGTTCAAGGGGGGATATTTTCAACTGCTTTAATTACTCCAATTCAGGCATCCGTACGGTTAGATGGGGTAAACTACATGTATTATATGAAGAGGAATGACTGATTCCAACTTTTGTTCTGAGCCTTCATGTAACAAAGCACTTTGGAAATGATTGGTCTGAGAGCTCATGGCCCTTTTAAGTGTTTGCAGGTTTGGCGAGCTCTCGGACAGACGCTAAGTGCCTTTGTGCGAAAGGCTGAAGATACAAAGATGAAACAGCCACTCAACGAGCACCTACTAGAGTTAACATGCTTGAGAAAAGGTATCTCTCCTCTAGGTGGATCCATTCCTTTCTGCCCCTGCCCATTTTCTGGACTCTTCTGTGCCTGGAATTTACTATGCTCGAAATTCCAAGCTTTCCCCATCACTCCCTGCCTGTGACTTCGTGGAAACCGATGTACAGAAATATTGCCCATCATTTGAAGACGCCTGGTCCTCTTCTGCATCACTGGGGCCCTATTGTATGGGAGGGGGCCATACATGCCAGCAACAGACTGGAGAGGAAGAGCAAGAGCCCAGAGAACCTGGACATCAGGCCAGGAAGATGCTTTTCTGCTTTGTTGCTGCCCTTTCTCTTCCCATTAAGGATCAAAAAGCTTAATGGCCAAGATCCTGGTCCTAGGTATCCTGTTCCCTCTGGAGATCCAGGACTCTAATCTTTATGGGAACTTTGGCATCTCCCATCCCACGTCCTTACGTGCCCTAACTCGAGCCAGCAGTCTTCCCTTCGGAGTTGAAATGTGCCCATAACACAGGCCACTTGCCATACATTTGTGTCTAGTCTGGTATTTCTGCAAATCCCTCCATCAGCCTCAGATGAATTGGAATCATGTTCAAGCTGCAAAAGATGGGTGTTCAATGATCATTTGAGCCATTCTCTTTCCTCCCCAAAGTATAGTGTGCATATGAGAAGCATAGGCCGACAGTCATTTTGAAGGTGAGGAAAAAAAAAACACTTAGCGCCTCAGTTTACTTTAATTTCAATCATAAGAAAGGAATATGCCTAGGGAGAGATCTTTAGCATGGTTTTCTTTGCAATCCTCTGGAACCCAATGTCCCACAGTCTGTGGACAGGAAATAGCTCTGGCTGACTTTCTGCACATTTCCCTGCTTTGGGGACTTCTTGCCCAGCTCTCTGTTGGATGACGGCGATGTCACTGTGTCCCTGCACCATAATTTCCCAGAGCATTTCCCCTGATCCTTCATCACACAAGACACTGGAAGGGTCGATGACCTTCTGTGCCGCCACTTCCATTTCCTCATTACCAAAATTGACCCCGTTTCTGTTCTTTGAAAGGGCTCAGGCCACTGTCACTCAGCCTTCACGACAGCAGAACATTAATAACAGTACAGGCGGCTGAAGGCTCCAGTGGCTGCTGCCCAGCATTGTCCTCTCCTTCCAGAATCCATTTTGGACTTCTAAGCCCAGCCAGCAGGCCCTCTCGGCTCCCTTTGGCAAGCATTATACTTTCATAGAATTCTCTCCTCATCATTAAGCTATTTAGTTGTAGGAAAGCATTGCATAGAAGGGTAGGGATATGTATTTCTCCAGCTTCTCTTGCAATCTCCTGCATTCCACATGACTCAAAATCCTGCCTGAGCCTCTGAGTAGCCTCTCTGCAGAAGAGGAAACCATAAGCTGCTCATTTCTGAGTGGAAGCCATCTTTACTGGATGTGAGGGAAATGACCCACTACCCTATTGTACACATGCAAGTCAGCCCTTACCTCCCTATTCTTTAAGGAGCCTTAATTCCAGTAGCATTTGACAGAGGAATTCATAGGATAAACCAATCAATTAGGCAGTCAAGAAGTATTTATAAAGTGCCTACTATGTTCTGAAGATACAAAAAACTGTAAAAGACAGTCCCTGCCCTTGAGGAGCTCACAGGGTAGAAGCACTATCAAAGACCAGCCAGTCTGTGTGTTCAGTTATTTTTCAGTCATATCTGACTCTTTGTGACCCCATTTGGGGTTTTCCTAGCAAAGATATTGGATTGGTTTGCCATATCCTTCTCCAGATCATTTTTACAGATGAAGAAACTGAGGTAAACAGTGTTAAGTGGTTTGCTCAGGGTCCCATAGCTAGTAAGTGTCTGAGACCAGATTTGAACTCACAAAGATGAGTCTTCCTGACTCCAGGCCCAGCACTATCCACTGTGCCACCTATCTGCCCAGCTAGTCTAACTCTCTCATTTTACAGTTGAGAAAACTGAGACCCAGAGAATTTGTGTCTTGTTAAAGATCATACAGGTAGCAAGCGTCAGAGGCAACATTTGAGCCTAGGTCCTCTTACTTTAGAATCAAGGCTCTTCACCACACCACTGAAAAGAAACTCCAGTTACACTTCCAGAGTGGAAAAGGACCCAGGACAGCAGCCCCATGTTCAGCAGATGAAGTAACTGGAGGGTGGGGGGGGGGAAGAGAGAGAGAGAGAGAGAGAGAGAGAGAGAGAGAGAGAGAGAGAGAGAGAGAGAGAGAGAGAGAGAGAGAGAGAGAGAGAGAGAGAGAGAGAGAGAGAGAGAGAGAGAGAGAGACTGGCCCCAATTCAGAAATGTTAAGAAGTAGCAGAGCTGAATTTGAATCCAAACCTGATTCCAAAATCTACTGCTTATTTTATGACTAGTTCCAAAGGCCTTCCTTCCTTTCTTCCTCCTTCCTTCCTTTTTTCTTTCTTTCCTTCTTTCTGTTCTTCCTTCCTTTTTTGTTCCTTTCTTTCCTTTTTCCTCTTTCCTTCCTTCCTTCCTTCCTTCCTTCCTTCCTTCCTTCCTTCCTTCCTTTCTTTCTTTCTTTCTTTCTTTCTTTCTTTCTTTCTTTCTTTCTTTCTTTCTTTCTTTCCTTCCTTCCCTCCTTCCATTCTTCCTTCTGTCCTTCCTTTTTTCTTTCTTTCCTTTCTTCAACTTTCCTTCCTTTTCTCTTTCTTTCCTTCTTTTTTCCTTTTTTCTTTCTTTCCTTCCTTCCTTCTGTTCTTCCTTCCTTCCTTTTTCTTTCTTTCCTGCCTTCCTTTTTCTTCCTTCCTTCTTTTTTTCTTTCTTTCCTTCCTTCATTCCTTCCCTCCTTTCTTTCTTCCTTCCATCCTTCCTTTTTTTCCTTCCTTCCTTCGCAACTAGGAATATGTTACTGACTTAAGCAGAAGTAGTTTCTAGGGAGTTAAGGAACAGATTTTCTAGGGTTCCGCTCTTGACTTTGCTTTCTTTCCTTGGAAATGGACAGGGAGCAGGACTTTGGCTCTTCTCTGGTTACAAGTGTCACCTGTTCCCTGCGTCCTTTCCTTATATACCCAACTGCCAAAGAGGAATCTGAGGCCTGGGGAAGTAAAATGACTTGTCCAAATTCTTGAAAGTAATGAAAGGCAGAGCTCAGTTTTGAATGCAGCTCCCCTTTCCCAGGCTGGGGCTCTGTGCTCTGTATCTCTAAGGTCTGTGTAAGCTGGAATTCTAAGACAGTGGGTCTCATGTTCAAAACAAATCACAGGCATACTTTGGCATGAACTGATTTGATAGTTTAAATGTCTTTTAAGCCATTTTAATTTTCCATAACTTTTTGAAGTTTTAATTGCCAGCTTTTACACAATGTTTCTTGGGCTGTCAATTATGACCTATATTTATAGGGAACTATTTTTATTTCATATTCTCTTGGTAAAAATCTGAAAGCACATTTTTAAATGGTGAAACAGAGCCTAAATTTTCAGACATGGGTTGTCATTGTGTTTGAGATTTGGGGTGAAGGGAGTAACTTTCATTTTAAGATATGAACCAGTTAATTAAAAAAATAATTTGTCTAAAAGATTTTTAAAGAGGGTTAGGTCAGTTAGTTTTGCTAACTGTATTCTCTATACAGTTGCCAAATTAATATTCCTAAAATTATACCTCTGACCAAAATGTTCCTGGGCTCAAGAAACTACTATGGCTTTCTTTGGCTTCTAGGATAAAATACAGACATCTTGGTCAGTAACTTATTTATTTTTATTTATTTTTGGCTAGGCAATGGGGTTAAGTGACTTGCCCAGGGTCACACAGCTAGTAAATGTTATGAGTCTGAATCCGGATTTGAACTCAGGTCCTCCTGAATCCAGGGCCAGTGCTCTATCCACTGGGCCACCTAGCTGCCCCTTGGTCTGGAATTTAAAGTCCCCCACAGTTTGACTCCCACTTACTTCACCATATACTTCATACTACTATCCTCCATGAATTCTATATTCAAGCCAAACTGGTCTCTCCCTCATTATAATGCAAGCTTCTGATGGGAAGGGATTTTTCTTTTTGACCTTTCTTTGTGTTCTCAGCACTTAGTATGGGTGCCTGGTACAGAGTTATTATTTAATACTCAATCACCAAGCATTTCTTAAGCGCTTACTAAGTGCCAGGCACTGTGCAAAGCATTGCAGATACAAAGAAGGGTAAAAGTGAAACAAAACACAAAATCAGTCCTTCCAATAAATTCTTGTCAACTGACTGAATATTTCTTATTCCTCAATCTTCAGATTTCCTCCTTGGCATAACATGCCTCCCATCTCCGGCATGCACCCCTCTGCCTCTTAGAATCTCTTGCTTTTTTCAAGGCTTACCCCAGATTCTTCCTCTTCTGGGAAGCCTTCCCTGAGTCAGCCAGCTCATTGGCACTCTCTGCCTTCTCAAGCCCTCTTACAGTTACTTCTCTGTACACATGCTGCATCTACCCAGGACAATGTGAACTCCCTGAAGGCAGGAGATGTGTTTTAGTTAGTTTGGTTTTTGTATGCACAGAACCTGGCACAGGGTAGGTACTTAACAAATACTTGTGGACAGATCAATTCCTTAAATGTGTCAAGTCTATTTAAATTCATGAGCAATGTAAAAATATAGAGACTATCATTTTATAAATATTAATTGAACCTGAGACCAGAACACTTTGAGTTCAACCTGATACGGTCTAAAATAACAGTTTCCACATTTACTAATCCCACCATCAGTTCCTGAATTTCAGAGAGGCATGGTGCACAAAGCAGATGTGAAGCACTGAATCAGGATGAGGAAGCAGGCCAGCTTCTAATCCATCACCTTTCTACTGAGAGGAAGGAGCCATACTTCATCTGCAGCACTCTGAAATCCTGAGTGCTCATTGCCTAGTTCACAGTTCTGATGGCTTTTAAATATATCTATATCTAGATAGATAGATAGATAGATAGATAGATAGATAGATAGATAGATAGATATACACATTACATATAAAAATACCTACATACACACACATATATATATATATATATATATATATATATATACACACCCACACACCCACACACACACACATTTAGTTTTCAACATTCCTTTTACAAGATTTTGAATTCTGAATTTCCCCCCTCCCTCCCCTCTCTTCTCCCCAAGACAGCAACAATCATACAATCTAATATAGGTTATATGTGCACAATCATATTAAACATTGTAAAGAAGAATCTGATGGCTTTTAATTGCACTTTCTTTTATATGACTGTGGTCAGTGTGTCAGCTGTCTATCTGGTTCATCTCCCTTCTCTCTAAATCAGTTTAAATAAATCTACCCAACTGGCCTTAAATCCCTTATATTTGTAAATTTCTTATGGTGTAGTAACACTCCACTACACTCATATCCATATTCTTCAATCAACAAGCCCCCTACTGGTTGCAGTTTTTTGCTAAGACAAAAAAATGCTACTATGAATATTCTTGTTCTGTCTTTGGCCTCCTTGGGGTTATATGCCTTGTAAAGGTAGCACTGTGTCAGAGGTCACATGCACTTAGCTGTTTGTTGATTATAATGTCAAACTGCTTCCAAATTACTTCACAGCTTGACTAATAGGGCATAAGTACTCTCTTCCCATTGCTTCTCCAACATTTAACCATTTTCATCTTTTGTCACCTTTGCCAATCTGATGGGTGTGAGATGAAACATTGAAGTTGTTTTAATTTAATTTTCTCTTCTTAGTAATAATTTGGAGCTTTCTTTCAGTCAGTCAACAAGCATTTATTAAGCACCTACTATACTGCCATCAAAGTAAGCATTGGGGATACAAAGAAAAGCAAAAGACAGCTCCTACTTTCAAGAAGCTCAGTCTAATGGGAGAGACAACATGCAAACATCTATGTACAACCAGGATGTAGACAAGATAAACTGGAATTGATCTCAGAGGGAAGGCACAAAGATTAAGAGATGCTGGAAAAGGCTTTAGATAAAACTTAAAGGAAACCAGGGAAGTCATTAAATGGAGATAAAGAGGGAAAGCATTCCAGGGGGTAACTAGGGAAAATGCTCAGAGCTGAGAGATGGAGTGCTGTATTGAAGGAATAACAAGGAAGCCAGTGTCAATGGATTGAAGGGTATGTGAGGGAGAGTAAGATGTAAGAAGACTGGATGGGGAGCAGGGGTTCATGTTATGAAGGGCTTAAAAGCAACAGAGTACTTCGTATGTGATCCTGGAGGTAATAGGGAGCCCCTCAAACTTATTGGGTGGGGGAGGGGAGGAGTGACATGGCCAGATCTGCACTTTAGGAAGCTCGGTTTGATTTCTGAGTGGAGAATGGTTTGAAATGGGGAGATACTCAAGGCACGGAGATCAAACTATTGTGATTGTCCAGATGTGAAGCGCTGAGAGAATGGATCAGGTGGTTGCAATGTTAGAGGAGAGAAGGGGGAGTAGGATAGAAATATTTGGAAGTTAGAAATGACAGGATTTGAAGTAGATTGTATGTAGGAAGCAGAATGAAACAGATTAATGAGTTAAGAATGACATTAGGTTTAAATGTGTGCTTGAGTGGCTAGGAGCACGGTGGCGCCCTCAACAGTAATAGAGAACTTAAGAATAGGGAAGGGTTTGGGAATAAAGACGATGAGTTCAGTTTTGGACATGTTGAGTTTAAGATGTTTGTTCGGTATCCTATTAGAGGGGTATGATAGAAGATTGGAAATGAGAGACTGGAGGTTAGAAAGGAGTTAAGGCTGAATGAATAGATCTGAGAATCACTCATATAGAAATGATAATTGAATCCATAGGAGCTGATGAGATAATAAGATTTCGTTTCATCGTTGATAGTTTGAATGTCCTCCTTTGAGAATAATGTAATCATATTCTTTGATCCCTTCTCTATTTAGCAATGGCTCTTCTTCTTACCTATTTGCATCAAATACACACAATATATTTTAGATATCATAATTTTATCAGAGTTGTTGGCTACAAAGATTTTTTCTCAACTGATAACTTCTCTTTGGATGCTGGCTGCATTAATTTTGTTTATGCAAAAGTTTTGTAATTTTTGTTAATTGAAATTGTCTGTTTTTATTTTTATGATCTCCTCTATTTCTTATTTGATTAAGAATTCACTCCCTGGCCATAACTACTCAAAATATTTCCTTCCATTCTCAATTAAAAAATGATAACACTTTATGTGGAATTTGGAATTTATCTTGGCATATGGTGTAAGGTGTTGGGGCAAACATAATTTCTGCCAAACTGCTTTCCAGTTTTCCTAGAAGTTTTTGTTTAGTGGGGAGACTTTACTGCAGTAGTTTCTGTATCCTGGGTAATTTTTTTCCAGACAAATGACTATTTGGATACATTTTTCTTATCTTGTATTTTTAAAGTTGATTATTTCAACCCTATGTAAGATTTTAGCACTCTATTCTTACTCTCCCAGTGGGGAATCAGTTACATCTCCCCTTCTGAATTCTAGGGGTATCCCTGAAGGGTTGAGTGTCTCTCTAATGTTATCACTTTGAACCCCAATTTCGAAGTATTCTCTCCCTTGTTAACCACTGCTGCTTAACTCCTCAGGTCAATTTACCCAGTTAACCCTGATTAACTTTTTCAAAGTACTTTTTTACTTTGAAAATACAACAAAACCAGAATTACAAACCTTTTTCCTAACACCTGGTGGGGCACACTATACCCTGAACTACTTTAGTGCCTGTAGAGTATTGGCTTAGATTTAATTTAATTCTTATGTAGATTCACTCCACTTGACAAAATTGCTGGATGTGTCTGTTTCTCAGCCACTTGGGGGGCATATTTTGGGGCATAGATACTGTACCAATTGGTCACTATCCCCAGCATGGCCTCAGCTTCCAAAATTCTTGGGACTCATTCTCTTGACCTTTAGAAGCTTGTAAGGTCATAGCCATCTATAATCCTCTTCACCTCAAACAAGAAAAAAACCCATAGAACAGAGAAATGGGTCCCATGTCTACCTTGAATGAAGAGAGCCCATAGCCTCTCCCCTTATAGTAGTCTTTCTCCTGCCACCAGCATGCAGCCAAGAAAGAAATAGTCACACTTAAAAGGTCTGGCTTTGGATGACTAGTGCCTTTTGAATACACTCCTCATTCCAGCTCTACAGTTCACCAAAGAGGTTCCTCTTCATCATATGGCTAGCAGAGCAGAACAAGTTCCAAATGTCCACATGTGTTCCAGTTCTCTCTATGGCATTTCTATTACACGTCATCATGCTTTCCAGGAAGCAGCTACCCCCTTCCCCAGTTTCTCCCATGAGAACCCCTGCTTACCAGCCCCTCATTACATATACAATCCCTGTAACATGTAACAGTATTAGATTCAAACCACAATTCTAGCCTGCAAAGAGCATTTTAATTTTGTCATATGGTATTAGCTCTTCCTCCCAACTTTGTGTCAGTTGCAAATATGATGAGTATGTCACCCAAGGTCTTTATGCTAAGTGTCTTGAGGGTCAGACATATCCCTGGGGCGCAACAGCAGAGACTTCCTTCTAAGCACCATCTAACCAGCAATGACTACTCACCAGATCTGAACATTCAAACGAGTTCTGAAGGCACTTAACTATTGTACTATGGCTTCATCTTGTCCATAAGAAAAACAGAAGCCTTTGTGGAATGTTTTGATTAAATGTGTGGAAACCATATCTCTAATATTACCTTGGTCTATTAGCATAGTAACCTTCTTAAAAAGGAAAATAATGTTAGTCAGGTGTGACTAAAACCACATTGGCTGTTGATGATCGCTGCTCCCTTTTTCTAAATATCCATTAACCTTCTCTCTAAGGATCAGTTCGAGAATTGCTCCAGGAATGGCAGTTGGAAGATTCTACTCTCCTTGTTTGACAACTGGGACCATCTCTGCCCTCCTCTGGTCCTTTAGCACCTCTCAAATCCTCCACCATCTTTCAGAGATAATTGATGGTTACTGGATCTTCGATCCAGAGGTGGGAGGGATATTGGGGGCTATCTACTCCATCTCCCACATCTTCTAGATGAGGAACCTGAGACCTAGAACAGTGAAGCACATGTTCCAACTATAAGTAAAAAGTGGTGAAGGCAGAATTCGAATCCACAACCTCTGATTCCAAATCTAGTGCTCTTTCCATGGCCCTCCATTACCTCCCTAGGATGGAGTTCCTCTGGTGCTGCTACATTAGATTTACTTAGATGACCTAGATGTTCTTTCATGCTCTCCTTACTTATGGTAGCTTTTGATTCCTTATTCACTTCTTTTGTTCTGGATTCTCCAATCCAAAGACCATTGCTCTGGGTGAGGAGACAGGAGGGGAGCAAAAATAGTTTGTTCTTTTCCTGGTCTGTTATCAGCATCCCATCCACTCCATGCTACACTTCCATTCATTCACTGATCATCCTCTTCTCCGCAATATTTCTTTAAAAAAATAATCCACAAATCCCTTTTTGTGTTATCCAAATAAATGAGTTATCTCATCAGGATTGCCCAACCCGACAAGAAATAGAAAAAGAATGCCACGTGCCTTCCAGAGTCCAGTTCATTGGCATGTCTCCTCCCTACCGCTAAATCTTGCCTTTCCAGTATTTTTTGAGAGTGAGGTGACTAAAGACATTTGCAAAAATCTTCTGTCAAGGAGATGCTGTGACAGAGTCAGCTGAGAGTGCAGGGCCCCTATTTCACTACAAAGAACACATGAACTCTTTGTCCCCGACACTTTACACAATATGCTCCCGGCTTTAAGAAAACACTATTCCATGTTCTGCGTCTAATCAGGCTTGTCTGCCTGCCGCAGAACAGAGAGGTCCATTGTTATACACAGCTGTCATTTGTCCCTTCTCCTTGCTCCCTCGGACTCTGATATCTCTGAGGTATTTAGGGAAAGTAATTTTCAGTTGGAAATCTTCTGCCCTTTGGGTAAGTGCTAGCCTAGCACTTCATCACTGGCCAAAGAATTCCCAGCTATCTGGGATGTATCAGGACAGTTGATAAAACCTCACAGAGCAACCTATGATAGCCCAGCCCATCATAAATTAAAAAAAAAAAAGGCAGCAGCAGCAGAAAGGCCTTTGTCAGTGTTTATCTGTGGCGCTTTTATTCTTTGCCCTTGATTTCCTCTTCAGAAAATTGATGCGCCCTTAAATTGAAGCAGGAGACTTGACAGGTGATGGTTAGTGTGATAACTGCTCAGATTTCATCAGCCAGTGTTTTTCTCGCGCGGCAATTGTCGGGAACTTTCAGCTAGATTACCTGTCATCCACTGCATCAGATAAAAGAGGGTGAGTGAAAGAGGCCTCTGCCCCTGCCCTCGGAGGAAATGGGAAGCGCAGGTGAGGCAGGGGCTGCCCAGGGGCTCACAGGGGGCCTCCTCAGCAGGTGATTCCTTCGCGAATGCCAGCCCAGAGCTCCGGCCCTCACTGGACAGATCCCCGGGAAATCTGCAAAGCTGAAACTGATGGGGAAGAAATGGAAGCGCCGGTAGCCCCACGTGGGGTGTGGGGGAGGCAGAGGTGAACCCTCCCTTGGTGAACGGCCCCATTTGTACCTTTGAAACTGCAGTAGTTTCTTTTAGAGAGGCTGTCACGTGTTCCAATATGCTGATGGGAAATTCGAGTTCTCATCTGATGGCAATTTGATCTCCTGAAGGATTTCATGACTTTATGGAAAAGTTGTGAGTGTGGGGGTAGGTGTGGGGGGGGGAGGTAAGTTTTCAGTTAGAATAAAAATGGGGAAAGGGGCTTCTTTTTACAGAAATCATAGATCTGCAAATATTTTCCTCACACATTATTTTAAGAATGATAAACCAAAACAAAGAAGCAAAGACCTTGGATAAAAGATGCATTTTCATTTTTGAAATATTAATTTCTGCACTTCTTCGTAAGCTGCAGATTACACAAAATGAACTCCTCTCCCCTTTCAACCCCTTCCTCATGTTATAGAGAAGCCAGTATTTGAGTATAACTATGACTTTAGGAAATTTGTGCCCTTCCAAAACAATTCCATTTAACACATATGTATTAAATATGTACCATGTGCCAGGCACTGTGCTGGGTGCTGGAGAGACAGACTAAAATGGAACAGTTCCTGCCCCTACAGGGGGATATAACTTACATTTCTTCAGGGATATAACCTCAACACAAATAAGTAAAAACAAGATTCATGCAAAGGAATTTCAAAGGAAAGACAGCATTAAGTACTGAAGGCATCAGGAAAGGTCTCCTGTGGGAGGTGGCACCTAATGTGTGCATTGAGAGAAGTCAGATAATAAGAGGTGGACCTAAGGAAGAAGAATGTGCTAAAGATGGCAGAGAGGCCAGGCAAAGGCACCAAGGTGGGAGATGATCTAACATGTACAAGGAACATATACATGGAACTGGCCTTACTGGCCAAAAAGAATGGAGAGCTAGAAAAGAAAGGGCATGACTAGGTTTTCCACACCCAGAGAAGGGCACATAAGAGGGGCTTAACAAATCCTCAGTGATTAATTGGGGTGAAGGAAACCTAATGGGAAATAAACAGGCCAAATGGCAGAAACAGTTCACTGGCAGCCTCCCTTCCCACCACAGTAGTCAAGGGTCTTTTAGAATCTGTGTTGGGTCCTAAGTTTCTACTACTGCCGCTACTATTTAATAAAGTAAGTTAGCCAGGAATTCTGCTTCAGAGGCAAACTTGACCATTAAACCCTAGGCCTGAGGCAGGAATCACTTTTCAGTTGCCCAATTCAACTCAATTCAACCCAGTTAAATTCAACAGAAATTTATTTAGCTGCTACTATGTGTGACTCACCCATTCTAGGCACTGGGGATACACAGAAAAAGAAAAAAAAATATGCTTGCCCTAATGAGCTTACACTCTACCAGGAAGGGTTGGGGATGTACCCAGAGATGTATGATGCAAGTTCAAATGAGGGCAAAGAAGAGATGTGCACAAAGCTCCCTTTTAGCTAGTGAGGCTCCAGGGAGATAACCCCTCAACTGAGTCTTCAAAGCGAAGGATTTCAACAGGTGCAGACAAGGAGGAAGTGTAATCCTGCCAAGCCTCTATCCTTGGATATCTTGTCTGGATGATGAAGTAATGGTTTGCTTGTCTCATTTTTCATTTGATTCAGTACATTTAAAATATCAAGACCTCATGGTGCCCTGGGGATAGAAAGACAAAAATGAAGACATTTCCTACAAGAACTCAATCAATGAGCAAGCATTTATTAAGCACCTACTAAGTGCCAGGCACTGTGTTCAAGGAGCTAATGTTCAACTGGGTGTGTTTGTGGGAGAGAGTGAATGTAACAAAAGGAACCCTGGCTCTGAGGACTTGGGTTCTTATCCTTCTCCAACATTTACTAGCTGTGTGACCTTGGGCAAGTTTGTTCAACACCCCTTATCATACTCCCCACTCCCAGGTACCAGCTCCTCCTATTTAAAATGAAAGTCTTGGACCATATGACTCTGAGGTCTCTTCCAGCTCCTCCATGCCTGGTATACAAACAAGGGCACAATGATGGTGATACTGGTCAAATTAAGGAGGGACATGGCATACAAGATGGGGGAGAACAGGGATGGCTTCTCATAGGAGGCAGCCCCTGCAGTGAGTCTTGAAGGAAGACAATGGTTCCAAGAGGCAAAGGTGAGAGAAGAAGGCCTTCCAGACACTGGGGCTAGCATGTGCCAGTGCTTACAGGTGGAAGATGAAGTCTCTGAGTCTGGTTTGACTGGAATGTGGAGTTTAGGGGAATCATATAAAACAAGACTTTGAATTCTATTTAAAGATACAGACAAAAAGGTGTTCTGATTATGTTACTGAAAATTGAACCCAACCTTGGCCAAATTATGTTGTATTTATTTACTTTATACATTCCAGTGTGTTTTTTCTGCTTGGTAGAATGTAAGTTCTTTGGAGGAAGAGATTCTTTCATTTTTGTCTTTGCCCTCTGAGCATAGTGTCAGGCATATTTTTCTTTCATCTAGACCTGTGTTTTTAATGGCAAAAAAGTTCCCAGAGAGGACGCTCCCTTCACCAGTACAGATTGACAAGTATTCTGCCACTATAGTCTTAAAGAGTTGTCTGGGGCAGTTGAGGTGAAATGACTTGCTTCCAGTGCCACAGTCAGAATGTCAGATGCAGGACTTGAACCCAGGTCTTCATCACTTGGAGTCCACCTCTCTATTTGTGATGTTAGACAACCTCAATCCTGTCACACAGTGGACATTCAATAAATGCTTTTTGAAGTTCATTGAAAAAGGAACTCTGTCTGGCACTTCTCTCCTGGTCACCATCACTTGAATGGTATTCCTCTATATGCTTGTTTAATATGCTTAGAACAGAGTAGTTGTCCTGGAAGTTGGCTGAGAACCAGGTGCCATCTTTGGATAGCTCCATAAGCAGCCTTCCTTTCCACCAGACTTCTGTTCTCTGTTTTCTGAAGTCACCATGCACATTCTTTACTTCATATCTTTGCTTAGGTCTGGAATACCATCCTCATTCCTTTCTACTTATCCAAATCTACCCATCCTTCAATGCTCATCCCAAGTCCCATGAATGCCAGAGTAGATATTTGAAACCAGGTCTTCTGACCTAAAGTCCGATGTTCTTTCCATTATCTTCCTGCCTGTCTAGAAGGAGCTCAGAATGACTTGTTACCAATGAACCCATGCTGTTTCCTAGTAAGCACCACTTTCTTTCCTAAGTGCTCAAACTCTATCTGGTCAATAATCATCTGTATGACTCAGTATGCTCACACTGGCTTCATATTCACAGCTCCAAGTTTGTTTGTTGTTTTTGTTATTTTCAGCACAAAATGCAATTCATCTGGACCTGAAGACATCCATCACTCAGTGTAGCTAGCTAGACACCTTCTTGCTATCTTCCTGATCTTTGATTTTCTCTTAATTGTCCCACATTCATGCATTCTTTTAACTACTCCACAAACATTTATTACTCAGTTACTTGGTAGCACTGTTCTAAACTCTGGGAGAGATAGTGAGGTTAGACGAGTCAGGGCCGGTTCAATCAATCAATCGATCAAAAGGCATTCATTAAGGGTTTGCTATGTGTCAATCACTGTGCCAGATACTAGGGATACAAATGCAGAAATGAAAGCGTTCCTGCCCCCAGGGACTTTACAATTTACCTTCAAGGTGTCTAGAGGCATAAATATGGAGAGCTCCAATTCATGATCTTATGTGATAAGTGCATTAAAGAGTCACAAAAACAATCTACCATGTGAAGTTTTATGGGCAAAGTTATACCTAATATAAAGTAGAGAGAAAGGGGAGGGAAGCCTTCCTGGAGAAGGAGGCCCTTTGGGTTGCACTTTAAATGATGCACTTTAAAATTGAACAGGAGAAATATGCAAAGGAAGATTGTGTATGCATAGGGACCATTCTGAGCAATGGGTTTGAAGGTAGAAAAGCACATTGAAGATAATTCTCCTTGATTAAAGATGGAGGCACAATGGGAATTGAATGGCTTTGCCTTTTATCTGTCCTCTGTTCCAAAGCATTGGGGCCCTCCCTATCTCTTCCCTGTCTTCTTGCTTTGAAGGTAGCTTTAAAAGCATTTAGTATTTTCCCTCAAGCTTCAGACATTCTAGGCTTTAGCCTTCGTCATGTTGTCCAGGTGGCTCTTCTCTATTCTTTCTTAGCTACATACTTCACTTTCGTACTCCCAAATTTGTAGTGATGCCCTCTTTTTTCAACATTAGGATCATATCCCATTACTTTCTCTGTTCCTTCCAGTTCAATCCTCTCTTATAACAAAGAAAATTTTAAGCAAAAGCCAACTTACAAATTAAATGTGTCTGATGGTATAAATGACATTCTGCATCCACAGCGCACCCCCCCCCCCACCTCTTTGCCAAGAAGGCAGAAGTATGTTTATTCTTTTCCTGGCAGCAAGATTGTTCCTGGCTATTAATCTGAGACTGGAAGAATCTTTAACATTGTCTTTGTTTACATTATTGTGGTCATTGAGGATATTATCTATTGGTTCTACTTTCTTCCCTCTGAATCAGTTTATACAAGTCTCTTTGTTCTTCAGAATATTCATCATATCCATTCTTTATCACAGAGCAATAATATCCCATTAATCACAGATCACAATTTGTCCATTTCCCAATAGATGGGAACCCACTTTGTTTTCCATTTTTTCTTATCACAAAAGTGTGTTATGAATCTTTTGTAACATGTGGGACCTTTCTTTCCCTTTAATCTTGTTGGTGTCTTTCTCAGAAATGGGGTGACTGGGTTCTTTTCTTATATGATTCCAATTTTTTTAAGCCAGCAAGCTTGGACCAATTCTACATTCTATCGACAGTGAATTGGTGATCATGGAATTGTAGATCGATAGCTGGAAACTACCTTAGAGGTAGTTCCCCTTATTTTACAAATGAGGAGCTTGAGGCCCAAAGAGGTTCAGTGACTTGCCCAAGGTCATGCTGCTAGTACTTATCTGAGGCTAGATTCAGACCGGGAATTTCCCAGCTCCAACTCCATTTCCCAACTCCAACACCACATGCTGCCTTTCCAAGCATCGCATGACCTGATACTATCTAAAATGTTTCTTCCTTGTCCTCTCAGTCTTCCTACCTGGACCAAAGTGCCTATCAGTGACTACCCAGTGGACCAGGTTTCTAAAGTTGAAGACACCTCTGCTTCTTGCTCTCTTTAATCCTCACATACCATCCATGATATACCTTGGAGTTACCCCCATGTTTTTCTCTCACCTCCTCATCTAGACCCTCACCTGCCTGTGCCCCTGCTTCTCTGTAACAGCATGCGCTGCAGCCAGCCTCTCCCCAAGAATCATCTTCCTCAAGTGTTGTTTTAACACAGACTATATTCTTGGAACTGAAGTGGCTGCCAATTGCCTCTTGAATCTGATTAAGACCCCCTGATCATGGGTTTGAAGGCCCTTTACCAATGGCCTATTTCTTGCATGACTGCCCCTAGCTGCTTCTACTCCCCACCCCCACCTCCTAGTCCATGATTTCTACTCTTGCCAAGCAGGTTCACTTCCTCCCTCCAGGCCCATACTTCCTCCCTCTAAGATCATCTCCTTCTCTTGGAAATGCCCCCTCCCTCATCCAAACCATACTCCTATCTTTCTCTAAGCCTTGCCTTCTCTCTTCTGTCTCTCCATTTCAATGCCAGCAGTGTCCTCCCTCCCACCCCATCATTCAGTCCCAAATCACTCACACTTTGTGTGTTTTAAACTGCTGCACCTGATGGCTTTAGGGGTTTCCTAAAAGGCAGAGTGGTCCAATGGGGAAAAGAAGTGAACTTGGAGCCAGGAAGACTTTGGTTCAAACCCCGCATTCCATGCTTACTAGCTGTGTCACACCAGGCAAGTCTCAATCTCTCTCTGCCTTGCTTTCCTCATTAGTAGGAAGAAGAGATTATACTTGATGATGTCTATGGCCCCTTCCAAGACTAAATCTAGGGTCTTATTAATGTGGGAATTTACCAAGACTTGTCTCTTATCGCACTGCTTTCCCCCACTTAAATCCAAGGGAAAGGGAGAGGAAATAGGGTAGAGAGTGGTGCTTTGTTCTCTCTTAGAACCTGTGGTCCTAATCAACTGTGACCTGATCTGCCATCTGCTACTTTCCCCATGGAGAGGAGTATGTGGGCAGAGAGGAATTTTCTAGCACCTACAAGTGACCAAGGTCTCATTTTAGCATCATTTATGTTTGGTTTACAGAAAGGGGATAGGTGTCCCCAGAAGACACATGTGAAAATCTGACGAGAAGTCAACTATAATCAGATTACGCACAAGTATCCTGAGCAGATCCGGTAGTCATAGGCACTATTCCAATGCAGCTCAGCTTCTGGAAGACAACTGCATGGGTAGCCAGACAGTCACCCAAAGCAATTTCCCAGCAATTCTGAGCCAGCTATTGCTACCTTCATTCTAAATTACCCAAGACGTGAGCCATGTTTTCAGGGATGTTGAAGTTGAAAAGTCATTTTCTATTGAATGATGAAACAAAGGAGAAACTAAGGATCTTTTTGCTTTGGAGCTGGACCTGTGATTCCATTGGAATAGAGAAGTCCCAAAGAGGAACCTCCCTCCACTAAAGCAAATTGGCCCCTGTTCTATCACTTAGAGTCTTCAAGAGTTGCCTGCAGGCACCGAGAAGTACCCAAAATCACACAGCCAGAACGTGTCACAAATAGGATTTCAACACAGGTCTTCTGGATTTTAAGATCAGCTATCCCACAATGACTCATGGATAATGAGGAAATAAAGGCAAAATGAAACAATTTCTTCTCTGGCCAGGCAGAGACTGAATTTGAGAGCCCCCGGCAACCTGAGATATCTCTTGGGTGGGAACAGGTAGAGTACTGCGGTTGAAAGGTGATGCTGGTGCTGGTGGTGGTGTTGGTTCTGGTGCTGGTGTTGGTGCTGGTGGTGCTGGTTCTGGTTCTGGTGCTGGTGGTGGTGGTGCTGGTTCTGGTGCTGGTGTTGGTGCTGGTGGTGCTGGTTCTGGTTCTGGTGCTGGTGCTGGTGGTGCTGGTTCTGGTGCTGGTGTTGGTGCTGGTGGTAGTGTTGGTGCTGGTGGTGCTGGTTCTGGTGCTGGTGTTGGTGCTGTGGTGGTGCTGGTTCTGGTGCTGGTGTTGGTGCTGGTGGTGCTGGTTCTGGTGCTGGTGTTGGTGCTGGTGGTGCTGGTTCTGGTGCTGGTGTTGGTGTTGGTGCTGGTGGTGCTGGTTCTGGTTCTGGTGCTGGTGTTGGTGCTGGTGCTGGTGGTGCTGGTGCTGGTGGTGGTGTTGGTGCTGGTGGTGCTGGTGCTGGTGCTGGTGCTGGTACTGTTTTTGTCCTTCATTTGCAGAGGGAACCAATGACCTCTTGAGCGATGCCTTGACTTGCACATGAATTGGATTGAAGTGAGTCAGGTTTGCACAAGGTCAGCAGCCTCACTCTCTCTCCCTGTGTCATCAAAGTCCAGTGGCTAGACAAAAGTCAAGATGTGCCATGGCCCTGGATGCAGTGGATGATCTTGGCATCTTTGATGCCCAACCAAACTCTAAGTGCTCTACAGTGCCTGCTTTAGCTGCCTTCATGGCCATTAGAACAAATTGTTCCCATTTGCCCATTCTATCAGGAGAAGTTTTCACATGCTTGGGATTTTTGTTGTTTTTGTTGAAGCATTTTTCAGTCACTGTCTCTGACTCTTTGTAACCCATGTGGGGTTTTCTTTGCAAGGGTACTAGAGGTACTTTCCTTCTCCAGATCATTTTACAGGTGAGGAACTAAGGCAAACAGAGTTAAGTGACTTGGCCAGGGTCACACAGCTATCAAGCTCAGGAAGAGGAGTCTTCCTGACTCCAGGCCCAGTGATCCATCCACTGTGCCATGAAACTACCCATGCTCAGAGCAGACACCCCTTAAGTCACAGACAGGTTTGAGGCCCATCAGTTACCATCAATCTAGTTTAGTCCAGCTGTTGAGATGGTCTTAACAGGTGTGGCCATTGCACATGATACAGCTTATGGAGCCACAGGTGAGAATTGAGTGCCAGGTAGACACAAAAGGGGCTTGGCAAGCCCTTACATGAGAGGTGCTAGTCCTTCTTGAACACCCCACATACTGCAAAAATAGCAGTATCCTCCACGGGAGGGACTATTTTGATTTTGTCTTTATATTTCTAACTGCTGACACTAGCTTGACACATAGAAAGTACCTAACAAATGCTTATTGAACTTGAATGGAATTGAATCCGGTCAGGACCTGGTTCATTTCCTTCTCTGCTTCTGAGTTACCCATGTGACATTGGATGAGTCAATTAATCTCTCTGGGTCTTAGTTTATGCATCTGTAAAATGCATACCAGATGAACTAGGTGGAATCAGGGGGCCTTCCCATCCCCCATGGACATTCTAATCTAATCCTAGCAATTGACACACAGCTTATTGAAGCCATAGCATCTTAAACTAGAAAGAGCTTAAGAGATTATCTGATCCAGGGCTTCTTAACTATCACTTTTTTGTGTGTTAAGGACCTCCTTGGCTATCTAGGGAAGCCTATGTTCCTCTTCCCAGAATAATGTTTTTAAATACATTGAATAAAATACATAGGATTACAAATAAAACCAATTATATATATATATACATATATATATTATATAAATGAAATACATATAAATAAAAAATATATAAATGAAATATATCATGACTGCACATAATGAATGTTGTTGCTATCGTGAGATTCAGTTGTGTCCAATTCTTTGTGACCCCATAGACCATACTGTCCATAGAGTTTTCTTGGCAAAGATATATAGTGATTTGCCATTTCCTCCTCCAGAGGATTAAGGCAAACAGAGGTTAAATGACTTACCTAGGGCCATGCAGCTAGTGAGTGTCTGAGCTGCACAAGGTCATGAAGAATTAGACACGACTAAATGACTGAACAACAACATGCAACAACATGTACGTACATGTGTATATTAAAGAGAAACAAGCAAGTTCACGGACCTCAGACTAAGAACCCTGATCTAATCCACATTCTCCCTTAGACAGAGAAGGGCACTAAGACCCAGCAATGAAACGACTTGCTTGGACTCACTGGTCGAGCCAGGACCAAAGCTCAGGTTGGTTCTTTGGCTCTGACTCCCAGTCCTCATCCTGTGCCTGCTTTGGAAGTCTGTCTATATTTTTCTTTCTCCAAAGACATTGTTGTCTACCATCCATGGCAGGGCCGTAAATCTGAGTGTGAGAGAGAGATGGATAAAAATGAATAAGTAGAAATCTTTTGTAAATGAAAGCAAAAGTATAATAGCAAGTAAACACCACCACAAGGGAAATAAATCAACTTCTTTCTTGCTGAATGTCAGACGGTATGGCAGGGTTTGCACTGAAAAATGAATAGAACAACGTGTTAGCCTCTCCTGGGTGTCCTGTCCCCCAGAACCTTTGCACCATCACCATTTGGAGGCATATCCTCAGTTAGTCATTAATTGGCTCAACAAAAAATGAAGGAACCATTAAAGTCACTTTATCTCACCGTCGTTAAATAATAAAGAAGGTGGAAAGTCTTCCCCTGTATTCACTTAGAGCTATGTCCTGTAGTAGAGTCCGTTGGATTATAAACTCTTTCTGAAAGGATCATTGAACTGCAGCTGCCATGTACACATGCTACATTATAGAAGCTTGTCCTGGATTTATTGGGATGCCCTTTTCATAGGCAAGGGCCTAGTGGAGAGATTCTCTATCAGGGATTCCCCTCCTCCCCTTTGTATATGAGGATCCTGTAGAGAAAATGATTACCTTAAAATTTTTTTTTATAATTAAAAAGTCAGCTTCCTAGTATGTTTCCTTTATAAGTCAGACCAGTTTCTTTTATATATTTTTGACTGTTTGAATATCCAAGTATTATTATGCCTTGATTTACTATGTCTTTACTAAATATAAAGGCCGGTACAAGTGATACCAACATTGCATTTCTAGAGCATTGTCACTTAGCAGTGCAGACAGAGACACATTGAGAATCCCTCATGACCTAAGAGATAATGTTATTGAGAGTATTTTGTAAGTTGTTATTGATAAGTTAGAGAGATGTGAGGTATATGCTAAGTGGCAGAAGAAGAAAGATAAAAACTTTATCAGTGTTCTTTCAGTTACGTAAGATAAGGGTTTCAGGGGCAGATAGGTGGCGTAGTGGAGAGAGTCAGGAGGACCTGAGTTCAAATCCAGCCTCAGACCAAACACGATACTTACTAGCTGTGTGACCCTAGGCAAGCCACTTAAACCCAATTGCCGGAAAAAAAAAAAAGATAAGTTTCAGAAAGTAATTAGAAACCAATTACCAAGCTTCTCACAGAGGATGAGATGATGCTGAATAGGGTAAAAAGAATGTTAATTGATGAGACAGTATCTGAAGACAAATTAACAAAACTAATTTGGAAAACAAACTACATGTGGATGACCAGAAGCAGCCCCTAGTGTTTCATTTCTAGAGCACTGGTTCTCTAGATCTAAATGAACATCTAGAGACAGATGCCAGTAGGCCTTTCCATTCCATGGTCTACAGCAGTGATACCAAACTCAAAAAGAACCTAGGGCTACTAATCTATACATAAGCCACACATTAACTTTTTACAGAACAAATCCTTTTATTAAGGGATCTTAATCTAGATTAAGATCTTAATTTAATTAAAGTTAAATTAAATTTAATTAAGATCTTGATCTAAATTAACAAATCTAGATTATGGACCATTTGTTGTAAGACTGCCACCATCACAGTACAGAAAAAAATAGCCTATATAATATGGTTTTGTTACAACTGTGGCTTGCATAGAAGTATGACTGCTATGTCTACTCGAAAGAGGAATAGTGATTTAGTGTGTGAGGTATTAAATACCAGAGTCAGTTTTGGGAAAAAGAGATAGGACCAGAGGAGAAGTCAGTATAAATGATCGCATCCTCAATTAAGTCACAAAATTAATTAAAGGGATACTACCATCAAGACAGCAAGAGGGAAAAACAAGAGTTATAATTGTAGACTAAAGGTCATAAGTATGTTATATGCCTCAAGAAGACAATTATATCTTAGTTCAAAAGAGGTTGACTGATTCCCGAGGTATACTTGTTTAAGAAATAAACAAATATATGAAGTGTATGTGTTTTCAAATTTTAAAGAAAAAGACAAAGTTTTTAGAACAAAAAGCTTTTATATTCAGAGAACATTGACAAAACTTGACAATCAGATCGACATGCTCAAATAAGAGAGCTTCCAATTGACGAGGAAATTGCAAAGTGATGTTAACCAAAAGCCTAATGAAACCATCAATCTGCTTGATACAAAAGATGTGTTGAAAAGATTTTCATGGAAAAAAAAAACTTACAATAAAGCAACAACCTAAGAAGGTTGAGCATCAGTTTGTTTCCAAGTTTACAAATAAAAATTCCAAGAAAAATGTTGTCAAAAATAAAGCAGATAATCCATCTATATTTTTAGTGGCGCCCAAAAGTGAGGACAGCTCCCGTTAAAATGGTGAGTATGTGATTATGTATTGTTACCTCCCAGAACCGAACATGTCCCAGGCACAGGAGAATATCAGTTCAGATGAGGAGGGCTGGTTAAACCAACAGGCAACACTATATTGTACTAATACACAGAATATAATCCAAAGGGGACTGAAATAGCCAGCCTGAACCATCTACAAGTTCACCTCTCTGACTAAGTTTTAGTAATAAGCAATCATATAAAAATTTAGAATACATTCAGAAGTATTAGAATTGTTAAGCCAGTAATCAGTAATGTACCAGGAAAAATGCAAAGAGCCAAACACAATTACTTAATAGTGCATATGTATGGGTCTACATTTTGCTCTGGTTTATATTATCCATTATTCTTATTCAACCTTTTTCTATTTATAAAGTCATTAAGTATGTTGTTATATACTATTCAGTATATATTATTATTATTACTGTACATAAAAATGCAAGATTGGTACAAGTATGTTATAGAGCTGATTATCCAATGTGTTATATAATTGTGTGTATATGCATATAAGTACACATGTAAATATACTTATATATATATACAGAGAGAGAAAGAGAGAGAGAGAGAGAGAGAGAAGAGAGAGAGAGAGAGAGAGAGAGAGAGAGACTTGATGGCAAAGCAATTTGACTTGTATTAAATCATTGTAAAATATTGTAATTGTAAAATATGTTAATTGTATAAAATATTGAGGATGCTTATTGGTTATATACTATTTGCACACTGATACACTGATTTTTCCCAAATGCAATGCAAATTTTTCCTAAATGCTATGCAGATTTTTCATTAAGGAAAAGTATGTGACATGGTACTCCTTTCTGTTTTTAACAATTTTATTAATAGAAAGTAGCAGCAAAAAGGATAGTTGTCAAAAAAAAAGGCACTGAGAAAGCAGCCCTTGGGAAACTGAGGCACACTAAGAGAAAAAGTGTCTCAAGTGGTTCTCAGCATCTAATAGAGTTAGATAGAAAGCTAGATGAATATAGAGCTAGAGATATGGATAGGGATACAGAGATATGGGACAGATTGACACAGAGATAGATAGGTAGACAGATATACATGTTATATCTGAGAATACAAGTGTATAGATTTTATATATATATATATATATATTATATATATATGTATATATATGTATATATATATATATGTATATATATATACACATATGTCATTCATTCTCATCTACGTGAGAATTTAGAGGTTGATATCTGTGAAACTGCAATACCTAGAAATGTTTGGGGACTATGGGAGGGATGATATATTGCCTAGTGGTGATCTGACTGACAGAAATTTGGATTTCTTATCATAAGATGGAAGTGAACCATTTCACACAAAAGATCCTGTTTGAGAGCAGTCAGAGAGACAGAAGAACCTGCCTTCTGTGGAGTTCTGAGAAGAGTCCTAAGAGCTGAGTCCAAGTACCAGCCCCCAAAGTGGGTCACATCAAGATCTCAGAGCCTACCCTATTATCTGCTGCTGAGGAGAGTGGGTTGGAGGAAAAGCTCTACTTCTGGGCAGAGTTAATTAGAAGAAAAGCTTTGCTGCTTGATAGAGATGATTGGAGGGGAACTATTCCACCTTTACCTTTCTCTGACCTGCAATTTACTGCCTAAGAGGTGGAAATCCCTCAGAGCTCAGCCCAGGCAGCAGACCTGGAGCAGATTTGCAGATTCCAAGGTTAGGGCAACTGCTCTTGATTGAAAAGGTGTAATGCTGCTTCCTAGACCAGCCGAGAGAGAGAAAATCTGGGAAAGCTCTTTGGTCCCAAGGCCAGAGTTTATGCTTTGCAGAACAATGCTAACGCTGCCTCAGAAGCCCAGGAGTAGTGCATAGGAGTTAGGAGAGAGGTGGCCTTTCTTGTCAGTAAGCTGCTGTGAAGATTACTTCTGAAGGGGACAATGAACTTTAAGGTCTACAATTCAGATTTATAAGTTGCCCTGGGCAAATGCATTCCCTACACATGTGTCTCCCTGCTATGGTCCTGTAAATTTATGCCCTCTTTTCCCCATGGGGCATTGTATGAATTGATAGGAGGGGGTCTGTCGGGTTTATCTGCAAAATGCTATGATTTAATTTTTTCTTACTTTTCCCTCTGTTTAGCAAATATTTCTGATTAAGAGTTAATGGTGTCACTTGACTAATTTATTGAATTCAATCAATAAGCATTTATTATGCACCTACTTACTATGTGTCAAACACTGTGCTAAATGGAAGCCCACTGGTGGGGTACAAGAGCTATGGTTCTTAGTAGTAGTTCTCATATATCGGTAATACCACTAGAACCCTGGCAATGAGTTGTATCAGCATAACTACCCTATCTGTTCAGCCTCAGACCGTCAGCGTGAATATAGGTTGGACAAGCAAGTCGGCCTGGAGAGACAGAGGCAGTAACTAAGGCTTGCCTTGCCAGTTCCATCTCCCATGACCGCGTGTTACATTTATTACGTACTTACTATACCTGGTCCAGTGTAAACCTCCTCCCTACCTCTGGCATTTGATAAACGCTCACTGGTTGGAACTGAATTGTGCTAGGTGATAGAGGAAACCATGAGAAACAGTAGAAAAGTAGCGAAATAGAAAAAAAAAAGCACTGACTTTGAAGTCAATAGTCAACAAATATTTATTAAGTGTCTCCTATGTGGCAGGCACTTCCTATGTGTTAAACACTAAGAAAAATACAAAAGATAGTCCCTGCCCTCAAGAAGCTTAAAAGCTAATGAGGAAAGACCACCCAGAAAAGAAAGCTGCAAAGTATGGGGAGGGGAGAAAAAGGTACCTGATAAATTGGTGTGGTGGAAAAACCAAAGACTTTCAAAATGAATGTAGTAAGATTGGAAATGAGCAGGTGTCTGAGGAGCTGTCAATCTTGTTCCCTTTGTTAAATGGATGAGTTATGCCTTCACCCTCCTCAGAAGGACAGAAAGTAGTGATGAGGTGAGAGTAACAATGTAGATTGAATTTGGGATCTAAGATGATTAGATTTCTCAATGATGAATTAACTGGTGGCATGGTAGAGAAGTCAAAGCAGTCCAAAATGAGTGTAGAGTGGGAAAGGAGGACATGTCTCAGGGTGTGCATTCAAATCCCATCTCTGATGCTTCAAAGCTGTATGACTTTGGGCAAGTCACTTCCTCTCCCTCCTCAAGTTCTTTTTCTGAGGGGTCGGAGTCAATGACATCTGAGGTCCTTTCCAGCTTGAGATCAATGTGCATGGGTCCTGTCCTCAAGAAATGTATGGGGATGTAGTAGAAGGTGTAGGAGGCAGCTAGGTCGCTCAGTGGATAGAGTTCTGGGCTTGGAGTAAGGAAGGCCTGAGTGCAAATCCAACCTCCCTCAGATATTTACTAACTGTGTGACCCTGGGCAAATCACTCAACCTCTTCTTCCCTTAATCCACTGGAGAAGGAGATGGCAAATGACTCCAGTATCTTTGCCAAGAAAACCTCATGGACAGCATGGCCCACAAGGTCATGAAGAGTTGGACATAACTGAATGACTGGACAACAGCAACAAAGTAGAAGGTGTGCTGGACTTCAAATCAAAAGATATGGTCTTGGGTCCTGGCTTCTACTTCCTACATGACCTTGGTCAAGTCCCTGAACATCTGAGGACATTAGTCCTCTCAAGTGTAAAATGATGGTGTTGGGCCAGGTGATGGCTTTTTCCAACTGTGACATTCTGTGATTCTGACATGCACTTTCTGTGAATCTATTAGCTTGGGAAAAGATCAAAGCTACTGAGGATGGAAAAAGGGGCAATAAATGTGGAGCTCTGGATGTCATTAATAACCTTTGAGATAGTTAATGCAATTCATCATGGTCAAAGCCAATGGCATCTTAGACTGTACTGAGGCACCATATTCGGGACTAGGAAGATGATGGCATCCTTCTACTTTCACCTGGCCAGACCATATCTGAGGGCAGCGTTCGCTTCAATTTAGGCTGCCTTATTTTAGGAAGAAGATTAGTGAACTGGAAAGAGGCCAGAATGAGGAACTGACGATGAAGGAACTCAAGATCTTTTTTACGAAGGCCATGTGAAGGATTTTGTGGTCTAGAGAAGTCTTTAGACAGAAGAACATGATGGTTTTCTTCAAGTGGATGAAGGATTCAGATGTGCAAAAAGGCCTGGACTTGTACTTCCTGGTCCCAGAGAGCAGAACTGAGAGCAGTGGGTAGAAGTTTCAATGAGGCAGATTTAGGTCTGATATCAGGAAAACTTCCTTTTAATTTGAGGGATGCCAAACTGGAATGGACCCCTACAGAGGTGGTGGGTTTCCTTCCCCTCCCTGGAAGGCTTCAAGCAGAGGATTTGCAGTTGTTGCAAGTGAGTCTTATTCAGGTCCAGGTTAGGCAACATGGCTTCAGAGGTCCCTTCAACATTGAGATTCTGTGATTGCCGACTTCCTTCTAGCAAGGCTTTTAACTAGGTATAGGCAAAGTGAGCAGCTATTTAGGACCTAAATGGGAGAGTGCTGGGGGAGTGAAAATGAGGGCCATGAAGGATCAGAGAGTTGTCACGCTCAAGGTGAGGGAGAAAACTGGTGGCACGGCAGCTAGTCTCTGCTTGCTGGGACTGGTCACTGGGTTCACCTACTTTACTTTACAAGTGACAAGGTACCTCTAGGCAGGGGAGACTTCTGGTCCTTCCTAGGATTGCCCAGGCAGAGAAAAGTTTCTATCTTCTTTTGAGTCCAGTTCGGTCTCAAGCCCATGTCCCACATTGGGAGCCCCAGAATTCCTTAAGACTTTAAGTGTTGGCATCTGATGATTGATTCTGAGGGATGCAGGGGCCCATCACTGAATATTGGGTTGTTATACTTCTCTATTTTCTTAAAGGAGAATTAAACTTTGCCTAGCATTCCTGGGTTCAAAGCAAGCCTAGTGTCAGGGACTTTTTGAGTCTAAGGGAATTACTAGGCTCCAGCTTCTTCACAGGTCTTTGCTAACTATAACCAGGTGAGTAGCTATCAGCACCATCTGGTGTTTACTCAGAGAAGGCCTAAGATCTATCAGGGAGGGCCTACTTATACATTGAAGGCTCAGAAAAGGCTTCATGGAGAAAGGTGAGGCTTGTGAGAAGAGATGAGTGGTACACAACATGGTATGAGCAAATGCCTAGAAGGAAGCAGAAGAGGGGGTGAGATGATTACCCAGCCTGACTGGGGGTAGTTAGTGAGGTGAAGCTTAGCTCTGAAGGTAATAAGTTGTAGTGGGGGTGTGAAAAGCCTTGAATGGTAGGCTAAGGAGTTTTTATTTTATATTGTAGATCAAGGAGAACCACCAAAGGTCTTTGATCAAGGGAAGGGTGTTTTCAGACAGATATGTTATGTTATTTTGACGCTGACACAAGGAATGGAAAGAAGGGAGGGCATGGACACAGGAATAAAACATTTAGGAGGATTTTTACAACAGTCCAGCGAAAAACAGAATGGAACGGGGAGGCACTGGACCATTTTTATGGAAAGGGAAAGATTGAAGATGCAAAAGAGAATGGGAGAAATTGATGGAACAAGTTCTTGGGGGAGATGAGAGGGAATCAGACAATCAGCACAGGTGAAAATAATATCTTTGCTAAGGGATGCGCAGCCTTGGCCTCTGGGACAAAGGGCAGGAGGAGAGGATATGGCAGGTGGAGACTTAAAGCGTTTGAAGAGGAAGGAAGAAACTTACATTGGATGGCCTCAAATTTATCAGGAAAGTAGGAGGAAACCTCTGTTGTGAGAGAAGGTGATGGAGTTAGAAATTCAGGTTCAAGGTACAACAAGAAGCTTTGGACAAGCCACTTTGAGGAGTGTGCTAGAAAGTTAATAAGAGAAGACAGGACTGCTCTGTAGCAATGATGGCCCAGCCTAGGTCTGAAAGTAGAAAAATGGTCACCTCAGTCAGCCTGACTAGACGTAGTGACTTCCTGCAAGAAAAAAAAGGAACAGGAAAATACATTGTTGAAATAATTCCCTATAGGTTCAAGTCAATGAAGAGAGTAAAGTAAAATAAAAATAATGAAAGGAGAACTTGGAGCATTCCCATTACTAGAGGAGGCGTCATGGTCCAGGAGTGGGGAGTCTGTAGCCTTGAGGACACATGTGGCCCTCTAGGTCCTCAAGTGCGGTCCTTCGATTGAATCAAAACTTTACAAAACAAATCCCATTAGTAAAAAGATTTGTTTTCTAAAACTTGGACTCAGTCAAAAGGCCACACTCATGGACCTAGAAGGCCACATGTGGCCTCAAAGCCACAGGTTCCCCACTGATCTGGAGTCACCCCCTAATGTTGCTCCCCCCCAAGAAAAACAGCACTGTCCTCCAAGAGTTTACGTTCTATTGGGTGGATGCACTGTCTATATAGATAATTAAATACCAAATAATTTGAGAAAAGAGGGAGAACTAATTAATTGAGGAGGGGAGTGGAGCAGTGAGGAAATGCTTGCTGTAAGAGAAAGAAAGGCATTATTAATGTGCCACCTGCAGTCCAAACTCAGGGCTCAAGAGGGATTTCTGTCCTAAGTTAGGAGGCAAATAGGAAGTATTTGTTTCAGTTCCACTTTCCCCTCCAACAGACCACATCCCATATGGTCAAATTCTCTGAGTTAGAGCCTTTCAAGGATCTAAGGTTATGAAAGGCTGGGTTAGGGAGAGAGTTTATTCCAGGCCTGGGTGACAATTTGTGCAAAAAAAAAAACCCAAAACCAAACAACCCAGCTATTGTAATAGTGACAATCTTTTTTTAGAGCCTGGAGTCTAAAAATTCACTTCTCTGCCTTGACAGCCAACCTTCCCAGGGAGGGGGACAAGGGGGACCACCCTAGTAACTTTCCTGTTTTTCTATTTTTAAATAAAGTTGTAGAATTTCAATAGTTATCCACTTCAGTCTTCACAGAAGTTTTCATTTTCCGACTCTGTAAATCCAACACAGGAATATGGTTCTTTTTAAGAACCTAAATTCACCTAGACTATGAAAAGGAAAAGTATAATCACCTGACAAAAAATTACCACCACACCTCATACAAGTGTACATTTGAGAAGAGGTCTAACTCGGCAGGGTAATTGGAGCTTTGCCCCTGGGTGATGAGTTTAGAGGGTGCTGACAGGATTTGCATTCTAGCAGCAGAGAAGCAACAGAGCTTACCACCTAGGTTAGTGAGAATAATTAGTTTATTATGAAGCTACCAGATGGAGGGCTGAGACAAGCTCCTCCCTCCACCCTACTGCCTTCACCCCACGCACCAGCTTTGCACCAGGGGTTTGGGGTCTTTAGAGACAGTCCCCTGAGATCACACTTCATGCCACTTGGGGGCATTGTAGTATTTGTACCCTTTACAGATCTACTGCATAACTGCCCCCTCTGAAATCATCCCAATCCTGTCTCCCAACCCAACTTGTTTGCCAAAAAGGACAGGCCATCTTGGATTCCTCTAACTCCCAAAGATGTGACATAAGAGATTCGTGATACCATTGGTATTATTGTATTGAAATAGTGTCTGCAGAGGATCAGAGACAATATCATATAATGCCCTGAAGGCTTCAGCAGGATCCTGGGGAAAAGACAGTTACTGACAATTTCCCCAATCTAGATTTGCTGTCCATGGTAAGAGCTCCTCGTTAGGGCAAAGACTCCCTCGAAGTTTGTTGCTAGGGTGCAACTGTGCATCGTTAGCCAGCAGTAAGCGATAGAAAAGCACAAACCAAATGCTCAAAGCCCTACAGTGTATCTCCAGTAAAGAACCTGGATTTACCCACCAATAATTCTTAGCAGCAATTCCCCATCCACGAGGAACTGATGAATTAAGAATCCATATTTTTAAGTGGTCTCAACTTTTCCATAATTCATGAGATCTTTTCCCCATTTTTTTTACTGCTTTTTAAATTTAAAAAGATGAAAGACTATGTGCCTTGCAGGTTAAACCAGCAAGGAGATGGAGCAGAGCTGGAGTCTCAGGTTCACGTTAACCAGCCGCTATTTATTATGGGGGCAGTTTTGTATGCTGTTGATTCGTTTGTTCTTAGGCACCATGGGGGGAGGGCATGTGGAGAGAGACAGGGCTAAACCGCATTTCATCCTTAACTAAATTAGCTTCTGCTTATGAAGATGTCAGACCCTCATTTTAGCCAATAAAACATTTTGGTAGCTTGATGATTTTTTTTCTCTTCATGTATTTCCATCAAAATGGAATCATAAACACTGGCAGTTTCAGCAGCTAGCAGGCTAAAGGCATTTAAAATGCTCCATTTTTCCTCCAAACTCAAGATATGGGCATGGTTTTTGTCTTAATCGGAGGGCAAATTGGAAGAATGGGTTCTTTGTTTCAAATCCACTTTCGGCTCCAACAGACCACATTCAAAATAGTGAAATTCTCTGAATGGATTTGGGGAGGTTGGGGGGGGGGGAAGAAGCCTGTTCGTTTTAATATACCTTCAGAAATATTTTACTCCTTGATGATGACAGCAGCTCTTGCTGACAACTATTAATACATTATAAACACCCCATCAGAGTTATATAAAAACATGTCAGTTTTCAAGAGAACATCTTTGACAGCAAATTTTCTGATTGTGAAACAGCTGTGCCTCCAGTACAATGCATTAAGTAGTTTATTCCTTTTAGATAGTTAAATGGTGCATGAAATGTTGCTGGCTCAAGGGCTCCAAATCTGGCCTGATTAGCGAACATCTGTTACATTGGAAAAATTCATGTCTCCCCTAATTAGCTGTCAGGCTGATGTACCTCAGCCCTGATGGTGAGGGATCCGGTACCGTTGAAGTCATACAGGTTCTTCTCCTCGCCCATCACCTGCCCTTTCAAATCTCGGCCTCCAGTGCAGGGCTGTAATTAGAGCCGGTTGGAAATACAATGGAGCAGGCCATGGTCACTTATCGTCCCATCTGTGCGATATTTTGATTCCCACCAAACTTAGGGACTGACAGATAAAGTAGTCCCAGTAGCAGTGAGGCGAACAGGTCTCTACCCCCGACCATCTCAGGCTCAAGATCTTCATCTGATGAACTCTCAGGCTCCTAAAGTTGATTGAAGGGAAAGCAATGGGCACCCTGCCATTTTGTCTCTATTTTATTTGTGAGTGTGTGTGTACGTGTGTGTGTGTCTGTGTCTGTTTTAACACAGTATCTAGCTACTGAACTTAGTGCATGGCAAAGCAGCCTGTAGATGACATGGAATAACACATTTAACGGTTGACAAATACGCTATCATAATGGCGAGACAAAATGAAATGGATTTTTGAAAATGGAATGGGACATCTTCTCGGTTCTGATCCTATCTGGGTTAGTCTGTCCCATGGCTGTAAGACTAGTCCAGTGCAGAGGAGAATTTCCGTTGACCTGTGAATGGTGGAAAACACAAATTCTAGTTCCAACTAGAGAAAAATGGGAAATAGATGCTAGTGATATTTCCATACTGGTGAACTGCACAATTTTTAATTAGAATGGTCTTGTGTATAAGAAGCAAGCTGAGTGGAATAAGCTTTGGATTTAAAGTCGGAAGACCTGGGTTTGAATCTGGCTTCTGTCACTTACTGTGTACCTGTGCACCTAAGTGAGTACCTGCAACTTAGTGTATGACCTAAGGTGAGTCCTTCTGCCTCTCTAAGACTCAATTTCTGGATCTGTAAAATGGAAGCGGGGAGGTTGGTGGTAACACACTGAATAGCTCTAAATCTAGGATTTTTTGATTCTATGAATCTGGGCTTCTGGTTCTGATATGATCCCTTAGGTAAGCCATAGCACCAGGTCCGCTTTTATTTTTTCTCATCTGAATTACCCTAACTAAGACTCATTTTCAAATTCTCTACATTTGTGTCAAGGTCTCAAGACAATTTAAACCAGATACTGTCATTCCTCAATAGAAACGAGCTCTGATTACTGTGGAAGGTAGAGTTTAATAATTTTAGGGCTATTGTTTCATATGTATCCCTGATGGTGAAAGTAGAAATGAGGAAAAAGGTTTATGTGGCAATAAGTTTTAGATAAATTCAGAGCATTAGAATTATAAGGAACCTCAGAGACTTTTAGTAAAACACTCATATTTTTCTATGAGGTTCAGAGAAGGGCAGTGCTTCATCCTGGGTCACAGAGTGAGCTAGTGGCAAAATGAAGTCTTAGATCTGGGTCTCCCATGCAGTACCATGGAAATAGCACTCCTCTGATTCTATGCTTCTATAATTCTGGGACGGATGTCCTTTTTCTTTTTTCTATTCACAGGATTATAGGGTCATACATCTTGAATTGTAAAGGCTAGCAGAAGCATAGAGTCCATTCTGCTAATGAAGAGATTGAGGGCCACAGAGCTGATGAACTCATATTAATATGCAATGGAAGTTCTTTAATGGAACATGGCTGTGTCCCACCCCCCCCCATTGATATTCATGTATGGGAGCTCCCAAAAGTCTGAGGAAGAAATCTGAGCACACAGCCACAATGGACCCCCACCTCCAAGGACGTTCCAAGGAATAAGAGGCACAGAGGAGAGATCTGAAGGAACCATATTGACCTCTAACTTTTCTCTCAGATCATAAAATTATATAAAATTTGAGCAGAAAATAGATATAAGTACACAGAGATAGCATATATTAAATATATAATATATTATATAATGATATATAAAATATTAAAAAATATATAAATAGATATAATCTGTTTCACCTCCTACTCCTTTTATTTCACAAAAGCTGAAATGCAAATGAAGAACTTGTCTGTCTGTTTGTTTAGATCTGCCCACAGCCACGCAGTTTGTTGATGCTGAGACTAAGGCTATGATGTTGGTCTCCCTATTACATTTCAGAGAGTTGGGAATCCTTGGGAGGATGAGATGTTTCTGTTTCTTTTCCAGACATCCCCACCCCACCCCCACCCTCAGCCAAATATCCAATTAGTTTAAGAATCATACAGAGCACATTTCAAATGGGGATTATATTGGTCTGCTTAGTCAAAAGTCCCTTAGAGGCTCCAAACAGCCCAATTCCCTTAAGGGTTCCACTTTCTCTGGAGCAGATCTAGCCCTGGAAATGTCATCCCTTGGGACCACTAGGAAGTTTTGAATAGGAATCTGATCTTAACTTGTTCCTTAACTTAATTTCCTGAGCATCCTTACAGAGTCTGAGGACTCCAGAGGTGCCTTAGTATCTAGGAAGGAGAGTAAGAGGCATTTCCTCTTCAGCATCAATCCATTACCCCACTCCAAAACACACACACACACACACACACACACACACACACACACACACACACACAGCCTCGTTGTGTGGTGAGTTCCTTCTTGTAGCATGACCTATTTTTATACCAGGTTTCTAGTTTTGTTGGAAACCAGAAGAACACACAAATTCACCCAGTTCTTTCTTGAGTCTCCTCCTACTCACTCTGTTCCTTTTCAGTTTCCTTTGCTAAGATGCCAACGTCTTCCACCCGCTAAGGCTTTACACACAACTCTGTCTAGGATTTTTTCTCATCTTCTACACTCTATTCTTTGATGACATCATCACTCCCTTGGATTCAGCAATCATTTCTTTGCAGATGACTCCCTATCTATATATGCAACCCTGACCTCTAGTCTGAACTCTGGCCACTCACTACCTGCATATCTCAAATTCAATATGTACAAGGTGGACTTCCTCCCTCACCGCCCTCTGCCCAGAACCATTCTTCTTCACAGACCTGCCTTGTTCTGTTGAAAGTGCCATCATTCTCCTAGGCACTAAGGTTCACAGCTTAGGAAGTGTCATGACTTCTTTCCTCTCCCTCATCCCTTCTGTGCATTCAGCTGCTGAGTCTTGTCCACTCTACTTCCTGAAATCTCTTTCATTTTACCCCCCCAAAACACCCCCCTCCACACACACATGCACCCCACACATACACACACAAACATATGCGCGCGTGTGCAATCTCTACACTATCTCTTCTTTATTTCATGCCTGGATTATTACACAGTTTGATGACAAGTCTACTTGTCTCCAGGTTCTCTTCTCTTTGATCCATCCTCTATACAGCTGCCAAATTGAAATTTGCACAACTCAGATCTGACCATGTCAACCCCACTCCTCACCCTCTCCATTGCTACCCCCAATTCAAAAAATTTTAATGACTTCCAGCTGCCACCATGATGTGAAAACCACCCCTGAACAGAGAAAGAGACACACAGAGAGAAAGACACAGAGACACCAAAAGAGACAGAGAGACAGAGAGATAGGAACAGACAGACAGAGAGACAGAGAGACAGATACAGCAACAAAAACAAAGACAGAAACAGAGTCTGCTCCTGTCTTATCTTTTCAGTCTGGTTTTTTCTTACTCTTCATCCAGAAATCTCCATTTCAGTTTAATAGCTAGCTGTTCTTCATATATAATATTCTATCTCCTTCCTCTGTACCTTTGTACAGACCATCACCCTTGACTAAGAAGGCACTCTCACCCACCCTACCTCTGCCTCTTAGAATCTGTAGCTTCCTTCAAAACACAACTCCAATGAAGACTCCTTCAGGAGGCCTTTCCTGACTTCCAAGTTATTCTCAGTTATTCCAAGCATTCTCAGTTTCTCTCTCTCTCTCTCTCTCTCTCTCTCTCTCTCTCTCTCTCTCTCTCTCTCTCTCTCTCTCTCTCTCCTCTCTCTGAGACTCCCTCTCTGTCCTTCAAATGCTCTGTATTACTTTGAATGTGTTTTGCATATCTATTTGCTTGTACACATGTTGTATCTCTCAAGTAAAATGTAAGCTCTTTGAGGGCAAGGACTGTTTAATGTTTATTTCTGTAACTTGAGCACCAGGCATAATGCCAGCATAGTGCCTGGCACATGGTAGGAAACTAACAAACATTTGTTGAATTGTATTTATTAGAATTTCTGCCTAATTTAGTGAGTCCTAAAGAAACAGAAAAAATACATTAGGTATACTTGACAAATGTTTTCCAAATCTTTTGCATTTTACCTATGGGCTGTGTAAGAGTCAGGAGCTCTGGATTCATGGTGTGTGGCTTTGGGCAAGTCCTTTGCCTTCTCTGGGACTCAGCTTCCTCCTCTGTAGTATAACATTATCTCTAAGGTCCTTTGAAATCTGATATGCTGTGCTCATTCTTCATTACAGAAACACTAACTGAGAAATTCAATGACAAAGTCAACACTTGCACTGAAAATTTATTTTACTGGGCATCACTCACTCTGAGCTGCTCTCTGACTCTCTAAATATGTTTGAAGGTAGCATCATCTGTTTTCCTTGGAATAGGTTTATAGTAAGAATATAGTATCAGTTACTTTTACAAGTGTTACCCCATATACCCTCTCACTGAATTTGGTTAAATGGTGCTTCTCTGTTGGCAGTCATAGATCCTGTCCTTATATCTGAGAGGCAGAGAGGAGCGAAAAAAGGAAGACATTTATATGCTTACAACATTGGAGACCATTTGACAAGAAACCAAGGAAAGCCCTTTGCTTTCATTTCAAATATAAATCATTTATTTATAATTGGTGAATATCCCAAAGACTTCACTGATGTCCAATCAAAGTCAGTAGACTTAGACCTGATGCTTTAGCCTTTCTAGGCCTTGAACCCTTTTAGAAGCAATCTATGGACCTATGAAACCCTGCTCAGAATTGTGTTTTTAAATTCATAAAACACAGAGGATTACAAAGCAAATCAACTCTACTGAAATACAGTTATCAAAATTTGGGTGGGGGTAGGAAGTTCACAGATGCCGAGTTTAGAATCCCTGAACGAGAGAGGCCCCAAGAATGTTGAACTGACTCCCTGTCCAGGATTTCTAGGGATAAAAGTGGTTCAGGAGGAGATGTTCAGGGGCTACAATCTGTACCTTTGGAAGAAATGCCCACATTTCTGAGACTTATCGAAGCATCAAAGAAGTAGAAATAAATGTATGTTTCTGAAGAAATGTTTTCTTTGTTGTCCATCTTGTCCAACTTAGTGGGCCTGGCGGTTAGTTTGGTTAAATAGCTCCCCCACTCCCATCTCCTTCTTTCTTTATTCTTTGTTAGAGGGAATGGCTCTTTGCAGAGAGTAGTGGGGAAGGATATATTTGGAAATAAAGGAAATGTAAAAACAAAATACATCAATGACATGAAGTAATATATATTTTTTAATTTTACTTTTTAAAAATTCTGAAGTTGAAGTGATTTTGTTTGGAAAACAACATTTCTAATGTGCTTGTAACAGTCTGTAGATAACTTTTTCTTACTAACAAGGATGAGAGAAGCTTGGGTCTAGAGCTGATCCTGAAAGTCATCTAGTCCAATCTCCTTATTTTACAAATGAGGAAACTGAGCTTGAGAGAGGTTAAGTGACTTACCCAGTGTCATAAGACTCAAATAGCGAAGTAAGGGAGGGGAATTGAGTGATATTCCCTTTCTGGAACAAATGATAACAATTGAATTGCTGCTGCCAGAGCATGGAATTAAAAGGGGAAGGATGTAAGAGTGAGATGGCAGGAAGATGGTGTGGAGGGGTGGCAGAGACCAGCTAAATGTAATGAAATGGGCTACATTTATAAGATGTTTTATTCTTGGTCCAATCCCTACGCCCAGACAGCATGGCCATGGGCTGAGTAAAAACTCTGAAGCCTGTTGTTTGAGAGGACTTTGGCTTTTAAACCGAAAGCCGCCATTTTTAATGCGTAATGTGAAATTGTTGCAGAAAATAGTCAGCTAAGTTTGCAAACTACCGCTGCTACCAGTGTTTATTTCAATAGCTATTTACTAGAACTTCCCAAATGACTCCATCCCAATTCTCAAACTTTATTAGCATAAAAAACAAATAATGAAGAAATTTGGGAAGAAGAAACAATCATTCACCACCTTCATGGACTGTGTGATGAGCATTTAAAATAAATCCAAAAACCTGACTTCCCAGATTGCAGTGGGTTAACTCCCCTGCATTCTCTGTCCTTGTATTTTTGCTAGAATGTGACGAGGCTGAACCACATGATCTCTTCAGATCCTTTCCAGCTTTAATATGCTATGAGTTCATAATAACACTTTGAATCGAAGACACATACAAAATCCCTTGACCTATCAAAAGTAATAGTTAATGTTTATTTATTTTTGTTGTTTTTCTGTCATGTCCAACTCTCCATGACTCCCTTTGGGGTTTTCTTGGCAAAGATACTGGAGGGGTTTGTCAGTTCCTTCTCCAGCACATTTTATGGATGCAGAAGCTAAGGCAAACAGGGTGAAGGGACTTGTCCAGGGTCACGCAGCTAGTAAGTGTCAGATGTCAGATTTGAACTCAGGAAGATTCTTCCTGACTCCAGAGCAGCACTCTATCCACGGCACCACCTAGCTGCCCTCAGACAGCTATATTTATTTGTACCATGCTTTAAGTTTTGCAAAGTCCTTTTCATCTACTATCACATCTGAACCTTGCTGCAGCCCTGGGTGGTAGCTTCTACAGATGGAGGAAACTGAGGCACTGAGAGGAGAAGTGACCATGCCTTTGATTACATGTCATAAGGACAGCATTAGCTTCCCTGACTCCAAGTTCGGTGCTCTGTCCCCACCCATACATGACTCTCTACCAAACTCGGTCACAGTTCTATTTAGCTGATAAAGGCCATTTTGTACCTGTGCTAGAAACTGAGGGCTAGAACAGTGCCCCAGTAATGTACTTGATGACTTGCCTAACATATCACCTAACAGGATGATTTCCCCCAAGGTATTGCGTGGTTTTCCAGAAAGCAATCATGGTAGAGTGGAAAGAGAGATGAATTTGAGATTGTGGCTCTGAGGCCACGTAACTGTGTGATCTTGAGCAAGTCACTTTAACTTTCTAAGTTTTCTCATCTGTAAAATGAGGATAATAACTCTTGCCCCTACATTATAAGCAAACCTTATAGGTTGCGATGAGGAAAGTCCTAAGTTGGTATCAAAAAGCTTCAAAAATGGGAGTTTTGAGATATTCACTAAATAAAATCTAAAGCCTTTTCTGTTGTTAATAAAGAATGCTAAAATAAATGTTTACTCTGCTGTATACCAGCAACTAAATTAAGCAGTAACAATTGTTTTCAGTGGTACCACTCCACAGCTGAGGAAAAAATATAATTGCAGGTCATTTCATTTATAGACATCAACCGTGGGGGCTTTATCTGTACACAGTAAGTTGGAATGTGGACTAATCTTACTTTAACAAATGGTTAATTCCTTCTTAGGTAGAGGCAGGTAGGTGGTGAAGTAGATACAGTACTGGGCTTGGAGCCAGGAAGACTTGAGCTCAAATCCAGCCTCAGACGCTTAATAGCTGTGTGACCCTGGGCAACTCATCTAACCTCTCTCTTCCTCAGTTTCTTTATCTGTAAAGGATGATAGCAGCACCCACCTTCCAGGGTTGTTCTAAGGATCAAATGAGACAGTAGTTATAAATTGTTTAGCACAATGTCTGACACATAGTAGGGGCTATAAAATTTTATCTTTGTAGAATTGTAGTTTTAGATATGGGCGAGACCTCAGAGGGGCCTAATACAACCCTCTCCTCTTATGGGTGAGGAAACTGAGGCACAGAGAGAAGTGACTTGCCCAAGGTCACATGCGTAGTAAGTGGTAAAGCTAGGATTTGAACACAGGTCTTCTGATCCCAAATCCAGGGCTTTTTCTCCTCAGCCACACCGTCTTCCTTTGAGGTCATTTAACATATTTTTTTCAGTATTTGGTAAGCTATTCAACAAGATGTTAGGCGGTGGAAAGAGTACTTGCCCTAGAGTCACAGAACCTGGGTAGAAATTCTGCCACATTTGACCCTTACTACCTGACCTGGAACATATCTTTTAATCTTTCACTATTCCAACTCAGGACTTTCCTCATCACAACCTCACTATTCTCACGTGTGAAATTGGAAGATATGACTAGATGCCCTCTGAGGCTGCAACTCAATATTATGTTTTCTTGCTATTACAGGCCTACCATATGCCATAGATCAAGGCTACCCTGTTCCCGGCAGGCACAAGCGTCAACCTTCCCAAGCTTCAGATGGCACCAGAACTCAGAAGGTAAATCACAGCCAGACTACTTGGTTATCTGCCCTCCTCTTTTCACTGCCACAGAAAAGAAGTCAAGTTTTGGCATTCCTATGGACAAATATCACAAATGCAGGCATTTGTGGAACCATCATTTTCTTCCATAGGATGCACATGGCCCAGAAGAGAAGTCCTTCTAAGAGAATTTTGTGTCTTTCTGTGCAATCTTACCCATCCCAATTCAGCACCACAACCAGCAACTTACTGACTAATGCCACCATCCCTTTGGAAAATGCCAGCATTTCTTCATGCCTGGCATAGAATAGGCACTTATTAAATGTTTATTGATGGATCTGTTGACTGGAAGTCAGGGCAAGAACATTAATGAAGCCAATGGGAAACTTGCTCTGATCTTGGATCTTTTCACTCATGCAGTGGTTTTCTATGAATGATAAGGGTTACCCAAGTTGACCTTGTACTTGTCACTAGAGCTAAGAGATTAGAAAAGCATGCCAAAGCAAGTGCAGATGGGGGAAACAGAATTACATTCCATACACTGAACATCATTAAGCACCTGATATGTACCAGACACTGGACTAGGTTGTGGGCATAGAAAGACAGGAAAAAGGCTAATAATCCCTTTCTTCAAGACCTTTCATTGGAATCTGACATGTGCACGAATAAAGAAATACAAAGTATATCTAAGGAAGGAGGAGAGGAAGCAAGTAATTATTAAGCACCTACTATATACCAGGCACTACGCTAAGCATTTTACAAATACAAAGTAAGAGAAAGAAAAAGAGAGAGAGACAGAGACAGAGACAGAGACAGAGAGAGACAGAGAGACAGAGACAGAGAGACAGACAGACAGAGAGAAGGTGCTATTAATGAGGGAGAGGGGGATGTAACAAAGATCCAGAAAAGTAGTTTGGAGGAGGTGGCATCTGCACTATACTCAAAAGAATACCAAGGATTCTATGAGGCAGAAGTAAGATGGAAGGGAATGCCAGGCATGAAGGATTAATAATGCAAAGATACAGAGGCCGGAGAGGCAATACTATGTATGAGGACAGACAGTAGGTGAATTTGACTAGAACAGAGATTTGGTGAAAGACAGTACCATGAAACAAGGCTGGATGCATGGATGGGAAGATAGCTGCAGAGGGCTCTACATGTCAAGCTGGGGATTTTATGTTTTAACCTGGAGGCAATAGAGGGAAAGGTCATGGAAGAAGACCCCCAATACTCAAGTGGTGATGTAGTCAGGCATTAAAAGAATCCAACATCCTTTTTGTGGATGTGTTAATCAGTTTGATTTGAACAAGAAATTAATTCTATATTGTAAACCTAAAAGCACTGAATAATTTTGAGCAATTATCATCTGCAAGATCACAAAACCTAGATAAAGTGCTGGAAAGGATCTTAGAGGTGATGTAGTCTAATGCATCATTTCACAGATGAGGAAACTGAGGCCCAGAGAAAAGAAATGGTTTTCCCAGGTTCACAAAGGTAATGCTTGACAGAGGAAGGATTCAGATTCAACCCCTTGTTCTCAAAATTCAGCCCTCTCTACACTGTACCACTTGGTTTCTCCCATCTGTGGGGAGCAATCACATCTCTTTTAAGGCAATGAAACTCTTTAGCTCCATTTCTTGAAATGGTATAGCAACATGGTATCATGGGTAGAGCACTAGCTTTGGAGTCAGAGAATGAAAGAATAAAAGAATAAATGCATTCTAATACAGGAACACTACATACAGGAAAGTGGTCATCACAGAAGAATATTTTGGCTTGGAAAAGAACAGTACGGTGAGTGGGACAATAAGACAGTCACCTGACTTGCTCTTTTTAGAGAGATCTGAACTTAGGTCCTACTTCTGATCCACACTGGCAGGAAGACTTGAAAAATCTCTTAAGTTCTCAGTCTCTGGGGCAATTCTCTTTAATTGAATTGTAGGCTAGCTCTCCATCTGTTTCTGTGGATGGAGTTTGTTCACTGGGATGAAATAATAGGTCTAGACAAAAAAAAATGTTACTCTCAATATTAAGTTCTCGCACCTGCCCATATAGTCATAATTACCTTTATTCAATTCATCAGATGTATTGAGTGGTGATAATATTCAAGGCTTTGAGGTAGATTCAGATAAGACAGTTTCCATCAAGGAGTTTACAATCTGATAATGTATTCTGATCCTCTCTAAACCTTACTTGTGGTCATCTGACTTGTACATGATCAGGTTCCATCTCTGCTTTTTAGATGTTAAAATCAAGACGTGGACACAGCCATTAAATGACCAAGTCACTGGGGATGGGAAATCAAGCTTGGTTAGGACATTAAGCTGGCCAGGCAATTCCTCCAAAACCATCAGTCTGGGAGCCCAGTTAGACACAGCCAACCATTAGGTTGTTATGAAGTTCAATATCAGATTCTGATTCTTTCCTCTGAGATCTTACCAGTAGACATCTCCCACCCCATTGACTGGTAAAACATTATGTTTACACTATAAGAGAATTCTACTCAAAGTCTTACACATGTTATCTACTCCATCCACAGAAGCTGGAGTCAAATATCTGTATTATGTCTGGGTGTGGGGGCAAGGTGGGGAGAAGGGACCTGTCTACCTAGGAACTAGTTTTCCAAGAGCTAGATCTGTGAAGGCATTTGCAGTTGCATCTGATTCCCAAGGGATTTCATAGAGGCACCTCTTTGGATGCCTCCCTATAAAAACAAACAAACAAACAAACAACAACAAAAAAAAACCAACCTGAGCCTTAGGCAGAAGCCCAGCACTGCCTGCTGCTTAACTGTGTCTGACATCAATCTCCACCATGATTTACATTTGAAAGCATCAGATCAATATTTGAAGGGCTTTTTTCTTTAATATCAACTTGCTTCCAGTTTTTGAAATAGAAAGTTATTTTTCAACACAGAGATCAACTAAACGCTGTGTGAAAAAGTTGGTGGCAGCAAAGTGGGGCAAGGGGGGCTGGTGCAAAAAGAAAATTTAAACCTAAATTTTGTGTTGACATAATCCAGGTTAAGTTCCCCAAAGAAAAATCCGTACTTTTGTCAAATGAGAGGCTATTTTATCACTCAGAGAATGTCACATCAATTGTGAAGCCATCAGCCTCAAGGCTGGCTGGTGATTGCTTCATATTTACTGTGAGTCCAGCCTTGGAGATGGCACTTTCCGCAGTCTTTGGACGGACTCGTGTGTGCGGGTGACATTTAAAGTGTTGATTTTTCCAGCACTTATGTTAATTGTCGTAATTTTCCTGATGAACCACCATTCTGGTTCCCTGATGCAGCCAAGATAGTTGTACATTTTCTATGCAGGGCCTCTTTGCCATTTGGTCTGTGCAGTGTCAGCCTCGAGTGCTACTGAAAGCAGACAAAATTGCAAGCAAATTGCATCAGATTGCCAACATTGTGAAAAGGTAAATTGCTTGCAAATCTATTTAAACCACTGCCCTATTTTCATCAGCTTCAGTACTTGGTATTCATGATTGCTTAATTGGGGACCTTTCCTATTGTGCTGGGCTTTATGGTGTAATGGAAAGCGATCTTTACCAAACCAATTACCCTTTTTTTCTCAGCACTACATTATTGCTGTGATTGCAACTGCCAGTCCTTTGTAAATGAACTTTCTGATTTCAATGATGTTTTTAAAATGTAAGATAGAAAAAAGTGGCATTCATATTGTGTGATGTTCTATTTTGAAGCCTTTTTGTACTCTCCATTGTCTGGGAGAATGGACTGAAGGGTTACGCAGTACCTACAAATATCCGTGTAACTATTATTAATATTATTATAATGTCTTCCTTTGTGCAGCAGCTCAATTAGGAAAGGATAGGAGAAATATTTTGTCACCTTGTCAAGTACACAGGAAGTGCTGTTGACGCTTCTCTTTTTTTTTTTTGACACGTACATTATCTCGAGTAATAAGATGAGATTCTTTCTTAAGGAGTGGAGAGGAAGATGCGAAATCAATTTAAATACACCACCCCCTGCTCATTTTGTATTTACCGAAAAAAAAAATAAAAATAAAGATAAAAATATTTAGAATTGTCATGAAACGCTGGTTTGTAATCAATAGTTGCAGGCAAGGGAAGGAACACAACTAATTGGAATTCCCTCTTGCTCATGACCCAGGTACCAACACTTTTGAAACCATAAGAGTGCCTTATGTCAAAAGGTAAGCTACATTGTATCAACACACCCTGCTGCAGATACAATGGAGTCTGAATGGGACCAGCATCCACTTCCCATTTTTCAAGCTAATTTGAGAAATTCCCTCCCTAAATTACTGTTCTTGCTTATCCTCAAAAAGGGTCTGTCACCACAGTGAGTTATGTTGATGTATTTATTTATTTATGTGATTTAGGAAATCATATCATTCCTTGGGGTGTCAGAGCAGAAAGGAATCTGCCCCTAATCCAGTGAGTGGAAATCGAGGTTGGATTTACCCCCCACTGTTACCATTTCTAAGGGGGGTGGGAATGTTGTCTTGATTTCTTTCCTGTCTCCTCTCTGAATTAAGAAAAGAAGCAGAATACTGACCCAGTACCCATGTTGTGGGGTTAGTGATGATTTCCTTATGTAATATCCTTTCATAGAAGGCATAATCTCAGTCTTTGAAAGCAGGGGAATGAGTTTCCTAGATGCTGCTTCTGAGTGTCACTGACAGCCAGTTTTCCTTAAGTTGGGGGTGTCAGGTCCAGTTCATTTGCGGCAGACAGGAGCACTGTGAACCCTCTCACACAATGATACAACTCACTTGACGTTTCCAATGACTTTGAATTCAGCTGCGGAGCTGTAGGCAAGGATGGTAAGACAGAAAGAATCATTCTAATGTTTAGTTTTTGTCAAAATAACCTTTGATTTCATAGAAAATAAGAGGATCATGGGAAGCCACAATAAAACCCAGACCTCCTTTTAAAATTCCATCTCAGGCTTGGGCCAGTCAGTGCCTCCATACTCTAGTTGTTCTGAAATCTCATTGATGTCTATGTTCTCTCTGATGATGTGGATTCCAACCTATCCATTTCCTGTCCATCTGGTGATTTTTCTTTGTTTCAAGGATTATCATGAAACTCAGGGGCAGCATGATGTCAAAGATAGGGCACTGGCTTTGGAAACAATAAGACATGGATTGAAATTCTACAACAGATACTTAGCTGTGTGACTTTGGGCAAGTCACCTCGTTATGTGCCTCAGTTTCTTCATCTAAAAAATGAATGGCTTTGTCTTGATAGCCCCCAAAGCTTTTTTGAGCTCTAAGCCTGTGCTTCTGTGATATATGGCCCAATAATTCATCAGGAAGTGTTCATCTCATTGGGAGTGAGCTCCTCTCTGATTAGCACATCTAGTTCTCAGGAAGCAAAATCAGTCTGTTGCTGGAACCATACTAGGAGCTTTTGTGGAATGGGAGAAGCTTCCAGAGTTTAATTTCTGCTGGTTTAGTCTTTGGGAATCCAATTACCTCTGTACCACTGTGAGAACTCAGAGTATACACTCTAATGGTAAGAGAGAAATTAAGTACTTTGTGGGGAGGGAAAGAATTTTCAGTCTCAATGTAGTGTTTTCTGGGTAGAGAGTCTATGTTACCAAATTCCCCTTGTCATAGTTGACAGAAATTATGATATTTGCTCAATTCAAGTCAAGCCACCAAGCACTTATTAAGCAATCCAATCGGTAAACATTTATTAAGCGCCTGCTATGTACCAGACCTTGTGTTAAGTTCTAGGAAAGAAGCAAAAGACAATCCCTACCCTCATGGAGTCTACACTGCAATGGAGGAGACAGCACAAACTTCTACAGGATAAATAGGAAATAATCAACAGAGGGAAGACATCAGAATTAAAGGGGGCTGGGGAAAGCACCTACTTTGTTCAAGACACCAAGGACTCAAAGGACAAAATGAAAAAAATGCTCCTGTCCTAAAGAAGCTTATAGTCTCTTACAGATAGAAGATAAATCTATAGCCCTTAAGGTTCACAATGGGCAATATTAGCTCATTAGCTCATATGATACAAGATTAATTGTGGAAGGACTTCACCCTCCCTACTTTTCTTAGTGGTCTAATACCAAGTATTCACTTGCAGGCTGAACTCTCCATTCAACAAATTCCACAGATATTGTTAAATGCCTATTCTTCACAAAGCACTGTGCTAGGATACAAAGATGAAAGCCAAGAATATTTTGCCTTCCAGGAGATTATATTCTGATAGTGGGAAGAAAATATCTGTATGAATCACTACAGCACAAGTTAAATGATTAATAATTAAGTTTTTGGAAGAGGTAAAAATGAGTGGCCTGAAAGATGAGAGGTAAGGGTGGGGAATCCCTCCTAGCTGGTCCAGTTCCCTGTACTATATTTGAGATGTTCATGAGAGCAAGTGAGGTATAGCAGACGGGGCTTTCAAATCCTGCCTTTGCCTTTTCCTGGCTGTATGATCACAGACAAACTGTGTCCCTCTCTAAGTCTCAGTTTCGTTGGCTGCAAAATGGGAATAACACTATAATGGTGTGCCTTGTCTCACAGGAATGCTTGCTTCTCTTTCAAAGGCATCCTCATGGAGCATGTAAGCATCTGAATACCCAGATGGCCATTGAACAGTTCCTCTGGAAGCAGTTAATCTAGAACTTCTTCAAATCAAGAAGCAAGGAATGGCTTTGTAGATGAACTCCTCTTCCAGTTGCTGTCAGTTGACATGTTCCTGGTGTGATAATCCCATGTTTCTGATGCACAGCTCCAGGGCAGCTGGGGGTCCTGATCTCTGCAGACTTCCCATGAATAAGTGTGGGGTTCTTAGGGAAGCCTGTTCAAATCGAGATGGGTACAGCTACTATTCATGCTGTGCTTGTTTTTCGGAAGCCCTGCTTGGGAGAGGAGAGCCTTGTGAACACGGTGGGTAATAAATGTACATGTTTGCAGGTGTGGTGAATAGCAGATCTATCTCCACCACCCCCATTCCTCATTGAATAATGTTTCATAGGGTTTGCTTATGGAAATACTGTTTTTCAGCCCCATGCCATGACTCCTTGGAATGAGAATGATGACCATATCTGCAAACACATGGTCTCCATGGTCCAATTATGGGGAGCTGCAGGGAAAGAGCAGTATGGACCAAATTGGCCAATCACATAGTGAGAAAAAGGGAGAACAGATATGCAGTTTAGGTGTTTCACTGCTACCTAGGGAACATCAAAAGACCCAGAGGATGGCCCCTAGTCTTAGGGATGCATTGTCTAGGGAGGATTTATGGAAAGACAAGGGCAAAATGGGATACGAAGCCATAAATGCTTTCATTCATTCAATAAGCATTATTAAGCACCTACTATGTGTGAATCAACTAGGTCATAGAGATGCAAAGTCCAAACAAGCATTTATTAAGCACCTAATATATGCCTTATAGGCAATACGCTAGATACTGGGGATATAAAAGTGAAACTGTCCCTGTCCTCAGGAAGCTTACATTCTACTGGGAAGGGAGTGGAATACACACAAGTGAATTAACACTACATATGTATGAAATAAGCAGAGTGATTTCAGTGAAAGGGGATTAAAACATGGATACCTAAGGGGATGAGGAAAGTCCTCATATAGGAGATGACACCCATGATGTGTCTTGATGGGAGCCTGGGATTCCAAGATGGCAAGGTGAGGAGGGAGAGAAGACTAACTAGAGGCTGGTGATCTGTGCCACTGGGAAAGGGTCTATAACGCCCCTGATGAAACTACAGTTCCTCATGAAGCATGGGATGGGTGGCATAGGTTCTTCCTTTGAATTCCTGAATGAGGATATGAATTCCAATGCAGAAGTAGTATACTCACTATTTAGGGGACTGGTTCTAATACATGAGCCTACTTTTGGGCATGTGAAATGACGGCACCTTGACCTCCATTCCAGATCAGACACAGGTATCCTCTGATTGCTTTCTGCTTGCTGTGTGATAATTTAAAAATCCTTTTACCTGTCTGCTGGAACTGAGTGTGCCAGCAAAAGCTGAATGAGCAATTAGAGGCAGAAGAGAGCAGGCTACAGTCTTTTGAGATGCAAAAGGTTGAAAGAACCATTAGAAGTCCAACAATTGAATCAGTGGCAGAGTCTGCCAGTTTCTGCAAAAGGAAAGGCTGATGAGGAGCCAGCCCTGAGCAGTGACTTGCTCAACATATCCCAGCACTGAAGTGACCCAGAAGTCAACAGAACATGACCTTTAAGCAAGGGATTCACTTAACCATCACCTATGGCACTCACAAAAGTGATTTAGTAGAGACTCTGAAAAGAAAGAAAAGAATATTGAGAGCCATGAAATACCTGTCCTGAGTTGGGGGACAGAGGAATGTTTTTTACCTATCTCTTTATTTTGAGCCCACTCTGCCCAAGAGACTATATGTCCCTAGTTTAGAGAGATGCTTTGTGCCTCTGACCTTAATATACCTCCTTTTTTATAAAACCAAATTGTCATCAGTTCATTCATTGAAATAGAAGAGGTATCAACTGGTTAAATTATGTCAAGGGCTCAATGATGGGGGCTCATGAACAATAGTATTAGAAATTCCAAGCCATTCAGGGTCACTTCTAGAACTCTGTGGTGTGAGAGTAGTCATTGCTATTGCCTGCTGGGGCCAAACCTTCCCATGCCAGTGTGAGCTGAGAGAATGAGCTTAGAGGGGGTCCCGAGGAGCCTGGAAGCAGGGTCCAAACCTCTCCCTTAACCTTTGGTCTCAGGTTCAGAGACTTACTTGATTACATAATCCTCCTTGTTTTGTAAGACAATGTGTTGTTCTACCAAAAGAGATCTTTAAAATTTCTTTAAATAGGATGCATTCTTAGTGCATCAAATATGATTTGACTTCCCAAGTCATAATTTGGAAGCAAGATTTCAAAAACAATTCTGTTGTATAAGGTCAGGTGTTATGTGAGTTGTCCCTTGTTTGAGCCACACTCAGTAGAAAGTGGTCATTGCATTGTGGGCCTGTTTGTACTCTTCCATTCAAAGACTCTCACCTGGACTTCCTAACTGAGGCATAACCAGTGGGATTGTTTGTTCGCTTAGTATCTGAAGGCAAATTCGTAAAATGCTTCTCCCTAGCAAGAAGCAAAAAATATCCGTGCTGAATTAAACTTTTTTGAAAGTTCAGTTGAAGGGACTAAGGGATAGAGACTCAGACACCATCCCCAAGGGGAAGGCACCCATAAATACAGGGGGACTGTTTCATAAGAGGAATATGGTGGGGGAAGAGGGAGGAGTTCCCCCTGCTATGGGAGTGGGACCAGGAAGTGTAGACCATCTGGGATCTTCCTACTTTAACTAATGATTTCTGCTAACTAGTCACTAAGCTTAGTTGCATCTATGCTCCTGAAGGAGAGTAAATGCAGTTGGATCCGTTTCGATTTTAGTACCCTGAGACAGAGCCCTAGTTGTCCTGCCATGGTTTTGGCTCTGCCCCATTCTTACCAGTAGCACTCATCTGCAAGGCACCTGACTAGAGATAGAGGCATCATCTATGGCAGTGAAATGGAGACAATACACCTGACCTCTCATGAGCACTGAATCCAAGACTCCAGCTCATGGACACAGTGCTTCCACCTAAATGGTTATGAGTCATATCAAAAATGGAAAAACTATGTCAAAATGGTCTTTTCCAGTCTTCTCTTCCTCTATATGTGAGAATAACATATGAAAAGTCAGCATACAACACAATCTAACACAATCCCTAGACTAATTTTCACTGTGACAAACATTTATTATATGGTGCTAGGGGTACAAGAAGATCAAAAAGAAACAGACATTTTGCTTTCCAGGAGCCTATAGTCTAATAGAATAAATGACACACAAGTATCACCACAACACAGGTCAGAATATGGAACACAGTGAAGAGAAGTTTAAAAAGTCCACTTTGCAAGTGCAAGATAAGGAAAATATAGCTAAACAGGTATCTGAAAAAGGCCTTGGGCTTTTAGAGGATTGCAGGAGAATTAATATAATGCTTACAAGTCTCTCAATAAGATTGTTTTTCATAACTGACCAAGCTTGTGAAAAACAAATTCAAAAGGCAAATTCAAAAGTAGCCTTTGATTACCAAAGGGCTTTAGATGCTGATGAATAACCCAGGCTCATTCACTCCAGGCAGATGCAGGCTCAACTGGGCTCCTTTCATTACCCAGAGTTATTACTTTGAAAACCCCTCCATGAAATTCATTCAATAATCACTTAAGCAAAAACAATGCAATGTGGTAGGTGCTGAAAAATAGAAAGGTATAGATAGACATGGTCTTTGCCCTCAAGGTGCTTCCATGTTACTATAGGAGATAAAAATAAAATCAGTACTGCCCTGGGATTTGACACAAATTTTTTTTTGATGACAAAATGAAGTTTGATAAGCAATGGGATACGGAAGTTGGTATAATCAAGATCAGGCTGATGGCCTAGAGCAGTTAGTTCCCTATGGCAAAGACTCAGGAAGGTTTCTACAAGTAACAGATCTCAGATTCTCCTTGAAATGATGAAGCTATCATAGACTTGGGCTATGTTAGTAAGGAGTCCTTTATCACAATAGTGGGAAATCATGGTTTCCATCACCTGGTCAGATCTGCACCAGAAGACTGTGTTCATGAATGTTTGAAGAGGGACATCAATAAATTCCCACCACTGAAATCCCAGATCATAAGATCACAGAGCTAGACCTGGCAGGGATTCCAGATATCATCTAGTCCAAGCTCATCATCTTGCAACTGAGGAAACTGAGACCCAGATAGATCACATGATTTGTCCAAGATCATTGTAGATAGTAATCATCAGAGGCAGGATTTGAACTCAGATTTTCTGATTAAAGAGCCAGGGGTCTTTTCATTTCTCCATGTTGTTTTCTCTACATTTACAATCCAACTTAGTTGCTACTTCTTATGAACCTTTCCTTGATTTCCCCCCACCCCAAATGACCCTCTTAGTCTGATAATCTGAGCTGTCCCACTTGCTGAGTGAGCAAGTCAATAAAGACTCAATCCTTATATCTCAGTGGCCATAGGCCATAGGCAAACCAGGCTTTGCATCCTATCCCATCATTCACTAGGAGACCCAGAGCTAAGCAGCTCCTCCTCCACACTCCAGAACCTTCCACTTTCAACCCCCTGATGAGAAAATAATAATTAAATCAATATTGCCGTTCTCCCAATGCTACTGGAGGAGAACGCCAGTGTACTCTCCTTTGGCTGTCTTCACAATCCCTGGGATGTTCCAAACCTAAAGTCCCTTCCTTGGCCACTGGTTATCTCCCTCCAATAGAATGTAAACTTCTTGGGGACAAGGACCATGTCATTTTTACATTTGTGTTCTCAGCACCTTGTACAATGCCTGGGACAGAGTAAATATGCAATACATGCTTTTCATGCATCAATTCATTAAAATCAGAAAATAAAGCACCAAGAAGCCAGAGAACACCCAAGGTAAGCTAATGGAGAGAAAGAGCGAAGCTCCATTACCTTTGCATTTTTTCAAGCACTGGCTCTTGCTTGATAACTTAGTGGAAACCTTCAAAGCCCTGGTATTTTACTGAGTGGTTCAAAATGACATTTGCTTTTCTGGTATACTTGCGCACTTGCCCACTCCATTCCCAAGGTTGACAGCCTGACTGCCAGCAGCAATGTTTCCCATAATATGGTAGTGGACTGGGAAGTGGCTGGGGTGGGGAGGAAGAGGGCCTTGGGGATTATTTCCCTTAATGGAATTACTATTCAGAAAAGGAGGGGCTTTGGCTGGAAAGATCTTTCTCATACCAAGTGGGCAATTCTGAACACTTCCATTTGCCCAACGAAGTATATTTTTAAGATGACAACAGATGAATGAGATGTATAGGGTATAGTTATTCAGGGCACTCATCATCATACATAGTATCAGCATTGGAGTAACCTTTAAAATATAATCTTGAAAAAGTGTGAGAGTTAACAGCACCATGGCCCAGATCAAAATGGAACTGCCAATCATGGTGGAAGTCCCCCATCTCAGAGGAAGTTTCCATATCTCCACTTTGATCCACGTCACATTCAGTGTGAGCTTTCTAAGACTTTCAGTCTCAGAATCATACCTTCTCAGAATTTCAGAGACAGAGGCCACCTAAGAAGCCATCTAGCCAACCCTTGCCTGATCAAGAAGCCCCTCTAACATCCCAACCTTTGTTTGAAGTTCTCAGTGAGGTAGAGCCAACTCCATCCCAAGGCACAACATTCCATTTTGGAAAGGATCTAGCTGTAATCCTCCTCTTTGCAACTTCTTCCCATTGCTTCCAGTTTTGCCTCCAAGCAGAATAAGTCTATCCCTTTTCCACATTACTTCAAGTAACAGAGAGCTGTCCCATCCACTTCAATTTCCTCTTATCCAGCTTAAATATTCCCAATTACTTCCATGGATCCTCATTTGGTATGAGTTCTTCACCTTTGGCCCTCCTGTCTGTCCTCTGAACACTTTAGAGCTTTTTTTGGTTCCCCACCTAAAATACGGTGCTCATAGCTGAATAGAGGATTCTGATGAGCTCTGACTGCCAGAGAACACCTCATTTAGGACACCAGAACTCTCTTAAAATAGCCTAAGATGGAATTGTGGGATCACCCTGCTGACTCAATCAACTTGTAGTCCACCAGAGCTCCCAAATATTTTTTAGACAGACTTCATCCTGGTTGATCTCCATCTTGGACTTTCTGAGGTTGGATTTTTCAGATCTGTATATAGTTATACATTTATCCCTCTTAAACTAAGAATTTGCAGAGAAAGTGCCAACTCACTTTGGAACCATCACCAGGGAAATCTTTATACCAATGAAAGCAGAGTTTGAGGCAGTATTTTCACCATAGAACACTCACTCCTCCAGGGTGAACTTTGGACATCAGCAACAATATTATAAAAATGGTGTGAGAGCTCCCTCCGCTGAGTTAGATCGCTGCCCAAATAATAATAGACACATAGGTGTTTTTTATTTGATAACTTACTTTTTCTCTCACCACAATCTCATGCACAGTCTACATAAAAGTAACAGTAACAGCAGGGCAGCTAAGTGGTACAGAGGATAGAGCATAAGGCATGGAGTCAGTAAGAGTGGAGTTCAAATCCAACCTCAGACATTTGCTAGCTGTCTGAGCATGGGCAAGTTATTTAACTTCTACATGCCTCAGTTTCCTCACATTTAAAATGGGGATGATAACATCTACATGCCAGGGTAATTGTGAGGATCAAATGAAATAATATCTGTGGTGTTCAACACAGTACCTGGCACATAGGTGCTATAAAATATTAGTGGTTATCATCATTATTGTTATTGCTATTTGACATTGATATACCACTTCAAGGTTCATAGAGAGCTTTACATACAATTATCTCAATTGACTCTCAACAACTTTGCTTAATAGATTGGGTGGGTATTATTATGTTCACTTTACAAATGAGGAAACTGAGGCTCTGTGTGGTAAAGTGATTTACCCAGTGATTTATACTGCTAGTCAATGTCAGAGGCAGAACCGGAAAGGGTCTTCCTGTTTCCAAGTCCAGCATGCTTTCAACAAAGCCAAGAACCCAATCTCCTAATTACAAATCTAGCTCTCCCTCCCTGTTACACCACATTGCCTCTCCTCATTGGTCACTTGAGTAGCTAGGTCAACCCACTTGTACTTTCTTTAAAAGGTAAGTGAATGTAAGCTCCTTGTTTTAGATTGAACTATCTGCTAGATTGCATCAATTTCCTAGATAGAATAAGTTTATAGATATGGATATGTTTGAAAGTGATAGTAAGGTTTAGTTCAGAGATATTTTATTTTGGGGAAAATTATCCCGTAGCAGGTCAAAATGGCTTCCTCTGATATTTCTTAGCTGTGCAACCATGGCCCCAATTTACATAAGGGTACACACCCCAATCCCAGGAGGACCATGCTGCTCTCTGCACTGTGCAGATTTGTCCCAGCAGCTGAGGAAGTTACATTAAAACAAGAGCATATGGGCATACATTTGGATCTAGGAGGGACCTCTAAAGTCATCTAATACAACTGCTTTACTTTGTAGGCAAGAAAAGTCACATAGGCAGTAAGCAGCAGAGCCTGGATTAAAAACCACCTCCTCTGACTTCAAACACAGTGCATTTTTTTTAGTATTCCATGCTGATCATTAGTTGGGTGCAGACCTGATTCTATTCATTCCCATTCATTCATTCACTCATTCTTTCAGTCAGTCAGTCAGCCAGCCAGTCATTCAGCAGGTTTTTATTAAGTGCCTACTATGTGCCAGGCATCATCTTGGGGAAACAGACAAAAATAAAACAAGGAGCTTACATTCACTTACCTTTTAAAGAAAGTACAAGTGGGTTGACCTAGCTATTCAAGTGACCAATGAGCTATGGTAGACTAGCCCTCATGGCCTGGTCTGCAAGAACTCAAAGCCATCTCCAGCTGAATAAAATGTTAGTGCCCATGAGGGGCAGGGAGTGGGGGAGGAAAGGCAGGAGGCAGCAGTTCTTAAGTTATTCTTATAAAAATTGTTTAAGGAAGAACTCTTTTAAAAAAATCACTGACTCCATTGAGCCCATGATCCTTGTCATTCTTTGCACATCTGGTTCATCAATACAGCCATTTCTTGATGATTGACTTGGAAAAACCCACCATATCAGAGCCTCAGTTTCTTCATCTGTGATATGGGAGCAATAATATTGTTCTACTTACTATCTTACTATGTAGGTTTCTCCTAAGGACAGCATTTTGCAAGGCTTAAAACATTAAGAAACAGAGATGATTGTTATTTTATTCAATGAACTAAGGACCAAAACTTCATTTATTTAAATAGGTTATAATTTATACAATAAATTACACATAGAAGTATCCATAACTCGTAGATAGCCTTAGTGTATAAACAGTGTGAATGATATCTAACAATGCTGGAAGGAAACTCAGGAGTCTTAAAAATGTTCCTTCCCAATACCATATTCGAACTTCAGTACCAGCAAAATTCTCAATTGCATTTCCAATTTAAAGATTTCTTTGAAAGAAAATAAAACTAAAAAAATTATTGATGTTCTAGTTTATAAGTGGTTTTGTAATCTTGTTGGAATTGTCTACCGATTTTCCTACCACTATAAGGTATCAAACAGCAAATTTAGGTCTACTGGTACTGTACATGTAAGACCTTTCTCCAGTGATCTAGGAGTGAATATGCTACTAGAGGAACTGATCTATCATGATCTTGACATGTTCTCAATAAATGAAACCATTCAACAGAAGCAAGTTATAGCTCAATAGAAAGATGGTTCTCAAGCACCCCTTAAAGGGACAGATAATGGCATTGGTGCTACTGGCTTTAATATGGTTCTGATGACAAGAAGGATCATTTTGTGTGACATTTGGGGGTATGTATGGCAATGCTCAACAGGAACATTTGCAAAAGAAGGTCACTGCAACTTTTGCAAAGACATTACAATCCATTGCAGAGGATGAGGAGGAAGAGAGGAGAAGAAGCGAATAATATGTTGGAAAATATGGCTCAGGAGTAAGAAACGGGAGAAGCCAAAGGCCAGTAGCCTACACAGGGCTCATGACTTTGCATCATGGACACGCTTTTCAAGAAGAGAGTGGGAAGGTGCTGATCATAGTCAGCACCGACTAAAGTCACAAAAATGAAACCGACTATACCTTATAGACAGGAAGTGAAGAGCTACTCACTCTAGAGTCATTTGCAAAGCACCTCTGTATGTGACATTGCATTGTTCCAGCAAAAGCCAAAATCAATGTTGAACTAGAAGAATAAAAATGAGCAATATGAGTAGCATGGTGACTAGAGGATTGGGCAGGGAGTCAGGAAGGTCTATGCTTGAATTCTGCCTCAGATACATCTTAGCTGTGTGGTCCTGGGCAAGTCTCTTAACTTTGGCTTGCTCATCTGCGAAATGGAGACCATAATAGCAGCTATCTCACAAGTTTATTGTGAGGATCACATAGGACTAATACAGGGGTGGGGAACCACACATGTGGCCACAGTTTCCCCATCCATTGACCAATATATGAGGAGTAGAAAGAGAGAAGGAAGATTTTTATTTGAAAAAATTGTTTTCAAAGATCAATATAGGTAAAGTGCTTTACAAACCTTAAAGTGTTATCTAAACATTAGTTCCTTGCAAATGGAATTCACTTTATTCTTTGTGCTTTATCCCCAGTATCTGGCATAATGCCTGGCATATAGTAAGTGCTTAAAAATATTTGATTGACTGATTAACTATTGTTATTATTATGCAGCTGAGGCAACTCCAACCTGACTTATTTATACATGTCACTGACACAAAAAAATTGGGAAATAGATAAAAAGAATCCATTTTTATGCAGCCCACTACCATTTCCTAAGGAAGTTGAATTTATTGAAATTAATCATCACAACAAGTACAACTAACTATAGAAACGATCTCTCCTTTAGTAAATACTTGACCTTATCTAGCCAAGGGAGATGGTAGCCAAGAGCAATACCAGTTTAGAATATAAATGTATTCGTATAATTTTTGGGAGGAGGACAGTAGAGGTGATGAGCCATCTTGCCTCTTCAAATGACAAGAAGCTACTGAGGGGCAGGCCACATTGAGACTGGACTGAATGCAGACAACCCATCAGCTTTGCCCACTACAACTCAGAACTCCTGAGCTCAAGCAATCCACCGACCCCAGTCTGTCCAGCAGAAAAGATTGTAGGTGTGAGCCACCAAATCTGGCACAATTTGTCCAACTTGTCATCTCCCATGGAGCTGGACACACCCCCATGCTCCTTGCTGAAGTGCCCACTCTGGCAAATTAGATGTTTTCTGCCCCCTCCTGCTACATACGTTTTGTATTTACTTATCTCTATACATGTCATATCTTTCCAGTGAAAGGTGAGCTCCTTGAGGGCAGGGACTGATTTTTTTTCCTTTCGCTAGCACCTAGCTGAGTGTCTTACAAACAGTATGTGCTTAATTAATGCATACCAAATTGAATTTTCAGATGTAGGCTGTGCGTGATGGCTACTGAGTCTCTTTCTCCTGATCAGTCTATGAGTTTGTGTTTCTATATAGAAGCATGTTCCTTATTGCATCTCATAAGAGCTTTCCCTGTAGCTTGACTTTTGGCAACTCCAGTTCTCTTGGAACAGGATGAACTGCCCAGACTCTGCTCCCTGCTCCCTCCTGTTTTCATGTTTTCCCTCAGTCCCTGTGGAGCAAACCCTCCAAAGAACCCCCTCCCTCCCCTGGCCTACTGAGAATCAAAATCTCCCAGGTACTTGGCCTCGGCAGATTTTCGAGCCCTCTCGCCAATATCAAGCCAAGTCCAGGCCAGAGCATTCCCCAGTTACAAGATAAATGGCAGTGTAGAAACACGCTGATTTCGCCAATGCCTGCCTCCACAGCACCGCCGGTGTCTTTTCTGTAATTACTGCATTTAATCCAGCCAGTTACTCGCACAAAAGAGCTTCCGGATCTAGCAATTTCCACCGGGGGCTGTGGAGGAATGTACAGGCCCATCATTTAGCCCGATATTGTCGGGTTGTCAGAATTGATCATAGCTCTTGACAGAATACCTCAAGCTTTTCTTTCCCTCCTTCCTTTTTTATGGAGTGCATCCGAGTGACATTTCGCATTGTTTAAGTAGGAGTGATCTGTTGGTTTATATTTTATCTGAAACTACAAGAGCATAGGACCGCCCCCGAGGGCCTGTGTACATGACTCTGCTCCGCATCTTATAATTAATAGTGGAGCCGGGAAGGGAGATTCATAACAAGGGGCCTGCGAGCAGGCCCGAGCAACTTGTCAAAAAGAAGGAAATTCCACTACAGATTAGCTTATTTTTAGGCGTGTCAAGCTTTACATACAATCGTGATCTATTGCTTCCTTGTAATGTCTGCCTGGGCCCCGATGCTGCAGGCAGTGTCACGGGGAGCACTGTAAATTTTCTCTGAGTCAGGGCAATTCTGATTGATCTCTGAGTGTAAAATCGATAAGAAGACACTGTCATTTTCTTAAAGGATGAGCTAGAAAAGGAAAATAAATTAAGACTCCAGTGAATGTCTATCTCCAGTGCTCATTAATTCAGTGTGGTCTCTACTTTGCTAATGCTGTGCCCACAGCTTTAATCTGCCAGGGGCTCTTCCCTGAGATTTTGGACCACAACCCTTTACATTATGGATCCTCAAATAGGGGAAATGAGCATCTCGGTTCCCTTCACTCCTCTCCTCTTCTGATTAATCCAGTTGGTTATTTGGGAGAAACGCCGATGGGTAGCTAGATTCAATGGAAAGTGGGAGCAGCCATTGCTCCTCTGCTGAGTTCTCCATCAGAACACATGTTCCAACCACATTCATCTGTCTTGAGTTGGGAGGCCAAATCATGACCATGTACCATTCCCTCTCCTGAATGCTATGGACTCCCAGAAGATTAATGTGCTTCTCCATTTCTCCTAATTTTTTTTTCTGCCTACTAAGACTTTCTTTTGATGTATTTTAAGTGGTATTTTTTTCACCTCTCAAACTTTCAAGTTCAAATATCACATGGAGGGACAAAAGTTTAGGAATAATCTCCATACATGTCTTGGTCTCCTGACTAATCAGAAAAAAAAAATGAGAATTGGAGGCTTTTACCATCATGGTCTGAGGCTTTCAATGTTTTAAACTGGCTCATCTGATGCCCAGTGATACCCATTAAAAGAAAGCCAAAAAGATGGCTATTGTATTCTCTCTAATGTACCATGATGGATTCAGATTTTTGTCTTTATATTTCCAATATCTTGTGCAGTAGCTGGCACGTTATGGATGCCTAATAAATGCTGTTGATTTATTAAGTAATGCTTATTGATTAATAATTAATTCCCATTAAAAATAACCATGACACAAATTGATTCTTCTAAGCCAGCTTCAGAAGGCTAACCATGAGGCCTAAGGGATTTCTGCAGCTCCCTGTACCCAGTTTCTCTAAATATTAGTGGTGAATCATAAGAGTGTGGCTTTAAACTTGAAGGGACCTCAGAAGCCATCTTGTCTGACCCCATTGTTTTACAGATAAGGAAAATGAGGTTGGAGGAAGTGCCCCAGGCACTGAGAAGTTCTGTGACTTTCCCTAGCATCTTGTATCTCATATGTGGCATAGGAAGAGCTTGAACCTGGGAATTCAGGATTCCCAAGTCAGCCCCTCTATCCACTGTACACGTGGCTTCTCTATCAGGGCTAGAGATCTAAGAATTATCCCTGGAGGCTCAGAGCTGGAAGGGACCTTAAAGGTCATTTAGTCTAATTCCTTCCTTTTAAAGATGAGAAAATGAGGCCCAAGGAAGGCAGGTGAATTGTCCAAAGTTAACATACATAGTGAAAGACATGATTTGGACTCAGAATTCTTTTTCTTGACAAATTCTTGAAAACCTGGACAGATAAGAAAGAACTCCATTAGCCCTCTCTGTAGCAAAGGTCACGAAAAAAAGAGAGGTGGTTCAAGCCAAATCTTAGCTTAACTTCAACAGGTATTCAGCACCTTTTCACAAGGAATATCACTTTTAACAAGGAATCACATGCAGCAATCAGTTATTTCTCAGGTAGAAATCACCTAGGAGACAAAACCTGCCTCTCTGCTCCACAGAGGAGCTTGGAAAATGAGTGGATTTCTACATTTGGTCTAGATAAAACTAATGTTGGACTTTGGAATGGTTTGTTATCAACATCTCCACTTCAAAATGTCACTGCTTACTTATAATAGTGGGCCCTGTGAGGGTCAGTGTGGCGGAAAGGCTAGAAGGTTAGCTTTGGAGTCAAGAAAGCCCAGTTCCACTGCCTTGTCCAGTATATGTGTAAGAAATGTTTGGTGCACATTGTGTCTACAATCAGAGAAAAATAAATGTACAAGAATATGTAAAATACAGAATTACAGAATTTTAAAATAATAGAATTTCAGGACCAAAGAATCATAGAATGTCAGAATTTTAGGTTCTCAGAATCACAGAATCTCAGAATCATGGAAACAAAAATTGTCAGGTTTGGCAAAGACCCTAGGGCCAATTAGCCCAAACCATATTTCAGCTATGGAACTCCCAGGGTGGCTCTGCTTTTCTGATCGGTGAGTGAGTACAAATCCACATGGACCAGTATCTAGCTGGTCACAATCATGAATGATATTCCCATCTAGTCACCTGCTCAACTGCCTTGCACTTTCCACACCACTGCATCTCAAGAGCCCATGCCCAGAACTCAATCCACTCAGCTTTGGAACATTTGCTCAAATACTGAATTCTCTGGATTGGACAGCAAATGTACATGTCCCACTCTAGCATGCCCTGGGCATGGTAATCAAGTCAACATTACCATTGCTTTGGGATAGGGCATGCCAATTGAGTGACCAAGGGGTCCATTCAAATTTTCTGCAAGTTCCTATAACAAAGCATTCTAAGCTATAGCTATACCCTATTCTTGTTTCTCACAATTAGAATGTAAGCTCTTAGAAGCAGGGGCTATCTCATGTTTGTATTTGTATCTTGGGTACATTGTACAGTGCCTGGCATATAGTAGGTACTTAAAAAAGAATTCTTCATTCATTTGCTCATTCACTCCTGAACAAGGAGCCACCACAATATGTCTGACAAGGAATCATCTAGCCTAGGCTAGAAAACTTCCAGGGAGGGGCAATTCCCTCCCCACCATTGTTGACTCTTCAAGTTTTAGGCAATTTGCATTATTTGGAAGTGCCTCCTTGCATCAAGCCTAAATTAGCCAAGATCACAGGATTTTGGATTTCAAAGAGACCTCAGAGATCAGTCAGTCCAACTCACACCTAAAGAGGAAAGTTCTCTGGGATATTCCTAGCTTCTGCTTCAAAACTTCCAGTTAGAGGGAACCCAATACCAAGCAAGGCAGCCACAAGTGAAGGTAGATTCAGGTAAAAATCAGCTCAAACCTGTCCTTAAAAACCCAGTCTCTGCCATGGACTTTAAGATATGAGCTCACTCCAAGAAATTGGCTGGAGGCAATACGTACAAGGTAAAGAATACAGCCAGGGCTTCATCTTCTTTGAGTTCTCTCTGTAATCACCCATGTAGGACATTTGTGACAAAGGCCATAAGGTATGGGAATGAGTCTCTCTTTGGAGAAGAAATGAGATAATGATTGGGATTTGACAGCAGAAGAAAGAATTAGCAGGGAGGTGTAGGCATTGAAGGAAGCGGACACAGAGGGAAATGCTTTGGTTTGCAGAAACTTGCTGCTGGGGTATACTGGAGCCAATTGATAATGGCTCCCCATGGTTTATTTTCAGTGTGAACATTTGCACCTCTGAGATCAGTAAATGCTACACATCAGGGCCTGACATTGTTTTGTGGGTTGTCCAGACTTAAGAAAATGATGGGAAAAAATGGTAATAAAACAGATTAAACATTTTAAAGATCCAATTATTAAATATTTACTGTCCGGCTTCTGGGCTCTGAGTACCAGAAACATAGTGCTTAGATAGCAGGGAATGCTTTCAATTAAATACATGCTTTGATTTATAACTATATGTAAAAAGTTACCAACAATGCCCAAATTCTTTCATCCAGAGACCCCAACGTTGTGTTTATACACCAAGGAAGTCAAAGACAGAAAGAAGCCTTCCATGTACTCCAAAATCTTTGGAAAGGTATTTTTTGGGAGAAGCAAAAAGCTAGGGAAATGTGGGTACTCAATGACTGGGCATAGCTAAAGAAATAATGGTTTGAGTGACTGAATCAGCAGCAGTAGGGGTGGCAGCAGCAGCAGTGCTGCTCCTGGAGCTGTTTGCCCACAGACTGAATATTTGAAAGTCACCATTTAGATTTCCAGAAGCCAAGATGTCAGAATAAGCAGTAAGTCACTCTCATCTTTCCTTATTGGCCTTGAAAAACCCCAAGAATATTGCCCCAGGAAAAATCCTGAAATAGTAGAGTCAGCAGAAAGACTAGACACAGCAGTCTTTTAGTTCATGAAGCTAAGGGGATTAACAAGAAAGTCCCTCTTGCTGTGGGTGAAGGGGAGCAATACAGGAAGGGAGGTGTACCAGCAAGCCAATGACAGGCCCCATCTCAGCAAACCTGTAACCAGGCCCCTAGCCCCCAGCACAAGAAGCCTGGGACAGTGCCACCTGTGCCCCAGAAGCAGAGACCAACTTTAAAGACCAACTTTCCAGAAAAAAAGCAAATATGACCAAGAAGCAACACAGAAAAACAATGACCATGGAAAAGTTTCTTGGTGACAGAGAAGATCAAAACACAAATTCAGGAGAGGATAATATTGTCAGTATACCCACATCTGAAACCTCAAGGGGAAATATGAACTGGTCTCAAGCCCATAAAGCCTTCTTGGAAGATCTCAAGAAGGATTTTAAAAATTAAATAAGAGAGGTAGAAGATAAATTGGGAAAAGAAATGAAAGGTATGCAAGAGAGAGTCAATATCTTGGAAAAGGAGGTACAAAAGCTAACTGAAGAAAACAATTCATTAAAAATTAGAATTGGGCAATTGGAAGCTAATGACTCTGTGGGATATCAATAATTAGTAAAAACAAAATCAAAAGAATGAAAAAGTATAAGAAAATGTAAAATTCCTCATTGGAAAAACAACTGACCTGGAAAATAGATCCATAAGAGATAATTTAAGAATTATTGGTCTATCTGAAAGTCATGATGAAAAAAAGAGCCTGGAAAGCATCTTTCAGGAGATCATCAAGGAAAACTGCCCTAAGGCCCTAGAACCAGAAGATAAAAATAGTCATTGAAAGAATCCACAGATCACCTCCTAAAAGAGATCCCAAACTGAAAACAACAAGGAATATTATAGCAAAGTTTCAGAATTATCAGGTCAAGGAGAAAATCCTACAAGCATCCAGGAAGAAACAATTCAAATATTGTGGAATCACAGTCAGGATTCTCAGGGCCTTGCAGCTTCTACATTAAAAGACCAAAAGGATTGGAATATGAAATTCCATAAGGCAAAAAAGCTTGGATTGCAACCAAGGATCAACCACACAGCAAAATTGAGCATAACCTTTCAGGGGAGGAGATGGACATTCAATGAAATAGGGGACTTCCAGACTTTCCTGATGAAAAGACCAGAGCTCAATGTAAAATTTGATCTTCAAATACAAGACTCAAGAGAGTCATAAAAAAAGGTAAACAGAAAAGGGGAAAAAAACATATTGTTCAATAAGGGTAAACTGTTTATATCCCCACATGGGAAGATGATATTTATAATTCTTGAGAACTGCATCTTTATTATGATATTTAGAAGGAATATACATAGACAGGTGGGGTGGGTTTAAGTTGACTTTGATGTGATGATAAAAAAAAACCTAATAAAGTGGTGAAAAGGAACTGCAATGGGAGAAGAGGAAAGGAGGAAGCAGAAAAGGATAAATTACATCCCATGAAGAGGCACAAAGATATTATGGTAGAGGGTAAAGAAGGGAGGGAGATGAGCATTGTTTGGACTTTACTCTCATCTGATTTGGCTCAAGGAGGGAATAACATACTCAGGTATAGAAATTTAACTTGCCATATAGGTAATAGGAGGGGGAAAGGGAAAAAAAGGAAGGGGGGTTAGAAATGAGGGAAGAAGTAGTAAGGGAAAAGGGAAATAAAGGGAGGGGGCTGATAGGAGAGCAGATTGAGGGAGGAGGTAGTCAAAAGCAAAACTCTTGTCAGGAGAGAAAGGGAGAAAAGGAGAAAGAAAGGCATCAATGGGGAGAGGGGAATAGGATGGACAGAAAGACACAGAGAGTAATTATAACTGTGAATGTGAATGGGATGAACTCTCCCATAAAATGGAAACAGATAGCAGAATGGATTAAAAGCCATCATCCTACAATATGTTGTTAACAAGAAGCACATTTGAAACAGAGGGATACACACAGGATAAAGGTAAAAGCTGGAGTACAATATATTATGCAGAAGCTGAAGTAAAAAAATAAAAAAAAAGCAAGGGTAGCAATCCTGATCTCAGACAAAGCAAAAGCAAAAATATATCTTATTAAAAGAGATAAGGAAGGAAACTACATCCTGCTAAAACATCCCATAGACAATGAAGTAATATCATTACTAAATATATATGCACCAAGTGGGATAGCATCTAAATTCTTAGAGAAGTTCAGGGAGTTACAGGAAGAAATAGACAGCAAAACTGTATTATTGGGGGACTTCAACCTCCCCCTCTCTGAACTAAATAAATCTAACTACAAAATAAACAAGAAAGAAGTTAGGGAGGTGAATAGAATTTTAGAAAAGTTAGATATGGTAGACCTTTGGAGAAAATTGAATGGGGATAGAAAGAAATATATTTTTTCTCAGCAGTACATGGCACTTACACAAAAATTAACCATGTACTAGGTTATAAAAACTTCACAATCCAATGCAGAAAGGCAAAAAAATATTAAATGCATCCTTTTCAGATTATGATGCAATAAAATTATATGTAATAAAGGGTCATGGAAAGATAGACTAAAAATCAATTGGAAACTAAATAATCTAATCCTAAAGAATGAATAGGTCAAACAACAAATCATAGAGAAAATCAATAACTTCATCCAAGAGAATGACAATAGTGAGATGACACACACAAACTTATGTGATATAGCAAAAGCAGTTCTTAGGGGAAGTTTTATATCTCTAAATGCCTACATGAATAAAAATAGAGAAAGAGGAGATCAATGAATTGGGCATGCAATCAAAAAAAACTAGAAAAAGAACAAATTGAAAATCCCCAATTAAATACAAAATTAGAAATGTTGACAACCAAAGGAGAGATTAATAAAATTGAAATTAAGAAAACTATTGAACTAATAAATAAAAGTAAGAGCTGCTTTTATGAAAAAAAACTAATAAAATAGATAAACCTTTGGTTGATTTAATTTAAAAAAAATAGAAAACCAAATTACCAGTTTCAAAAATGAAAAGGGTGAACTCACCACCAATGAAGAGGAAATTAAAACAATAATTAGGGACTATTTTGCCCAACTATATGCCAATAAATTTGACAATCTTAGTGAAATGGATGAATATTTACAAAAACATAAATTGCCCAGATTAACAGAAGAGAAAGTAAAATACTTAACCCCATCTCAGAAAAAGAAATTGAATAAGCCATCAATGAACTCCCTAGAAAAAAATCTCCATGGCCAGATGGGTTTACAAGCAAATTCTATCAAACATTTAAAGAACAATTCCAATACCATATAGACTATTTGAGAAAATAGGCAGAGAGGGAGTCTTACCAAATTCTTTTTATGATACAGGTATGGTGCTGATACCTAAACTGGGAAAAATCAAAACAGAGAAAGAAAATTATAGACCAATTTCCCTAATGAATATAGATGCAAAAATTTTAAATAAATATTAGCAAATAGATTACAGCAACTTATCATGAGAATAATATACTAGGACCAGGTAGGATTTATGCCAGGAATACAGTGATGGTTCAATATTAGGAAAACTATCCAACAAAACAAACAGAAACTGCATGATTATCTCAATAGATGCAGGAAAAGCTTTTGATAAAATATAATACCCATTCTTATTAAAAACACTAGAGAGCATAGGAATAAAGATACAAAGGCTGATACTATTAGCAAACTGGGAGAGCAAGGAATAGTCAGATTTATGGAGAATGGAAGAATTTATGAGCAAACAAGAGATAGAGAACATTATGAAATGCAAAATGGATAATTTTGATTACTTTAAATAGAAAAGTTTTTGTACAAACAAAGCCAATGCAACCAAGATTAGGAGGGAAGCAGAAAACTGGGAAAGAGTTCTTACAACCAGCATCTCTGATACGGGCCTCATTTATAAACTATATAGACAACAAAGTCAAATTTATAAGAATACAAGTCATTCCCCAATTCATAAATGATCAAAGGATACAAACAGGAAGTTTTCAGAGGAAGAAATTAAAGCTATCTATAGTTATATGAAAAATGCTGTAAATCACCATTGATTAGAGAAATGCAAATCAAAATGACTCTGAGGTACCACACCATACCTATCAGATTGGCTAACATGACAAAACAGGAAAATAATAGATGTTGGAGAAGATGTGGGTAAATTGGAACACTAATGCATTGTTGGTGGAGTTGTGAACTGATCCAACCGTTCTGGAGAGCAATTTGGAACTATGCCCAAAGGACTATGAAATATGCATACCCTGTGACCCAGAAATAGCACTTCTAGGGCTGTAGCCCAAAAAGATCATAAAAATGGGAAAAGGACCCACATGTACAAAAATATTTATAGCAGCTCTTTCTGTGGTGGCAAAGAACTGGAAATTGAGGGGATGTCCATCAATTGGGGAATGGCTGAACAAGTTGTGATATATGAATGTAATGGAATACTACTGTGCTATAAGAAATGATGATCAGGCAGACTTCAGAAAAACCTGGAAAGACTTGTATCAACTGATGCTGAGTGAAGTGAGCAGAACATGGAGAACATTGTACACAGTAACAGCCACATTGTGTGATGACTAACATTTATAGACAGCCCTTCTCATAAATGCAAGGATCTAAGACATCTCCAAAGGCCTCATGATGGAAAATGCTATCCACAAAGAAGAAAGAACTATGGAGTTTGAATGCAGATCGAAGCATACTGTTAGCTCTTTTTTTTCTTTTGTTTTGCTCCTCTTTCTTGTGGTTCTTCCAATTGGTTCTAATTATTCTTTACAACATGACTCATGTGAAAATATGCTTAATAAGAATGCATATGTAGACCTTCTATTAGATTAAACTCTCTTGGGGTGGGAGGAGAGGAGGGAAGGGGAGAAAATTTAAAACTCGAAAGCTTATGGAAATGACTGTTGAAAACTAAAAGTTAATTAATTAAAAAAATAAATGATGGTATTTGAATATAAAGAAATATTTTTGGGACAGCTAGGTAGCGCAGTGGATGGAGCACTGGCCCTGAAGTCAGGAGGACCTGAGTTCAAATCCGGCCTCAGACACATAACACTCACTAGCTGTGTGACCCTTGGCAAGTCACTTAACCCCATTGCCTAGCAAAAAGAAGGAAAGAAGGAAAGAAAGAAAGAAAGAAAGAAAGAAAGAAAGAAAGAAAGAAAGAAATATTTTTTGTGCCACATGAAATAATGTATAAGGAATTCAGAGAAACATGGGGAGACTTTTAAAAAGTGATTGAGAGTAAATGAAATGGAACTAGGAAAATCATATGTAGGAGCAGATAGAATGTTGGACCTGAGCCCTGGTGCCCCTGTCTCAGGCTTGGTCTTCTCCCTATCTCCCTCCTTCCCCTTGCCTGAAAGGAAACCATGTTAACTTTAGATATCTGGAGGACTTCCCATCTTCCCTTGCTGTCCTAGTGATTTTCTGGATCTGCTGACAACTGGATTGGCACCAGAAGTCACCATCAGACTGGACCCAGATTCAAAGTTCTAAGCTCTACAAAGAGCCCAGCAGAATAGACATACTAAACTGAAGGGGAATAGCTTTAGTTTCCCAGCCAGAGAACTTCCAAGAGCTATGTTTCTGCTTTCCCACGTATTCTCTCTAAGCTTAAGCCCACTATTCCTTGAAGTAATTCTATGCAATTGTGAGAGAGTATGTCATAAACTTTTTTTTTTGGTGAGGCAATTGGTGTTAAATGACTTGGCCAGAGTCACACAGCTAGTGAGTGTTATGTGTCTGAGGCTGGATTTGAACTCAGGTTCTCCTGATTCCAGGACCAGTGGTCTATCCACTGCATCACCTAGCTGCCCCCTGTTGTAAACTTTTGGTGGGATTTTTGTACCAATGCTTCTTACTATATCACCTTTGTAAATCCTCTTTTCTAAAGGTTATTTTAGTCTGATGATATCAATGATATCAATGATGATATCAAGTGGTAATCTTGATAAGATACACACGGTGGGGACTTGTGAGCTATAGTATTAGGAAATATATCCTTGAGCCCCTCAAGGCTGCTCCTAGAGTCCCAAGGGCCTGTAGGAGCCATGCTCTGGGAACCAGATTCAGTGCCAGTTAAAGTTGCAAAAGTCTCCTGAGAGCAAAGACATGGTTAAGTCTTTGAAGGAATGATTCTAATGTATATATGGGAGCCACCTTGTTAAAAAATAGTCACAATGCAATAAAAACTTTGCTCTACCAAATCAAATGCTTTTTAAATAATCAACAAACAAGCACAGTGGGATTTTCTTTCCTCTCCATGTTTCACTGAATTGTGGAATGGTAAATACATGATTCATTTTTGAATATCCCTGGAAAAGTTGCTTTTTCTAAAACAAATACAAAATAATGTTAGGAATGAGCTGGGGATAGAGCCCTGCTAGCTGGGGAGGAACAGGAAGGAGGTAACCCTGGAGCCCATAAGGCTCCATAAGGAGGGGGACTTTGGGACCTCTGGAATTCTGTCTGGCTCCGAATCTCAGATCCTATATTTCTATGAACTATGGGGTCACAACTACAAATTGATGGAAATGAAAGCAGGCAAAAAGAATTGGAGACCAGGATGAGGATATATAATAGTGTTAGGATGGACAAGACACAAATAAACATTTGAATGGTGATTCCCTCAGAGATCATCTCCAATTTATTCTGTATCTGGCTTATTTGTGCACAGTCAATTTGCACATTCTTGTCCATTAGAGTGTGAACTCCTTGAGGGCAGGGACTTTATTTTTTGCTTTTCTTCATATACTCAGCACTTAGCACAGTGACTAACACAAAGTAAGTATTGTCTCATGGGGAGGAACAGATCTCCTTTAACACATGAAGATGGAAAGAGTAAACGTGAAGAGATTTATGAGAAATGAGAGTTTGTGAACAATAAATCAGAGATTTCAAAAGATAGTATGGAATAGTGTTCCATACATTCTATACAAAATATCCTAACCTAAGTATTAGTTTTATTGCTTACAGGAGATATTTAATAAAGATTTGTTGGCTCAAGGCTTAGATTGTGTAATACCAAAAGCAGACATTCTGTTCTTATCAGCTGTACTACTAACTCCCCTGATGATTTAAGACATCCATCTCATTCCATGACTCAAGGAACCTTGCAAATACCCCCAAAATGTCCTATATGTCAGTTTCTTTAAGCCTTTTCTCCAGTGAAAAAGAAAGGCCATGTTATACCAGATGACACATATACACATACACAAATAGATACAAAGCGCATGATACAGTAGAAAGAATGTTGACTTTAGAGTCAGAGACCTGGATTGAAATTCTAATTTTGCCACTTAAAATTGGCATGCTCTTGGACAAGTTAATTGACTTCTGTGGGTCTGGGTCCTTGCACATGTAAAATGAGGGAGTTAGACTATATAGTCACTAAGCCCCCTTACAACCCAAGCCCTTTTAGGTATATGACCTCTCAGTAGGCTTGTGAAAATGGTATGCAGGGAACTTAGAATTCCAGAATCTCTGAGATAGAAGGGACCTCAGTGACCATCTAATCTAATTCAGAGTTGAACAAGAATCCCTTTCTAGAGCATACCTGAGAAAGTCAAACAAAACAAAACAAAACAACCCTGTTTGTATAATTGGCCACATCAGTGACATCTTATACAAAAGATGATTTGTGAAATCTGAATTTTAAAATGAAGGAACCTTGGGCATCACAACTGAGAAAGGATATCATTGCTAAGCTGGCCATGGAAATCTGGAAAGTGGTGAGAGGAGGACAGCCAGATGGCTAAAGAGGCTCAAGTCCATCCTGTATGAGGACTTGGATAGAATTGGGAGTGTCTAGGCTGAAGGGGAGCTGCACCAGAAAAGGATATGATAGTTGTCTCCAAGTGTTTAGAGTATTGTCCTGGAGAAGATGGAGGAGACTTATCCTTGTGGACCTTAGCGGGCAGAAATTTGCAGAGAGAATAATTGAGGCCTGATGTGAGGCAAAATTTCAGTTAGAGCTGCCCAAAAGAAGATGGTGTTATCACAGGAAGGGGCTGGCTTTCCCTTGGGGGAGGCCTTCAGGCAAAGCTTGAATGAGCCACTCTTCAGGCACAATGAAGATTATGTTGTTTTTTAGGTCTGGACTTTTTGACAGCTGAAGTCTCTTCCAACTTTGAGGCTGAGTGATTCTCAGGCATGTCACCAGTTAAGTATGCAGATATACAACACTTTTGTGGAGCAGAGTCAGATTCTGCTTGTGCCTGTGGACTGCCTCATGGTCCCTCTGAACAGCAGAATTTCTCCCAAGTGTCATCAGAGACAGCCAGGTAGGAGCTAACCTGCCACCAACCACCCAGTTCGTAGGCTGTCTTCTTCATGTTCCTCTCCAGAAGACTAATGAATAGATAGGGTCTCCTGTGTAAGAAAGCAGTTGCCAATCCCTCAGGGCATTGTAGGGTAGCTAGGAAGGCCCTGATCATTATCCTTGGATTTTCATTGCAATCAAACTGCTGGAATCTTAGTGGATTTCAAACTCTACATGAGTCACTAATGCAATATGGTGCTCAAGAAAGCTAATGGGATGTCAGGCTGCATGAAGAGATGCCTATTTCACAGGACCAAGGAGGTGGCAGTCCTACTGTCCTCCACCTGGTCAGCCCACATCTGGAGTAGGGTGTTCACCTTTGGACACCACATTTTGCCAGGATCATTGATAATCTCTCCAAAAGATAGCAATCAAAATGGTGAAGGGCCCCAATTTCATGCTGGAGAAAGATTGGTTGAATGAGATAGGAGTGTTTAACCTGGAGAAAAGAAAACACATAGGAGACATGATAATGATCTTCAAATATTTAAATAAGACATTCATTTTCAGAGAGAGCCAATGTGAAAATTTGTTTGACTTGACCAAAAATTTGTTACAAGAGCTTTCTTTTTCTTTTTTTTATTCCAATGGAGGTGGAGGTCAGAGGGTTAAAGGGTATAGAAATAGGGTAAAAGTAAGAGAAGGAAAGAAAGAAAAAAGAAGGAATGAAGGAAGGAAGGAAGGAAGGAAGGAAGAAAGGAAGAAGGAAGGAAGGAAGGTCACTGAGGGATCTTTGGGTCATTGTTTTTGTTTTTCTTAATGTGGAGAAAAGAACAGAAGGAAAGCTAGAAAGAAACACAAATAAGCAGGACAGCTTGGAAACCTACAGACTGAATTTATTATATACTTTTTGCAACCCATACATAATAGAAATCTGAAGTTTCTCTTTTTTTGTACTATGTATTGGAAATGTCCATTTTACTTGGCATTTATTAGGTTCAGAATAAAAATAAATAACATTTAAAACAAACAACAACAACAAACAATTGGATGGTTACCAGAGAGAAGAGCGATGAGGTTTATTCTCTTTGGCCCCAGGACAGAATTAGGAGCAGCACTTCTCAAACATCTTCTTGCACGGGGTATTCTTTGTCATGAGTAATGGCAGAACGATGAACGTTTAAGCTGACAACAGACAGAACATTTGACAGACTCACACATTTACAATTTTCCTTCAATAGGAACAGTCGTTTTTGTTGAGTACTTTTCAAGGAGTTGAAGCTCTGACATGTTTTGAGGTTACTGCCGACGTGTAATGGCCAAGTTTTGTTTATTTTGTGAATACTTTACTTGTCATATTACATAAACCGAGTGAGCAAAATATGAATTAAATAAAATTATTATAAATTGCCTTCTAGCTGTAAAAGCAGAACATCCAAATTTCACAGCAGACTTGGTGAAACTCATGGCAAACCACAGCCATCCCCATTGGTAACCATTCGCTTCCCAGAAGCACTGGGTGAATGTTACAAAGAAAGAACTTTGGGCTTGGTGTCAGGAAAGGCTTCTCTGCAATGACAGCTGTTTCCAGGTGCAACAGACTGCTTGGGGTATAGTGGCTTCCTCCTCCCTGGAGGTCTGCAGGCACAGACCACACGACTCCTGGGTATGCTATAATAGGGCCTGATCTGGTAGGTTGTGGAAAGAAAGACTTGTCGCAAAGGAAGTCCAAGGTTAAAATCAAGAGAAACTTCCAACTCAGAACCAAGTTTTGCCCTGTGTTGCTAAGGGTCTCGGAAGAATTATGGGGTTTAGCATTGGAAGAATACTTGCAGACCAATTCTTTTAGAGGCCATCATGTTAAAGAGTAAGGATCCAAGACCCAGAGAGGGGAGGGGTCTCCCTCAAAGTCACACAAGCAGGAAGTAGCAGAGGCAGAGTTCCAGCTCCTATCTTCTGATTCTAAGCGTCACATTCCTTCTCAGACTGACCCTTGTTGCTAGTACAGGCAGAGTTTCCTTAGGAAGGGTGAGGGAGAATTGGATGAGGCAAATAATCAGGCATTCCAAGCCTTGCTCAGCTTATTCTATAGTTTTAGCCATGAATGATATATCACTAAATTACAATCTTGCTCCCCATAGAAATCATTTATCCAAAGCCTTGGCTCCCATCCCCTATTATATCCGGCCTCAAGTGGAAATAGTGCATCTAGGTTTGACCCTGGAGTGAAACAATGTGGGGCTGTTCTGGCTTGGTCCAAAGGCCACAGTTAATGGCTGGGACTGAGATCATTGACTGGTCTTATGGACTTTCCTCCCATCATGGTGTCAGCCTTGATTGAATGATGTAATGAAATTGGCCCAAAATGGAGGGACAGATGACATTGTACTTGTCCTGAAATTCTACCTACACTATGGCCACCTCTTACTAATATGTGAATGGACTACCTGTTTCATGGATATGTTGTGAGAATGGATGAGATAATGTCTGCAAAGTGCTAGGTGCTTCTTTGAAGATGCTTTCTGTATCATTAGAAAGTAATGTCATATCATTATTATTATACTATTATGCTCATTACTATTATTAAAGGAAATGCCAGGAGACATAGCCCTTCCATTGTGGAACATTTCTGGGAGTAAAGTAACATCACTCATAAAGGAAGTACTGTGCACATCAATTATGAGGTTCCAGTTTGTAATTATGGTCCATCTGGTAGTTTTAGATGCCCCAGTTAGCTCATCATCCCTAGGAGGAGCCCTGTGCACAAAGAACAACTACAAAATGATGCACAACACAGGTTAGGCAACAAGGGTACAAAATGGAGCCATCTGTGAGTGCAGAATGAGTCATACTTTAATTGCCATTGTATATTTGCTCCACCTTTAATTTTCAAAGCGAAAGTCATGGTGTCATTTATCCACATAAAGCATTAGGAAAAGAGGGAGGAGAAAGAATAGAAGGAGATGAAGAAAGATGAAGGGGAGGGGAAGACAAAGATGAAGATGAAGATGAAGATGAAGACAAAGAAGGAGAAGGAGGAGGAGGAGGAGGAAGGGGGAAGGAGGAGAAGGAGGAGAAGAAGAGAAGAAGATGATAAAGATAACAGGAGGAAGAAAAAACAGGAGAGAGAAGAAGAGAATAAAGAGGAGGAAGAGGAGAGAGGAGGAGGAGGAGCAACAGAGGAGGAAGATGCCCCAGTGAGTTCCTCATCCTTAGGAGGAGCCCTGTGCATAGAAACCAACTACAAGATGATATACAACACAGGTTAGGAAGCAAAGGTACAAAATAGAGCCATCTGGGAGTGCAGAATGAGTCATATATTTTAAATTCAATGATATATTTGTACAACCAAGGAGGAGAGGCCAAAGCTATGCTGCTTGAAGAGTAGCACAGCACAAAGAAGTGACAATGGCATTCCATAGTTAGTATAACTCATGCTTGTTTGAAGACTGGCTTCCATACTTCCAGGATGTATGATCTTCCTCAATGTGGGGGCTCAGCCCATCCACCATTACAAATAATGACCTTGCCATGTTTTGGGAGATGGTGTTGAAGAGTCGCTCTGGCTGAAAAAATTCAGCCTCCTGTAGCAACCTAGTGATGGAATCCTCTCAACTTCAATATTGTTCATCAGGACAAGACTGGGTGTCTTAAGTATGAAAGCTTCCCAGCTGACGAGGACATAACAGAGTTTGTGTGGAGACTTCTAGACCCCAGGGTCCTCTCCAAGCCACAATGAGGCAAGGGAAGGGGCTTTATTTAAATAAGATCAGGCAATATGTCATGGACCTGTGATTTTGTGAATGTGGAAAATTCCTCCGTCAATGCAGATAGCAGCTTGCCTATAACTTAAAGCCTCAGAAAGATGCTGGAGAACTGTCACACAGCTAGTCAACGTCATTCAGATGAAATGCCTTTCATTTGAACACTATTGACCTGAAAAGGAACATTTCTGAGCTAGCGATTTCTGTTTTGCTGGCCTTCCGCGGGCTAGTCTGGCTCATTCAGCCACAGCAACTCAAAATGACCTTCTGCTAAGGCCCCTAGCTCAGAGCAGGTGCTTAAGTAGCATTTGCTGAATGGCTGGATCCAGTAACTACATGGGTGAAATCACAGCCCTGCAAGCATCGGTAATGAACTTTCAGGGAAGTCAATTTCTAGCTTGATTCTAAGCAGCCACTTTGCCTGGCTGCCTCCCTCACATGTGCCTTCACAACTTGTCATGACAGAAATTTCTAGACCCCAGAAGTCATCTGGTCCAAACACTAACAGAAACACAAATCCCCTTTATAGTATGAATCAAAGAAAGGGAGGGAGGACCCCAAAACGTATATTTCAGCATTGAATCTACTGGAAGCTCCAGACTAGGAGGTCAATGATAACCCCAGATGCAGGCAAGAGTTTCCTTCATGGGCCCTGAAGAGCAAATAGACTGGTTGGTCCCTAAACTTAGAGAGCCAGGCCTGGAATTGAGAAGACCTGAATTCAAATCCAGCTTCACACACTTACTAGCTGTGTGGCCCTGGGCAAGTCACTTAACCACCAATTGCCTCAGTTTCCTTATCTGTGAAATGGGAATAATAAAAACACCTACATCGCAGGGTTGTTGTGAGGATTAAATGAGATGTCATTGTAAAGGGTTTAGCATGGTATTTGGCACACAGCAAGCACTATGTAAGTGTCAGCTGTTACTATTTCCAAAGACTTACCATGGAATGCTATTGTTGCTGAGGCCAGAGCTGAGAGGTTAGGCTTGAGTTCTTTGGTTCACCAAAGAGCACTTTACTTTATAGGGGAAGGATTGGCCAGTCCAGCATTGGCGACCCACATTTACCTTCTCTTCTACTTTCTGAGACCTCACCTTCACTCATTTTCAGATTATATTTAGGTGCTTGAGTGAGCGGCTGGTTCATTATATCACTTTAGGTTTAATCTTTTATGGGGGGGGATGGCTAATCATTAAATGATCTTTGGAGGTTCACCCATCGTTACAAGTATGCCTAAGTGATGCTAAGAATGAAGTGAATCTTTTTTTTTTTTATTTTGGAGGCAATGGGGCTTGAGTGACTTGCCCAGGATCACACAGCTAGCTAGTAAATATCTGAGGTCAGATTTGAATTCAGGTTCTCCTGACTCCAAGGCCAGTACTCTATCCTCTGCGCTACCTAGCTGCTCCTACAGGCAATCTTTTAGAGAGGAATTCAGTGCTCACTGAAAATGAAGGGATTCCAATTGGGGCAAACCCCTAAGCAAAACTGTTTTTCAAATCATTGGTTGTGTGTGTGTTTTCTAATCTATATCTCATTTCATAGTTGTGGGGATCTCCCAGTATGTAAAATCACTTCATAGACTATGCTAAACAGCTCTCTTAGAGAATAATCCTGACACCACTGAGAGATTAAGTGATTTAGCCAGCCATAGTCAGTATGTGTTAGGATTCAAATCCAGGTCTTCCTGACTCCAATGCTAGCCCTCTACCCACAGCACCACACTCAAGACATTAGTTACTATTTGAACATTTAGAGACAGATTTGAAATCATACTGGAAGGGACCCTAGGGATAAAGGCACTCTCATTCTCTCATTTTACAGATGATGAAACAGAGGTACCCAAGCAGTAAACCAAATGGCTCAAAGCTATTCAAATAGCAAATGACATAACCTGGTTTCCAACTCAGGTCTTTTAACTCCAGATACCACTAGTGATCTTTCTCCTTGTACCACATCGTATCTGCCCTCTCCCCACCCCCAATCACCACCAGAGGTATAACTGGCAATTGTGACACATGAGGCAAACTGCAAAATAGAGCCGGGGCGGGGGGGGGGCAGAGATTAAACTGATTTTAGACCTCTGGATGCATGATCCAAAGGAGGAGCTTTGGGATACCACTATGAGGGTGGCTTTATCTAGAAGTAACTCACCGGGGGTCAGGATTCAGGGAGTGAAGTGTTACCATTTGGTAGCTTGACGTAGAGAAGCACCTGCCAAGATCAATTGTGCTTAGCTAGTGATGGAGAGCATAAGTACTGTAAGTCTCCTCTAAATTTCGCTGCCCTCACACTTAGCACTGGCTGTCCCCAGCCTAGTTATGGCTGTCACAGGCAAGGTGATTCATGTTTCTGGAACAAGATTAAAGATACTGGAGTGGTTTGCAATTTCCTTCTCCAGCTCATTTTATAGATGAAGAAACTGAGGCCAACAGAGTTAAGTGACTTGCCCAGGGTCACACAGCTAGTAAGTGTCTGAGGCCAGATTTGAACTCAAAAAAAGAGTCTTTCTGACTCCAGGCCTGATACTCTATCCATTGCACCGTCTAGCTGCCCCTAACAAAATCGTTTACATTTTCCAAGGGGAGCGGGACTAGAAATGCAACATTTCTGTGAGAACTACAGAAAAGAATGATGCCAATCACCAGGCTATGAGATCCCGAAGGCAATGCTTCTCTTTACCAGTGGAAGGTGCTCAAGCTGGGGAGGGTGAGTCATGAGTAGCCCCAGGCTCTAGGGGAGGCAGAGGTGAATGAATGGGGGTGTGGTCCCTCCTGCACTACAGTGAATTGCTTGAGGCTGGATGAAACCCTGCCCTGGATTTGTACACAGAGGGCTGCCTGGCACAGCATCTTGGTCTAGTAAAAGTGTCTCGCAGTCATTTAACACTGCGATTAAATGAATTGTTTTCCTCACAACAACATGGTGAGATAAAGCAGTGTAAGGATTATTAGCCATACTCTACAGATGAGAAAACTGAGGCTCAGAGATGGATTGTGCTCTCCTCGTGCTGGGTCCAACCATCTTTTCACAATATCCCAAGAAGCCATGAGTCAGCTTAGCATTTTGGAAAGTGGCCACATTTTCATAGAACATATAAAAGCTTGTCTGATCAGCTCTTCTTAAAACTGAGACATCCCTCTCATAAGAGCTTACCAAAGCTTAGTATTGAAAGGGGAATCTTGGGGGTCATCAATGCCAACCCAAGTCATAGATTGAAAATAAGACAGTCACTGGCTCAGGCATTAGAGGACCTCAGCTCAAATCCTGCTCCCTCTGCCCTCTGACCATAGCCAAGTGGAATTATCTCCATCAGCCTCAGTTTCCTCATCCATCAAATTGGAAAGGGTAGACTGAATGACCTGTGAGGTTCCTTTCATCTGTGCTCCTAAGAAAACACAACCTCCTTTCCAATCCAAGCCAAGTCAATGTCACAAATACTCCCAAAGCACCCTTTGGGGATGACTTCAGTGGAACATTGTATGGTGGAAGGAGCCTAGCCCTAAAGCTAGAAGGCCATACCTCAGAAACGTCTTGTCTGCCCTTTTCATCTTACCAGTAAGAAAATTAGGGAGAGACATGAAGGGACCTGCTCAAGATCATGTGGCAGAGCCATGGATTCACATACAGACCTTCATTCTAAGTCTGGTGCTCTTTCCCACTGACCTCTACCTTGAGGGACTGCTAGGCCATGATCACCCTTACCTGGGATTCAGGTACCTGAAATTGCTTTTCTGTACTGTGATTGCCCTGTGGATCCATCAATGAAATAGCCCACCAGAGACCTCACTAAGCAGTGTGTGCTGTTGTCTTGTAGCAACATCCTGTTCTTGCTTTTGGTAGCATGAATTGGGGGTAGGGAGAGGATGAAGCATCCCCTCCCCCATCACAGCCTCTTCACAGCACAGAGAGACCTTAGGAAGCATCGCTAACAATAATGCTAGTGGAGGTGATGGAATTCCAGCTGAGCTATTTAAAACCCTACAGGATGATGCTGTTATAGTGCTGCACTCAATACACCAGCAAATTTGGAAACTCAGCAGTGGCCACTGGATTGGAAGAGATCGGTTTACATCCCAGTCCTAAAGAAGGGCAATGCTGAGAAATGTTCAAATTACCAAACAATGACGGAGGGTTTCTTGGTTCTGATTGTTTAGCAGCTGTTTGTGTACATATCCTCAGGGCAGCTCTGACTCTGCAAAGGAGTCATTGCCAGTTCTTCAGTCTCTCTGAACCTAGAATCCATCACCAGACTGACCCATGACTCATCTTGCCTCATTGATGGACTAATTGTCCTTTTTCTACATGGCAGAAGAGGTGTCACCTGATCTCAACCAATCACAGTATGTTTTGTGTGTGACATCATCTACCTTCCATCCAATGGCAAAAAGTCCTGTGATCCTTTCAAACTGACTAAGGGCTTGTCCATGAAATACTATAAAATTATGGGAAAATTCCTAGTTTACCATGTTGATTGATTTACTGAGTGATTAGGGGTGGGGGCGAAATTCTACTCTTATGTAAGCACATACAACATAGAAGGTCAGGATATTAGCATATGCAGGGATTGGCAAAGAATTCATGTGGAAGGTATCACCAGGAGCAGCGTTTTAAAGGAAACAAGGGTTTACAAGATGTGGAAATGAAGAAGGAGTGCATTCCAGGCCCTGAGGACAGCCAAGGTAAAGATGTAGAGATAGGAAATTGAAGGTCATGTGTCAGGAATAAAAAGAAGGCTGGTTTGGTGGCACTGTAGAGTGGCGAAGGGAGTTTTGTACACTAAAGTTGAAAGGCAAGGTGGGGCCGGTTGGTGGAGGAGCTTAAGTGCCAGAGGTTATATGGGAAGGGCATATTCTGCTTTTATAGCTCAAGCAGCTGAAGACTTTTTAGACACCATGTATTTGATCCTAAGGGCGATAGGGAGCCAATAGTTTACCGAGTAGGAGAGCGACATGATCAGACCTTCTATTTAGTTATTTTGGCAACTGAATGGAGGTCTGTACTGGAGTGGGGAGAGACTTGAGACAGGGAGAGCAATTAGAAGACTATTATAGTAGTCTGGGGAGACAAGATGGTGGCCTGAGCAGGGGTGGCAGCTGAGTGAGTAGAGAGAAGACATGGAGGCATAAACAACACTGTTTGATGATTGGAAACTGGGTGAAGGCAAGTGAGCACTCAGATGTCCTGACTGGGTGATCAGCTGAATACTATTCCTGCAGAATCTTTGCAGTATTGGAAGGGGGCCGATAATTAAAGTCTATTCATCGTATTGCAAAATGGTGGTTATCCACAAGAATGAGTGGAGATGGCAGGATCTCCAAATGAACTCATTGAGGAGCATGGACTCTTATCTTTCAGCACCACATGTAGAAGCAATGAGAAATATCTGATCCTTGTTTTTGTCAAATGAAAGATCCTGTAAGCCTTTTAATCCGCCCATGCACACGTGCTGAGACCCGGCCCTCTTGAAGGCAACCCGCTTTTTTGGTGGGTAATTGTCAGGATTGCAGCTCCCTCCCTCTCTTCTTAATCATGTTTTTAATCATGCGTTATATATGTAGTTCAATCCTTCCCATCCTACTTCCCATATCTCCTCAAGATGAGTATGACCTGGGGCTTCCCTTAGGTTCTAGGATCAAATATAGCCTCCTTGGTTTGCCATTCCAACTTTCAAAAACCCAGCAACAGCCTCCATTTTCAGAATGATCTATTACTCCTCTTCTGCCTCCTACATTCTCATTGTTGTTGTTGTTTTTTTAGTGAGGCAATTGGGGTCAAGTGACTTGCCCAGAGTCACACAGCTAGGAAGTATGATGTGTCTGAGACCAGATTTGAACTCAGGTCCTCTTGACTCCAGGGCCAGTGCTTTATCCACTGCACCACCTAGCTGCCCCATGCCTCCTACATTCTTAAACTAGAGCTCCTGCTGTTCTCTCTATATAACATTCCATTTAGCACTTCCATGCATGGGCTGCCCCTCATATATGGACCATTTCATACCTTTGCCTTTTGAAGTCTCAAGCTTCCTTCAGGGCTATCACAGGTGCCACTTCATCTAGGAGATATTGCCAATCTTCCCAGTTGTTATGCTTCCCTTACTCTGAAATTACTTTGGATTTACCTTTTGTTCATTTTTGTATTGCCTTTTCTGTGTACATTCAATTTCTCTATGACCTTATATTTTTATTATTATTGCTCGGTATCTTTACTGAATTATTTATGTTTGTATTTCAGCTTCATATCATTCATACTTAGCAAAGTCCCTGGTACATAGCTAATGATCAATAAATGCCTTTTTGAGCTTGTTGCTCACTCATTTCAGTCATTTCCAACTCTTTGGGACTTGGTTTGGCATTTTTTTTAGCAAAGATCCTGGAGTGGTTTGCCATTTCCTTCTCCAGATCATTTTACAGATGAGAAAGTGAGGCAAACAGGATTAAGTGACTTGCCCAGCTGGTAAGTGCCTGAAATTAGATTTGGACTCATGAAGATGAGTTCCCGAACTCCTGACCCAGCTCTCTATCCGCTGTGTCACCTAGCAGAATTTTAGTTCTGGATTGGACAAAATTAATCTCCCTGGGACTGAGTTTTCTCACCCCTAAAATGAGAGGACTGAAAAAGAAATTGTTTAAGAACTGACGTTGTTCACATGGTGTCATGAGAATGAACCAAGATTTTCATAATGCCAGTCCGTTATGTAATATCCAAAGGCATGATGCCACTGCTACTCTCCAGTTGGCTTCCCCTCCTTCCCCAAAATTTAGATCATTCAACTTGTCATAAGAAAAATTATCCAATTGACTTCTGCAGGGAGATCCGCACCATGGGGGAAAGGAAAAACTAGATTAGCATTGTTATTGTTCAGTCTTGTCCCACTCTTTGTGACCCCATTTGGAATTTTCTTGGCAGAGACACTGAAGAGTTTTGTCATTTCCTTCTCCAGCTCGTTTTACAGATGAGGAAACTGAGGTAAACAGGGTGAAGTGACTTGCCCAGGGTCACATGGATAGTCAGGTTTTCCTGACTTCAGGCCCAATACTCTAATCACTGCAACACCAAGGTACCCATATGTTAGCATAGATCTATGGTCTGAAATAATTTAAATAGCAATTGTTTTCTGCTCTAGCCAGAAACTTTGAGGGTCTTTCCCTCTCAGATTAATATTTTGTGATAGTAAATTAGGCCATCTTTTGTCTCAGTTCTTACCTAGCCCTAAGTCATTGACAAACTGAGGCCTGGGAAAGATCCTAATTTAGAAAGGCCAAGCTCATCCATTGCATCCCGGGCCATCGCCAGTTGTCTTGACTTGTGTCCTGCCACTGGACTTTGATGACTCTGGAGGAGAGAGTGAGGCTGATGACCTTGTACAGGTCTGCCTCACTTTAATCCAACTTACAGGCAGCTGGACACATCACCCTTATGATGTCATTGGTCCTTTTTGAGACTGAAGGGTGAACCCCCCGGGTCCATCTAAATGTGCTATTGTTGTCACTCTCTACTTTGTTGCTTCAGCTCTCCTGGACAGTCAGCAAGACGAAAACCTGGACTAGGGTGAAAGGTGGTGGTTTGCCTCAGTGCTCCAAGCTTCAAAAGGTATCGGCAGCATGTGCAGTCCTTTAGGGGTCTAGGAATCACTGAGTTTAGCATCTAGTTAAGAAGAAGAATCAGTAAAGAGAAAAATCAACCACATGCCATGCTTCCTGCCCCTGGTAGCCACCCTCGTGGGAATTCCTGGTTAGCCTGGCCACTTTTCCTCCATTGGCTCCACTGGGCAGCTTTTTCACACTGTTCTGGGATTCCTCCTCACCTCAGATCCAAAACATTGACTGATTTTGTCTTAGAAACTAGAGCACAGGAGCACAGATTTGATACTGTTTCACGCCACTGACGTTGTGAGCTGAAATTTCCAATCGTGGAGAAGACTCCACTGAATCAGATCACCTTTAACTGAGAGGGAGCAGCTGTCCTGGAACCATGGTCCTGGCTTCTTTTCTTGGGGGAAGAAAGCTCGATTTCTCATCAGCTGGCTTCTCAATGGGACTGAGCTCCCATCTCAGGCTCAAAATACTCAGTTAAATGTTAGTCTTCTCAATAAGCCTACTTTGGCAGAAGCCAGTGGCACCTTAATTTGTTAGCAAAATCCTCCCCATCCCTTCCCCTGAATCGATCAGGGGTTTCCCATTCTTACGGCAAAAAGTTCCCCACCACCACAAAGGACCATATAAAATCTTGATCTATAGCACTTGCTTCTGAAGGGGCTTTTTTAATCAGGTCAAGACACATTATGCATCTCACGTGTAGCTGAAAAATAACATTTCATCCCTCCTGTACCTCACTGTGGCTATTTGCATTATGAATTCTTGCAATAGAGGGGGATGGTAATAGAAGGAGTTAGAGCCACCCACTCCCTTTGATCTAGAGAACCCTTCAAGTTTCTTGCTTATTTATAATGGTATTTTTAATCACCATGTCACTCAAAACAGGCAAGTATTGATTTGACACCTTAGCTGTTTTGTTATTCCAGAATGTTCCCACCCCCCACCCCAGGAGAAGCACAAAGGTTGGATGTCTACATTTCCATTCAAGGAGGGAGAGGTTTACAAATTCAGTGGGAACTGGTTCAGAAGTGTTGACTGGCACTGGTAAGCTCTGGATCAGATAAGACACCCTCTCAGCTCCTCCTTCCTAAAGCCACTATAACAATAAGACACTATAAGAGGAATCTCTTCCCCAGTACACTCAACATAGCTCTTACATGTGGAAGGAGATATCTTAAAGGACGTCTCCTTCTCACCAAAGAATGCTTCTCACAGTTGGATGGAAGCCACATAGAAAAATCTGCTGATAAATACATCTCAGACGGATAATGCAATAGGACAAAGAATTGGGCTCAGATTTGGAAAGGAAGATAGGAGGCTGGAAAGCCATTGGGAAATGGCAACGTTCTTTTCATGACCACAAGTTACTCCCTGAAACGAAGATCCATTTTAAAACACCATTCTTTTCGATCAACCAATATGTACCAACTAAGGTTCAGATGATAGGGACACAGAACAAAAGCAAGACAGTCCCTGCCCTCAAGAAACTTCCATTCTACTGGGGAGATAGTATGTAGATATAGAGGTATATTAAAAATGGAAATAAGATAAGTACAATGTAATTATGGGTGAGAGGCACCTGCTTTAGTGAGAAAGGCTTTAGTGAGAAGGTGGAACGTGAACTGAGGCTGGATCCCAAGGGCCATATTCTATCAGAGGTATTGTATCTTTGTAAATTACAGAATATTCCCATTCCAAAGGACTGAAAATAGGTATCAAGCAGAAAGCAGTAGAGAAGCCCATCCTGGACATGAGCAGGCAGCATCAAGGATGAACCAGGAGCTACAAAGGACCAGAGCGGGGGATGGAATAAAAATGCACAAGCAAAACTAAATGTGCCGGTCAGAGGGGGATGGAGAGTAGCGTGAAGGACAGCTTCTGGGCAGCCGTGCTAAACTCCTCATGGCAGGAAAGAGCAAGAAAGGGCCTCCTCGCATTGGATGGGTCACTCTGAGGAAAACTTGTGGGAGAACATGAAGTTCTAGAGCTTCATGGGATGGCCAGATATGGCTGGATTGTGACTACTGAAGGGAAAATCCACACTTTTGGGGATCCTACCTCTGTTTGGACATCCTCATCACTGAGACCTTAGCCACTGGCTTTTAATAGACAAGAACACAGAGGCAATAAAATTGATTTAAATTATTGCCAAAATGAAGGAAATAATCCTCATTCCCAACTAATTGCTTTTCCATCATCCCAAATTAAGTGCAGATATTCCCTGCATAGCATGGCCCCTAGTGACATTATGTTACAATAATATTCATATGTTATAATTGTTACCACTACTTCCTTTGACAATGTTGAAAAAATAAAAGCCTGTTGCCTCATTTATCTAATTAACCACTTACGGCACTTAAAATATTGTTCCTTTGGAATCAACCATTCTCTCTAATATTGTTTCACCTAATGTCATTTTTTTGTGGAACAAACTGATTTCTTGGGTGATGTACGTCTGGGGCAATTTGGTGGCTCAGTGGATAGAGGGCTGGGCCTGAAGTCAGGAAGACCTGCATTTGAATCCTGCCCCAGATATTTACTAGCTTTGTGATCCTGGGCAAGTCACTGAATCTCTGTCTACCTCAGTGTCCTCAACTGTCAAATGGGGATAACAATAGCACCCATCTCTCAGGGATGTTGTGTAGATCAAATGAGCTAATATTTTAAAGTGCTTAGCATAGTACTTGGCACACAGTAGGCACTTAATAAATGCTTAATTTAAAAAAGTATGTTTAAGTGGATTTCCCATTAAATTGCTATCTGTGGCCACAGTAGACATTCCTAAACTAATAATGTTCTCATTAGGACCTGAAATATCTTGATAGAACCTATAAATTCTAAGGTGTTAATTATGGAATAAAAGAATAGCCGGGAAAAAGGCATTGGGGTTGGGAAACTTCAGAGTAAAATGGAGAAATTAAGCCTATTTTCATGGTGAAAATCTGGATACAAACATTAGAGTTTCCAAATTGTAAATGATTTTATGATGAATACCCCATCCTCCCTCAGGAGATAATTCAGTATTTCCTCTTATCCTAGGGATTCCTTGCCTTTCTCAAAAAGTTTTTTGGGAGGATTAAATAAGCTAAAATTTTTAAACCATTTAGCACTGTGCCTGGCACATAGTCAACATCTAAATTATTATTTATTAGTATATTATTTAATGTATAATACAATGTTAATTGTATCAGATATGGTATTATAAATGGTTATTTCCTTCTTGCCTTCCTTCTCCACCTTGGCAGGATCAGTACTGTATAAGATATTGCTTAAGGGAAACCAAATTAATGGGGCAGTAAGCTTCCTAAGCCAATGGTGAAGAAGTACAGTTAGGCTGAGGGTTTTCAGATAGCCCACGGCAGGCAAGAGAGCCTCACAGCTGAGTTAGAAATAGAGGTGAAGAGGAGAAGCCCCATACAGTAACAACTAAATGCTTTTGATAGAAAGCTGAGGCTAACTTGAACATTTTCTCATTGAAACTCTATTCACACATAATGGGGGTTTGCTGCATGTCTATATCACCTAACACAGAGACACTTGCATGAAAGGCACTGAGGACCTGCTTCCAGGGGACTGGAGGCCTCATGTTTGCATTGGGATATGCATGGATATTCTGCGTTGGTCTACCATAGTTGGGAGCAGCCTGGTCCATTGGCTGTGTGGCTGAACTGCTACATCTTTAAATTGCCTGGCTACACATAGTCCAGGCTTTTTCATTTAAATGCATCTGAAGCTGAAGGACTCCTTTGTTCACACCCATACCGTTTCTTTCTCTCAGCCTCCTTATTCCTTCTTATCCATGCTTCAAAAAAGGCTCAGGGACTTAGCCTTTTCCTTTGTCCTTTTCCGTTCTAGGTGTGAGGGGTAGAGCTCCAAATATAAGGACCCTTGAGTCTGGGAATCCAGGTTAGATGTTGCAACCGGCTCAGTATTTAAACCCTGGAAAGGAAGGGTCCAGGAATGCTAATCCAGTGGGTCTTTGGATTTAAACTTGGTGGGACTGATGCTGTGTCAGAACTGAGCTGGACAGTGATGCTAATCCTCCTTCTCTCCCCAGAGGCCCAGGTGGTAGAGGGAGGATTATTGCCCTGAGGAGTAGGGGATGGGGTGGGGTGGGGGAATGTTTGTGTGTAGGCTCTTGCTGTATCTTTGAAGTAAATATCCTTTTGTAAAAGTTAATCTGATTCTCAGTGTTTAAATGGGAGGGGGGCACATTTGGTGTGGACCTGAAGCCATGTCAAAGAATAGATTCCCCAATCCCATTGGTGTGCAGCCCTCATAGTGTGGCAGGTCCCCAGCGCAGAGTGTTACAGACGTCTTGGGGCATACTAGGGTACTTGGAAAGAGCCAGGCTAAAGCAACAATTATAGTATCTTTCTAGCAAAGGCACATCAATATTTGGCGCTCACTCTGCCTGAGGCCATCTTGCTGCTTACGCCAGGGATGTGCATACAATCAGACCTCACCTAGACAATTGCATTACATTCTGGGCGCCACAGTTTAGGAAACTGGAGACGTTCCAGGGGCTGTTATAGGGAGGATGAAGAGCCTCAAGGCCGTGCCTTCTGAGGATCAATTAAAGGGCATGTTTAACCTGCAGAAGAGAAGACTGGGATGGGGGATGATCCCCATTATGCCCGTCTTCGAGTATTTGAATTTGAATTATGATGAAAGAGGCACTAATGATAATAATAATAATAATCACATTTATGTAGAGCCTGCTATAGACACTGTGCCAAGGGAGTTACAAATATCTCTTTTGACATTCTCAACAACCCTGGAAACTAGGTGCTATTCTTGCCTCTGTTTTACAAATTAAGAAACAGAGGCGAACAAGTCAGGAAACTTGCCCTGAGGTAACACAGCTAGAACTTGTCTGAGATTGGATTTGAACCCATATCTTCCTGACTCCAGGCCTAGAGTGCTATCCACTAAGCCACTCGGCTAACCTCCTCTCCACCTTCCACCCCCCCCCCCACTATTAGGCTTTCTTATTCCTCTTGGTAGCCAAGGGAAGGAGCATCTCAGAGCAATGGGTCCAAGTCACAAAAGGACAAGAGAGTCTAATCCCTCTTTCATCATAGCAGCCTTTCCATACCAGTGAAACGGAAAGAACATTGACCTGGAGACCTGGGTTCCTGTTCCGCCCTTGCCATGAACTGGTTGTGTGACGTAAGTCTGGGCCTCATGCTTCTGTATCAGATCAGATCTAGCTTAAGGGATTGTTCCAAAAACGCAACACGTGAAAGTGCTTTGTAAATGATAGAACAAGATAGAAATACAGAGGAACAATAGTTTTTATTAGAATTGTGAATTAAAAGAGGCTGGAAGTTAGAGAGGTCAGTGGTCTGGCTTTGGAGTCAGCAACACCTGGGTTCAAGTTCATCTTCTGATACATGCTAGGTGACCCTGGGCTGCTCACTCAATGTCTCTGTGCCCCAGGTAACTTTTATTGATAAGCAGCTGATATGTATTGGTGTGCACAATTTCCAAACCAGGGAGTTTCCCAAACTGAAGGAATCAGAGGTTCAGATGTTTAAAAGTCATCACTGTCATCATCAACAATATTAATAACAATTAGTATTTTCAGAGCTTTTACTCATGCAGTTAAGTTGCATTTAGATTTTCCAGGAAATTATAGCATCTTCCAGAAACTCGTGGCTGCATAACCAAAAGTCTCAAATATGCCACCCCCACTCCCACCACACTGCAAAATTCTATTTTTAGTCAAAGCTGACGAGAGGAGACCATTCAGTCTTAAAAGGGATCAGAATAAGAGCTCGAGAATAAAACCACTCTGCAGGTCAGTGCAAGTAATATCACAGTTTCATATTGTCTCCAGAAGATATCTCCTAGAGAAGCCAGACTTCAGTTTTTAATGCCCATTTTAAAAAAGTCTTCCTGGTACAATGGTAACACCTATATCTCTGGTGGTGAAGTCTCTCACAGATTGTTTCTGTGGATGAGGAAAGGGGCTCAGGCTTCCCAACCCCACGCTGAACTATGGCAGTTGTTCCATCAACAGTTTCCAAGAAGTAATCAGGAGGGCTCCAAAGCCCACTAGCTTCCATAAACCTTTCATCTGGACCATCCAAGCCTTGCTCAGATGGCCACACAGCATGGCGAAGGCCATTTTTTTTCCACTGGCTACCTCACAGTCTCTGTCTCTGGCCCCTGGCATCTGGTATCTGGCATCTGTCCTAATCAGTGGCGAGGTGAGTCCTAGCATGTGTCCCCAAATCCTGCCTTGCTCATCAGTGAACCTTATTAATTCACACAAATCTATTGCTACAATACTCCTCCTTTTAAACATTCCTTGGTCCAGATGTACTTTCTTCTTTTTCCTCCTGGACCTGAGATTGAATGGGTGTGTCAAGGAAGCTCTCTCTGTTAAAGCTGGCCAGCACCTTCTCTTCAGCTTTGTTTTAGAAAGACCTTCAAATACTTGAAGACAGCTATCATCTCTCCAAGAAGTACTTTTTTTCTCCTTCAAGCTAAACACGTCTAGTTCCCCTAACTTATCTTTAGATGGCCCAATCACCTCATCTCCTTTAATCCCAGGACTCCTCTTAAGGGGAAGAACTCGGTGTTTGCTGGTGCTCCTCAGAGCCCTGGGGACATGCTAAGAAATGAATGAAGCCACCCAACCAGTTAAGTCTGCAGGCTGCCTACTGCTTTTTTCCATAGCTCCTTGTCTTATTAGAGATTTAATTTGTATCTACAAATGTTGACTTGGTGTCCTGAACAAGCACAAAGACACCCAGGATCTAATTTCAACTTCCTCAGCCAAGAAAATTAGAGTCTTTATGAATCAATCAATCAGCATTTACTAAGTACTGATTCTGTGTCGGGCCCTGTGCTGGACTGTGAAGATACAAAGGCAAAAATAAAAACACTCCCTGCCCTCAAGAAGCTTACATTCTACTGGAAAGAAACAAGCAGCATGCAAATAATCGTCATGAAACATAAATAAAATAAGCACAAAGCCTCTGAGCATTAACTAGGAGCACTTAAAATTGGGAGGACCAGGAAAGGTCTCCAGTGCCACTTGAAATAAGCCTTGAAGGGAATGGGGAATTCTAACAGGTGACGGTTAGAAGGAAGAGCATTCCTTGCTTGACAGGTCAGCCAGGCAAATATCCAGAGGTGGAAAATCAAATGTTTCATGTGGGTAATAGCAAATCTGTCACTGTGGCCCAAATGTAGGATATATGATAGCAGAACAGGCAATAGGAAACAAACCTAGAGGAAGTCTAGAAGTGGATTATGGAAACTTACAGCTAATACATGTTGGAAATGACATTTACACTCATGTCCTCTTAGGTCTAAGACAGCTCTATGCATTATACCACACTACCTCCACATTGCCTACCTTTTGGGAGTTCTACAATTATACTTGGGCAACTAGGTGGCACAGTAGACATAGTGCCAGGGCTGAAGTCAGGAAGACTCTTTTTCCTAAGTTCAAATCTGGCCTTAGACACTTACTAGCTGTGTGACCCTGGGCAAGTCACTTAACCTTATTGACTTCAGTTTCCTCACGTGTAAAATGAGCTGGAGGAGGAAATAACAAACCACTCTTTGCCAAGAAAACCCCAAATGGGGTCATGAAGAGTCAGACACAACTGAAATGTATGAACACAAACACCGTTCTACTTGTCCATGCTGAAAATTCCATAATTACACATAGAATTTTCCTTAGCCACAGCATTTCTTTGAGTGTTGTCTTGGCATCAGCATGGAAAGTAATGGCCTGTCTCTGATCACTATGATTTTGGTGGGCAATTCTCATGATCAGGTTGCTTCTAGAAACTCCTCTTTCCCTCCTTGTGTGTTAGGTCCAAAGAGAATTGGATGAAAAAGCACCTAGCATTCTGTGAAACTAGGGTCAAGCAAGATATTTCTTTCCCACAGGTGCCCATCAGTCACTTGCTTTAGCCTGTTTCATTCCCTATGATTTCCTTTTCAAGGCACCCTATTTTATAGATATGTTGATGAAAAGAAAATAGCCTTGCTCATGTGAATTCTACAAAGACACCCAAAGGCATGTGCATCGTGTGTGGATTGGATGGGATTCGAACAACCCTCCTCCCCAACCCTCTCTTCTCCCACTGCTAGTGGGAGGGCACCAAGGGCTTACATTATAAGTGAGGAATCCAGGCCACTGAGGGCCCAGCCTTCTCTCAGGCTCCTTGTTCTTCCTCTTCTGTAGTTTTCTGCACAAGCTGATGGTGACTTCAGAGAGCACCTGCATCTCTGAACAAGCAAAGCAGTGTAATTACCTTTCTGGAGTATTCTATAGGATTGTCAAACAGCAATTTTCTTTCAGAAGACAAGCTTTTGAATAATGCAGTTTACATACAGAGCTTAACATCTCTTATGCTAAAAATCTAATTATAAGTGTCCGAAATTTACTGCATGTTTGCCATTTTATAATTTGATCTTCATCAAATAGTGGGACTGGGGCACCTTTTATATATATTGAAGCTAAGGAATAGTATACATAGCGAGAGAAAATTAAATATTTTGGAGTTTCTTGAATATCTGTTAATTTCCACCTATGTTACCATATTAACACTCTTGGGTCCTTGATTTCATTTCCTTTATTTGGTTGTGCTCTTATTCTACATCTCAGTGAAGTGAGGGAGCTCACAGCAGTATTATTTATTAAGCTTCTCTAACAGAAGGTCACTGAATTTCCTCTTTTCTGAAAGAAGGTGTTGATGCTTGAAAAGATGCTTTGCTGTTTCTTGTACAGAGTACAGAGAAAGGATTTCACCAAGTTAAGAAGGGGCTCTCCTGATCTGCTGGATGGTAATGGCAGCGTTGAGGGACAAGGGAGTCCTAAGCCAGGGAGTCCACATCTCCTGCAGCACACAGTCCCAGACTCTGGGACAGTGGCAGCGGTGGCCTGGGGATCTGACCCAGGTGGTTCTACCCTTCTTGGACCGCCAAACAGGACAGATCATTCTTGGAGGCCATGGAACCTCAGTATTCTAGAAGGAGGCCCCAAGAATGGGGGGAAAATGAACATATCATTAGATTATTTCATTTTGGTGTGCCTATAAATTAATGTTATGAAATGTTATGAGCTTAGCTATAAAACTAGCGCTTACAAAAATTAGAGTCTCTTTTATCTCATACTCCTAGTTGTCACTCCAGGAATTCCTGTGTTGCCCCACATTATTCTGAGAGTGTCTGGTAGGCTCCCATTCCCTTCTCAGCTCCGGCAGAGGACTGCCGTTTCCTTTGCCAAATTGTGTCCAAGGATTCTGTAAATCTTTTGTGTCTTTTTTCCCCCCTGGGTAGGTTCTGTACTACAAAGCTTTTCAACCTAGAGAGCCTCCACAGAAGCCTCCCTGAGTTCTTCCTCGTAAGCACACACTACCATTCTTAAAAAAAAACATAATGCAAATGTAAAATGTTTCTTATGGCGAATCACACAGCATTGTTTCGAATTTCAATCAAGCGGCTGCAGAATGCTGGTGTTTGCTCACTGCTCAGCTCCATTGGAATAGAACTGACATGGAGTATCTCTTTTTTTGTGTGTGTGCTATTTGTGTCATGATTATGATATGTGTGTGTGTATTTATATATATATATATATATATATATATATATATATATATAAATACACACATATGTATGTATGTGTGTGTGTGTGTGTGTGTGTATCAGGAAATCTTAAATATGCCAGCAAAATCACAAACTCTTAACCGTCTTGAATTTATTCTTTACTCTCTGGTGTCAAGTTTGAATTTTTTTTGACGATTTCTTTTAGGAAAGTAGTATTTCAGAAAGGAAATGATACTGAAAATAACCCAGCCATTGGAGAACAATTCTCGACAACCCTGTTTGATTACTCTCAACCTACTAAGTGGTAATATTCGTTTCTCTACTGTATTCACATGCCTGCTCCTAACATTTGCATATCTATAGTGGGCATGTGGATGTCAGAGATTCCAAGTATCCATGACTCGGTCTCTGTCCCCAGCTCGATTGGAAGGAGACTCGCTTTTCTAAGGCTTTCTATTATTTTATCAATGTAAAGAAAGGTTTTGTTTGTCGGGTTTTTTTTTTATAAAAGCTCATTTTATTTTATTATTGTGAAGGTGGAGTTAGGTGCATCAGCAATCATGATTTTGTAAGGGCACAGAGAGGTTTTAAAAACAGGCTGTATGATTGTATTAATATAAAGAAAGGGAATTCTTTTTTTACAAGACATCACGAGAGCAGAGTGATTTTTATAAGAGGGCATAGATTTTATCCTTGTAAAACGAGAGGGTTGTTGTCTCAATAGATCATAAGAGAAGGGGATTTTGTAAAGGACCACAGGATTTTATCCATTGAAAAGAGGGAGATTAAAAAATAAAATATGACAGGGTATTATAAAATATAAAATTTTACTTATGAAAATAAAGGGAGATTTTTTTTTTAAATACGAGATGGTAAGGTGGAGAAAGGGGACTGTGTAAGACATGAAAAAAGATTTGTGATTTTTATAACATACATTAAGTGGGTTTACTCTTTACTCTCTATAGTGGGAAATGTTTGTAAGGTGTGAGTTAAAAAGAAAAGAACGATCCTATTATAGGCCCTCCCGTAAGCTTCCTATGGGGGGGGAGGGGGGCTGCGGGCCGGTGGCTCTATGTTAAGATTTCAACCGAGGGATGAGGGGTGGGTAGGGGAGAGAGATAGGGGGATTGATTTCCTCTGTCCAGGCTTCCTAGGTCCTGCGCTTGCTCTCCTAATATCTTAACTGGATTAAGGAGTAAACCCAAGTTTTCTCCATTACAGAATTCTAATTTAATCCCTCTTCCCCCCTGAGTTTATCAAATTAAAGCAGACAAGATGGATGCGGGGACTGTGAAAGGCGGACATCATGTGTAAAATCGGCAGACAACGGCTTTCCCAGGGTGCCCCCAGCTCCCTGTCCGTCACAGCCGCGGTGGCCGCGCTTCTGCCCCCGGTCTTTCAGCCCTGCGCCCCGCTCTGTTCTCTGTGGCCATGAGGCCCTGCACCACGTTCTGCGGCCCAGTGTCCTTGCTCCCCTGAGCCTGGTCTGCGCCTGCCCTTGCTCCCCGCGGCCTTGGGGCTCAGCCCCCTGGCTCCTCTTCTGTCCACTCCACGTCCCTGCTCCCTGGACTCTTGCGCCCCTGCACCCCACTGTGCGCCCTGGCTCGTCTGCAGCCTAGGGACTTTGTGCCCTCGTTTCCCTGAACTCCACTCTTCATTCTTGCTCCCTGCGGCCTTGAGACCCTGTAGTCTTGTTCCCATGAATCCTATCCCCCTCCCCTACTCCTGGAGGCCTGAGCCCTCGCTCCCCTGATCCCCGCTCTGCTCTCCAGCACCCTACTACCTGGGGGCCCCGGCTCTTTGCTCCCCTGAACCCCATTCCGTGCCCCTGCTCCCTGAGCCCTCTCTCTCCCCGTGCCTCGATCTGCGCCTTGCACGCTTGCTCTCCGCTCTACTCTCCAGCACCTTACAGCCTTGAGGGCCCCTGTCCCTGCTCCCCTGAGCCCCACTCAATGCGGCCTTGGGGCCCTGGCTCTTTGCTTTTCTGAGGCCCACGCTGCACCTTCGCTCCCCAGCGGCCCTCTTCTCGATCTGACCTAGCTGGCCTGGGCCTGTGGAGTCACATTGGGCAGGGAAGGGGGTGGGGTGCTCCAGAAGCTGACCCGCAGAGGGTCTCGTGCAGAAGTACCGATTGAAGCCCTGGGCCTGTTCCCCTGCACTGGGCCATTCACTAGCCCTTGAAGCTCCCCTCCGGTTCAGGAAGCAGGGCCGGACCGGGTCGGGCCGGAACGGGGCTACTGCCGGGGCTCTTTCTGGAGCCCCGGGCTCATCTCCGCCCTCACTGCTACTGCAGCCGCCGCCGCCGCCGCGTCCTGCAGGTGGCGGTTCCAGCCGTAATTGCCCCATCCTTCCCTTCGCAGCGTAAAATTGTTTTCATTTTGTGTCATGCACACAGAGCCCGGCAAACCCCTCTCGAGTGCTTTCCCAAGGACTGGAGGGAGGGGGCCCTTCACTTAAACAAGCGCTTGGGGATTGCATTTTTTTTAAAGGGGGAGTGGAGGGGGGAACGAACCCACCCACCCAGGGACAACTCATCATTAACTCTACTTCTGAGGCCAGAAAGCAGCTCGCGCACAAACTGGCCTGAAGATTGTCTGACAAGTCTCAGTTACTGGGCTGAGAGGGCGAGCTCTGGCGTTTTACCGAGGCTGCAAACTCGGCCTGGGGCCTGGGGGACTGGGGCCTGGGGGGCTGGGGGCCGGGGCAGCCAGAGAACAGACTCACTTTCCACCTGACTGCAGTTCCCATGGCGTGCGGTGCAAGGCGATAAGCAGGTTTCAGCAATAAACTCCAGCATTGTGAGACAAGAATGCCCCGTCAGGTCCCCCCCATTTTGATTCAAGGGTGTCTTTTTCTTTCCCCCCTGCGGTGGACTAATCACAGCTCCACTTTGTTTAATTGCGCCAAAGAGAGAAATGTGTTTAAGAAGTCATTCTGGCCCCCTCGCGCTGAATGCCGGAGCTCTTCAAAGACAACAAACAGGATGCATGAGAAATACGATTTAATTTTCAGATCAAAATAGGCAGAGTTAAAGATTTTTATTGACTAATCTGGTAGCAGAGGCTTCGGAGAAGCTGCAAAAAAAGAGAGCGAGCAAAGAGGAAGCAACAAGTGGGATTAAAGTCTCCCCCCCAGCCCCCCTACCTCCTCCCAACCCCCCACCTCCCTACTGCAGCCAGCACAAGCTGTTTCTGCCTGCTGGGAGGATCAGGAGGGGAATACAATCTTTACAGAACGAGGCGAGGCCAGGCTGCCCCAGCACTTTGCTTCCGATTAAAAAAAAAAGAGAGTGAGAGAGAGCACAAAACAATACCACACACAAAAACTCTTGTAAACTCTGTCAAGCCCTTGGTAATTGACACAGCTTCACCCATCCTCATTTTCCCTGGAAGGCCCGGCAAACCTAGGGTGCAGCAGCATTCTAAAAGATGGCCTCAGGATCATGAACTCCAGGGGGGGGGGGCGGGGGAAAGGCATTTATCAACCCCGAGGCTTCTTTCTGAGGTTGACAAAACTAAGCCACAGACCAAATGATGGGGAAGGGACTTCTTATTCATTAATTTTAAATCTCTCCACCTCTCCGCCTTCTGGCTTTCAGAGCCTCTTCTGGAAGGAAAACTTACTCTTGAACAGAAGACAAATAGTCATATATCCACTTGCAGAATCATCTTTTTTCCCCCCTGGATTCCCTGTGGATGATGGCCTTTGGAACTCGCCAAAATCATCTACTTTGGGATTGAGTAGCAAAGAGGTCACCTTTCTAGAAAATGTATCATTGTATGTTCAAAAGCATAAATGCTTGTGAAATGAACGAATGAATAAAAAAAACCTCATCACTTCCCTTAAAAATAAAAGTCTAGCTTAAGTTCGCAAAACTAATTTCCAAAAATCTGTTTGGTCGTCTTTGTAAGATGTTGTACCTTCCAGTGTTCTGGGCCTGTCGAGCTCTTCCTTTGGATAACTTTTAGTACGTTGGCCATTGTCAGCAGCTAAGCCAGGGCCAGTCTCAGAACTTAGAGCGTGCAATCGCTGGGCTTAGAATAACTTCAAGAACATCTGCTGGGAAGATTCTGGGAGGGAGTTCTTCACTTTGGCTTAATGGGAGACAGGCATTATTTAGCACCCTGAAAAATAGACGTATATATTAAGTGTGTGTGTGTGTTAGTGTGTGTGTGTGTGTGTGTGTGTGTGTGTGTATCCTATATGGGGAGGGATAATGAATGATGGATTTCCTTTTCCTTCTGGCAACTAGAATCCCCTTTTCTCCTCTCTCCCTCTTCAATACAAGCAATGACTGTTTCAAAATGGAAACCACAGTGATGTGGTTCAATGTTATATTCTGCCTAGTTGCTCCTTGAGTGAAAGGCAGCTTTAAAAAGTTAGGTATATCATTGCCAAAAAAGGGGCTAAATAGTATTGTCAGCATTTTCAGAAGAAACCGGTGCCCCCCTGCCCCATCCTCCCCCCCCCCTGCAAACTCCATTCTGGACAGCTGTTAGTGACTTACCCACTTTTCATATGGATATGTATGTTAATGGCAGGCAATGAACTGGAGATGAAGAGCCCCCAACACAGGCCGGGCTCTTCAGTGCACATCAAAAGCCAGGACAAAGGGAGCGGTGAAAGAGGCAGCGATGGCGGAGCCTTCACTTTTGTGCCCGGAATTAGTTCTGCAAGCAATGAAACTGATCTTTTCTCCTTGCCAGAAAAGTCTGGCGATTTCTGTGAGTGCTCATTAGCACGAGAGGCATGTGTGTGAAGATAATTGACTGACGCTGATACCGCGGCCTGTCACAACAGTGCCAGCCAGCAGTGTGTGTGCATTTTAATCGTGGCACTTTTCCTCTCTCTCTCTCTCTCTCTCTCTCTCTCTCTCTCTCTCTCTCTCTCTCTCTCTCTCTCTCTCTCTCTCTCTTTCTCTCTCTCTCTCTCTTCTCTCCTCTCTCTCTCTCTCTCTCTCTCTCTCTCTCTCTCTCTCTCTCTCTCTCTCTCCTTCTCCTTCTCCTCCTCCTCTCCTTTCCTCACTCTCCTCCTTTCTTCTTCTGCCTTTTTCTCCTCTCTCTTAATCTCTTTTTTCTCTCTCTGCACCTCTCATTCTGTGTCTCCCTCTTCCTTTACCTCTCCTTTTACTTTTCTTCCTCTCCCCTTCTCTGAGATATTACTATTCAAATGTCTCCTAAATGATTCTGGCCTACCACATTCCTTTGTGCAGCTGAGGATTATAAAACCTTTACTTAGAAATAAAATAGAAAAGAAGAAGAAGAAGAAGAAGAAGAAGAAGAAGAAGAAGAAGAAGAAGAAGAAGAAGAAGAAGAAGAAGAAGAAGATAGAAGGAGGAAGAGGAGGAGGAAGATAGAAGAAGAAGGAGGAAGAGAGAGGGAGAAAAGGAAAGAAGAGAAAGAAGAAATGTACGTTATATATGTGTGTGTATATGTGTGTGTATATATATATATATACACACATACACACATTACATAGATACATAGATACACATGCATCTGGAAAGAGCCTATACAAATTTGTTCAGAAAGTTTTTTTAGTCCTGATAGATAGGTGGATCCTAAAATGACAAAAAAGTTCTTATAACAAAAATGGTAATGAAAATAACATAAGAAAATGATTAATCAAATAAAATCTCCTCCTCATCATCATCATCACCATCTTAGACAACCCTAAGGGCTCTCTGCATTTTATTATTCTTATTCAAAATATAATCTAAATAGGAGGCTTTCATATTTTTTCCATTTTTCCCCCTACATATTAGCAAATGCCAAAGTGGTTTTCTGGTCTATATCAAAGGAATTGAGCACAAGTGTTCTCCTAATATTCAGTTTCCTTCAAAGCACACATGCTCCCTTCTTGATAAGATCTTTCCTGATCCCCTCCAATTAGGGGGACTGGCTCCTTTTTGGAATCATGTTGTGTTGCTCTGTATTTATTTTGCATTTTCTTGTGCTCATGTCATACTCCCCACCCTACCACCGCCCACAGAATGCAAGCTCCTTGAGGGCATCAGCGGCTTCCAGTTTTTGTCTTTGTGTCTTTAGCACTGGACCCATGGAACTAAGCATAGTGGACTCTTCATACATGCTTGTTCAATTGATCTGGATTCTCTGATGAGCTAAGAGTGGGAATCCCATGAGGAAATGGAAACCAGTCTCCAGAAAGGCCAATTTCAGAGGCGCATCAGATAAGCCAATGGTCATAGATGTCCCTGATTGACTGGGCAGGGTGACTATTCCTCATCAAGGGACCAGAGCTCATGACTAGCTCCCTGAGAGGGGTCCAGAGGCTAGGTAGTCCCTGATGGCCCCTGGTACCACCACAGATAGAATTGAAAAGAGTAGAAGCACACAAATATTTGTTGAATTGAATTGAATCGAAGTATGAGCTCTCCCTGCTCCTCTTTGTTTCTCAGCATCCTATGGGGAACTGGAAACTAAAGCACAGGCACTTACATATCAGAGGAGAATTCTCACACACTGACATGGAATTGTAGATTATGTGGGCTATCAAAATACATTTATCTTGGTTTTGGTGGTGGTGTTATTTGATAGATTCTTTCCTTGGGAAGATAGAGTTGAAATCTATGTCACTAAGATAATCAATGCCTTCTTTCTTTTCATTCATCCATCCATCCATCCATCCCTCCATCCATCTATCCATTCACTGCATACTCATTTATTCAGCACCTACTCCATACCAGGTACTGAGCTGTGCTTGGAAGACAAAGACAAAAAGAGCTTATATTCTTTGGGAGGGGACACCATGTATAGACACAAGTATGCACAGAAGAGTACAGAAGAAATACAAGACAGTTTAGAAGGCAGGGGCACCAGCAGCTAGGAGATTGGGGAGGGCCTCCTGTGGGAAGTAGCCTTTGAAATTTGGTTCAAGCCTTGAAGTGGGGAAATAGCAAGCAAGAGGTAAGAAATATATGTGTGCCAGGGGTTTCAGGAGCCTGGGTGGCATGCAGATGCCATTTTCAAGGAGTGCCTTGGAGATAGATGTTGGTCAATGATGTGCCAGCATTTGGGGTGACAGTTTGGGCTGAATGTCTCTAAGAGTGACTTCCAGATTCTCATCCTGATGGGATGAAAGCATATTGGCTACCTTGGGCCTCTGTCTGCACATTGCTGGCTCTTCCTGGCAGGAGTGATGGTCTGTGGTGTTCAGAGGCCACTACACAAAAGGGGGCAAAAATCAGCAGTCCTTCCCTCACTGTGGTTTCCTATTCCTTCCTTGATTGTGTTTACTTAAAGAGATGGCTGGTTTTGGAGAAAAGAGCCATTAGATCAATATTTTTCTGGAAATCAGAAGGTAGGTCTTTTATTCACTGATGAGGTGAGAGTACCTGTATGATCATGGATGTGACTGTATGAGATTCAAGAGTAGAAAGAGTGCAACATATAGTCAGGACTGAGTTCCCTCCAGCATCCCCAAGGCCTGGTTTGATGTGTGAATAATAAAATGTCAGCTTCCCTGCCAAAGACTAGAGGGAGGTTTATGTGGACATCGTGGGGTGGATGTCTTTAACCTCATGCATAACCCCTCCTCCATCAACGTGAGATAAAAATTACTGGAGGTGATTCTCTGACACTGATTTTGCAGAGAAATTGGGTAAAACTCTGTCAAAGGCAAAATGACTCCCAGAATGCTAATCAGCATGTGATGAAAGGAGGAAGTTCTGGGTAGAGAGGTGAGGGATAATTAGGAAAAACCTTCAGTTGAGGAATTAGCTTGTGGTTCCTTCCTCAGAGATCCCTAAATCTGTGGAAGGTAATCTAATAGGCTTCTGACACTCTCTAATGAGCAGGTTTCTTCCTTCTTTTCGTTTTCATTGTTAAGAAGTTGAAGTGAGGCAGAGAAGGGTTAGAGAAATCCTCCTGCTTTTGAAGTCAGGGACGTGGTTTCAAATACTAACTCTACTACTTACTTGCTTTGTAAACCTGAACAAGTTACCTCTTTTTTCTAAGCCTCAGTCTCTCTCTGTGTCAAATAAGTCAGGAGAACAGATAGTCCTTTTGAATTCTCTTCTTTTAGTCCCTGACCTATGATGATATGACAGAGCTCCCTGGAAGAAAAATGCCTCTACTGCTACTGATTGCCATCTATTCTGCAACTAATGGTTTTAGAGAGTTGCTTGGGTCCTTGAGAAGTTATGTGATTTGCTCAGGATCATACAGAGATTTTGCTTTTGAGGCAATAATTAAGCCTTCCTGGACATTTCTAATTCCAAGGCCAACCATCTATTCATTACACCATATTGCCTCTTCAGGTGTTATTGTTGTTGTTTTACAATTGATTATTCATTCATGAAGATGCTAAATATACTACATATACCAAAATATTTTCCCCCAAAATATGAAGAAAAGAGAGTATAATTAAGAAGCTACAATGCCCCCAAAAACATCTTGTTGGAACACTATAATGTGAGAAAAATGAGACACGAAAATAGCAGCAATCCCTTAGGCTCAAAGATGGTGGCTCTGTATAACCAGGAGATTTACGTCATTTTAAATAATCTGAATATTCTAGAAAGTGTCAAGAAATGAGATTGAACATTTAAGTGACTTGCCCATAATCACATAGCTAGTATGTGTAAAAAGCGGACATGGTGGGGTGGCATAGGGACACAAGTGAGAAGTCCAGAGTGCATCAGAGTGAGAAATGAAAATATGCCCAGCCTGGGAGTCTTCCTTAAATGAAGGTTCTGGGAGGAGCCATCCAATCAGAAGGAGTGGGCTACAGGGGTAGAGAGAACTTCTCAAACTAAACCTAGATCTTCCAGACTCCAAGGAATACTCCACGTGTATATTAAAAAATTTTCAATAAAGTCCTCTATCAAATCTACAAGGCAAGGTCATTATTTCAGTAAAACAAATATCTGATTCCTAGATTCATATTTTCATAGGTCCAGTTTTCTCAAAGTAGTGTATGCCTGAGGGGCAGCTAGGTGGCACAGTGGACAGAGCACTGGGTTTGGAATCAGGAAGACTCATCTTCATGGGTTCAAATCCCACCTCAGACACTAGCTGTGGGTAACCCTGGGCAATTCACTTCATCCTATTTGCCTCAGTTCTTCATCTGTAAAAATGGTCTGGAGAAGGAAATGGAAGATCACTCCAGTATCTGTACCAAGGAAAGCCCAAATGGGGTCACAAAGAGTCAGAAATAACAAACTGAAATGAGTCAATGACAGCAACAGAGAACAACAAAAGCACATGCGTGTGTATTGCTAAATGGTCTTGGACAGCCTTTGTAATCCTTGAGAGGGGTCCCTAGGTGCGGGACCTGACTTGAGACAGATCCTGTCATGCTTGTGGCCACCCAGTGACTTCGAATTTTAATTCCACTTTTGTGGGGCTCCTACCGAGAAGGAATCAAGTTTTTGATCTAAGAATTTAGGCACAGTAGCAAGCCTGGTGTCTAAGGTAGTATGCACAGTAACATTTAAAGTGATGGGTGTTTAATCTTGTAGGTTGTTTTTCTTGGCATGCCTTTATTCATCACCCAGCTACTGTAGCAAGAGGCCTCTCTTAATTTCCCCTAGTCATTAGTGAGCATACCTCCACAAGTTACAATGTATCTATTTGCTTAAATGTTTCCACCAATAAAATATAAACTCCTTGAGGTCTGGGATTGCTTTTTTAGTTTTGATCTTTTTAATGCGGGCATAATGCCTTGCTATAGTAGGTGCTTAAAAAATTCTTGTTGGATTGGATCCAATCTGATTGACTTTTGCACAGCAATTGAAGTCTATTGCTGACCTTTGGTTCTTGTGCTTTCCAGAATACCGATGTTGAGCCCCTGCCCCAGTACAAAGATATTGACAGAGTTGGAAGAGGGAATCCTCAGTGCAATTTTGGGAAGCAAAGAAACATTCCTTATACTTAATCTATCCAGCACAGAGCTGGTCAATTTGACCTAGTTCACATCCTGGCTCTTACAAATATTTTTCAAGTGTGGCTGTCCTCATTGTATTAGGCAGATCATTAGCCAGATGAATTTCTTAGAGAATTATAACATTTTGGAGTCTTGTGAGTACAAGTTTGATCTTTAATCATAGAATTTTAGAGCTGGCAACACCTGATAGAAAACCCTCATCCAATTACTTTACTTTACTTTACTGATGGGGAAACTGAGGCACAGTACCATAAGGTTAATTAGAGTAGCTAAGTGGCATAGTGGATAGATAGCCAGGTCTGGAGTTAGGAAGATCTAAGTTTAAATCCAGCCTTAGACACTCACTAACTGTGGGATCTTGGGCAAATTACATACATGTTGCCTCCCTCAGTGTTCTCAACTGTAAAGTGAAGATAATAATAGCACACCAACAGGATTGCTGTGAGGATCAAATGAAATCATATTTGCCAAGCACTTAACACAGTGACTAGCACAAAGTAGGTGTTTAATAAATACCTACTTCCTTCCCTTTTATTTCAATTATGTGACTGAACTTGGCCATTTCAGAAACGGAATTCAATAAACATTTATTAAGTTCTTTCATCATGTTGTGCAGAAGACTATGCTGCTGAGGGACATCGAGGTTACATTACATAGGGCCCCTGTCTTCATGGAGCTTATACTCTAGTAGGAGAATAAGACACATGCCCAGACAACTATTATCCATAATAGTACCAGCTAAGTATACTAGAGAGGCATAAAAAGGGGGCTGGGTGGGACTAGGAGAGTAAGAGTGATTACTATCTGGCAGATCAAGGCTGGCTTCCAGGAGGTGGTGGCATTCATGTTGGCCTTGAAGGTCTGAGTCGGAACTCAAGTAGGAAGAGAGAAGAGGCAGGAAGACATGATGCAAAGCTATTATAGTGGGCCAGGAGAGTAGTGATAAGGGCTGGCTCTGGGTAGTGGTGGTCTGGGGGTAGAGGCAGATCACAGGGACAGGGAAGGCAGCAAGCGGAGGAAGGAGGCAATGATGTGGACATCAGGCTGACAAGATTGTAGACAAGAGCTTCCAGGCTCCCTTCAATGCAATGATCTGCTTGTTAGACCAACACGGCTTCACTCCCTTCCTCACTTAGCAGCATTTTATAAATCCTCAGTTTATGGAGTGGGAGTATGAGCTCATCTTTCTCAGTGAATCAAACTTACCACATTTTTAAAGTTTCAACTTGAAAACCAGGCAGTCACACAGCTAGAAATGCTGAGCCTCAAATGCAAACTTTCTAGAAGGAATCTCCTTGATTTGTTTTGAAACCAGATTCATAATTTCATTTGCATAAAATACTACCAACATGGAAACTTCCTCTTCTAATACAGAACAGCAACTCATTTGTAATTTTCAGTCTTAAAGAGCTGCTTCAGGAAACCTAGAGGTTAAGAGTCTTACCCATATTTACCTCAAAACTACATGGCTGTCTCTCTATACCCTATGGCTACAAACCCTCTCAGACATTTTTGCTAATTATAAAATAAACAGATCAAAGACCCTCTTCAGAGCAGCCATACTTGGGAGGAGTGTGTGTGTGTGTGTGTGTATGTGTACACAGAGAGACAGAGGCAGAAAGAGAGGAGAAAGAAAGAGAGGAAGCTTCTGGAAGACGCCATCTCTCTTGTGTTGACATTAGCATTCACTGCCTCCTCAGTGAGATTTCCCCATGCAGGATGTAGCTGCATTCAAGTAACTACATTCAAGTAACAAATTCACAGATTTGAAGATGTGCTAAAAGTTGGCACTTCATTCGGAGAAGGTGATGGAATCTTCTATGCTTTTGAGAGAACATCCCGTATGGAATGCTCCTTTATTGAATTAGCCAGAATTGACATTGGCAGGTACATGATTACCTATAGAATGGATACAGGAAGCCTCAACTTTAAAATGATGGTTCTTTGGAAGTCAGAACACAAGGAAACATTAGAGGTCATAGAATTTAGAGCCAGAAGGGGCCCTAACAGTCATTTCATCTAACCGTTTTGGAAAATGAGGTCTAAAGGGGTCAATCAGAAAGGAAAGGACAGAAATAACATTTGAACCCAGGCTTCCTCTGACTCTAAATGCAGTGTTCTTTCTATTATACTACTTATGTTTCCAGAGTGAACCCCCATACCCCTATTTAACATTTAGTATAGCTGCAGTCAATCCATAAATTAACCAAGATTTTTTAAGCACCTATTATATACCAGGCATGATGCTAAGGGATGGGAATACAGATCCTAAAAGTGAGACATTTCTTGCCTTCAAGGGGCTTACATTCTACCAAGAGGTAGACAGGGAGATTTGCAACGTGTGTATAGGCAAGCAAAGGCTATAAACAAAATAAATAGTAAGTGTTATAGGAGAGAATTGGGAAAGGCCTCTTCCAGGAGGCCACATTTGGGCAGAGCCTCAAAGGGGTCTGGGGGTTCTGAGGGGTGGGGATGAGGAAAGAGAGCATTCCAAGCATGGCATAGAGCCTTGTGCCAAGGCAGACTTAGGAGTTGTTATGTGGTAAAGAGAAAGTAAGTAGAAGCATCTATAGCATCCATGAAGGGGACTAACTAACACTTAGAGAAAGAAAATCATCTCAAAAGGAGCTTTGGAGCTGTGCCTTCTTGAAACCACTGTTAGATGAGCCCCTGTGTTCTCCTAAGCTTGAATCTCTGTAAATCCTAAAACCCCCAGACGTCTCAGGTTGGAGGTGAGGCAAGAGTGGTTAGCGTTCCAGTTCTAAAGCTGTTATTTCATGATCAATCAGTCACAAGTGATTGTTGAGTGCCTCTTACACGCCAGGCACCAAGTTAGGCACTGTGGATACCAGTATAATGAAAGAAAGAATCTCTATTTGAAATGAGCTTATATTCTAACAGAGGGGCTCCTCCACTGGTCAGCCCTGATGTCTATAGGGGAGAGTTAGTACCCCAGGAAAGGAGCTGACAGAAGTTCCAAGGGAAGGCAGAGCCAATGGCTGGTTCTGTTGGCCCAGGAAGGATTAAAAAAAGTCACTGACACGTATGGGCTCTCCCTAAGTGGAATGCTGGTAAGTCAAGGACAGTCTATAACAAGGGCCCATTAAGCCTCTGTAGTTCTAAGGCTTGTAGGAGGCCAGCTGGGTCTTGTGTGGGCCTCCTCAAGTTTGCCATTACATAGCAGAAGGGATAACTTACAGCATATGCATGCCTTATGGGATCAGTGAGGTTATTACTCTTTTCATTCATTAAGTTATGTGAAACGTTTAAATCAAAACCCGTGTCCTTTAAGTTCAATATGCAAGTCATAAGATTTCTCAGGGCCACACTGTGGGCTTTCCATAAGATCCTCCTAAGATCACCAGTACAGAACATGAAATAATAATAAGAACCAGTATTTCTATAATACTTTGGAATTTCTAAAGCACTTTATATACATTATCCCACTTGGGCCCTATAGCAACACTGCCAAGTAGGCGCAGCAGGATTATTATCTTTTACGTACAAGTATCTTGAGGCACAGAGAGGTAACAGGACTTGGTCACAAGCTTGTACAAATCTATTGGTCTTCCTGACTCCAAGCCCAGCTCTCTAGAACATGCTCTTGGACCCAGCCATGGAAAACCGGAGTATATGACCATTTGCATGCTCATTTACACACTCATTAGCATAGACAATGACCCAGTTTGCATATTCAATGTTATCTGGTGCTCTTCTTGTACATTTCCATTTTATAGTTGTCATCTGCTGGGATCACTCCTCATCATTTTTCTTTCAGTCCCTCCTGCATGTCCGCATTATGCTCACATATCCAGGTCAGAGAGAAGAAAGAACAGAAAGGGTGAGAACAGGGCCTGGAGAGAGGGAGCTGCAAGGAGAGAGGCTACTGCAGTCATGGCTGGCTATCTCCATTACGGTTCGACACTAGTGTCTCATGGCGGTGGGAAGTCATCCCAAGATGGAAAGGGGTCTAGACATACCCTTAGATTGCCAGCAATTGGAGATTCACTGGAAGGGAAAGCCAAGTAGGGAACCAGCTGATGTCTCTTTTGATCATTCAGAGAATGTCCAGTGAATGTTCTTACTAGGGAATATAAAACTACCTTTCTAGATTTATGTTTTTGTAGGTGGACACTCTCCCCACCAGTGTGTAAACTAAGCCTCCATCCCATCTCATTCAGGGCATCATAGACTTAGAGCTCAAAGAGAGCTTAAATGTCCAATCCTCTCATTTTCCAGTTGAGGAAAAAGACACAGAACTTAAGTGACTTGCCCAGGGTCACATAGCTACTAAGTGTCTAAAGCAGGATTCAAACATATCTTTCTAATGCCAAGTCTGGTATTCTAGCCAATATACTACTGCTACTAACATTTCTGCTCCCCCTTCTCCAAAAAAGAGACCATGCCCTGGAGAACTTTCTTCCCTGGAACTTTTGTTTTGGGGCCTCATTGTCCTGATTGGTGGGTGCCTCATCTGGCCTACTACATCTAGGCAGGATCCTTGATCATCTTTACTCCAATCACCTTGCTACCACACACACGTTCTTCTTCCCACCCTGCTCTTTCTAGTTCTGCAACCATAATCAAAGCAATACTGCTATTGCTCCTGGAAAGCTTATGCCATCTGCTTACCTATAGCTCTACTCACCATCTCTCTAATTTTCCAAATCCAAATACTCCTCCCTGGTTGCCACTACCCTATATTAATTGGTACTCCCTTTGGAATGTAAGCTCTTGGAGGTAAAGAACTGTCTTGCTTTTGTATTTGGACGTGCTTGGCATGTAGTAACTGCTTACTGAATGCTTTTCCATTCACTCATTCATTCATTCATTCTTTATTGTCTGTGTTTTTACAAAAGTTCTCCATAGACAATTCACCCACTCCACTAGAAGAAGCCTTCTTCAAGTTCTTGCAATATCTTGCAGATTCTGAGGCTATTCATTCAATATCTCTTTTCAGGCTCTACAGCTGGGATCCCTGGGTTTGCCACTTTGCTTTCTCTTCCAGTGAATTTCTAATTGCTGACTAGCCACAGGTATGTCTGGGATCCTTGTGTCAACCTTCCAGATCTTGGGATGACTTCCCACCATCCAATATCTCCCATATCCATCCAATATCTCTAGTTTCATCTAACCCCCATTTCTGGTCATACATGCCTAGATGCCACCTCTGAAGTACAAGTCATTCTGGGTAGTAGGTTGGCCTTATTTATGCCCACCTTTCCCTTGACCTTTGACATATTGGTCATTTTCATTCTTCTGTAATTATGACAGGAGCCATTAGTAATCATATTTATGTAACTTAAGTTCTTCCTGCTCATTTGTGGGCCAAATTCATTGTCTGCATGTAGTCCCTATCCAAAAGATGTGTGTCTGTGCGTGTGTGTGTATACATACATATATATATATATATATATATATATATATATATATATATATATATACACAAAATATCCATAGTGTGTATCTATATATACATATACAGTCACATGCACGCACACACATACACACATAAAAAGCCAGGGACCTATTGACGGACTCATCCAATGGCTGCATGTCCAGCCCTTCCAGCTGCTGACTGCAGCCTACTGACGAGTGTTCAAAAATTGGCACAGAAAACTGATTTCTCAAGCTAGATAAGAAAGCCATTGCCAGATTTTTGGGCGAAGGGCCTAGTTGTACTGGATGACTTATTAGAAAAAGAGGGTACATCATCAGAGAAAGAGCACCGGGCTTTTGGCATGGCTCTGACATTTGTTAAATGTCTGACTTTAGGCAAATCAAGTGATTTGATTTTTCTGAGCCACAGTTTCTTCCTCTGTCAAATAGGAGTCACAGCCCTTGTATTCCTCATCTCATTAGGCTGTGTTCAGGAAAGCTCTTTGTAAACCTCTTCAGGCTCTACAGTTGGGATCCCTGGGGTCTTCTGCTCTAGCTATCTGGTCTCTTTGGCACCATTTTGGGGCTATCTTTTTTTTTTGTGAAAACTAGGAGAGGGAAAGGAAGGTGAATATTTTACAAACAGCCCTATTCTGTGGGATTTTTTTTTTGTTGAGGGTTTTTTTTTTGTTATTTGGTGGTGTTCTGTTTTTTTAAGTGTGTAAAGCATTATTATTTTGGCCACAGTCCGTTTTAATGCAGTGAGTACTGGAGCATTTGCTTCTAATGTTTTGGAAAACAGACTCGGCACTGACCACTTATGTGTTTGTGGGCAAAAATTGGAAAAGTACAACTTCATTAAATTAAATTTATTTTCTCCCAATCAAATGATTTAGGTAATAAAGGGGCAAAGATGGAGAATGTGGCATTTTAATCGGGAAAACCTGTAAGCCGTGTTCTCCTGTGCTGCTGCTTTTGTAAGGCCCAGTAATTGCCATAGTCTAGACACAGGAACAGATGCAGAATAGCACTTTATGATATCAGACATTTGCCCTACGACGATGGAGTCTAATTGCGCAGAAAATACATTTCTACCTGAATTATTCTTAATTTGATTTGAAATAGACCAACTGTTGTATTTTTCCGAACTTTCTCAAATGGTAAAAAAGGAGAATAGCATTTAGGACTGCTTCTATGTATCCAGCCCGGTAGCAATAGGAAAATGAAATTTTCAGAGAACAAAATTACAATAGAGTTTTCAAGTGAACAAAATATGTTGTGAGTTTTTGCCATGTAATTAAAACTTGGATCATACTTGTACCTGTTTGACTTCCTCCAGGAAATCAATGTGCTCCCAAGTGGTCTGCTGATCAAATCTGTATGAAGGGACCAGGCACCATCCTTAAAGTCACCTCTTGTATAGTAGAAAAACCTCCCTCCTTTACTGAACCACAAGGTTCCCAGAGAACAAAAATAACTATAGAAACAGTGGGGTGTGTCCTTTTCCTTTCCTTTCTCACCCTAAAAGGCATTGAGAAAAGTTCCTACCTTTCTTGCTTTCCTTACCACGACAGAGCCAAAAGTGTCCCCGAGTGTGGTACGTAGATAATCTGAAGGAAGTATGTGTGACCTGTACAACCAGTTTTTTTTTTCTGATTTTTTTAAGGTCCATTAAAAGTGAGTAATTCTGTGTTCATGTAACTTTATGCTAGCATTGAAAAAAAGAAATGCAATTTAATTTTTTCTCCCCACATTGAATTTAGAAAGTCTAAAACATGCCCAAACATCTCCGGGGAACTAAAGAAAATTATAAGAGTAACTAGTTTTTTTTTCCTGTTTTTTTCTCCTTAAAAAAATAGAGCACAGTAGTGAAATGATTTAAATTGACTAAGCCTTTTAAGCAAGTAAACACATTTTAACTAGGTTTTTTTCCCAATCCTTCCATTCATGCCAACTATAGAAATTAGCCTTCACTCTTCCTTCACTTACACATGGATACACACACTTGCATGGACACAAGAAAAATTTCTTTTCTCCTGTCAGCATTCCTAACCGACAATAGTTAGATTAGTGGCAATGAGGGCCTCCGCAGAGAAAGGACATTCAGACCCAGAAGGCCCCCTGCAGGAGCAGCTGGTAGGGTTAATAATGGCAGCTGAACCTCACAGTCAGGGCCCATTCTCTATTGTGTGTTCAACTCCTGGGAAGGAGGGAGACTTGTGACAGCCTCTGGGGTGTGCAGGATCAGAGGTGTAGCCACTGGGTCAGAGGCACAGTGTTGGGGGGGGGGAAGCGAGTTTAGTATTGCAAGCAAAATTTACTCAGAAACATCCATGGTAATTCCACTAATCTGCAAAAAAACTGAACCCGACTACTGCTGGGATGGGGGTAGGGAGAGTGGGGGCTGGGCTGGGGGGGGAGGGCAGTATTTAGTCTCACAGGCGTTGCAAGAACAATCGGACAGAGGTGTTGAATTATTCATATTGGAAAGTGGATGAAATTTGAGTCCAAACTGCCCCTGGATGGCTAATGTGTGTTATTAAAGTTTGTATGTTAATGGTGGCCAGCTCAGTGCTCCGTATGGCATGAATGCTATATACATCCCAGACACAACGGTCGGGATGGGGAGGAGGGCTGGGGGGAATCAACATAAAGAACAGGCTGGGAGGGCAACAGAGGATGATTAATAAGGACGGGCTTTTTTCCCCCAGAAAAGTAGGTGTGATTAGCACATCATGCTTATCAATGCTCTCACACCAAGTGTTTCTTCCTCTAGGAATTACTGATCCGTCAATGGACAAGCCAGTGTTTTCCAAGGATACAGAAGCCTTCTACCTTCACAAGTCCGTATCCTGGAGTCCAAGAAATTATTAGAAGATAACATGTCTTCAGCTTTTACACAATACAACACAGGCAAAGCTCACTCTCACTTAAAGTAAGGAGGAGGGTCCAGCTTTGACTTAGCATGAGACTGGAGATAGAGAACTAGAAGGGGCCTTGCCCTGCATGTAGCCAGTCAGCTCCCATCCCTCATTTCTTTTAAGACTCAGCCCTAGAACCAGCTCCCACCTGAAAGCCCTTTGCCATTCCATTCAAAGCAGCAAGCATTCATTAAGTACTAACAATCAAGAAGTCAATCGATGAGCATTTACTAAACACCTACCATATGCCAAGCACTCTGCTAGGCACTGAGGACACAAAGGCAAAGTAAGCATTTATTGAGTATAACAAGCATAATAATTAACATTGCGTAGTCCTTTAGGGTTTGTAAAGGGCTTCACATTTATAATCTCTTGTAATCTTAGCACAACTGCGAGGTAGATACCATTATTATTCTCGTTTTAGAGATGACAAACCAAGGCAGACATAGGTATCTGAGGCAGGATTTTAATTCGGCTCTGTCTGGTTTTCAAGCCTAGCTCCTTTCCCACTGTGCCGCCTAGCTGCCTTTATTTTTAACTGATTTTTAATAAGACCAAGAAAACTCTAACCATTAGGCCTCCTGGGAGCACAAAGACAAGATTTTAAAAAATTGTATTCTCTCTGCCCCCCATACTACAGTTACTTTTCGTTTTCTGTATGTGTATATATACATATATATGTATATACACATATACTAATATATATATGTATTTGTATTTACCTACCTATTTACTTACAGTCTCCTTCAGTAGAACATAAGCTCCTTGAAGGGCAATTTTTCATCTCTATTTTTGCATCCAGTGATAAATGCTTACTGGATTGCTTTTCTGATTTTTCTGTCTTCAAGCTACTTTAAGCAGACTTTGTGCTTACTTCTCTTCAGATATATTGCATTTCCTCCTTCCAGTTCCCAACATTGCTCCTGTTACATGTGCTCAATAAATGAACATCTGTTGAATGGAAGTGAGACAGAAGAAGCCGCACATGGTTTCAGGGAATTGCCGTCTTCACTGCTAAATCATGTGTATGACTTATTTTGGCCCTTTGTGACAACACCCACTTCGGGACCCCATCTAGACCCTAAATATTTTAGCCCTCCTTCTTTCCCACACTTTTGTCTCAACTGTTCTGACCTGAAAGTGTCATTTCATTTGACTAATGTCATTCGACTGAAGTGAGTGAAGCTTGTTTGATCAGTGGCCACTGGAAGAGGAAGCAGGAAGGGGCTTTAGTTAAGCTGCTTCTCCTTTCCTGCAGCCCAGGGTAAGAGATTCCTCCATGATGTCACAGTGAGCTGCACTCTGACATCACAATGGACCTTGTGAACAACCACCCCACTGCTAATGGCTTCCTTAAAGAAGGTCTCTTTGAATCAAAGGCTGTTGTTTGTCCTTCATTCTGAAAGAGGACTAGGACATCAGGAAGGTGACGCCATGACTTACAAGTGAATTGGATTACAGTGAGGGAGGGCTGTGCAAAGTCACCAGCCTCACTCTCTCCTCTGGAGCCATCTGGGACCAATGGCCAGATACAGATGTGGATGACTGGAGATGGCCCCCAAATTGAAGGGGCTATGGGGAAAAGAAAGGCAAAGAGTGTTGGCCCTAAAGGTCTGGGTTCAAGTCCTATTTCTGATGCTTAGTACCTGTGTGACTTTGGGCAGGTTACTTCTTTCTCAGCCTCACTTTCCTTATATGTAAGAAGAGTGGGTTACACTAGATGGCCTCAGGGGGCCCTTCTAGCTAAATAAATCATTGATCCTAAAAGCTCAGAGTCAGTGTCTGAGACCCCATTTCTAAAGAAAGCTCAGACAAGAATGAAATATTCTGCTTTTTGACACCTGCCCACAGGCTTAGAAAAGTCTAAATATCTAGAAACTCCTCTCTAGAAACAACATGTCATAACGGGATACCAAAATATCCCAATTTTTCATCCTGAAGACAGGTTACCCTCTAGAGGCCATCCACCATAGAGCCAATGGATGTCATAAATTTCACTTGACAGAAAAACACAGGGAAACCTGGCTATTAGAACATAACCAAGAGGTTTGGGGAGGAAAGGGGGAAAGAGGGCTAGCAGGGACCTTATAAACACTGAAGAATAGTTTATATTGAAAACCATTTGTATTTTTTAAAATGCACTGTATCTATCAAACAATGTATAAAAAAACTAGTTGAAGGCCAGAATGATTTTTTATATTTGTATCCCCAGTGACTGGCATACAGGAAGTACTCAATAAATACTTTTAAAATTAAGTGTGTGGGGGGGGGCAGCTAGGTGCCGCAGTGGATAGAGCACTGACCCTGGATTCAGGAGAACCTAAGTTCAAATCCAGCCTCAGACACATAACACTTACTAGCTGTGTGACCCTGGGCAAGTCACTTAACCCCATTGCCTGGCCAAGAAAGAAAGAAAGAAGAAAGGAAGAAGGAAAGAAGGAAAGAAAGAAAAGAAAAGAAAATTAAGTTGGGGCAGCTAGGTGGCGCAGTGGATAAAGCTTGGAGTCAGGAATACTTGAGTTCAAATCCTACCTCAGACACTTAACTCCTACTAGCTGTGTGACCCTGGACAAGTCATTTAACCTCGATTGCCTCACCAAAAAGGAAAAAAAAATGAATTAAATGTTTTCACAGTGCTATTGTGTGTTTTCATAAAACCCGTTAGTCATTCTTCATTTTATCCATACTTTTCCTTTCAGGGCTCTGAAGATATCTCTGTAATAGGCATCAACATTCTGAAAGGCATTCCTAGTTTTGCCCAGCCAACCGGCAGGCGGGTAGGGAATCAAATCCTGAATTCGGGATCCTTCTCCTAGCTCCTGACTGAAACTTTCTCCATCCCCCTCTCTCCCTGGTTTTGTTAGTATAAGGACACTGGTTTCATCGATGTGACAGCTCCCTCCTCCCAGGGGGTTGCTATGGATCTTTAAGGGGACTTCCTGATACTCAGGGTCACGAAGGTGGTAAGTCAGGCAGGATTCGAATCCAGATACTCTTATAAGTAAACCTAGCACACTAATGGAGACACTGCCTCGGTTGCTTCGTTGTTTATCCCCATTATTGTTGGGAGGAGTGCCAGTGGACCTGTGAGGTCATTGGTAGAACACACTCCCTGTGAAGGCACACCCTCAGCCAATGCAGATTGCCACTTGCCACTTAATTGTCACTGAGAGATGGAGTGACTTATCTACAGTCACCCAGTCCCCATGTATCAGAAGACAGAGTTGAACGTAGCTTTGTTTTGCTTTGTTTTTTACTAGGAGGGCGACTCTCTTTGCCTCCTTTTTGGCCACAGAGAAAACAAAATTGACTCAAAGAAGGACGTACTGGTGAGTGCTGGAAAGAGCAAACGGAGTTGGAGCCAGAGAATCTCAGTTTGGATCCCAGTTTCCTGTGTGACCTTGGGCAAGGTACTCAGCGTCTCTGTTCTCAGTTTCTTTTCTCATCCATAAAATGAAAGGAGTGGGCTAGATGGCCTTTATGTCCTTTCCAGCTCTAAAATGAATGATCTATCTGCATTATGCCTTCACATACTAACGATCATAAAGGTGAAAGTTTGCCTTTCCTCCTTGAATAATTCAGGCTAGAATGCGGCAGAGAGTTTCAACAGGAAGGCCATTTGGAATGGGGTGGGGGGAGAACAAAAAGGCCCAACTGGGCTCACGGTTTTTCCATTCCCAGTTTTGACTGCCATTGCATTTTACTGGCTGACTTCTGAATCCCAGGTCACCAGGTTGCTCTTGCCTCCCTGCCTCCTTCACCTGGGCAAAGCTTGCCTGCAGGTGCCTGTGTAATCCGATCCCCTTGCACTGGCTGCTTCTTAGAATCAAAGGGAAGGTGAGCAAGCATGAGGAGGTTGTAAATTGTTGACCTCTCTGCCCTGGTAATCTCTTCCACCAAACAACAGCTCTGAAGAAATATTAAATTAGGAAACCAGAAAGCACGCACTCATGAAATTCGAGGGAAGATGGGGTCTGTCTTCAGGAGTTGCCATTTCACAAACTGACCCCCCCCACCTTGGGGCAAAATGATGGCTTCAAATCATTTGCTGTCAGTTTGCAACATCTGTCATTCCTCTTCCCTAAAGAAACAGCTCCCTGACTCAGGGGAGGCTGCAAGTGGGGCTGGTCCCCCATGGCAGCAAAGCTGACTCTCCAGGCTCTGCTCCCCATCCCACCCGCACAGGCCTCGACTGGGAAAGGGTTAAGCTTTTCTGACTTCCAGATACAATGAAATTATGACAGGAGGAAAATTGAGCCATTTTAGCATGAAAATGCTTGTACAAATACTGTCGCGCCTTCCTTCTTACTTTCTTTAGAATGCCTGAGCCCTGGCTAAGATGACAGACATTTGACAGGTATCTGTAAGCACACAGCCCAGGCAGCTCATTAGGGTTTTTCTTCCTATGCATCAACTCACACAAAGGCAAAAACCCATTAGCATTGACTATTTTGCAGATTAGAAGAATTAGGGGCTTCAAACGTTGGCTTATAGCAAGCAATGTCATTTGTGAAGTGTTGTTTGCTTTATTATTTCTTTTTCTCTCCCTCTGAAATCAGGCTGACATGACTTTCGCTCCACGTTGGGCGTCCTGGGCATACTGGCGTCCGGGCTCGTCGATGAAAAGAAACACGGTCCCTTTGATACACGGCTAGAATGGCAAAAGGAGGAGTCTTCCCGGGCCTATTTAGGCTCATTAGAGACCTGATTATGATAGTTCTCTGGTGTAATCTTTAATCGACTTTGACACTGGATTCGCCCCGTTACAAATCCTGTCATGCAAATTAAGTCATTTGTGTTGTTTGATATGGAAAGATCTCCTATGAAATGAAAGATTAGTTCACAGATGAGGCACCAGAGACTGCTGCCCTTGTGCACACGGCACAGCTGATTACAAGGGTGAGAGCTTCCATTTTTACACTGCTATTCCTTTTTGGGGAAGGAGATTAAATTAAGGGAGCCTGGGGCCTGCCTGTGGGAGGATCTGTCCTGCAACATCCCTGGGCTTCCTAGCCATAGGGAAGGGGGGGGTACACAGGATGGGCATCAGAAGAGTAGCTACCACACTGCCTGTTGATTTAGCCTCCTTTCTGTTGGGTGGTGACACCCCGTTTAGGCTGTATTTGGAAGAGATATGTTTTCTGGGCAGATGATCAATAATGGTTGATTAACTGGCATCTCATCTTGACCACCCAACCCTCTCCCACCTGCCTCCCCTTCACAGTCAGTGTGTAAATGGATTATTTTCTATTATGGAAATCAATATCCCTCCTTCACCCATACAATTCCTTAATTTTTGCTTTTTACCATATTGGACAGTCATGCTTTAGTTGAGGTCTTTGACTTGAAGTGACTAGGAAGAGAAAAAAGAAATAACTTGAACATTTCAAGAAATGCCAAGATTTAAAACTCAGTTTTGGTTCAAAGAGAATGGTCATGACTTATTTGTCCTTTAAATAAGCAGACAACGCAAATAATAATGTAGGATTTTAGATTTAGAAAGGTAGCTCAGAGGTCACCTAATCCAACCTACTCATCATAAAAACAAGGAAACTGCAGGTTAGAGAAGGAAAGGAACTTGCCCAGGGTCACAAGAGGTGGGATTTGAACTCAGGTCCCTAACCTCAGAGCCAGTAAATTCACCACTGTACCAAATTACCTACAAGTGACATCATTTTAAGTTTAAATCCTATCATCTTTGGAACTCAGCTTAGTCTTTTCTAGATTCTTTGGGCACAAGTACATAGTACTTCACAGACCTCTATTACCTTTCTCCTCTATTTTTTACATCATTAGAATATCGTTGTATTGTAGTTCTTCCCCTATAAGATTACTTTCCATTTATGCTATATAAAACTTGTATGTACATAGCTGTTTACCTGTTGTCTCCCCGATTAGAACGTGAGCTTCTTGAGGACAGGGACCAGACTTTTGCCTTCTGTTTTGCTTCCCTGCTTGTTGATCTGAATTAGTATTGGGAGTTTCCCTACTCTGATGAAGTCATAGATGTTGACACTGCCCACCAATGTGGACACAGATGTGGTAGCCCTTTCCCACCTCCATGGCTCTCTGTGTAAATGTCTGTCCCTAGGATTCTGGAGAAGTTATAAAATGTTGCTGACTTACTAGGCTCGTGTCATCATTTAAGGGCATTTGGTGTGTTCTCCTGCATGACTTCATCATATAACACCATTTCATGCACCCACGAAATGGTTGTCCATCTGAAGGCATGGGGGGGGCCACTTAATTATTGAAAAAGATCCAATTATCCATAAATAAACAAAGATGCCTTCTTTCATCTTATCTCTGCTACCCTGGTCACCACCCTCGTTTAGGCCTTCCTTATCTTTGGCCTAGAGAATTACAAGCTTCCTAACTGGGCTCCCAGTTTCCCTCTCCCCCCTTCATGAATTCCTTCTTCATGCGGTTGCCAGAATAAGCTAATCAGCTTGACCGTTTCATGTTCCTACTCAAAACTCTTCTTTGGCTTCATGTTGCCTTTAGAATAAAATACAAACCTCTCACCTCCACCTGCCTCCAGCCCAGCTTTCCAGCTAATGGCACATCATTCCCTCATACAGTGTTCCAGTCAAAATGGTTTACTTGCTCTTCCTCAAACTTCATATTCCATCTTCTGTCTCCCATGACTTTGAATAGATTGTCCCCCATACTCTGAATAGCCTCTCTAGTCACTTTCTCCACTTAGAATCTTTAGTTTCCTTGAAAGCTCAGTTCACAAGCCATCTCCTCCAAGAAGCCTTTTTGTCCTTGAAAGCTCAGTTCACAAGCCATCTCCTCCAAGAAGCCTTTTTGATCCACCTAATTCAGGAGTTCTTAGCCTGAAATTTGTGAACTTCTTCTTAACAAATATTTTTCTACCTATATTTCAATATAGTTGGTTTCTTTTTTGCTCCTATGTTCTAGTTTTTACATGGAAAAACATTATTCTGAGAAGGGGTCCACTGGGATTCAACAGACTACCAAAGAAGTCTATAAACCAAAACAGTTAAGAACTCTTGCCCTTCTTATTTCTCTCTGTCTCTCTCTCTCTGTCTCTGTCTCTGTCTCTGTCTCTCTCTCTCTCTCTCTCTCTCTCTCTCTCTCTCTCTCTCTCTGTCTCTGTCTCTGTCTCTGTCTCTGTCTCTGTCTCTCTCTCTCTCTCTCTCTCTCTGTGTGTGTGTGTGTGTCTGTCTGTCTCTGTCTCTCTCCTCAATTTCTCTTTTTTTAAACTTCTCTGGTTTTCATGTTGCACCCCCCCCCACTAGAATGTAAGCTCAATGGGGGCAAAAGCCTATTTTTAAAAGTTGAATATATTCCCAGTGCCTAGCATGGTGCCTTGTACATACCAGGCATGTAATAAATATTTATTGAATTAAATTTTAGACTGAATAAATAATGTTTCCCATCTATATGAATTATTTTGCAAATATATTCAAATGCTGTCATGACTAATAAAATACAAATTCACTGAAAAGTGCTATTGAATTCAGAGTTCCTTTTTGTCATAATGTGTTTTCTCAATCAAATACTTATGGTAAGTACAAATATAATCAGGTGGGAGAGGGGGATCTGGGAAATTGTTCTGTAAAAAAAAAAAGGGGGGGTTTCCAACTCAAAAACTTGGAAACCATTGCTGTAGACACAGCATACCTGGATTTCAGCAAAGCATTTGCCCAAGTATCCCAAGCCATCCTTGTGGAGAAGATGGAGAGATGTGGGCTAGAAGAAAGTATAGTTTGTTGTATTCTGAACTAGTTGAATGGCTAAACTGAAGTGACAGTCATTAACAATTCAATATCTGAAGGTGGTTTCTTCTGAAATGTCCCTTAGGAACTGTCCTTGGTCCTGAGCAGTCCAGCATGTTTGTCAACGACAGAGGCATAGATGGCATACTATTATTCTTGCAAATGCCACAAAACTGAGAGGCAGAATTAACATAGGAATTGTGAAGACTTTTTCTACTTTTTAATTAAACTTTCTTGCTCACCAAGCTCTTCCTGTAGGTTTCTTCATCGGGAAAAAACTTCATTTACTTCATTTTTATAGCCTCACGAAAAATAGTGTAAGGTAATGGATAGGGAGATTGCCTCGAAGTTAGGAAGACCTGGGTTCAAGTTCAGTCTCTGTCACATATTAAATGTTTGAATCCAAGCAAGTCACAACCTCTCAGCACTCCCAGGGAATTCACTTAGCTTTAAGATGTAGATCAGGTAAAATTACTTGGTACTGGCTAAGAAATAGAGTGGTGAATCAGTGGAATAGGTTAGGTATGCAAGAAGTAACAGTCAATGAAAATAGCGATCTATTATTTGATAAATCCAAAGACTCCAGCTTCTAAGATAAGAACTCACTATTTAACAAAAACTCCTGGGGAAAACTGGAAAATAGTATGGCAGAAACTAGGCATAGACCAATATCTTACAATTTATACCAAGATAAAATCAAAATGGATGTATGATTTAGGTATAAAGACTGTTACTATAAGCAAACTAGGAGGGCAAGGAATAGTTTACCTGTCAGATCTATGGAGAAGGGAAGAATTTATGACCAAACAGGAGATGAAGAACATTATAAAATGCAAAATGGATAATTTTGACTATATTAAATTGAAAAATTTTTGCACAAACAAAGCCAATGGAACCAAGATTAGAAGAGAAGCAGAAAGCTGGGAAACATTTTTTTACAGCCAGTATTTCTTATAAAGGCCTCATTTCTAAAATATATTAAGAACTCAGTCAAATTTATAAGAATACAAATCATTCCCCAATTGATAAATGGTCAAAGGATATGAACAGGAAGTTTTCAGAGGAAGAAATTAAAGCTATCTATGGTCATATGAAAAAATGCTGTAAATCACTATTGATTAGAGAAATGTAAATCAAAACAACTCTGAGGTACCACGTCACACCTATCAGATTGGCCAACATGACAAAACAGGAAAATGATAACTGCTGGAGAAGATGTGAGAAAATTGGAACAGTAATGCATTATTGGTGGGGTTGTGAACTGATCCAACCATTCTGGAGAGCAATTTGTAACTATGCCAAAAGGGCTATAAAAATGTGCATACCCTTTGACTCAGCAATACCATTTCTAGGGCTGTATCCCAAAGAGATCATACAAATGGGAAAAGGAGCCGCATGTACAAAAATATTTTTGACAGCTCTTTCTGTGAAGGCAAAGAATTGGAAATTGAGGGGATACCAATCAATTGGGGAATGGCTGAACAAGTTGTGGTATATGAATGTAATGGAATATTGTTGTGCTATAAGAAATGATGAGCAAGTAGACTTCAGAAAAACCTGGAAAGACTTATATGAACTGATGTTGAGTGAAATGAGCAGAACCAGGGGAATGTTGTACACAGTAATAGCCATGTTGTGCAATGACTGACTTTGATAGACTTAGCTCTTCTCAGAAATACAAGGATCTAAAACAACTCCAAAAGACTCATGATGGAAAAAAACTATCCACAACCAGAGAAAGAACTGTGGAGCCTGAATGCAGATCGAAGCACACTATTTGCTCTCCTTTTTTTTGGTGATTTTGTTTTGTTTCTTCTTTCTCAATGGTTCCTCCCATTAGTTCTAATTCTTCTTTACATCATGACTAATGTGAAAATATGCTTAATATGAATGTGTAAGTAGAGCCTATATCAGATTGCATGCTGTCTTGGGGAAGGGGAAGGGAAAGGGAGGGGAGAAGATTTGGAACTCAAAATCTTATGGAAGTGAATGCTGAAAGCTAAACATTAATTAATCAATTAATTAAAACAAAATGTGTACACCAGGTTCCTATCTACATTTGCAAAGATTATCCTGACCAGCAGTTCCCAATTCCAAAGAAATCATATCAGCTCCAAAAAAGTGTCATGGTCAAGAAGCAAACCCCTGTAAATATGGACTACAATAAATAAATACTGCTGCTTCTCAGGACTTATTTTTGCTGTATCAAAAAGAATAAAAGGATAATAGGATGGAGGATTCCCATGCTACATTTAGGGTTGTCCCCCAACACTAGCCCCTTTTTCTTATTTATGAACTTGGTTTGCATACTGTTTCTCTTCATAAACTATTTACAAATAAGAAACAAAAATGCTTCTAAAATTGCTGTTCAGCAAAAGGTCAGGTGGAATTCAGTATATCTTTCAGTAAACATTTACGATGTTCTAGATTTCAGGCAAAGGAGAAGTACTCCATGTAATTCGGAGGTTGTCATGGAAAGTATCTTTGATTGAATACTGGTATAAATAGTCATTTAAAATTTCTTTTCAATGTTCATAACACAAGTTAGAGTGGCCTCCAGCAGCTTTACCCAACATATCTTCCTTTTTTGAATACTTCTTAATAGGCACACTTTGTCTTTCCTGTTTTAATTAATTTTTATCAAATTTAGGTTTTTTTTTTCCCTCTTGGCTAACTAGACATCAATGAAGAAGAGTTTCAAAATGAAATAAATACAGCTCTCCCCCAAGCCAGGAAGTTTTGAGTACCCATTACCCATCTGTGAATGGTGTTCTTATGGAAGACAAATGTTTGCATACAAAAACCCTATTTTCTAAAGTTTCATGAGTGAAGCCATGCAGAATACCGTGATAGTTAGGGCTCCACCTTACACACAAATTACTTTGTATTTCACTTTGTGCATGTGTGTCTTTGCATTTATTTATCTCTGTATGTGTCCTACCTCCTTGCCTCTAACCCCTACCTAGCAATACAATGTAAGTTCCCTGAGGAGAGAGATTGTTGTTTCTCCTCCTCCTCCTCCTCCTCCTCCTCTTCTTTCTTCTTCTTCTCTTCTTCTTCTTCTTCTTCTTCTTCTTCTTCTTCTTCTTCTTCTTCTTCTTCTTCTTCTTCTTCTCTTCTTCTTCTTCATAAAAAGTCCTTAACAAACGCTCGTGGAATTCAGTTGAATTAAATGGAGCTCTGGAATAAGACAGAGAGACTCTCCCTCCCCCAAACAAGCTCAATAATCACTCAAAAGAGTTGAGTCTAACTATGCACAAAAGAAGAATTCAAGTCAGCAAGCAATTCTTAGGTTATTATTAGTTATTAGGTGTCTATTATATGTTAGGTCCTGGGGATAAAAAGATAAAAATGAAACAGCGCTTCCCTCAAGGAGTTAATGTTCTAATGATGGTGCAGTGAAGGAGGGAGATACAACATGTTTACAGACAAGCAAGTCTAAGGTCATTTGAGAAAAGAGAGAACACTAACCACTAGGACAAGGGTTCTCAGATTAAAGTCAGTAAGCTAGTATTCTTAATATTTTGATCATTGCATTTCAATATGATAGGCTTGCTTTGTAATCCCATGTATTTCATTTTATGTCTTTAAAAACATGATTCTGAGGAGGGGCCCCTAGGCTTCACTAGATGGCCAGAGGACTCCAGGACTCAAAAATAAGCTAAGAATCCCTGACCTAAGGGAATTGGGAAAAACTTGAAGGAAGTTAAGGACTGAAGAAAAGGCAAAAAGGAAATGCAGCCTGTGCATAGGTATGAAGGTGGAGATGCAATATCAAGTCTGGGGAAAAGCAAACGGGTCTGTTTGTTTGGAATGTAGGGTGCAGAACAGGAGCAAGGCAAGATAAGTCTGGGGAGATAGAATGAATATTTACCGTCCAGACTGCAATATGCAAGTGGAAAGAAAACCCATATAATGGGACAATCAATGGATATATCTTTGGATGGATTCTGAGTATGTACAATGAACTGGGTCCAGAATTAAACTGGAACAGAAGAGTAGGATGCATTATTATGATACAAATTTATCTAGGGAACTTCAGGGAAGAAAACTCCTCCTACCAATAAAGGCCAGCAGTTGTTCTGCAGTTTAAAATCTTGGAGAGTTTTCTCAGGGCACCAAGGATTTAAGTAATTTATCCAGGGTCGTACCATGAGGATGTGCCAGAGAGCAGATTTGAATCTAGGTCTTCCTGACTCTGAGTCTGGTTTTTCCCCACCGGGCCCAATCTTTGCCAATCTAAATTGTATTACTTCTCAAGGAAATTGCAAAATGATTTTTAATGATCCCAAGCTTCTCACCAAAACATAACTTTGTTTTTAGAAAATAACCCTTTTAATATCCACATTCTTTTGGTGATGCTGTCTAGCTACCAGGCATGGTAAAACACAGTTCTGAAAAATTATGACTGTGGATCACCCCAAAAGCCATAGAAATTAATAAACTGGGTATATTCAGACAGCAACTTATCTACAAAGAACTGCACAGAAGTATCATAGAGGCCAAGACCACAGTGACGGATGAGCAGACAAATGGGTGGATTTGTCTTTGTCAAGAGCAAGAGATCACTCTTGGACAGCCTGGGGGGAATCTGGGGCCATGGACAACAATTGAAGGAAGTGCTAATGCTAATCAGATCACATATTCATCTAGGTATCAAAGTACATAGAATGATACCAGCAGACTCTGAACATTAGATACAAGGAATCCTGTGCTCCCATCTTACAGCTGTGATCTCCTGGTGATCACTATCAGACCTTCCTGATTAGATGTGTAGATAAGATGCATTATTTTAATGATGTCTGACAAAACCAGATGCATGCTCATTTCAGGTTCACAATTTTTGTTTCTAACAGTCCCTACCTAATGAATACACTTCTTATCAATTAAATAACCATTGGGTTGAGAGCAGAAAGGCCCATCTGACTGCCAAATGGTGGCTATGATAGTTTCACTTGAAGTGCTTTTATTTGTGACTTGTTTGGGGACAGACCATAGCACTACAAATGTTGTTTTTAGTGTTATTTGTGTGTCATTAATCTTTGATCTGAAAACTCACATTTTCTTAACACACGCTATTTGATGGAGATATATTCACCAGGAAATTGGTCACTAGATGGTAGCTTGGTTTTGGCCATGGCCATCCATGGATACAATCTGTTAAGACACAAAGAGATTGTAGTCTTCATTGATTGAGGGAGACCTATACCAGTGAAGTAATGAAGTCAATGTATTATATTATTGTGAATTTTTTTCACATTGATGGGTCAACCTTTAAAAAATGGAACATATTCCTGACTTTATAATGCTAGTCAATGGGAAAGTAGAATTTACTGAGCGGAGATTTACTGTAGAGTATTCTCCCCTCCCAGAACACAGCAATGCCAATAAGCAATAAGAGAGATACCTGTGATATCTTTAGTACAGCTTTAGTAAAATACTATGTAGAATTTGCTTCTCTCATACTCTGAAATAACTTATTTACTTTTTGAAAAGACCTATAAAATGCCAAGAGAACAGCTTACTTGATAGTAGGATCTGTCCCATTAGTGATATTAGCAGGCTGATAATTTGAATGGAATCCAACTTATGTGCCTCATACAACCAAAATCTTAATTATTCACATTTATATAGAATTTGGGGGCAGGTAGGTGGTACAGTAGATAAAGCACCAGGCCTAGAGTCAGGAAGACTTATCTTCATGAGTTCAAATCTGGCCTCAGACACTGACTAGCTGTATGACCCTGGGCAAGTCATTTAACCCTGTTGGCCTCAGTTTTCTCATATACAAAATGAGCCAGAGAAGGACATGGCAAACCACCCCAATATCTTTGTCAAGAAAACTCCAAATAGACTCATAAAGAGTCAGATATGACTTTAAATGATCCAATAACAACAAAAGTACAGAGCTCCGAGGTTTGCAAAACCCTCTGTTGACAACAAAGTTCAGACCGAGCTAAGGCAATATGAGGATCCCTGCTATCATTTTACATGTTGGGAAATTGAGGTCCAGAGAGCTAAATCACTTCTCCCTAGTCACACAATTACCAAATATCTGAGCAATGGGGCACACGTGCACATCTAATAAGTTCAGCCCTCCACCTACTAAGTGATAAAACCCCTCTTCTGAACCTCCACTAGACGAGATCATCCTACTCACAATCCTTTGCATTTGTGTACTAACCTGTGGTTAAAATATCAATTGACTTTCTTGAGCATCTCTCAATTTCTGCAATGCATGTGGATATGCCAAGCCAGTGTCTTTCTGGGCTCATTTGTTGCATCCCCATACCAGAGGCTACAAGCAATGTGCTAATGGAGTTCCCATAAAAGGTAATAACAAAAAGGTTTCCTTTGATTATCAGAGTCAAGCTTGGAATAAATTAGAATATAAATCATTTGTATTTATTTGTATGTGTAATTTATATTTATTAACAATTTGCACGAATTTTATGAAGACATTTCAATAAGGTTTGTTTAATAAAACTCACACTGGGTTTGCTGATAAAAATTGAGGTGTGTTGTATGTAATCTGATGCTACTGGGCCAGGACTTGGATAAACTGAGCGTCTTTGTGCATCTCAAAGGAATCTGCAGCTTTCTCTCTCCTTAAGACCATGCTTCTGAGGACAGCTGGTGATTTTCTCTGCCTTGTGGCTTAATGCTGTTTGTACATTAGGGACCCAAACCCCTTTGTCTGATTTTAGCTTTTTGATGAAGAGATGGTCTGCTGCTAACCTTTCTAACAGCTTATCAAACCAACCTGACTTCATCTTGTGTGCTCTCCCAAGTAAATTGAGACCTCATCTAAAGCAAGAAGAGAGAACCTGTTTCTTCACTATCTCAATCAATCAGTCTGTAGATGTGTATTAAGCTTATGGACTGTTTGTGCCCACCTTGTGGCAAAGCCTTCTGAGCTCCTATTGGTCTGATCAGCTGCAGTCAGACACATCGTGACTTGACCCCAACACAGTGATGCCCTTTTGGTCCTTTCCAAGAACACCTACTTAAGCACCTACTCTGTATCAAAGCAGGGCATGGAGGATATAAAGTCACCCTTGGAGCCAGCCACTAAATCAAGAAGACTGAGTATCAAGCTCTACCTTTGGCACATACTTGCTTGTTACCCTAAGTAAGTTAAATATCCAGACAATCTTCTAAGATTAGTTTGCAAAGAAGGCCCCAATCTGCATTGGTAGAGGGAGTTTACTCATTTGGAATTGCCCTGCGCTGAAGAAACCACAGGCCCAGCCCCTATCCCTATCCGCTATGTGCCAGGCATAGGAGAGCCAAATACAATGAATGAAACCATTTTTGCATCCTAACAGGGGAATCAGTAAGGACATATATAAGTATACACAGAATAATTAGGAAAATAAAGACAAGGGACTTTTTTTTTTAAAGAAGAGCATAATATTTGAGGGAATTGGGAAAGACGTCATGTAAAAGGTGGTACCTCAGCTCAATCAATCAACTAGCCAGCAAGCTTCTGCCCTACTATGTTTCAGACATCATGCCAAGTGCTGGAGTTACAAATATCAAACTGGGATAACCATCAGCTCATATATTTAGAACTGCAAAGGAACTTGGAGTCATCTAGAACCTGCTCTCAAGGAGGTGACATTCTACTGGATCAAGGTAGTGAACAGCCAATTTGCCTCTCATATTCACATGGGCCTGACTTTTGAGGACAATCTGGAGCACGGAGTGAATTTTTTCTCTATTTTTTTTAGCAATTTTATTCTCTGGGGAAATAACAGAGGAGAGCCTTCTTTCCTTCTTTGGCAGCGTGGTCTTTTGAGATCTGCTGTTCATTCAGTCAACAGACAATTTTTGATTACCTGTTTGGTACATGCCTCTGTAGGGATACAAAAGGCATACTTAGAGATATAGCTGGGGTAATGAAATCTGGGCTTTGGCCTATGGTGCTGAATTAAGGAGTCCGGAAGTTGAGAAGGTATTGACAGTCCTTCAGTCCTTCAACAGCACAGACACACATAGAAGTAACAACACTTAACAACTAATTAACAAAGATAAGTAGCAGACTAGGGAGAAAACAGATGGCCAGCTGGAGTAAACTCATTCCCCACCTTCTATGCCTGTGCCTTCTCCTCACACCAATAGAGATCATGCTTTATGCTGTTTCTCAGGCAGGCATGGCTGGTATTACTTTCAGCAAGAGCAAAAATTTCTCTTTAATTATCTGGACATGAAATGGGTCCCTGCTTCTCACAAGTATGAAAGATGAGACACAAATTATCAGGTAGGACATGACCAGTGCCCCCTGAGAGGCACAGAAAATAAGTACTATGGTATTATCAAGAAGGGAGCAATTGCTTTGAGATAAAGTTAGTGCTGAGATTCAATGGTAGTGTTTAGGAACCTACAGTTCTTGTTGGTGCTTGTTACAAGGACTGATGGTTGGATAAGTGAATGAGTAACATTGGATAACTGTATGAGTAACTTAGCAGCAGTAGTGCACAGTCCTATGGAAGGCTTACTCATTCTTTTGTAGGTTATTGGTTGTAGTTCTTTTTTTTTTCAATTATCCCAAATATGGATAGACCACATATGTGGCTGAATTAATCCATTGGTACATAAACATAGATAATTCAATTCAACAAGCATTTATCATGCACCTACTGTGTACAGAGCACCATTCTAGGAGTTTGAGATGGAAAGATTAAAGCAATGCAATGCTTACCCTCCTCAAGGTAGGGATGATGAAACACAAAGATGCAGAGGATGAGAACTCAAGAGAAGACTCATTACTGGATGGGGGAGGGGTTAAAGAAGGCATCACTGAGTCAGTGGTAATTAGCTGAGCCTTGAAGTAAGAGACATTGCAGATGGACCGTGGGTTGGGGTCAGAATATCATAGGAAACAGAATGCAGCTGGGCACGGTCTTGGGAATTTGGCTCTATTTCAGGAATTCCTAAAACAAAACCCCACATTCTCCTCTTGATGCTGTATGGCTAAAAATCATCGCTTCATCAGCACTGAGGAAGCACTGTGCATTAAGCACAGTGCCACAGACCCTGGTACTCACCAGAGATATAAAGAAAAAGTGAAAATGATCCCTGACCTCAAGAAGTTTACATTTTGTCAGACAGAATCATGGAATACTTCTATCTCCGAAAAAATCGAAATTATAAGTCATCTATATTGTGATGGTAGCTAGATGGCACAGTGGGTAAGAGTGCTGAACTTGGAGTTCAAAACTCACATCACTCACTTACTAGCTATGTTATCCTGGGCAAGTCACTTAACCTCTCTCAGCCTCAGTTTCCTCATCTCTAAAATGAGGGCAGTAATAGCACGTACCTCCTAGGTCTATTGGGAGCATCAAATGAGATCACACATACCACATTTTTCAAATCTTAAAGAATTATATAAATGGTAGCTGTTAATGGAGAGCCCCATAGTAAGCAAGGGTAGATTACAGCTTATTTCCAGTATATTTGTGCAAGTAAGACACCATCTAGGAAATATATGACTTGGAAAGAAGGTGGGCCAGTCCTATAGTGAGACTAAAGGTTAACTGATGAACAGTTCACACACCACCTTTGTAGTCAGGAAATTCCAAACATGGAGAGGATACTTCTCGTCTGTTGGGTAAATCTTCTATGAAGGATTTATGAGAAGACATGGACAAGAATGCCATATAAAGAGAAGTCTCTGGGTGATCATCTATACAATGGGAGGAGTGCCTACGTCAGTGGGATCAGACATTCTTTGATGGATATGACACTATCTTTTCTAATGACGAATCATGTAAGGGGAAGCCCTAAAGTTGAGCCTCAGCAAACTGTCTAAACCTGCCCTGAAATACCTCTGGTAAGCAATCAGATCTGGCTTCCACCCTCGGACCTGAGTGTTCTGGGGTCCACAATGTTTGTTAGGCATCAGTCAACTTAGCTGCTCACATTCATATGTGGAGAGCCTTCCATTCCTCTCCAAGTAAACAAAGTGATGGGAAGAGGCATGTGCTGTGCTTCTGAGTCTGGAGGACCTGGGCATTTGCCTAATGAGAGGATTTGTGACCCTGCTTCCTAGTGCCAGTGACATTTGATGGATGTGTGTGATTATTGAAAGCATCCTTCTCACCAACACTAGCACTTATTGTTCAAAGGTCAAAGACAAACAGAATCACCAGCTGTGTTTCTGTGGTAGAGTGGGACCATCAGTCTCAGTGTTAAGATTGTCATGGGATCACTTGCCTATGGAGGTCATAATCAAGCAGCAGTACTTCTTGGCTTCTGACCTCTTAATAATTATAATGGTCCAAGGCGCAGCTCTAGACAACAGAGTTGCGTCACTCTATTACTCGTTCCTTTATTCTCTTACCAAACTTTATCTACTTTGTCCAACGCAGTATCACAGAAAGGCCAGGAGAACTCCTGGGAGAGGTGCTGCCTTCAGCATTCAGGTCACTAGTTTCATAGGCCTGTGGACTCCAAAACTTGGGGGGGGGGACCTCAAGGTCCTTTAGTTCCTCCTCACTCCCCTTGCCTTCCAAACCTCTCTAGAACACCATCACAAAGCCAGTTCAAGACTTCCAGGCTCCGAGAACTCTTGGAACTCCAAAACTATTTCCATTGACAGAGCTAATGGTTAAGAACTTTTTTCATTATGTTGAACTGAAATTTTCTTCTCTGTTAAGTTGTACACACTGATCCTACTTCTATCCTCTGAGGCCAAGTAGAATAAGGCTAACCCCTCTTCATTGGGACACCCCTAGAATAAAGGAAGTCTGTACTCACATCACCTTTAAGCATACTGTTCTTCAGTTGAAACAAGGCCAGTTCACTTCAGCAAATAATGATATGGTATGAATTGGAATTCTCTCCACACCTGGGGCCGTATTCCTCGCTTCAGAAACTTGCTAGCAATGTGAGCATGCATGAGTAACCTACCTTCTCCTCACCTCAGTTTTTGTATCTGTAAAATAGGGTAAAGGATCCCTCTGGTACCTATCTCCCAGGGCCATGAGAGACTAAGATAAGACCCTGGATGGGAAGAGCTTCACAAATTTTAAAGCTCTATGTAACTACTATTCCTTTTTATAAATGGAAGATGGTTGGTGGCCACATCATTAATGCTTCGTCTCAGAGAATGCATAGGTTAAAAGGGATCTTGGAAAAAACATTCAGTGTGTAATGCAGTGGCAATTGAATTCCTCCAAAGCAGATTGCTTGCATTTTTTAATGACCGCAGAGATTTTTAAAGGATTTTCATATGCTGATGGAATGGTGTGACTTAGGTGATGCTTGCCATGCTCACATATGTTCATGGCACATTGATTCTGTACAGCCCAGTCGCTGTTTCCACCCTTCCCACATCTATGATTTGGGACTTCTTATAGCCCAGGGAGTGGGCCAGATAAGCATCTCTTTCTCACATTGCTTCTAGGTCCCTCCTCTAGATCTATAGATCAGGCGGAAGGGGCCCACTACAGGAGGAGATGCTTCCCCTACAGGAGGCCAGGAGGAAGAACAATGGAGGACTCTACCATCAGCGTCCCAATTCAATCCATCAGGCATTTCGGAAGAAGCCCCATCATGTTCCAGGCACTAGACCAGGTCATTAGATGCAAAACCAGAAAATGAAAGAAACCCTTTGCTCAAGAAATGAGAATTTAAAAAATTTAAAAATGAAATTTTAATGAGTGCTGGTGGGATGGACAACAGCCATACACACAAACAATAAACAGTCACCTGGGAATTTGATGGGGGCTAAGGGAAGCAGAAGAGTGATGCTATTATCTCTGTTCTATGGATAAAGAAACTGAGGCTGAGAGAGGGGATGACACTTACTTGCTCAAGACTACAGCACTAGTAAGTGTGTGAAGCAGGATCCCACTCAGGTACTCCTGACTCCAAGGCCAACATTGTATCCATTGGGCACATCGCTGCCTCTATAGCAGTTGGATTCCAGGGTTTCCAAGTAGTAGATTCAGGTGGAAGGATATTTCAGGCATGGAGGACAGCCTGTACAAAGTCACAGAGGCAGGAGCTAGGCTATATACCAAGAAGGAAGGGCATCTATTATGTTGGCCTCACCAAAGGAATGCTCAAAGTCGCTTACCTCTACAGGTAAAATAACAGAAAAGCACAAACAGACTGGACGGAAACTCAACATTTCCACCCAGATTTGCCAGTGGTTTGATGGTTTTCTTTTATTATTTTTTTCCCCAGTGGATTTCTTCAGCCTCATGACTTTTGATGCTCTGTCTGGAGGAACCGACAAGAGGCTTTTTATACAGAGTGACTCATTCTATTGAGAGATGGTCAGGGCTGCTTGGTAGGTTCGTGGGCACCCCAACCCAAGCTGCCAATGGAGCTGTCTGCTGGCCAGTCTACTGTTGCTGCCCTCAGGCTGTCAGCCAGAATCTCTTTCTTCCTAGTACCTGCCTCTTCCCTGGCCAAAAAGGTGCCTTTGGGTTTGCTTTGTCTACATCCTACCCCAACACACCTGCTTCTTGGGCCAGGAGACTTTGTCTCTTTGATTAGATGGATTAATGGTGGAAGAGGAATGCCCCCAACCCCACATACTGTTTTTGGATACTTCTGTCCCGTAAGTACAGAACATTACATTCAACTTTTCTTCTAAGTTTCCAAGGGAAGCAGGGTCATATGGGAGGTGAGAAGGAAAAACTGGCTTCTTACCTTTTTTGAGCTGACAGTGTTGTGATAGCTTCTCAAATTCCTGAACCTGATCATTAGGGAAGTCTGGTGCTATTGTGAGTGTCTCTTTTCTCTTTGCATGTGTTTTTATTTAATTATTGAAATGCAAGCCTTGCAGTGGAACTAGAATATAGAAGTCAACTCATATTCCCCCAAACGATACAGGAATCAATCTTCATTCCAAAACCCATAATAAAAAAATAAAAAAAATAGCAATTTATTGAGAAAAACTAAAGACATTCTGTGTCAGAGAAGCTATCATTACTCATGCTAAAAACTAATATGGACATTTTTTTAAAGAGGGAGATGTGCATAATTATGCAAAAGTATTTTAAGTACACCAATGGAGGGCCCACTGAATTGTCACTCTCTTTGGTGGTATGACATTTGCCCTGCTCCGCCTGTCACAGCAATGTTTGAGGCTGCTGTTATTAGAGACATGAATGTACAGGAAAATCTCTGCTCCCACTACTGGGGGCCTGCTTTCCTCCATGACCAGCAACTCCAGGAGTCAGATGCTTTGCTCCCTCCCCATGGGAGTTTTGGCCCTGAGTTTCTCAAGACAGTTGCCTATAAACCTGACATGGAAATACAGTTATGAGAAAGAGTATATGTCCAAAAGAGGGAGGGTATAGTGTGCCCTACTCAGACAACCAACAGCTATCTGAATTTTCTTGTCCAGTTCTGGGCCCATGTTTTAGAAAGGACTTTGATAAAAACAAAAAGTTATCAAAGAAGTCTGCCAGGGTGGGAGGACCAGAGAGCATTCCTTATTAGATATAGCGGGATTGTTGGGGCACATAATAATCACAATGCTTTAAGGTTTGCCAAGTACTTTCCATATGTTATCTTATTTGATGCATGCAACAACGCTGTGAGGCAAGCAAATATCTGAGACATCTTGGTGATTCTCCCCAAAGCCACCAAGCTGCCTAAGGAAACTCTTTGAAGATTTTCTTCGTAGTATTTGAGGGGCTGTCATGAGGAAGAGTAACTAGACTTATTTTGCTTGGGACCAAAGGATGAACTAAGGATCCCAGGTGAAATTTCAGAAATGCGGCCTTCCATTCAGTGTAAGAAGGAACTTCCTACCAGTCAGAGCTTCCCCAAAGTAGAAGGGCCATCTCAGGAAGCTCCCCCAATTTGGATAGCTTCTAGAAGAGGCTGAATGGCTACAGCTCATGTTGATGTAGCCAGGATTCTTGTTCAAGTCCCGGTTGGATGAGGTGACCTCCAAGGTGCCTCCCCGCTCACAGGGTCTGTGATCTGCTCCCCCAGAGGAGATCCTGACTGGCAATCATCATATTCTTGCATATGCTGTGGGTGTGGAACTGCAGTGGAAAGTTGGAAAGTGGGAGGTGAGCACAGAGAAAAGGCACAATTGCCGATTTCATGCCTAAGTGACAGGTAAATTCTAAATGTGTTGCACATAGCAGGTGTTTGATAAGTGTTTGCTGATTGAATGAATGGGTGAATGAATGTATGGATGCATGGATGGGTGAATATGCCCATCACTCGGAGTGCCTCAGCCCCTTTCCGTATTTATTTTTCTGAAACAAAGTGAGGCTCGTTTATCAGGCCGTAACCCTATTCAACTACTACATTCAATAAGCATTTCACAAATTGATTCTCTGAGCTCCTTCGGACAATGATTTTAATCCTCATTTCCCTTTTGTTATTATTTCTATTGTGCTATATTATACAGCCTGGGTCATTAACTTGTGAGACCTTGGGCAAGTCACATGCCGTCTGTTAAGTGTCCCTTTATTGGGGACCCTATTGGCTGTCCCCCATGCCTGAAATAATGCTCCCCCTGCTCACCTATGCCTCCTGGCTCCTTTGGATTCTTTAAGCTCTCACCTCAGATCCCACCTTCTGCATGAAACCTTTCCCAAACCCTGCCCCCACCCAGGGTCTTTCCCCTGAGATTATATCTGATCCCTGTGTATAGCTTGTGTGTACGTAAATTGTTTGCCTATTGACTCCTTCTTTGGAATATGAGTTCCTTGAGTACAGGGCCCAGATTTTTGCCTTTTTTCTCTGTCCTAGGTATGATATTTAACACAGACCCTGGCAGTGTTTCTCTCATAGAGATCAATCTCTGGTAAGTCTAGGGTCCAGGACTCACTTGTTGCCCACTTCTTGCTTGCCCCCAAGAAGTAAAGGACTGCAGATATTCTCACATATGGATAGACTATATTCTAATTTTAGCACAAGGTGTAGAATCTTGGGCTACATAATTATGATTCATTACTGTAAACCTGGTAATTAAAGCTTTACACTTTTATGGCCTAATTTGCATCTGATCTCTTTTGTCAGTGACAGAATGACCAAAATCCAGAGTCTGAGCTTATTTTCCATTCTTAACCTCCTTGCCCTCCCTGATTATTCATATTTTGAGTGAATGGAAATCTTGTTTGCCTCCTTCTCTGGGAGCTTGGCCAACTGTTCAGAGTTCAGTGCAGGGTTTCTGCTTGTCTTCTTTTAATCCTCATTTATGAAAAAACAGCAGCACATCAGAGCAGGGATCTGCTTTGAGGGCATCAGAGGAGCTGAGCATCAGAAAGCTCAGCAAACTGACATCCTCATGGATTCAGAATGGCCATGACCAAAGATCAGCCCCGGGCAAAACTGAAGTCAGCAATTAGTCCCTAGTGATCCTAGCCTCCCATCACAATTGCAACCACATTATAAAAACACTGATTAAATGTTTGTTAAAGTTCTACTACATGCAATGAATAGCAGTGGGGGCTGGGGAAACAAAAATAGAATACAGTCCCTGCCCTCAAGGGGCTTCCATTGTATGGGGAGGACAGGACATGTGCATGGATATGGAATGGGTACAAAGGGGAGATCTTCTAGACAAATGTGAGTAGGGAGAGATCACTTTCAGCTGAGAGAATCAGGAGAGTCTTCATGGAGGAGATGGTGAAGGATTAGCCCGTTATAATTAGCACCTACTAAGCTCCTTGAGAGCAAGTATTGTTTCATTTCCCATCCCTGTATGCCCAGTGCTTGGTACGGTTGGCACAGAGTGGTGCATGAATGGAAATGGGGTAGAAGTGAAGGGACCATCATGTGCTTGAGCAATAGGAGGTGGTCTGCCTCATTGTGCAAAGGAACACCATGGCATGTCGAGTTTAAGGAACATTGACTGTAACTGTCCAATTTGACAGGAGATTGTGTGAAGGTGAATAATATGAATTTAAGTTGGAGAGGGACATCAGAGAGACTCAGTCATAAGCACCAATGTGAGGAATCGGTGTTTTTAGAGACAATCAGGAGCCACTGAAGGTTAATTATGTCCCTCTCATTCCTCCTGGGTCTTCCTACCTTCTAGGCTCTCTCATTAGCCAATTCTTATTCCCAAAGATCAATCCAATGTTTAATTCTGGATAGGATAGGAGTGAATCTGTAATTGAATAGTTTTAGGGAACTCCAGGTTAAAAACACTCCTTCTACTAATGACGGAGGGTATCTTCTCTGTAACTTACAGTCTTAGAGGGGCGCTAAGAGCACTGAATGGAGAAATGACTGAGCCAAGGTCACAAAGCTAGTATATGTCAGTGTCCTGGATTCCAAACTTGGCTTGAATTAATGCTTGCTAAGGTACTAAGAGGCTAGCTAATGTTAGTTAATTAATTATACCTTCCCAAGTATATTTACAGTCATCGGAGCCATTCTAGTCATTAAAGTCAGTAGGTAATTCATTCTCCTCTATTAAGCTGTGAGTCCCTTGAGATCAGGGACTACCTTTCCTTGCATGCCCAGCACTTAGTACAATGCCTGGCACACAATATGTGCTTAATAAATGCTTGCTGAATGACTGTGTGTTGGAGTAGGAGACCGGCAGGAAGAGTTTATACTTCCCCTTTTCCAATCCTCTAAGACAAGCAGGTTCCAATTCTGAAAGGCTAATACTCAGGGAATGACCACCCGCCATAAATCTTGTCCCCAAATAGAACCTCTGCTGAGAAGCTCACTTGAGCTATTTCCCGTTACAATTAAAAAATGTTAATAGCTACTGTTTAAAGTTTACAATCAGTCAGTTAACAAGGATTTGTTAAGCACTTACTATTTGCTAAGCACTTTCCTGACAATGTGAGGAAACACAACAACCATGAGGTTGGTGCTGACTTTAATGTTGGGTTTCTTTCAGCTCAGCTTTCTTCTCTTTATCATTCTTTCTGGTCTCTCTTCTTAGGTGCCATTTACACATGGTCTATCAGGTGCTGAGATGGTAAAGCACAGATATGACACCACCATTATCATTGCCAATGGGAACAGAATGCATCAAGCATTCCAGAAGATCTGTTCCAAGGCTCTTCTGTTCATTAGCCTTCTTCCAGTTTCTTCAACAAATTCTCTCCGAATGATATGGCTTAGCTAGACTATATACCAGCTTCTCTGCTCACTCATTTTCTCAAATGTTTGTTTTTTAACTTTCTATTTTATGAGAAAATTCTCCAGAATAACTTATTAATGAGCTTTTATTCCAATATCTGTGTTTCCTTTGGCTCTCAAGGGTTTCCACATGGCATTTTTACAAACCCTTAACATCACAAGATTTTTCTGTATGGTTAGTAAGTCAGTTCACAAGAATATATTAAGCACTTCATATGTTTTCTAAACTATTCTAAGCTTTAAGGAAATAAAAATGTGACCCCTGCTCCCAAGGAGCTTACAGTACAATGTCAGAAGACAACATGCAAACAACTATGTGTGAACAAGATATATACACAGGAAATGGGAAGCAATCTCAGAGGGAAGGTATTAGTATTAAAAAAAAAAGGCAGGGAAAGAGCCCCTAAAGAACTTACATTATATACTATAAAGGGTTGTTATGAGGAGATTGCTTTACAAAGGGCTATCTTTATAAATGTGGGATATCACAGTCATCTTCATCTCCATCACCACCACCACTACCATCATCATCAAAAGTTATCATCAGAACTTTAGCATAGGAAGAATTTTTAAAATCCTTCTGCAATATATGGAAAAGCCAAAGACTCAGGTAATATAAAGATAATGCCCCAATGGATATCCTTTTTCTTTTATTAATGTGTGTGTGTGGGGGTAAGATCTGGTCCCACTTCCAACTCCCAACTCAATTAAGGTAGTTTCAGGATGTGATCCCAGTCGATGAGGTATGAGATCTTTCTGGCAGTGCCAGAAGGGAGCAGTGCTGTCAAGTGAGAAAGAAAGAAAGAAAAAGAAAGAAAGAAAGAAAGAAAGAAAGAAAGAAAGAAAGAAAGAAAGAAAGAAGGAAGGAAGGAAGGAAGGAAGGAAGGAAGGAAGGAAGGAAGGAAGGAAGGAAGGAAGGAAGGAAGGAAGGAAGGAAGAGAGAGAAAGAAAGAGAGAGAGAGAGAAAGAAAGAAAGAGAGAAAGAAAAGAAAAGGAAAGAAACAAAAAGGAAAGAAATGAAAAGAAAAAGAAAAAGAAAATAACTACTCCATTACAGAACTTTAAATGGCTAAGTTCTGGAAGCAGTTCAACAGTTCAAGTGAATTGAAGATTCCAGAGCAAGCAGACAGGGGAAGAATCTAACTCTTTAGCTCTTGGTAGGGAGGAGCACTCCAAATGGCCATGGAGTCTCGCAGTAGAGCTATTGATTCAGAAAGAATTAGTCCATTTAGCAGTTGAAGGCTCAGTTCCAGAAAGTGTAAAATACAGCTGAGACAGATAAACTCTTCCAATAGACACATACACAGAGAGAGAGTAATTCAAGCTCCAGAACAGCTTAAAGGAGTGGGGCCTCTGGCAGCAAAGAAGGGAAAAAACAATGGATGCAAGAGAGAACTAGCTCTGAGGATAGAGAGAGATAAGATAGAGAAATGGCTGGGAAATCTGTTGATTTCAGAGGTGTGCAGAACCTTCGGCATTCATGTTCCTTACACATGTCTATATTATAAGTCTCTGCCCACTCCTCTTATAGATCCTATGTGGCTTTTGTGGGATGAATGTACCCCAGGTTTGGGAGAAAAATATTTTGGAGCTACCATTCTTACTACATCTTATTAGAATATCATTGTTTTGAGCTAATTGTCTGTTGCCTAATTATTAATAGGAAGCAAACTGGTAAGGGCTTCTGAGCTGTAATTTAAAGAGTGAATATATATGAGGTATCCCTTGAAACCCGGAGGTTGTCATTACCACTAACAACCTGGGACCCAACTTGAAAACCTATGAGTGTTGAGTCGGGGAGATAGAACAAGAGGAGTCTTTAAAAATGTTTTGATTTTTGTATCACCACCACTTCCTGATAACAATGCCATTTCTTACAACCTCTATATACATACACACACATGCACACACACACACACACACACACACACACACACACAAACATACACACACGTTCAGCAAAATCAAATGATATAGCAATATTTAAAAAGGGAGTATATAATACTCTACATCTATCACCCATCACCTCTCTACCATAATTACACGTATTCCAACATATTATCTGGAACCAATATTGATAACTGTATTTGATATGCTTTCTGAATTTTTACATTTACATTGTGTTAGTAGTTCTGTATACTGTTCTCTTGGGTCTTCTTTTTCTGTTCTGTATCATTTTGTACAGGTCTTCCCATGTTCTTTGAATTCCTTATATTCAATATTCCCTATATCACAATAATATACAATTACATTCATATGTTGTAATTAGTTTCCAACTGATATGTACCTATTTTGTTCATAGTTTTTTTAAGAAAAAGAATTAAGCATTTTGTATTTATAGTACCTTTCTGTCTTGACTTCTTTTGAATACACATTCAATAGGAGGATTATTGGTTCAAAGGATGTAAATAGTTCAAAATAGTTCCTAAAATAGGTCAAATAGTTCTAAAATGTTTTCCAGAATGATTACAAAAATCCACAGCTGCTTCAGCAATGGTCTGTTAGTTTATCTACCTTCTTACATCCTCTCCATCACTGACCATTGCATCTTTTTTTTCATCTTTGTCACTTTGGTGGATGTGAGGCTGAATTTAAACAATAAAGTTCTTTCAATTTGCATTTACTGTATAGTTAGTGCTTTGGGGAATTTTTCACATTGTTAATAGTTAGAATTTCTTTTAAAAACTAAATTCATAGGATTTCATTACTTATCTCTTAGGGGAAAAACTCTTATGTGTGCAATATATAAGTATGTTTGTATTAATCCTTATGCATTTTAGATGCAAAGATTATATTCTCAAAAACAAATAGAAGTGGGGAGTCTCAGAACAGCAAAATTAGGTGAGAGAGAAAAGTCTCTTCATCTGCAGGCATTCCAGAAATGGGTGATTTGATTTCCTGTGGGAAATTTGTTAAGAACAAAGTAGGTAACAATGTTTCCTTAGTTTGCTTGGATATTAGTGGCATTTTAGGCTTAGACATTTGGGAATCAAATCTCAGGATGAATTTCTTACATAGAAATTCTTGTTTAGCTTTTACAGGTCAAGACTGCATAGTTTAGCATACTGTCAAGTAATAAGGAGTAACATTTCTATAGAGCCTTAAAGTTTACAAAGCCTTTTTCCTCATTGTAGCCCCTAGGGAGCAGGGAGATAATGAAAGTCTCGTGACCTCCATTTTACAGATGAGGAAACTAAGGAAGTATTCAAATACAGCTCTTCCTGCAATAGGATTCCTTGTTGTTCACTTGTTTTTCAGTTGTGTCTGACTTTTTGTGACCCTACTTAGGGTTTTCCTGAGAAAGATACCAGAGTGGTTTGTTATTTCCCTCTTCAGCTCATTTTACAGAGGAGGAAACTGAGGCAAACAAGGTTATGTGACTTGTCTAGGATCACACAGCTTGTAAGCGTCTGAGGCTGGATTTGGACTCAGGAAGAGGAGTCTTCCCAACTACAGACTCAGAGCTCTGTGCACTGAGCCAGTCAGCTGCTCAGCTGCAACAGGAGAGCATATGTTTGTGTTGGTTGCACAGTTATTTGCTTCTATTTGATTACTTTCTGTCTTAAGAACCATTCCCTGACATACCACCTCATCTAACGTACTGGTGATGACAACTGGGTTCTCTTTCATACGCACTTGTTCTTACTTGTAGGATGGACCTTTCTATCAAATTCACAATATCGTCTCTTTGGTATACTTTGCTCTCCTGTATTTCATTGAAGTCGAGCCATTGGGACCCAAAATGTCAAGCTTGCAAAGTACCCAGCTCCTTTTCTTCATGCCACAAGCTTGTTAGCTTTCTTATAAAAACTAGCTCAGTCACACAGCAAGTAGAATTCCGGATTCCAGACGCAGAGCGTTCTTCAACGATATATAGTATCTCAGTCTTAGAATTTGAACCATACATTGGCAAAAAAGCTCCTTCCCTTCGTTTCACTTCTTTTTTCATTCCTTCCCTCCCTCCCCTCCGTCCCCTCCCCTCCCCTTCCTCCTTCCCTTCCCCTCCCTCCCTCCCCTCCCTTCCCTTCCCTCCCCTCCCCTCCCCTCCCCTCCCCTTCCCTCCCTTCCCTCCCCTCCCTCCCTCCCCTCCCTCCCCTTCCCTTCCCTCCCCTCCCCTCCCCTCCCCTCCCTTCCCTTCCCTCCTCCCCTCCCCTCCCTCCCCTCCCCTCCCCTCGCCTCCCCTCCCCCCTCCCCTCCCCTCCCCTCCTCTTCTCTTCTCTTCTCTTCTCTTCTCTTCTCTTCTCTTCTCTTCTCTTCTCTTCTCTTCTCTTCTCTTCTCTTCTCTTCTCTTCTCTTCTCTTCTCTTCTCTTCTCTTCTCTTCTCTTCTCTTCTCTTCTTCTCTTTTCCCTTCTCTTCCCTTCCCTTTTTTCCCTTTCCTTCTCTTTCTCTTTTACTTCCTAATTTTTTGTAACTTGCCCCCTTGTTGTATCCAGGAGGATGTAGGAGAACAGCACAAAAAACCCAAGATATTGGATTCTTTATAGGCAGGTATGGAATACAACAGATTTCTTACTTAAAAATTAATAATTTGCTTAGATTGAAATCCATTTTCTTTGGCTAAGTTGTACTTCTGTGAGTTTTTTGAATTCTAAGCCAAGTTTCTAAAAGGGATAATAGGTAGAACTCTTTCATTCCCCATGTTTTTTTTTTAATACCATTCATACATACAGGTACCCATTTTCTAATTTTAACATCTTATTTTGCCTGGCAATTATTGAATTTTCAGAGATTAAGAAGAAACTGGCACTGAATTTATATATTTATGAAAAACCAGCCAATTTGTAGCTAGGATGACAATTTAATATTTATGAAGCCTCTGTTTTTCTATTACTACAGGAATTCAGCCACTCTCCATGGAACTCTTCATTGAGACTGGATTTCCTCATAGGAAATGCAAGAATTAAAAGGTAGGGGTATCCTAACAGAACTATGCCTCCGCACTGTCGAGAAAGGTGAGACAATGGAAACTCTCACTTGAAACAAGTGAGAGCTTCTGTGGTAAATCCAATAATTAGCCCCACTATTTCCCGTCTTTCTATCAAGAGAATGGAAACATTTGACCATCCACCCTTGAAAACTTTTCATCTGAGTTTAGGTGACTTTTATGCTATTTTTTATGTGATTTTAGTTCTATTGCATATTTTGATTTTGATTACCCTTCTCCAAGCTTATTCATTTAAATTTTTGCAATTTTTTAGAATTTCCTCGTATTCATCACTTCTTGATATTTATTATACTTATATACCACAGTTTATGCAGCCATTGACTAATCAATTGACACCCACTTTGTTTCCAGGAGTTCTGTTTGTTTCTTTGTTTTTGCTAACATAAATAATGTTGCTACACATATTTTGGCATATATGGGGCCTTTCTTTCTGTCTTTGACCTCCTTGTTATGTAAGCCTAGTGGTCAGATCACTGGGTCAACACCAGGTAATTCTGACAGAATTGTAACCCTTAAAACAATAAAACTGGGAGCTCTCCGTATGTTCATCAATAACTTATGATCAATGATCTGGAAAATATGAGTTATTATGCTTGCATTGTTATCTCAGAATCAGAAGGCACCTCAGGATCACTGAGTCCAACCTGAGCAGGAGTCTCAGATGGCTTACAGTGGAATTTACTTTTTTCCTCTCTGTGAGATGAGCTCAATTATGGATATGGTATGGTACATACTTTTTCTGTCACAGCTGCTGTTTCATTTAGTTTTGCTGTCACTAGTTGCGTCTTACGTGGAGCCTGAAATGCCTAATTACTCATCAGATACCCAGGGGATGGGCATTTCTGAGTCCAGAGGGCTCTCAGTATGTGCTGGATCTCAGTACAGTTCCTTGACACCCTGCTAGAGCAAGATGGTTTACAAAAAGAGAAGCCAAGAGGGGCCTCAATGGATAAGGCTTCCTATGCAGCCATCAGGGGAGCCAACATGGAGCAATGGTTAGATAGAGTGTCGGGCCTGGAGAAGGAGGACCTGAATACAAATCCTCTCTGAGGCTTGTTGGCTATGACTCTGGGTGGTAGGGTCACTTCAGCTTTGATAAGCTCCAGTCCCTCACATGGGAATGATCATTCACATCCTCCCTGCCTCAGGACTATGATGAAGATGCTATTAGAGGTGTGAGGTTTTCACTAGGCTGAGCCAGTTACACGGCTCACTGTATATTGACACCGCGTATGCCTTATAGGTAGGTCATGTTTCATTCTAGGTGCTCTTAGATTGCCAAGGATTCATGTTCAGCAGATGTCAACCATCGCCCATAGTGGCAGATTCAGTCTCTAAGTTGGTTGCTTCTACTTAACTTTTTTTTTCTTGTGACAAAAGAGAGTTCGACTGAGGAGGGAAAATATATCTGGGAAATAGGAATAAGGACGCCATTCCTCTGCATAAGGAACCAAAGACATTCTTAGACATTTTTTTTAAAAGTCCTGTGAGGTAGATTCTTGTGGCCCTCAAGCAGAGTCTAGATGACAATTCTTTGCTAGCATGGTAGAGAATATTCCTGATCAAGGCAGACTAGATCATCCTGACGTCCTTTCCAATGCTAAGATGACAGTGCAGGCCTTACTCTCATTTTTCAGGGGAGAAAACTGAGGCACAGAGAAGTTAAAAGACTAGCCCCAGGCCCTACATATAACACAGGTGTTTCCAACTCCAAGTCCAGCACTGTCAGCCATACCAGGCCACCTCTAACATACATCACTTTTAGGCCACAGAAATGAGGCTCCGCAATCAGCTTCTTCATGAATTGAACTGGACAGTATTGACTGAGAAATTCCTAATGGGTTCTGAGAGGCATGCTATAAACTAGAACATGCCTCTGTCTTGTGCTTTGTTCAGCGTTGACATAATGCCCTGCTCCCAGGCAAGGAGCTCAGAGAAAAGCCAACAAAAAGAGATTGTTAAGGGAAGGCAGAATGACGTAGAGGTTTGTGGGATGCACAAGGAATTGGGAGTCCAGGAACCTTGGTTAAAATCCCAGCTTGGCCACTTGTTACCTTCTGACATCAGAAAAGCCATCTAACCTCCCTGGGGGTCCTCATTTGTAACACAAAAGGGTTGGGATGGATGGTCTCTGGATGGTCTCTGGATGGTCTCTAGATGGTCTCTAGATGGTCTCTTCCAGCTCTAGATCTTTGATCCTATGACCTCCAAGGCACCATCCTCACAAAAGGCCTTGTCTTAAAATCTAGTTTCTCCCTCTCCCTTAGTCCCAGCCCTAATGGTATCACTGCCTTTGACCATCCATAAAGATCCTCTTGACATATCTGAAACCAAATTGAACCCAAGAGAATTGATACATTTTAATCTTCATAGAAAATACTTTCCTGGGGCAGCTAGGTGGTGCGATGGATAGAGCACCAGCCCTGGATTCAGGAGGGCCTGAGTTCAAATCCAGCCTCAGACAGACAACACTTACTAGCTACATGACCCTGGGCAAGTCACTTAACCCCATTGCACAACAAAAAAAAAAAAAAAAGAAAAAGAAAAAAAGAAGAAGAAAAGAAAATGCTTTCCCTTAGGTTATGTATTCTCATGTGTTTCCATTGGTTACTTACTGTTATAGCCTCCCTTTCTTTCTCCAAATCCAGGCTCAGATATTTATGAGTTGTGTGAATTGGGGCTAGGCAATTTCCTTCTAGGAACCTCAGTTTCCTCACATAGCCAACGAAAGTTTGGCCCAGCTGAAAGTCCCTTCTCTCTCTGACAGTTGACTATCCCTGTTAGTCTCCTTCCCCATGGTCCCAGTTTCTTCCTCTGCAGTAACATGAGGGGGTTAGACTTCATGATCTCCAAGGTCTTTTCCAGCAAAGATAACAAAAGATGGCATTAGTAATTCAGAGGGACCATGGGAAGGCGGGCATGTCAGTGCATGTTTGGTTTCTGATCCTTTCCAACTCTGACATTCTATAATCCTAAGCCCCTTCCTCTCCCTGGGTCTCAGTTTCCTTCTCCTGCACATAAAAGGTTTGACCAGATCATCACCGAGGTCCCAGCTGCCAAAGCAGTTTTAGTTAAGCTCACACCTGTCAATGTAATTCCCATACTCGATCAACTCCAGTGCTTTCCTATTGTCTTGTCTCTGGGAGCAAATATAAATGCCTCGGTTTTGCATTTAAAGCTCTTCACAGACCCACCAGACCATGCTGGCTTCAGTACACCTTATTTTCCTTGTACTTCTAGACTGTGAGGCACAGCCCTGAACATGGCGGGGAGAGGTCTGTCCTCTTGTATGGGAGCCCCCTCCCCTAGATGTCGGACACCCTGGGACAGGCATCATTTGCCTTCTGCTAGCTTTATCTCCATGTAGGCCTTGTGGTCCTCTCTGGGCTTAGCATGACATGCCTCTCTGAATACTTCCTGTCCAGGCTCCTTTATCACACACACACACACACACACACACACACACACACACACAGAGTTACATTGTTCTGCTCCAAAAAGCCTCCTCCTTTACTGTCTCCCTGACTCCATTCTCCTCTTCTGGAATCCACAGTCTCATTGCCTTTCTGCCTGGTCTCTTCAATGGCATGGATTTCATTAGTGCATCTCTTATGGGCTAGATTACGATGCTGGCTCCCTCTGACTCCCTGAACAGATTGATGCTTGTAATATTCCTGGGAGCCATAAAGCCCTTGGTAATTAAAATCAATCTAGGGGCCTTCCTGGTGTGTTGGAGATGTTGCTATATCCTCACTAAACAGCAGCATACAGCCAATACAGCCTTACGGTTTTGGATAGGGAGTCAGGACCTGAGCTCACAGGCAGAGGTACTAATGGGGGGACCCATTTGCTAGGTCCCAGTGCATCCTGGTGGGGCCACAGCAAGATGACTGATGTGATCTCCGGCCTCCTCCCTCCAGCCTATGATCAATCACCATGCAAGGTCTTAGCAACAGCTCAAAACCTCCACCATCTCCTCAAAGAAGTTGCCCCACCCCACCCCAGGGTCAGGAGCATCTCCCTTGCTTTGAGCCAGCCAGGAGAACACTTCTCTTTAGACCTGCTTGTTCTTGTCCTGATCCTGGCTGAGCCAAGCCAGAGAATTTCATCAGCGGAACAGCAGTTCACTGGAAATTTGGCTGGCAAATATACAGATGTTGCCATCAATTTCACCAGCCTCATGGCTGCCATTAACATCAGACTACCACACTGTAACTTTATTTCCGAAACTACAGCGAGAGTGCTTAAATGTATGGATTTATGATCCTGTTTGGCATATTTTATTTATAGCATAAGAAAGGTGAAACACCTTGCAGCATTGCATGTTAAGATTAGGATTTATCGTCCAGGAATCCTTGAACAATTTTATCAAAAGCCCATTTCTAGGTGGCGTTTTTCTGCAATAAATCATGCAGCAGGAATCTATCAGTGGACACTGGGAAGAGATAAATGAGCAGAGAGGAAACAGGGTCATCACAGGATTTTTTTTTTCCTGTAGCATGACCTGTCATTGGCAGAAATCCATTTATTATGGTACACAGATGATTTTTTTTACCTACTCGTCGGGTTTTCTGGACTAGGGAGGGTTAGCAAAGATAAAATGAAAACTTGGCCCAATGTAAGCTATCAGACTTCATGAAAAGAGAGATATCTTAATGGCTGGGAAGGCTCAAATGAGTATCCATTTCTCCCCTCCTCCCACTTAACTGCAACTTCTTTTCGAATGTCTTTTTAAATGTAAATATTTTATTATTTTTTTTATCACACTCTCCAGCAGAATGTAAACACCTTGAGGTCAGGGACTTTTAAAATATTTGTCTTTGTCTCCTCAGAACTAAGCATAGTACCTAGCACAGGATAAATTCTTGTTGAATTATACTGAAATTAAATAACTTCTGAAGGGTGCAACTCTGATGATCGAATTAGATAAGGTTAGAGTTTGCGAAACTCAGATAAGAATGAGGAGAGCAAAACAGTCATCCCCAAATACAATTGTCTACAGGAATGGATAAATGAATAATATTGGCAAAGGATAAATATTATAAAAAACAATGCTGTTTGCCAAATGTGAAAGTCAGCATCTTAGGACGGAATCAGGAGCTGGAAGGACCCTCAGAGGTCATCGAGTCCAAGCTGGTCATTTTGCAAATGAGCAAAGTGAAGCTCTGAGGCAAGTGATTTGCCCTGTCTCTGGCTCCAGGGTCACACAGCTAGTAGTAACAGTTCATAAAAAATAAGAGCGTGATGAGAGTAATCGCTGATCATACAGTGATAATAGTGGCTAAGGATGAGAGCTTATACATGTGGAATGTTTCACAGTTTGCATTGTGTCTTCACAATAGTCCTATGAACTTGACAGTAGTATTGTCTCTGTTTTACAGATGAGGAAACTGGGGTTGAAAGAGGTTAAATGATTTGGTAAGTGGTAAGGATAGTAAGAGATAGGACTGGAATTCAGGTCCTCCTGAGTCCCAGGCCAACACTATCCATTGGGCCAAGTACCAGAGTAACTGCCTGAAGTGAGGATTTAATCCCAATTTTCCTGAATCCAAGGCCAAATCTTTATGCACGATGCAATGCTGTTACCATAGCTAGTCATGATTTCTCTTTCATTACCATACCTTGTATAACACTTATTTATGCCTAGCTTATTATCCTCATCAGACTGGAAGTTCCTTGAGAGCAGGGACTTGGCTTTGTTGGGTTTTTTTCCTTTTTGAAGCCGCATGAACACCTAATAAATCTTCACAGAGCTGAACTGGACCTGGGTTGAATCTCTAAGGGGGAGATGAGGCTGGAGAGGAGACGTGAAAGCCCTTTTATGTGATAAATGGGGAAGGGAGGTAGAGATGAAGAGCTTGGGAAAAGGTGGAATAAACTTCTATTCAAGAATACTAACCGGTCGAAGGGCAAAACTGAGCAGGTCCTAGTGAGGAAAGTTAAATTCGTGGGAAGTAAAGGATTATTTCCTCCCAACTTTGCCTGTAGCAGCCCCCCGCGCTTTTGCACATACTTGGGTTATTGTTCAGTCGTTTCAGTTATGTCTGACTCTTTGTGGCCCCTTCTGGGGTTTTCTGGATACTGGAATGGTTTGCCATTTCCTTCTCTGGTTTATTCTACATATGAGGAAACAGAGACAAACAGGGTTAAGTGACTTGCTCAGGGTCACACATCAAGGAAGTGTCTGAGACTGGATTTGAACTCAGGAAGGTAAGTCTTCTTGACTCCAGGTCTGGCACTCTGTCCACTACATTACCAGTGCTTTGCACATAGTTGGCACTTTAATAAATGCCTGTTGGTTTGGCTCAACTTGGTAAGTTCTTGCTTAATTGATTGAATTGAATTTCCTCACTTTGAACTCCCATTGCACTTTATGCTCTTTTCACACGTCACAATATAAACAGATTTTAGATGTCAAAGGCACCCTAGAGATTATCTTGTTTAACAGTCTCATTTCACAGATGAGAAAACTGAGACCCAGGAAGGTAAAACATCTTATCTAAAGTGATTTATCTTGAAGTGGCTGAGCCAAGTTTCAAATCTGAGTCTTCTGAGTCTAAAGCCATGATTCTTTCTCCTTTGTGGCACCATTTTTTATTTACAGAGGAAGAAAGTAAATGAAATAAGACGTTTAGTTTTCTCCTACTCTAACTTTGGGAAGCATGGTTTTTACTGGTACCACAACACACACACACATGCACACATCCCATCACCATACATGGAATCCCTGATTGAGACAGAATGAGAAACTTTTCCACGTTTAGAAAGCAAATAGCGATGATAACACTTGACATTGATGGATAGAGATGTAACCAAGACAAGGTGACTGGGGCATTGGCCCAGGACCCTGGAATTTAGAGGGTGCCAATAGCACATCAGGAACACTGAAATAACTGAACTTAGCACAGAGTTAGCAAGAACAATTGGTTAAAATAGGAAGCTACCAAACAGTGTGCTTCCTTCTCTCAAAAGTGGCATGTGCCTCATGTAAGCCTCTCTCTACTCTACCCTGTGGACTGTGTCCGCCCTGCCCCTTTCTTTTCTGCTCTTTCTATAGAAGGTATAGTTTTAGCTAGGATTGAGGATGAGTAAAAGAACATGAACAAAGAATCTTCCCTTTTCATTTCAGAAGAAATTTGGGAGCAGTTAAATTTCACATCATGTTATTGTATAAGATGGTAAATGGGAGTAAAACTCCTGGATTTACATAGCACCTTAAAAATGTATATAATGTATAAATAATGTAGCCTTATATATAGTATATATGCATGTTAGATATATGAATGTATACTGTATAAATGATAATAGCTTTATCTCGTTTGACCCTCACAAGAGTCCGGGGGTGTTGGCGCTGTTGTTATCTTCATCTTACAAATGAGATTGGTTGGTTTGTCAGCTGGTTGTTGTCCTTCATTCTTGAAGAAAACCCAAATGACATCATCATGCTGGAGTCAAGTCTCAGTGCGTCCGACTGGGGCTGATCAGACCAATACGAGCTCAGCATGCTCTACCACAGGTCATGCACAAATAGTCCATGTGAACATTAGAGGTGGATTCTCTAAATGTGTGCATCTCATGTTTCCTTTGATTCAATTCTGCTTTGCTCAGACAGCACAGCACCTTTTCTGATGTGGGCACACCATGCTGGGCAGTCCTGTGCCAGTGTCTCCCATGTGACACAATCAATTCCAAAGTTCTTAAGAAAGACCTTGACAGTGTCCTTGTATTACTTCTGACCACCATGTGAACGTTTGTCCTGTGTGAGTTCTCCATAAAATAGTCTTTTTGGCAAACGCACGTTTTGCATTCAAACAACATGGCCAGCCCATCAAAGTTGCACTCTTTGAACCAGAGTTGGAATGCTTGGCAGTTTAGTTTGAGAAAGAACCTCAGTGTCTGGTATCTTATCCTGCCAGGTGATCTTCAGAAGCTTCCTAAGACAATTCGAATGGAAGCAATTCAGTTTCCTGGCATGGCACTGGTGTACTGTACAGGTTTCACAAGGCATACAACAATGAAGTCAGCACAATAGCTCTGTTGACCTTCAGTCTGATAGACAGTCTAATATCTCTTTCCCATACTTTCCTTCAGAACCTCCCAAACACTGAGCTAGCTCTGGCAATGTGTGTGTCAACCTCATTATCCACGTGTACATCCCTGGAAAGTACACTACCAATGTAAGTGAATTTATCCACAGCATTCAAAACTTCTCCATTTGCTGTAACCAATGGTTCCACATATGGATGGTATGGTGATGGCTGATGGAGCACCTGTGTTTTCTTAGTGTTCATTGTTAGGCCAAAATTAGCACAAGCAGCAAAGAATCCATCCATACTTTGTGCCATCTCAGCTTCAGAGGCTGCATTGCATGCACAATCATCTGCAAACAGAAAATCATGCACCAACACTCCCTCCACTTTGGTTTTGGCTTGTAGCCTTTTCAAGTTGAAGAATTTACCATCAGTGCGGTAGCTCACCTTGATGCCATGTTCTTCCTCATTCAAAGCACTTGACAAAAATGGCCGAAAACATCATGCTAAAAAGTGTGGGAGCAACAAAGAAGAAAGCTTTAGTGATTTGCCCAGAACCACACAGCTAGTAAACATTTGAGGCAGAATTTGAACTCAGGTCCTCCTGACTCCAAGTCACATCTATTTTACAAATGAGGAAAGTGAAGCTCGGAGAGGTTAGATAGTTTGCTCATGGTCAAATAGCTAGTAATCAGCAGAGACAAGATTGGAAACCTAAGTCCAGCATTTTATTCCCTAGACCTTGATGCCTCTGATAATGTGAAAATGATGAGAAGTAACAAAGTTGGGCAATGACACAGAATATAATTTCCTGGCTAAGATTAGAAACCAAGGAATTTCATCTTTTGTCATAGTTCCTAGAACATGGAAAGCATTTATTAAATTAATTAATTAATTAATTAATTAATTCATTCATTCATTCATTCATTCATTCATTTATCCATTCATTGTAGTTATTTTCTATTTCCTTCAAGAAATCTTACCAAATGAGTAAAGACAAAGAGGGATCTCATTTTACTATCCTACCAAGAATTACTTTTCCAATACTAAATAAAAGCTATTTTTTAAAAAGAGGAAAAGGGAGAGATAGCTGTGGACTAATGTAATAGCACAGTCAAATGACACTTATTTTTATTGCTTAATGTGGTAAGGATGTTGGTACCCACTCTATGGGGGATGATCCTCATTATAGTATCATAGGGAGATGTAGATATTTGAAGGCAGAGAAGGGACCCAGTAGAGACTGAGAAATCAAGGGTGAAAGAGGTAGGCAATGGTTCTCAAGGTGTGGTCTGAGAACCCTTGCGGCTTCCCAAGACCCTTTCAATAGGTCTGTGAGGCTAAAACTATTTTTAATAATAATACTAAGATGCTATTTGACTGTTAACATATTCCTCTCTTTTCCAAGTATATATGTGTGAGGTTAGATTTTTTTTCATGTACTTTAAGCAAAACAGCATCACAACAGATTAAATATAGACTAGAAATGTTAGATATGAAAATCTATCTGTACTCTAGTCAGCCAGATATTAAGCAGATTGGTAAAAATATGCAAAACAATGCTACTATTCTCACTTTTGTTTTGGAAAATATAGTTATTTTTCACAAACATGTTATATTGACATATAATGGGTATATTACTGTTATTTTAAATGGATTAACAAATATTTCTAAAATATAAAAAAGAATTACTTTTCCACACAACAGTCCTTCAAATGCTTGAAGATAGCTACCATCTCCCTTCTAAGTCTTCCTTTTTTCTAATATTGCCAGTTATTAAACTAGTCTTTTTATGGCAGGCTTATTTTAAAGGACCTTTACAACCTTGGTCTCTTGCCTCTGCATCCTGTCTTCTTTATCAAAGTTCTGCCAATAATATAACCACCCAAACAGATCACAAGATTCCAGATTTGGTCTGGTCATGACGATGTTTAATTGAATGATAATTTTCCTTCTTATGAATAGTACGTCTTTCTTGATACACTCTAACCTCTAATCAGATTTTTTTTTCACTATAATTTGGTGCTATTGATTTATTTATAATTTGCAGATATTTCTGGACCAAGGTGAGGAGGGACTCAGGATTGGGAGCAGATATAAAAATTGAGGTTTTGGGCTTCGTTAAGAGTGAAACAGATGCCAGAAATAAGGAGGAGACAGTCCTATTGTCTTCCACCTTCATCAGACCTCATCTTGAGCGCTGTATTCAGTTCTGGGTACCACAGTACAAGAAAGATGTTGATAAAGCTGGCGAATGTCTAAAGGAAAGTGCAGCCAGAATGGGGAAGGGTCCTACGTACGTGTCATAGCAGGAATCACTTGAAGTAACTGGATATGTTTATCATGGGGAAGCTTAGGCGTGGGGTGGGGAATGACACCATAGCTATCTTCAAGTATTTGAAGGGCTATCTTGGGGAGGAGGGGTTTGATTTTGTTCTGTTTGTCCTAGGAGCAAAGTGTGGAAGTAACAATGAGCCAGCGTAGGATGGGTGCCAGGAAGACCTTCCTCCCAATAAGAGCTATCCAAAAGTGGAATGGACTAGCCGGAGTGATGGTGGGTTTGGCCTCCTTGAAGGTCTTCAGGCAGAGATTGTATTACCACTTGTTGGATATATTATAGTGGGAATTCTTTTTGTGTTTGGGTTGACTAGATGGCTGCTGAAGTCCTTTCCAACTCTGAGATTCTGTGATTCCTAGACGTGGCTCATTTATACAGAATGGAACAGACAAAAGGGTGGATATACCAATATACCATTACATATTATGAAGATATCGTAATATGAGCAAACTGCATAACCAGCAGGGAATGGCAGTGGGCAAGGTTTAGGTGAAAATTAATGGAAGAAGAAACATTAATTATGTTATCATTGAGTAGAGCCTAAGCTGGCCATCAGGCAGTGAATTATTTGTCACTTGCAACCCTTGAAATAGGAAAGTATAAAATAGCACTCAGGCCTCTGCAGCCCCTGACACTTTGGTAGTGATGACAGCAGAGTGACAAAAAGAGGTAGGGAACTCTAAAAGCCCCCTATTTTATGACTATCAATACTTAATAAGCATTAATTGAATATTGGGTGCCCTAAATATGAGACCTTTGTCTGTCAGTCACTAATGAATCGACAGACTACTTGGAAGACTTGGACGATGTCAGTATTGATAGTCATTCTGTAAATAAAGAGATTGGGAGGCTAGAACTTTGGGAAAAACCTTACCAAATGATATTAAATTGGAATAAATGTGAAGTATTACACATGGGTTTAATAAATCAACCTCACAGCTACAAGATGGGGAAAGTATGATTAGATGGACATTTATCTGGAAAAGATTTGAGGATTTTAGCAGACTGAAAATTCAAGATGAGGCAATAGTGCCATGGTAGCCAAAACCCTGAATGCATCCTTGATTTATAATTGGAAAAGGAGAGCTTCCTGGAACCAGGAGGTGGTAGTTATACTATGCTTTACCTTGTTTGGACTAAAATTGGAGGACTGTGTTGAATTCTGTGCACCACACTTTTGGAAGGATACTGATGGGCTGGAGAGTGTACAGAGGAGAGTACATGGAAATAATGAAGGGCATTTTTATCATACCATATGAGGATTGGTTGAAGTAAATGGAGATGCTTAGCCTGGAAAAGGAAAGATCCATTTGAGGGAACTTCAGAGCAATTTTCAAGAAGTTTGGAGAGTAGCAAAGAGGCAGATCAATGTCAGGAAAAATTTCCAAATTATTACAGCTATCTAAAAGTGGGAAGGAGTGCTTTTGGAAGTGATGCAGTCCTCAGTTAAAGTTTTCTATAAAAGGCTATATGACTGTTTATCTAGCACGTTGAAGGGATGTTTCTTTGGGGGGGGGGTGAATCAGACTTGATGAGATTCCTGCCAAGCGTAAGGTCTTGTGATGATGTGAAATAAAAGAGTAGTCTATGGGCTTTAACGCCTTCTCTTAAGAATAACCACCGCTTTGATTGTTGCTGCTTAAGAGTTGCTCCAATATTGTCCCCTTGAGTGAACTGACAAATTTTGGAAAGCCTTCTCCAGTCTCCAGAATATATTTATCCACAATCTATCCCAGCTTCAGGCTTTTTGTCTGATTATATTAATACGGTAAAAGAACTGCCATTTATTTAGGGAATTCCTTGTGTGGGAACCCCCTCTACTGAGGCAGATCACAATCCATCTATGCCTAAGTAAATAAGTTCAAGGGAGCTGCCTGTGACCCATTGATTAAGTGACTTGCCCAGGACAAGTGTCAGAGGTGGAATTCAATTAAAAAAGAATTTGTTAAAGGATCCAACTTGGTAGACCCCGTGCTAGGTACTAGTGATACAAAGACAAAACCTGAGAATAGCTTCTTCCCTCAAGGAGCCCACTGGAAGACTCTAAACCCACTTTACTGACTCCAAGTCCAGTACTCAATCTACAATGCCAAGATAACTCTGGGTCAGGTTACTGTGAAACAGAAGTCAACTTCTGTCCTCTGCATGACTTGTTCCTGGGATTTAAGTATGTGGTTAGTCATTGATTTTCCAATCATTTAAAGCACATTTCTTGCAATCTCACGCAAGCACTACAGAATCATTTTCTTTGGTATGGGTTGTACCTAGGGTTTTGTCACCTGTTGGGATAGAGAGCCAGTCTCTTCTTCACAAGATTATTGTCTCTGCCAGATTGAATCTCCAAGTTCAGAGCCAATAAATAATGAATAAAAGCCCCACAATCCAGCAGTACTTTGGATGAGATGTGTTCCACCAAGCAAATATTATACCTTTCTGTCACTATCCTTCAATACATCCTGAATGAGGGAAAACTTGCCAACCTTGATGGTTCAAACTAAACTCTTCTGGACTACCATGTCTTCTAGCTAACTGTTTAATTGGGGACTGGATTGATTCTTGGCAGCTGAAGTTACCCAGAAAGGGAGAAAGCTTAAGGAAAGAAGAAATACCTGTCAGCTTAGATTGGACTGCATTAGGCTGGATGGAATTCACTTCACCTGGACTGGAATAGATTGAATTGGATTGGAGTGGACTGGATTTGGTTGTGTTTTGACTAGGTTGGAATCAATTGTATTGAACTGAACTGAGTTGTATTAGATTGGATTGGATAAGATTGAATTGGATTGGTTTGGATAAAATGGGAATAGATTGGGTTGAGTTAGATTGAATTGAACTGGATTGGACTGAATTGAATTATATTTGGTTAAACTGGAAGTCACCAGTTGGGGTTCTGAGTACTATGGAAGGTGGGATGGAGCTAATAAAATCTAGGCTCTGTTTTCTAATCCAGTTTAGCTCATTGATGAGAACCCCCAAAATCGTTATTGTAGTCTTCAACTGATTTTTCCCCAAGAAAGGGGATTTTTTTTTTTTGGTGAGGCAATTGGGTTTAAGTGACTTCCCCAGAGTCACCCAGCTAGGAAGTATTGTGTGTCTGAGGCCAGATTTGAACTCAGGTCCTCCTGACCTCAGGGCTGGTGCTCTATCCACTGTGCCAAATAGCTGCCCCCCTAAGAAAGGGGATTTCTGAAAAAAAGAACAAAGTTATTTGCAAAATCCAACACCTTCTTGCCTATAGGGTATCTGTTCTCAGGACAACTAAGAGCTATAGGCACCTAAGGATGATTGACTTGGCCCTTGAATAAAGATCACATTCCCTTCTTTTCTTACAAGGATTTAGTGACATTACATGAGCCCTTCCTCTTGGCTAAGAAACTCTGTGCCCTGTTTATCCATTCTCAAGTAGGCTATTAGTCTCTGTCATTTCTAAAACCAGGGGATGATGTCAGATCTAGAGGACTTGCTCAGTCTTATTTTGAAGGACAAACAGAGAAGATGAAGAAGAGCCCGGGAGTATGTTACAACATCATCAATCTCCCCTGGCTTGGTTGTGCTACTCTCTGCTGGGTGATCTTGAACAACACTGTCCCTCTCCAGGCCTCAGTTTTCTCATTTGTAAAATGAGGCGGCTGGACTGGCTGTGATCACAGAGGTCCAAACCTATGCTTTTATGATCTTGATGAATTTTGCCCCATTCTACCTCCCCCAGCTCCAGCATCATTCAATTAAACTGTTAATAACTGTTTTTCCCAAGCATGGGATTTGATTTAGGAGGCAGAGGGACATGTTGGAAAGAATACTGGATTTGGAGTCAGAAAAACTGGGTCCAAATCTCAAGTTTCACTATGTATTGCCTTGGGCAAGTTATTTAAGTTCTCTGAGCCTCAGTTCCTCCTGAGAAAGGAAAGGTCTGGGCTCAGTGGCCTCAAGGGCCCTTTCTACTTCTAGATCTCTGACTCTTCATCTTTCAATCCCCAGAGCTAGGAACAGGGCTTAGCATACAGTAGGCACTTAATAAATGCTTAGCATTTGAATTGAGTTCTATCCCATCATTCTAAAATTTCTAGGCCAAATAATGATTGAGGAGGAGGATCAGCCAGATGGACTGTCTTCACAAAACATTGTGGGGTAGAAATTAAAGGCTCCTTTTTTTGGTCATTTTAACTTAGGCTGAGCATTTTACGCAATCACTTCTGGAGCAAAATGGAAGAATAAAAACGCTACTGTTTCCCTTCTGTGCCGATTGCATTTTCTCACCATTGCTGTTATATAGCATCCCCAAAACACCTTTGCTCTTGGCTTCTCTTGGGCTAGAGAATTAACCCAAAGAGCCATTTAAGTAGGAGAAAGAAAGAGAGTGAGCTCTCTACTCAATTACTAAGAAACCTTTAGTTAGCTAACAAAGCATGCTATGTATCTAGGGGCAAAATAGATCCCTTTGTTATCCAAAGGATAGAGTGCTTTTCAGAAGAAAAAGGATGCAGTGGGAAAATGACCTCCCAATCATTCTAACTCATGACTTTCTTAAAGAGATAAACAAAATTACAAGCAAAAGGGAAAGGAGCAAGGAAGGAAGGAAGGAAAGAGAAACAAAGGAAGAAGAAAGAAAACAAGAAAAACAAAGAGAACAAAGGATGGGGAAGAAAGGAAGAGAGAGAGAAGGAAAAAAGAAGGAAGAAATACAGAAAACAGGGAAAAAATAAGAAAGGAAAGAAAAAAGAGAAAAGGAAGAAAAGGAAGAAAAAGGAAGGAGGGAAGGAAGGAAGAGAGGAAGAAAGAAAGAAAGAGAGAGAGAGAGAGAGAGAGAGAGAGAGAGAGAGAGAGAGAGAGAGAAAGGAAGGAAGGAAGGAAGGAAGGAAGGAAGGAAGGAAGGAAGAAAGAAAGAAAGAAAGAAAGAAAGAAAGAAAGAAAGAAAGAAAGAAAGAAAGAAAGAAAGAAAGAAAGAAAGAAAGGATTGTTGCATCTGGAGCCATCCATCCAGCTCCTTCCAGGGCTGTGGCTTCAAGCAGGAGTGAGGCTTCTCCCTGGCCCTGTATTTTGCAAGTTCCATGCTCAGCATCGGAGAAAGCAGCACTGCCATATCATGTTTCCAACACTTAAAGCCCTAATTGGGATATTGTTCTGTGAATGCTGTTAGACACTGTAGTGACGAGACGAATCCCAGCCAACGTTGGCCCGGAGCCAATTCGTACCTTCCCAGAACAAAGTGCAGGATAATTAAAGAGCAGCTTCGGAAGGAAGGAGCAACTGCCGACCAAGGAGCCGTGGACAAAGGGTAAGCTGGTGAACAGGCTGGAGTCCCGTCCGAGCAGATGCCGTTCATCATATCCTCTCTGCCTCCCACCCCACTCGACCCCCGTCTCTCCCCCAACCCTGCTGGCATCCTATCTATTGGGTGTTTTGTCTGAATTTCCAAATAAAAGTTCAGGGTGATGACAAACCAGGAGGACCTCAGTGTTCCATGTGGGCTATTCCCACCCCCTCCCCCTGACAAGCTCCCTTTTGTTCTAGGTGGCCCAATGCAGAGGCAGGGTCAAAAGCAGTTGAGAAAAAAAATGTGGAGGAATGCCACAGGTTCATTTTCAAACTAGAAATGTGGAGCTAAAGAGGAAACTCGGTGGAGGTGGTGGTTTTGTCCATACAGGCCCCATTCATGCAGCTTATTCAAATACCTTCAGTTCTGTCTTTTAGAGTCACTCAATGCCCTCCCTTGCAGAGCAGGTTCTGCAAAAAAGTAGGGGAAAGCCTGAGGTTACAAGACCTTGTGGGAGCAGGCTGCCCCTTTAGAGCACGGCCCTTTAGCTGGCCTCCTAGATAGAGGCTGTCACTCAGGTAAAGAGGAAAAAAATAAACATACCGACAACTTAGTGCAAATTGTAGAATATCATGGCCCTTCCAACAGCCATGTTCCCAATGAGGCCTTCAAGGATTTACAGGAAAACTTCCCATCTCCACTGGAGGGAACAATATGTGTAAATCCCCCTCCGAGTGATGGGGAAATGGGATCCTGAGAAAGCTCCTTACCTATTCAATGAAAACGGCCATTTTTTTACTCTTGAAATATGATTCCCTTGGCAGGGTGACTTCAGAGTGGTTTCTCGACATTTTTTTTTTTAGGTCTTGTGTAAATCAAACACTGTTTAGCAGGTATTCCTTGTAAATCACATACGCTTTGTCCCCTTCTTTGGCTAGAATGTATTTGCAAGACCAATTTCTCATGAGGCTTTCTTCTTCTCTCTTTTTTTTTAATTTTCCTTTGGCAGAACTCCCTTGGAAAGGTTAGAGATGTCTAGTATTCTTATTCCGATTTCCCATTCAGTAAGTAACCCCCTAGAAACCCAAGATAGCGGAAGTTGAGTGCACAGAATAGCTTGTCTAGCAAGGTCAAGTGGAGAGGTACCACAGACAGGAGGGCATTAATGCAGACATGTTGACCATGTTATCCCAAGGAAAGCTGGCTCCCACCACGTACCACTATGTTTTAAGTCACGGGGCTTGATGTTGACAAGGAGCTGTTTCAAGAGAGCCAGAGTATTACATTCAAAGAGAGCCCTGCTGAGGGTGGGGGGTGGGGAGAAGCATAAAAGATCTCAAAGGGTCACCTAATGATATGGGGAGGCTTCTTCATGTAGCTCTGAGGGGAAGTGGCTGCCAGGAGAGCATAAGGAATGAGCTATTCTCAGCTGCCACAGAAGCTGCTGATTTACAGTGCCGTTGTGTTTGATGCTGGACAGGATAATTTCATCAGTCTCCAACCCTTGTGATCATGTCCCAAAATGACTAGTCAGGTGAAGCCCTGGCAGAAGATTGCTTGTCACCTGTAGGAAGTGGTTGTCGGCTGCAAGGAGTCTTTACTCATATATGTGAGCATTATTCAGTTTGTTATTCATGGACTCTACTTCCTGGGTGGATGTGGTAAGGAGGGGAATGTACAAACACTTCACTGGAGAAAAGGCTTTGAAACAGCATGGGGCCAGTACAAATTGTTTTTCTTTTTTTTTTTCTGAACTGAGGGGAAAGAGGGATGAGCCTCTGAAAGAAGAGGAGTGTGCTCAGGAGTCCATTTCTTGAGGTTGTCTCTGCCAGCTCTATTTGTGTACGGTTTAAAATCATCTTTTCAGAAATGAGAGCTGGGGACGGTAACAACCGTGTTTGGTAAGAGCCCAGCCAATCGATGGAGTATTTATTGAACTTCTCATTAGGCGACCAGCCGAAGGCCAAGATTTCTCACCCAATTGGGAGAAAATACTGGGCCCAATGTGTTGGGGGGGGGAGAAAATGGAAAAGTTGCCTTTTTATTACTATTTTCCATTTATTCCAAAATTATGACTGGTTGTTGTGGATTATGCAAAAGCCAAAGTGCAAAAAGAAAGGTTGTTTTTTTTTTAATGGCCCCTCAAGTTTTTCTTCTGGCTACCCAGAAGGGTTTCCATTGACTAGGGTGGATGCTGAACAGAAGCCATAGAAACTTGGTAGGGGGGATTTTTTTCTATCAGATGAAACAGCTAAGCAAATGTAGCCGGCTTTCTTTAAGTCCCAGATTGCAATTTAAATATCGATGTTGCCCCAATTCAAATGGGATGCACTCTCCTATGGGGGGGGCAGAATTGGTGGAATGGGGACTTGTGCTATAAAGGTGCATGGTAGGCACTTTGTCCTCTATGTCATGGATCCCCTTGTGGGTCACAGAGAGTTAATCTGACATTTCCCAGAGGAATCCAAGCCTAGTGCTGAAGAACATGATGTAAAGGGATGGTTGTAGAGCCTGATGTCTGAGGATCAAGATTTGAGTACTATTGCTAAGACTGACCAACTTACTGTGTAACTGGGAACAGGACACTCAACCTTGAGGCTCAGTTTTCCCATCTGTAAAACTTTGACCCCTTGTTGGCATAGCCAGAGGTCAGTGAAGGAGATTTCCACTTGATTTTTCCTTCCCCAATGTCCATACTAGCCAACATTCATATAATGCTCTATCTTTTACCAAAGCACCAAACCCTTCCATGTCTCATTTGACCCTCACAACAAGCCCTGGGGTTGGTTGTATCCAAATAGTTATTTAGGGCCAGACACGTGATTCCACCAGCACAAGAAATTCCCTGGAGCAATGCAGATGGGCACCTCATTTATCATTTTCCAACTTTTAGCATCCCTTGGCAGGACTCGGAGATGAAGAAACTTGTCCATGAACCCAGTGAGGCTCTGTTAGAGGCAAGACCTGAACCCCGGCCTTCCTGACTCCAAGGCTGCCCCTCTGTCCATGCTGCCTGTGTAGTGAGCATGAATATTGTCATCATACATCTCATAGATGATGTAATCAGATAAGTGAAGGGGAGAATCATGATGAAGAAGTTGTGGATTTACTTTCTCTTTACCAAAGAGAAAGTACTCACTTCAGACCTTCATCGCACTTGCTTAAGTGGGATGCCTGAAGTGCACCGGGTACGTGTGTGAGTGTACCCTGAGCTATGTACATCTTTTGGCTTTAGGTCCTGCAATAAAAACTAAATCATTCTTTTCATCCTCATGAGGTAGTGTGGTATAGTGGATAGAGCACTGGACTTGGACTCAGTAAGAGCTGGATTTAAATCTTCCCTCTGACACTTATTAGTTTCATGGCCTGTCCCAGCCTCAGTTTTGCCATTTGTAAAATGGGTTTCATAATAGTACCTCCCTTGCAGAATTGTTGTGACAGTCAACTGAGATAATATTTGTAAGGCACTTTACAAAGCCTAGTGTTTAAAAAGTATATTTTTATCTTTAAAGTAGGTAATTGCTAGCTGGTTTCATGATGATGTGGTAGCTAGGTGGTGTAGTGGATAGAGCCTGGGCCTGGAATTAGGAAGAACTGAGTTCAAATCCAGCCTCAGTCACTCATAGCTGTGTGACCCTGGGCAAGTCACTTAGCCTTGTTTGCATCATTTCCTTCATTCATAAAATGAGCTAGAGAAGGAAATGGCCAACCACTGCAGTATCTTTACCAAGAAAACCCCAAACAGGGTCACAAAGACTGAACATGACTGAGCCAGGGACATGACTGAGTAGCAACAGCATGGTCACGATGTAAAGTGCTCTGCAAATCATGCAACACTAGATTAATATAGCTATTCTTATCACTGTTTGATGGGATTCCACAAGTCAGTTAGGACAAATGCAAATGCACTCTTAGAAAATGCGGACCTTGTTTATTAGCAGAGACTCCTCCCTAGAGCTGCCTGGGTTCTCTGAAAAGGGAGGCTCCTTTTATTTTTAAGATCTCTTAGTTACATGCCCCACCATGGAAGAGTCAAATTCTCCTTCTTTCCTCTTGGCAGAATCTAATCTAGACAGAACCTTTCTGGGGGTTTCGGCATCAGGTTTCAGAGATTCATTCAAGGGTCCAGGCCTGCAGGGTTGTTCAACAGCTCTGCCCATGATTCCTTTGCTGGTACCAGAAGGGCTGTAGGAGCCATAACCATCCATTTGCCCGAGGAGGCTATGTTCTCCCCTTACTAGATCCGAAAGCAATTGACGCTGGGCTATAAATGTCTTCAGAGAGCAAAGTGCTTTGTGGACCTCAAAGTACAACATAAATACAGGTTGTTATTATCATACTTACAGGTATGGTTCCAGGCTACATCCTTACCTTTTACTGAAGGTTAATATAAGAAATGTTTTTTGAAGAACATTTCTGTGTCTTTTGCAGAATGGCTGTTAATAGGAATGTCAATTCAATTCAATTTGACAAATATCTCTTAAGTATCTGCTATGTAGAGAAGCTCTCATGCCCTAGTGAAGATGGCTCCAGCCTTGGATTCAGAAAACCCAGGCTCAGCTCCCACTTTAAGCACTTACTCTGGGCAAATCACTTTTGCCTCTCTGAGCCTCAGTTTCTCTTTCTGTAAAATGGAGACAAGGAAAGTATCTCACAGATGAAATGAGACGAAGTTTGTCAAGCATAATACTTCACTCCCTGAGACACCATGCAGATATTCTTTGCCCGCTTTTGGTTACACATGGTTACACATGGTTGGTTGAGTCATTCCCTTCTCCATCAATTGCTGACCTGGATATGAGTTGTCTACCTAGTGGGGAGAAAGGATGCTTCTGGGTGGCAAGTCTCTTGGAGATAGCTTTCAGGAAGAAGAGATGTGGAGGGCACAGTGGATAGAGCACTGGCCCTGAAATCAGGAGGACTTGAGTTCAAATCCAGCCTCAGTGACATGACACTTACTAGCTGAGTGACCCTGGGCAAGTCACTTAACCCCATTGCCTAGCCAGAAGAAGAAGAAGAAGAAGAAGAAGAAGAAGAAGAAGAAGAAGAAGAAGAAGAAGAAGAAGAAGAAGAAGAAGAAAAGATGTGACTTCTAGCTGAGAAGTAGAAGATGGAGGGGGGGGCCTTCTTAATCCCAGCATAATGGTAGGGCTAGGAAACTCGGGGGCCCCACACGGAACATGGACTCAACTAGGGCATACCCCAGAAGCTCTTGTCTGTTTACTTCTCCCTTTGGGTGTCATTTCCTCTGCCAGTGACTTTTTGAACACTAAAAACCCTGGAGGACTTGTAGATGCTTGGGGATGAAACATTGACAAAAGCAGGAACAGGCTTATGTCAAGGAAAGCATTGGAGGGGGAGGCTCCTTGAAGAAAGCTCCCACTTAGCAGTGAATTGTGTTATACCCAGAGGACGAGAACCGTGAACTGGCTAACTGGTTGTTGTTTCTGAGTCATTTAAGCCCAACTCTTCATGACCCCATTTGAAGTTTTCTTGGCAGAGATACTGAAGTGGTTGGCCATTTCCTTCTCCAGCTCATTTTATAGATGAGGAAACTGAGACAAACAGGATGAAGTGACTTGCCCAGGATCACACAGCTAGGAAGTGTCTGAAGCTAGATGAGTCTTCCTGACTCCAGGCCTGACGCTCTGTGCACTGTACCAACTGATTGCCTATAACTGGCTAATTAACAGCCTGCAAACAAACTGGTTTTGTCTCTACAAGGCTTGCATATTATCCCTCTCCTCATCCTCCTGACTGTACTAATAGTGATAAGTTACTAAAGTCTTTTCAGATCATTTGATGATTCTTTATTGCTTAGAATTCCTTTTTCTATGTGGGAATAAACTGTTCCATGCTTGGTTCTTATTTATGCATTAGGTAACTTTTTAACTTCACCCCCTCCCTTAAGGGGGAGCCCCACTCTGAGCCCATCACCATTTCTGTAATTATTGGCCTTATAAGTAATTATTTTCCTCAGAATAACCTCACTGGCAGGTGAAAAGCCAATTAATGGGGAAGCCTACTTGCTTCACTTAAAAGTTGGGTAACCCCAGAGCAATGACCTCAAGGCAAACCACAATGGCACATAAAGGAGAGGCCTGGGCACGGGTTGATAGACTCTGTGGTCTCAGCCGAGTGGCACCTAGCTATGACTATAGCAGACATACAGCATATACAACCAAGGACCTAGATTGTGTCAGTCAAGGCCCTAGGCTGATTGTCTCCTCCTCCCTCGTCCTCCCCTTCTTTCTCTATTTGTCACTCCCCTACTCAATATCCTCCAGAGGCCTACTATACCTCCAGGAACATATTGAAAACATTCTTCTTGGCATTCAAAGCCTTGTATAACCTAGCCTCTTGTACCTTTCCAGTCTTATTATGTTTTACTCCCAGCCACGTACTCTTCCCGATCCAGTAACATTGGTCTCCTAGGCTCTGGACATTTTCTCTGGCTGTTCCCCCTGGCTGGAATGTTCCCTCTCCTCATCTCTGCCTACTGACTTCCCTGGCTTCCTTTAAGTCTCGACTAAAATCCCATTTGTTACAAGAAACCTTTCCTAATCCCTCTTAATTTTAGTGCAGGGAAGCTAGGTGGCAAAGTGAATAGAATGCAAGGTCTGGAGTGAGGAAGGCTCATCTTCATGAGTTCAAAGTTGGCTTTAGACACTTACTAGCTGTGTGACCCTGGCCAAGTCACTTAACCCTGTTTGCCTGTTTTCCTCGTTTGTAAAATGAGCTGGAGAAGGAAATAGCAAACTACTGTGCTATCTCTGCCAAGAAAACCCCAAATGGGGTCATGGAGAGTGGAATTTCAGTCATGACTCAAAAACAAGTCAACAACAACAACAACAATTTTAATGTATTCCCTCTGTTAATTAGTTACAGTTTCTCCTATGCATAGTTTCCTCTGCATATATTCGATTGTGTACTGTCTCCCCCATTAAATGATAAACTCCTGGAGACTAGGAACTGTATTTGGCCTTTTTTTGTATCCTTAGCACTTAGCACAGTGCCTGGTACATAGTAGGCACTTAATAAATGTTTAATGATTGATTCATTAATAATAATTAGCACTTATGGTGTCACTCTAAGGTTTTGAAAGTGCTTTACAAATGTTGTCTTATTTGATCGCCACAACAGCTCTGGGAGGTAATAATAATAGGACCTGCGCCACAGGGTTGTTGTGAGGATCAAATGAGTTAATCCCTGCAAAACACTTAGCACCATACTTGACATACAGTGAGTGCTGTGTAACTGTTAGCTATTATTATGAATATTATTTAATTTTACAGATGAGGGAAACTGAGGCAAATTGGCATGACCTGATTTGCCTAGGGTCGTGAAGATAGCAAGTGTCTGGGGTCAGGTATCAATGCGGGTCTTCCTGACTTCAGGTCAGTATTTTATCCATGGCTTCTCCTAGATGCAGCTCTATCTACTACCACCTGGCTGCCTTTCAGAGCAGGTGCTTAATATGGTTGAAGATTGTTTCCGTGTCTCTGATGTCTTCTCCCATTTCAATCACCTTAAGAATTGGTCCATCATTGCTCTCCAAATTGTGTCCCCTCCTGCATGGACTTCTGCATATATTTCCTCTAGTCATCCCTCCCTTCCAAGGGAGGATCTCTCCACTCTGAGCCCATCACCATTTCTGTAACTGTTGGCCTTATGAGTTATCATTTTCCCATCTAATCCAGCTTTTTGTTCCATTTGCCTGTAAGGTTTCTTCCATCTCCATATCTATGGTCCTACGATAATTGTATTTGCTATCATTACTATTTCCTCATGCAGCACCTAGAGGACTACGACGCTGGAATTCAAATGTGGTGGCTTCACTGCCTTTGCTGAAGAAAAGAATTTGAAATATCATCCAAGAAATGTATGCTTGTAAAAGAAGTTGGGCCAGTCATGGAGTGAGAATGAAAGATAAATGTTAGGCAATCTGAGTGTTATACTAGTGCTCAAATAATGTAGCAAGATAAAGAGGAGTCTTCTGATATATTGGGTGGATCTTCTGGGAAGAATCTGTGGAAGAAAATGACAACAATCACATAAGATGAGAGGGTATAGATGGATTGTGTTCTATGCTGATGAAGAACGGGGGTAGGAGAAGGAAAGCTTATATCACAAAAGAAGAAATATCAAAGTGTGTATGTCTTAATGATACTAACAAGAGGATCATGATTGTTTTCCAATCTCTTAATTTTCAGTGTCTAGAGAGAGCCGCACTACCCAGTCAGTGATTATAAGCTCATGCTACTGACACCTGCTGGCAGCTAACACAATTACAGGTTTAGAGTAGTAGAGACTTTACCAACCTGGTACCTTGCTGGTATCCCTTGCAAATCAGTCTCCTTTCAGTGACAAAAATAGAATGTCAAATTAAGTAAACAAATAAAGTTAATTTCAACACTCCTCCCAGAATATATCATTTTCCTCTATTATAGAGAAAATTAAGATGGAACAGTCAAATTTCCTGGTTATGAATAATAAATTCTAATAACATTAATAATGGAAAATGTCATTTTTGAAGAATAATTGAACTCATTTAGCATCCTTGAACTTTCCAGACTTTTTCCTTTCCTTATCTACTACTCCCTTCTATGGCTTATCTCCCATTAGAACAGAAACTCCTAGAGGACAGGTGCTATCTCTGCTTTTGTATTTATATCCCCAATACTTATCGCAGTGATATATATATATGTAATAGTTATTCAATGCCAGTCATCACTACTAAAAAATGAGAGAAAAACTAAGTAGGAGATATCTTAAAAATTAAAGTTTCCCAAACTGACCATATCAAAATCATAAGAAGCTCACATAGCAGCAAAGGAAATATGTGGCAATTAGCTATTTTAAGGGAAATGCTATTTAATATTTTTCCTCCAAGTTTCGCTCATGGATTCCATTGCCCAGCTAATTGATCTGTCATAATCAGTGAATCCCATGTAGACCTGCCGTACTCCCCCATTAGGGACGTGGCAGTGATGGCTGGTTACAAAGGGAATGGGTTTTGTTCCAGGGCCAGTTCTGTCAGGAGCTCAGTTCTAACAACTGGGAGCTGCTCCAAAGCAGTTCTTAGCCATGCAACAAAGTGAGCTAACCTCATTTGTAAATGATGGCTTCCCACCCCCCCCACCCCCACCACAAAACATGGGCTTGGTTTGTTAACTGGCCTTGGAAAGCCTCACAAAGAATCCAGAGTGAGACAGTTGGTCTATTAATGTGTTGTCCCTCACATTTCTTTTGGGTCAGCAGCTGCCTTTTTGAAGGATGATATCACTTCCTCTCATTCATCATTTCAAATTTGGCAGGCAGTTTCCTATTGGTTGAAAGTTCTGACCTACGATGAACATAAAATTATGGAGGAACTTCAGCAGAGGGGTTGCATTTCTCCAGATTTTATCAGCAGCTGAATGTGAATGAATGAGAGGAAGATGGCAGAGAAGTAAGAGATTGGGTGGCCCAATGGATAGAGTGTTGGACTTAGAGCCAGGAAGGCCCAAGTTTGAATTCCTGCCCAAGACCCATACTAGCCATGTGACTTAGGGCACATCACATAACCCGTCTATGCCTGGATTTCCTCGTCTATAAAATGAAAAGTCTTGGTCTCCGAACTCTTCAGCCCTAAATCTATGGCTCTATGAATGTGAGAATACTGGCATCTTCCCAGTGTATTGTATTCATGATGGTGCCCTCAAACGACACTCACAGATAAGAGGCAAGCTGGCCCAGACTGGAGCTGATACTAATTAGCACTGACTCACCCCCACTCTTACCAACTGAAGCTGGTGTTCTCTTCTGTTATTCAGATACAGACCCAAACAAACAGTTTCTCTCCTGAGATACTCTGCTGCCTAACCCAGATCCAGGGCCAGAGCCAAATGGTCAGGTTCATCAGAGGCCAGCTGAGCAAAGAAAAGGATGAATTCACCCAACACTGTGGGTGAGGAGGTCACTGTTGTGGAACATCCTGCACGTGATCTTCTTGACAAACTCACGGTTACCAAATGCCCAGGATTTGTTAGGCTCTGGATATATAAAGACAATGCCTGCCTTCAAGGGGCTTACATGCTACTGGGGTGGGGTGGGGGGAGAATCCAGCAGATTTGTAAACAGAATGTAAGCAGATTTATAAAAGCAAAGTGTATACAAAGTAATTTCAGGGAGGGGAGAACACTTCTGAGTATTTTGATTCAGATCAACAAGTTCTTACTAACCCCCTGTGAGCCAGACACTGTGCTAGCATAGGAGATACAAATAATAAAGGAGCAAACCAGCCCTCGCTTTCAGGGATTTTCCATTCTACTTGGGGAGAATAAAGAAGGTAGGCAAACATGGAAATAGAAGAAAGTCATTTAGGGATAGACAGATGCATTGAAAACTGAGGAAGATCAGGAAAGGTCTCCTTTAGGACATGGCATTTGACCTTAGCCTTCAAGGAAACCAGGAATTCTTAAGAATTGGACATGACAGAGAAGTGCCTCCCCGGTCTGAGGAACAGACTTTGAAAAGATCCAGAGGTAAGAGATGTAATGTTCTAATACAGTCAGGGGTGTGCTGGTAAATATTTAACAATCAGTTCTCCAAAATGTTACGCAACCCAGTTTTCAGTTGAATTTTCTCCTTTACTTGCTTTAGTCTAGACAATCAAGCCCTGATTTGTAGAACACACCAGTTTCCGAGGTGTAGATGCTCACACTAAATGCCCAGTCTTTGGCTCTCTCCAACCAGTAGGAGCTCACTTGGCATACTCCCCCACAAAGAGAACTGCCAATAGGCCAATGAGGTTAGGTCACAGAGTGTGTGATGGAAACTCAGTGCAAGTAAGTCTGCAAAGGCAGATGGAAGGAAGATTTTGGAAGGCTTGAAATGCTGAGCTGAGGAATGTGTATCTTATACTAGGAACAGAAGGATCCGCTGAGGGAGTCACATGGTTAGAGCTGTGCTTTAGGAATATCACGAGGAGGCAGTTATGTAAAAACCAATTAGGAAACCACAGAGTTCCTGAGTTTCTTTTAGCAGATGTACTCCCAGGCATTTTATACCATCTAGAGTTATTTTAAGTGAGGTATCTCTTACTATCTCTTCAAAGGACCTATGAAAGAAGATGTTATCTGCATCCGGAGAAAGAACTGATAAATAAAAGTATGTATAAAATGATTATACATATATGTATACATATGTACATATTTGGGTCTAATGGTGGCTATCTCTAGGGGAGGAGGGAGAAAAAAAGGGGGGAAAGTTACATAGTAACTTTATTATATGTTTAAAAGGAATAGCAAGTTCTACATAATAGATCTGCAGTTTCATGTGCAAAAGAAGAAAAGGAAGAGAAAGAGAGAGAGAGAGAGAGAGAGAGAGAGAGAGAGAGAGAGAGAGAGAGAGGAAAGAAGGAAGGAAGAGAGAGAGAGAGAGAGAGAGAGAGAGAGAGAGAGAGAGAGAAAGAAGAAAGAAAGAAAGAAAGAAAGAAAGAAAGAAAGAATGAATGAAAGAAAGAAAAAGAAAAACAGCAATTGTCCAGGCAAAAGGCAATGGGGGCATGAAGCACATAGGAGTGCAGAGGAGGGGCAGATATTATAGAGGTAGAATCCATAAGATAGTGGTAACCAATTGGTTATGCTGGAGAATGTAGGAGAAAGGGTGACTCTAAGGTGGAGGACCTGGTTAAGGGTAGGTTGGTGGTGGCCTCCACAGAAACACAAAATGTTCTCCATGTCATCACATCCCAAGTAAGAAGAGATAAGCAGTTTGGTCAGTGACCTGCTGCCTTTGCCAAGCCATGAGACAACATGGAGCAGGGACTCTTCAGCTGGTGAGAACTCCTTTCAGCGCCTCACCATGATTCCAATTACTGCTGTTGTTCTGTTCATACCTGTTCTTGTTTGCTGTATGCTATTCTATAGCAATAAATCCCTCCCCAATTACTCTTGAATGCAAGGTAGGGAGTGGGGAGGGGGATTGGGAGGTGTGGGCTCTGTGGGGTGCTCTAGTTGGTGAGCTTTCAGGCACAGGGGAGAGGAAGCTGAGGTATATGATTGACAAGGGAGATTGAATAGGGAAATACTAGTTTATGGTTCAGCATACAGAGGAAAACTCAAAATCTTCAAACCAGAATAGAAAAAGAAAAAGGAAAGAAGGCAAATATTAGGTGAATTTTTTTTTCAGTGGAAAGACTGTTGGACTTGGTGTCAGGAGAGATCAGGGCTGCAATCATGCCTATAACATTTACATGCTGGGACACCATGTTTTGGTCATTTTACATCTCTAAGCCTCAGTTTCCTCATCTGTAAAATGAAGATAATAACATTTGCAACACTTCCTAAAGCATATATCAAACACACTATGCAGATGTCAGCTATCATGCTCATTATCACTAACCAATGACATCTCAGGTTGAGTACTTATCGCCTATTATGTAATAAAAATGTTTGGGGTCATTGTTGTAAGATAACCCAAGTGTAAGGAAACTCTCTCCACCAAGGCAGAGCAACATTTAGACTAAGAGGTTAAGTAAGAGTCATACAATCATTACGTGTGAAAAACGAACCTGAGCTTTCTGGATTCATAGGCCAGATCTCTCACTCTGTGTCAGCAACCCTCCCTGTTATTTTTTCCACCTTTCTCCTCTTCCTTCTCCTTCACCTTTCCTTTTACTCATTCATCTTCTCTAACATCTTTTTTTCATTCTCTTCATTTTTCATTCATCCTTATACATCTTTTCCTTCCCTCTCTCCCTCCTTCTCCTTCTTCTTCTTCTTCTTCTTCTTCTTCTTCTTCTTCTTCTTCTTCTTCTTCTTCTTCTTCTTCTCCTTCTCCTTCTTCTTCTTCTCCTTCTCCTTCTTCTTCTTCTTCTTCTTCTTCTCTTCTTCTTCTTCTTCTTCTTCTTCTTCTTCTTCTTCTTCTTCTTCTTCTTCTTCTTCTTCTTCTTCTTCTTCTCCTTCTCCTTCTTCTTCCTCCTTTTCCTTCTCTTCCTTCTCCCTTTCAGCAGCAGCAGCTAAATAGAGCATACGGGGTTCAGAGCTGGGAAGGCTTAAGTTCAAATACAGCCTCAGACACTTATTAGCTGTGTGATCCTGAACAAGTGGCTTAACCTTTGTTTATCTCAGTTTTCTCATCTGTAAAATGGGAATAATAATGGCACCTATCTGCCAAGTTTGTTGCGGGGATCTAATGAGATGACATTGGTCAGGTATTTTGTAAAGCTTACATAGATGCTAGCTATTATTGTCATCTTCCTCATCATCATTTTTTCCTCTACCCCATGTATTGTCAAATTTCTGTGGCATGATGATCCATAGTTGTAGTAAACAATTCATATTTTTAGGGTAACTAAAATCCTGTGACTACTTGGAGGAGCCCTTCATTCACCCAGTAAAAAGTGTCCCTACTCTGTTCTTGTCTAGTTCAGTTTTTGCGGATGGCAATGAGTCAATCCCCACTGCCATGCAATCCCATGCTTCCCTTTGCCAGCCTGAGGCCCATAAAAGCCAAAGTCATAAGTAACTGGAGACATGACCCAGAATCGTCATGGAAAGCTGCTGAATGCCTTCTGGAATGTTTTTCCCATGTGGGCATAGAAATGGACGTGACAACCTGCCTCGGTGAGGCTTGCTGTGATTCATTCAGCAGCATGTGAGCACAAAGAAAATTGCTTTTAATCACAGCATACTGGGTAGTTGAAAGTTGGCCCATCTGTCATCGAGCTGGCCATTAAACAGGGCAGGAGGAGGGGGATGCCACATACAGCAGTAAACACTTTCTTTTATTTATATAAGTTAAAAATTGCCAACTTGGTTCATTTTTGATCGTGCTCAAAAGGAAAGGAATGAGTTCCCAAGCTGAGAGGTGTCTTGTTCAGCTGAAGGCAAATTTTTACAATCCAATGAAAATCCGAAAGCCTGGGAAAAAGGATTTATTGTAGACCTGGTGATGATCGACTCCCAAGCAGCATGGTGCTGGTGGCACCCAGGTAATGATGGTCCGCCTTTTATAAGGTTGTTTCTCTTTAACCAGATCATGTTCAGGAAAGACAGAAGAAAGACAGTGTGGGGCATCCCTCTGGCAGGCCTCTACTACTTGTCTCTAAATAAATATAGACATATCCTGGGGCATTGCTGGAGTCAAGAACATTTCCCCAGCGGTCCGGAAGGAAGGCATTGCCTTACTTAAGTCAAGACTTGTACCCACTCTTGCATGACAGGACAGTAATGGGGCAGCTTCTACAATGCAACTATTTAATTCAACAAATACTTACTAAACACCTACTATGTGATAGTACATAAGCATCTTGAAGGCGAGGAGTATTTCATTTTTGTTGTCGCATTCCCCTACCACCCAATCTCATGCCAGGAACTTAGTAGACACTCGGTGAACATTTGTGGGTTGATTGGTCGACTGACTACCAGGCAATGTGCTAGGTGCTGGAGATACATCAACAAAAATGAAGTAGTCTCTGCCCTCAGGGAGCTTATATCCCACTGCCCACTTGGAAAGCCAGTTCTTCCCTTTCAAACAGGATACCATTTGCCAGTGGTGCAGGGTGTATTCCTCGATAAAATATTTTCCCTAAAGAACAATTCTTTGTAGATACTGTTAACTTCAGCATAGCCTAGGAACGAAAGCTTGGCCAAATGGGCTGCTGATGATACGTATGCCACCATGGCAGATGTACAAAAGGAAACTTTTTTTAAAATTCTTATGCCCTAACACAAATGGAGAGAAGGGAGTAATGTGAACATTTCTGAATGCTGTTCTAAGTCTTTTCCCAAAAGAAAATACCAGCAGTATCCTCCCTTTTTCTTCCCTTACTAAGTTCCATTGTTCCCTCATTAGCTTGCTTTATAGGATTTAAATTAAAGGGAAGCTACTCAATGGGGAGGAGACTTGGGGTTTTAAGCCATTAAACCAACATTAGTGCTCAGGCACTTTCTTACTCTCTTACTGTCCCTCATGTCCAAAACATTCTCTCTTCTCAATTCTGCCTATTGACTTCCCCTGCTCTCTTTAAGTCCCAACCAAAAATCCTACCTTTTCTCAACCCCTCTTAATTCTAGAGTCTTCTTTCTGTTCATTATTTCCCATTTGGGCCAAGGTCTCCCACTACATCCAGGGGCTATCTCCAGTTGTCCTGATCGATATCTGGCCGCTGGACCCAGATGGTGCTGGGGGACAGAATGAGGCTGGTGACTTTACACAGTCCTCCCTCACTGAAATCCGATTCATTTGCAAGTCATGGCAGCATCTTCCTGATGTCATATCCTCTTTGAGAACGAAGGCCCAGCAATGGCAACAACAATTTCCCATTTATCTATATCCAGCTTCCTTTGTATGTATTTGTTTGTTGTCTCCCCCATTAAACTGTGAGCTCCTCAAAGGCAAGGACTTTTTCCACTTTTTGCATCCCCAGCACTGGGCAGTAGCTGGCATATAGTAGGTGCTTTATAAATGGTTATTGATGTTGACGATTAATTACTCATCCCAAGACTTTTTTCTCCTTAAACAGGATAATCTAGGCACATAACTAAGGAAGTTCCATGTGGTGGGGAGAGCACTGGATTTAGAGTAAGAGGATCTGGGTTCAAACTTCAGTTCTTTTGCTCACAGCCCATATTACCTTGGACAAGGCAGGGAAGGCACAATTTCCTCATCTGTAAAACTAAATGAGTTCTAAGATCCCTGGCAGCTCCAAATCTATGATTTGTTGACTTCTAAGGTCTCTTCTAGCTCTATAAACTATTAGCAGCATCTACCTAGATCATGGACCATGGAATTTCAGAGCTAAAAACAACCTTGCAGCAACCTCTGAGAAGAAGCACAGAACTTCAGAGTTGGAAGGAACTTCCATGGTGACTCATTCCAGGCATAACCGGAAAAAAGTCAGATTCTATTCTTTTTTGAGGGGCAGGGAGGCAATAGAGATTAAAGGACTTGCCCAGGGTCATAGCTTGCCCATGTCTGAGGCCAGATTTGAATTCAGGTCCTTCTGACTCCAGGGCTAGTGCTCTATCCACTAAGCCATCTAGTGGTCCCTAAAAAGACACATTCTAGCAAGATGAAACCAATTACCTCCCATGTCCCATCTGTTCTCTGGGACCAAGACTGGCCACTTGTTTAACCTGAGTTTAGTTACCATTTTATGTTGCTTTTCACCTTTTCTTTTATTGTCATTGGAGATATTGTTCTCCTGGTCCTGGTTGTTTTTTTTTTCTTGTTTGCATCAGTTGGTCCAAATCTTTCCATGTTTCTCTGAAGTATTCAAATCTATCATTTTTTATGACAAAATAGCACTCAGAGCTTATCCCATTTCCTGGGACGTAGTAAATGCTTAATAAATGCTAGCTGAATGACATTAGACCTCTTTGGAATATAAATACGGTAGTGAGATTGCTAGATCAAAAAGTATGAAGTCAAGCCAATGAAAAGCATTTGTTGTTGTTCAGTCATGTCCAACTCTTCATAACTCCATTTGGGGTTTTCTTGGCAAAATTACTGGAGTGGTTTTCCATTTTCTCCTCATTTTACTGGTGGGGAAACTGAGGCAAACAGAGTTAAGTGACTTGCTCAGGGTCACACAGCTAGTGTCTGAAGTCACATTTGAACTCAGGTCTTCCTGACTCCAGGCCTGACACTCTCTCCACTGCCACCTACCTATTGAAGCTTCTATTATGCGCCTTCTATGTGTCAGACACTGGGCAAGTGAATAGGTATTAAGTATAAATAGATTAATGATTTTCCTCGCATAATTTTGCAGAACAACTGGAAAATCTAACAACTTCAAATAATAAATTAGCATGCCTGTCTTTCAAAAGGCCTTCCAACAATGAATATATCTGTCTTTTATCATCTTTGTCAATTGAATTGGGGATAAAGTGAAACTTTATTTTTTTATGTTATTTTATTATGATTTGGGGCATTTTATATATTTCTTGTTCTTTACATTTCTCCCTTTGAAAATGGAATCATATTTGTGTCAATTCTTTATATGTCTTTGAAAATATACTTTTGTCAGATATTTAGTACAAGGATAGCTCTTCTGTATCAGCTGCATTGATTTTGTTCATGTAAAAGCTTTTGAATTTTATACACTAGAATTTGTCTGTTTTACCCATTATGATCATCTCTTTCCTTTCAAAGAATCATCAGGTCATAGGTTTAGAACTTGTTAGCTTATTCAGATAAGAATTTCCTCCTCCCCCCAAAAAAAAACTGAAGTTATCTCCTGTTATCTATTTTTAAAAATAATGTAATCTCTTTCTACTCAATTTGTGTTTCCATTTTGAGCTTATTGTGGCATATAATAAGCAGATCAAAAATTAATTACTACTAAACAGATTTCCAGTTTTTTTTAAAGATTATTCCATTTTGGAATTCTGTTAAATTTTTAATTATGTTAAGGGAGGAAGGAAAGGTATCTATTCCTTAAGTAAACTGGTCCAGATTTTGCTTATATCATATGTGATTTTTTTTCACACTATGAACTCAGTTCATTTGATCACATTTTTTTCCCCAAGTGGAGTGAATATGACCATGCATTAGGATAAGGAAATATTTGTGGTTGTCTTGATTTGGGGTTTGGTAAAGGTATTTTCACTTTTTTTCATTGTTTTGACCAATATGCTTCTGAAAATCCAACCCTAAATGTATACTTGTACTGCCACAAAATAACCAGGAGGACATCTATAGAATCAGGGTCTTAGTACTAAAAGGAACCTTGGTAGTCATCTATCCAGCCCAATACCTGGAGGGGATCTTCGCTATAATGTACCCAGTAAGAGGTCATCTAGCCCTTACTAGACCTCCAACCTACCACTCGACAGGCAGTGCACTTCCCTTTGGGGATACAAAGTGTTTGGAATTTCCCCTGGATAACAAGGCCCAATTTTGTTCTTTGTAACTTGTACCCATCATCCTTGGTTCTGTCCTCTGGAACCAAGCAAAACCAATGTAATTCCTCTCTGCAGGGCAGCCCTGTGACTACTAGAATCTGGCTCGCTTGTCCCCTCCTGAGACTTGCCTTCCTTGGGCTAGACATTCCTATTTCTAATTGAACCACATGTGACTGGAATCTTGAAGGCAGGGAATGCTGAAAATCAAAGCTGTTTTGTGTAACTGGGAAGCATTGATACCATGGAGTTCATGAAACCCTCTAGCAAAAATGGGAAATGTTAAATATTCATTCACTGATGTGACAACTCTGAAAGGAACTAATCAGCTAATCAGACTGAAGGTTTCCAATGCAGAACATTATTGTGTTGACACCAAGAAAGGAACATTTTGACCCGTTCTTTATAAACTTTATAGCAAGTGAATGTAATGTCCTATAAAGAGAGCAATTAAGATCATAGGGCTCTCAGCAATGCCACTCTAGGCCAATGCCACAATGTGCCAAACCCTTCGAGGGGGAAGAAAGCAAGATGTCTCAATATTAGAATTCCTACCTGTTGTCTTGGCTACCTTAAATGTACAGTCTATTTCTCATGGATCTAACAACTTACTAGAAATATGTGAGGCAATATTTAATAAGAACTAATGGAAGAAAAGGTACTTCAAGAGGTGAGACTAGCTTGCCTGTGTCCTTGGACATAGGCACACCCGATGTAATAGGGAAGGAAGGCATGGGCTCAGATCCTGCCTCAGACACTTACTGGTTGTGTGACCTTGGACAAGTTACTTACATGTGCCTCAGTTTCCCCAATCTAGGAAATGAACTAATTGTATGCTATGATCCTTTTGGCTCTAACTCAGTGGTTCTATGCAGTTGTTGCTGACTTTGTCCTCACTGCCTAGGTTGTGTTGTAGGTCCTGCATAAGACCTCAAGACATTCACAACCCTACTCTATACTTACTCACTCAAGATACTTTCCCCTCCTCATTCTCTCTCTCCCACCATACCCAATCTGTTACCAATCCTGCTCATTCTATCTTCAAAAGTCTCTTGTATATGGCCCCTCCTCTCCTTGTCACCACCTGGTGCAGCCCCTCCTCACCTACTCTTGGAACATTGCCATAACCTGCTGGGAGAGGGGGGTCTGCCTGTCTCCGGCCCATCTTCTACTCAGCTGCCCAAGTGAGTACCCTAAAGTACTTGTCTGCCCATGTCACACACACCTCACTCCACATTCAATAAGCTCTGTGTTTAAAGTTCTTCATAAACTGCTCCCCCTTCCTGCATTTCCAGGATCATTTAGACTTCATGTACTTAAGATGCTGTGGGCCTGGTCTCCTTTCTCCTTTGAGATGCCCCATCTTTCATCCTCTTGCCTTTTCACTGGCTGTCCCCTTTGCCTAGAATTCTCTCCCTCCTCACACCCACCCTCTGGCTTCTCTTGCTTCTTCCTGAAAAGCCCAGCTAAAATGTCACCTTCTATAAGAAGCCTCTCCAGATCCCCCTTAAAGATAATGCCTTCCCTCTGTCGCCTATCTCCTTAAGATGTAGTTGTTTTCCTGTTGTCTTCCCATTGAACGGAGAGCTCCTTGAGAGCAGAGATTGGGTTTTTTGTCCTTGGGAGGTGGCTGCCTTTCTTAGAATCCCCAACACTTAGCCCAGTTCCTAGCACATAGTGGTTGCTTAATAAATTGATTTGACTAGGAGCCAGACACTAGGCTGAGAGCTGGGGATACCAGGAAAAAGCAAAAAGTCTCTTTCCTCATTCCATTCTAATGGTATAGACAAGATATGCACAAATAAGATACATACCAAAGTGATGAGAGCTAATCTTGGAGGGGAAGCTCAATCAGATGGGGGGTTGGGCAGGGAAAGGGAAAAGGTCTCCTGCAGAACATGGTACTTAAGGGAAATCTTGAAGGAAGCCAGCAGTTATGAGAGATGGAGGTGAGGTGGAGGGAAGCTGAGGCGACTCTGTGAAATGAAGGGCGTGGGAATGGAGGGAAGCCTTGAGCTGCCCGCTTCACTTAGCTTAGAACCTCAGAAAATGACAGAGAATCTTTGTGATTTCACTACTGGGAATGGATGGACTCAAAAATGAGAGTTTGAACTGAAACACTTTTTTTGAAAAAACGGAGACAGAAATGTCATAATTGCACACCGAGCCTTGTCATCTCAGACGTTCACGGAGGGAAGGGTTCCAAAACGAAGCCTTCAGCTTCGGCTCCATTTCCTCTCTTTGATGTGACCCCATCAAGCCAATATGGAAGTTCAGAGCAGCGCTATTTTCAAGCCCAATAAGTAAGTAGCTAGAGTCCATTGTCACAGTGGAGAAAGTATTTTTTTTTCTTCCATAACTGGGGTGGGGGTGGGGGTGGGAGACATATGGCTCAGCCACTGGAAATTAAAGAACTATTTTTTCTTAAAATAGCCTATGAACTCCAGCCAATCTCAACTCCCCCCCCCCAACCCCGCCCCAAAGATTATAATTTTTATTATTGTTATTTTGAGAAAGGAAAACAAAAAGGAACTGTCAGGCAAAAACCTGGAGTCATAGCGTGAGCTGGCTTTTCATCTCGGGCTGTCACAGCCTGGCTGGAAGGCGATGGTCTGGAATCCGATTGTTATAGAGATGTTCCATTGACTCCAAAAATCAAACTGGAATGCCCTAAATTCTCTTCTGGTGAATTGCTCGAGAAAAGTGAGAAGAGGGAGAGGCGGAGGGGCTGGACGAGGGGGAGGACAGGGAGACAGTCAATCTGCCAGATATTGGGGTGGAAATCCAACAGGATCATTGCCTTGCCCCCTCCTTTGTGAAGACTTTAATGTAATCACCTCTGTCCCCCCCCTCCCCACCACCACCAGGAGAAGACGAAGGGAGAAAAGAAGGGGGGGAAATCCCCAAACTAGAACCCCAGCCCTCATCTGGATGGTTAATAGCAGAGGCACTTGTGCGCCGGCCCCTGTTATTGTCTCCATTGTATTTCCGCGTGTCAGAGCCGTCACATCAGGCTACCACCACAGGGGGCATGCAAATCAGCAGTAGAGAGGCAGGCTGTGCATGGCAGCCACCACCTGCACGGCTCAGATTGTTGGCAGGTACCACGCCATGGACCAAAACAGGATAATTACCAGAGAAAGAATTGGCAAGGGCAGTCTAGGGAAGATACATTCAATTGCACACGAGGATGAGAGGTGAGCTATTAAAAAAAAAAAAAGACGAGGAGGAAAGGAGGTGGATGGGTGGGGGGCATTTCCCATTAAATCCCGGACAGCTGGCAAGCCTACATCTTTCATTTGGCTTTCTGGAAATCAGAAAGGTTAGCTTATGATGTCAGCAGTGAAGAATTTGGGGAGCCATTGGTTCAAACAGTGTTCTGAGGCAGTGATAAGAACATCTCATGGGGCAGCCTGGAAAGGTCCAAATGGCAATGTTATGTGACTTGTGCAGGGCAACACAGCTAGCATCAGAATCAAGATTTGAACTCCCATCTTCCTGACTCCAAGAGCAAGAATAATGGCCGCAAGCCGTGCTAAGGTAGGGAAATGTCTGCTTGCAGTGGCATACGCGGAGTGGAGGTGCCCGTATGTCCACACTTCAATGGAGCTGTGATCCCATCCATAGGAGCTCTCCCTCCAGGGATGCGGATCCACCCAGCCCTGCTCATTCTGGGTCATTTTTACCCATGTCTGCCCATAATCGTGCCATAGAGGGGCTACCCAAAGTACTTCAAAGCAAGCACACTGGGTCTGAAACACAGAATGGATGCTGAAATCAATAATCCTTTCAGAATCATTGAAATAATGAGAGTATTTCCATCCAAAGCTGATACATTTAGGGACAACAGGGCCAAAGCCACCACTGCACAGGAGTCTACAAAGGCAGGAATGAACTAGCCACAGACTATTGTTTGTCCCCCATCTCCCTCACCTCGCCCTCCTGACACCCCCCACCCTATACACACATGCACACAAATACAATTTACTTACGGGGACTTTTAGATAAGGTGGAATAGGAATATGCCTGATATTGCTAATGCTTCAAATATCTGTGATTTCATTGGGATATATTTTCTCTCCACTATTATAACCCATAGGCCAACATTACTCTTGTAGGTAGGTTTCATCAGTGACTGGATGAAAAAAACTCATCACTCTGGAGCCAATTCAACTTAATCAGTGTTTATTAAGCCCCTAGTGTGTGCCAAGCATTGGGTGTATAAAGACAAAACAAAACCTCTCTGCTGTCAGGGAGTTTTCATTCTACTAGAGGAAACGTTGTGGGAAAAGCACTGGATTTCAAGTCAGAGGACCCAGGTTGAAATTCTAGCTCAGTTACTTATGACGTCTATAACCTTTGTTGAGTCACTTCTTAAGAAGAATAGAAAATTTCTAGGTAGTATGGTCTTGGAACCAGCCTTGAGAGTTGCCTTTGGAATAACCCCAAATTCAAATTAAACTCCCCTCTTTGGACTATGTGGGCAAGGATCAGAGGTCTTAACCAGCAAAGATGGTGAGCAAGGAAAAGTAGCACAAAGCAGTCAGTGGTCAGGATGCCAAGTTCCCTCAACCTACTGAATATTCCCATCGAGCATGAGCCTGTAAACTTGTTACATGCCACCTGGGTCTGGAAGGAGAAGCAGGAAGGCAGTCTGGCAGTTATTAGTTATATTTACTTTTATTCCTTCTGATTTTTGGTTACAAGTGTGGCAAGCCATGCTTGAGGGATTGACTTCATTGTGTTAAGCTTGTATAATGGATTATAAACTCAATAGACAGAAAAAAGGTTGGAGGTTGGGGTAGGGTGGGGAGAGTTTTCCCAGTTGGTTGGGAGGGCTCAAAGCAAAATTTAAATTGGATAGTATCAAACAGACCACACTCACACCAACCAGATGATCATTGCTGCCCATAAAATGAGACTTGGGCATAGAGGTAGCCAGCTTTTGGAGAACCATGGAGAGCTTCATGTTTTTCCTAGTACCCTCTGGTGTTAGATAGAGTGCATAGAACTTGAGGTGAGTGGAGACTGCCAACCGCTAATCTTCATGGATGAAAAGAACCCCTTGCTGCTTAAAGATATTATTACCCTCCATTTTACAGAGGAGGAAACAGAGGCTCAGAGAGGCTAAAAGACTTGCCCATACATGGTCACACAGCTAGTGGCAGAAATAGGATTTGAATCCACATCTTCCTGATTTCAAGTACCATGTTCAACTTACTATGCCAAAGTGTTTTGAGACTAATTTGGTGATGATAAGTAGAATGGACTGGAGGGGTAGAGACTGGAAGCATTGATAACGCTACTTTGGAGGTAACTTAAATAATTTGTGAGATGACATGAGATGATACAGGCACACACTGGGGTGGGGGAGGGCAGAGAGTCACACTGAGTCAATGAGCAGATGGAGAAGAAGGGAATGACGGAAAAGACTTAAAGGTCATCCCCCAGTTGGAGAAATTCGTGCAAGCTTTCTGGTCTCTTCACCAAGGCCCTTGAGAATTAAAACTTTAAACAGATGAAAACAAATCAAAATTCATATTGTTTTCTTGTCTTTATGTAGCTCAGAATTCAGAGTTTGGGAAGGTTTGGAGTTTATCCAAACTTTTACACATCCATAATAAGAAGCCATGAATTACCTCCAGACATAAAACCAGCATTCCACTTTTTTCATTGCAGAGAACACATATAAGTAAAATGTATGCGTTGTATGTAATTTATGTCCAAGTATATCAATAATAATGCATAAAGAAAGCAGATCTAAAATTTAATCAGGGGCTTTGATTATAAACTCTGTGAATCAGTAAGATAGAATTCTTGGTGCAGATTTGGCAGTATCACAAATCTAGAGGCTCAGAAATCAGCTTTTAAATTAAATTTCAATCATGAAGTCAGATCATAAAATGTGAGAACCTAATTCTCACCTCATGCCTGAGATGTCTAGGGGAAAATCACTTTCCCCAATTCCTCTCATCTCCCTTTGGTCCTGCCTGGATTTGTGACATTTTAAACCAGCCACTAGCAGTTCCTCCCACACACATACCTCTTTTTTTTAATATCCCAAGCACTTAGCACAATGCCTAGCACAAAGCAAGCACTTAAATGTTTGCTGACTTACTGACCTGAAAATCATAAGATTATAGAATTAGAGCTACAATTATCATCTCATGTCATCTCATGAATTATTTAAGTTACCTATGAACTAGCATTGTAAATGCTTCCAGTCTCTATTTCAGAGCATTTTACATATGGGGAAACTGAGGCCTAGAGATGAAGTGAATGGGCCGAGGTTAACCAGATAGTAAAGGGGTGGGGCTAAGACTTGAACCTGGAACTTCTGAAGGCAAATCCAAAACTCTTTTGATGATGATCCAAAACTTAGTGGCAGCTGAGAAAATGAATGGATGAATAAATGGAAAAGCATTTATTAAGTTCTTGCTATATCCAAAGGGCAAGAGAGAACTAGATGGGTAGATGGGAAATGGACATCATAGAAGGGGCCGCTGAGACCTTCTAGTCCAAACCTTCCCTAGATATGAGTCCTGTCCCTTCAAAGTTTCCTCCAGCCTTGACAGTCTCCGGGGAAGGGGCGTTTGCTGCTCCCCAGTCTGCCCATTCCATAGCTAGCATCATTAGACAGTTTTCCTTCACATCAACTCAAGTTCTTCCTTGCTACGGCATCGGCCCAATTTTACTTGTTCTGCCCTTTGACATCAAGCAGGATGTCCCCAGCCGCGAGTCAGGTACAGGCAGCTGAAGCTTAGCCCCGAGTGGAGCCTGGAGACAGCTGCACACTCTTGATTAACCTACTCCCTTACTCAGCTCCCTAGCTGTTTCCTCCAACCCCAGGTCCTGTGCCATCATGTCCCTCTCCTTGCATTGGCAATGGATTGACTAGCTTGTGGACACCCCAGATCGGCATCACATTGGCAGAGGCAGCGTTAGCAAAGGTGGCACTGGTCCATTTGATAGCAATTTCCTCCTCATCTTAGGTCTCCTTTCTTATTTCTCCTCCATCTTCTAGTGCTCCCTGAAACCCAGCTTTCTCTTTAATATCCCCCTTTTTATGGTACCCTCTCCAAGGCTACTATTCCTTCTCTTATAATCCCCTGACATTCAGGGCCAAGAGGAGAAATTGGCATGCTCCTTGTTCCCCATGACCGCCATCATCTGTGGGTAGCACATGCATAAGCCACCCCCACCAACAAAGCTGTTCCACGTTCAAGGTACTCTGCAGTCCCACGTCTGCTTAAGACAAAGCTCATAAGCCCCTTGCTAGTGAGCCAGAGCACACAATTAGCTTAAAGCAAAGTCCTTTAATGACGTGACATAAAAGAAAAGTAGCAAATATTCCACAGCTTCCTTGCTCTCCTACAACCTCCTACGCACATAAATGTTCCCACTGTAAGTGGGAAGAATCCACACGCCTAGGGATAACACATGGGGACATACGCAGATGAGGAGTCTGTGTGGCCGGGGCCCCCGACACGGCAAGGACGATGGTGACGTGATGGTGTTGGCTTCCGTTATCTACATAGCACCTCCCCTGCTCCTTCCTGAGTGCCCCTAATGTCCCTGTGGCTCCCTACCACTTTTTCTCACTTCAGGTGCCATTCTCAATGCTGGTGCCCATTGGGCCTTACACAGACTTTCCGGCTGAAAAGACTTTCCTAGAAGAGGAAAAATTGGTTCTTCCATCTCTTCTTTCAGCTCATAGTCCAATCTGGGCCTCAGTTCATTTAGTGAAAAAGACAGACCCCCCCCCACACACACACACCCAAACTTTAGTTTCTGTTGCCTCCTAAGGAGAGAGATCAGTCAGTTGCTAGAGCCTTAGACTTCTCAAGACACAGACTAGCTGACGAGCTATTTAAGTGTAGAGTAATTTAGTCAGTAAGAAGCCTTTCCCAACCCTTACAGCCAGTGCCTTCCCTGTGAGATTATCTCCAATTTATCCTGTACATTTTGCTTTACTTACCTGCTTGCATATATTCTCACCCTTTAGACTATGGGCACCCTGAGATCAGGAACTGGTATTTTTTTGGCCTTTCTTTGTATCCCCATCACTTAGCCCAATGCCTGGCATATAGTTGGTGCTTAATAAAAACTTGTTCACTTTACTGACTTCACTATTATGTCTTGACCTCATTTCTTCCTGTTAACAGGATCAAAGCCTTTGTTCCAAGGCTGTTTTTGACTTAGGGTTAGAAAGTCCTCATTAACTCCAGGAAATTCCTGATTGTCAACCAGTAGAATCCCTCAATCTACTTTTAAAAATATCTATTTCTTTGTGATGTACTTTAAAAAAAATGAGTTCCAAATTCTCTCCCTCAACGTGATATGAATTATACATGTGAAATCATGCAAAACATTTACATATTAGCCATGTCACAAAAAGCAGGAAAAATTTAAAAAGTAAAAAAAAAATTATACTTCAATATGTATTCAGAGTTCATAAGTTCTTTCCCTGAAAAGGGATAGCATTTTTCGTCTTAAGTCCTTTGGAATTGTCTTGAATCATTTTATTGATCAGAGCAACTAAGTCTTTCATGGTTGACCATTACAGTACTACAGTTACTGTATACACTGTTCCTGGTTCTGCTCACTTCATTTTGCATCGGTTCATATAAACCTTTCCAGGTTTTTCTGAAACTGTCCTCCTATTCCATCACAACTTGTTTAGCCATTCCCAATTAATGGACATCCCCTTGATTTCCAGTTCTTTGCCACAAAAAAAACTGCTATAAACATCCTTGTATGGTACGTCCCTTTTCTTTTTCTTTTCTTTTCTTTTTTTTTAAATCTCTTTGGGATACAGACCCCGTAGTGGTATTGCTGAGTCCAAAGGTATGCCCAGTTTCGTGGTCCTTTGGAAGTAGCTCCAAATTGTTCTCCAAACGATTAGACCAATTCACACCTCTACCAGTAGTGCCTTAGTGTCCTTGTTTGTCCACACTCCCTTCAGCATTTGTCATTACCACCCCTCAGTCCATTTTGAAGAAGTTTGATTCAAACAAATCTGAAAGGGGTCTGAGGGTCTAACAGTCTGGGGTACCATGGCTGCTTTCATTTCCCCAAATTATCTGCATCTCCCCATTCAGGTGCATATATGTAGCAAGGCAAGAACAAAAAATGTTAGATGCAGTTCCTATGAGGCATCTGTTCTGTCTCAAATTGTTTGTTATGAATCAGTGTCATAAACATACAAAATATATGCATATATAAGCACACATTCTCTCTATATATACACATGCATATATAAGCACACATTCTCTCTATATATACACATGCATATATAAACACTCTATGCATGTATACATGTATGTATGTGTGTGTATATACATGCAGACATGCAGACACACCTACATGTACACAGCTGAACTCAAACTTTCCAAGGCTTTGGACCTTAATACATACAAAATGAGGAGGCTGGCCCACGTGGTCCTGAGGTCCCTTCAGTTCCTAATCTGTGATCCTCTGGTTGGGCAAATGACTGCGCCTGAAACACATGGTGATGAGAAGAGGGATATAGACCTTCTTTGACAGTTCTCCATCTCTCACACTTAAAGGTCCCTCCCTGCGAGGCCACTGCCGCCTGTCATTCCAGCCACTGGCAGATGCTGACAAGGTTCCCACCGCAGCTACCCCTACAGCCTTCGACTCACCACCCTCACGAAGTACAGCAGGGCTATGCATCCTGCATGAATGACCCTCCAGTGGTTAATTTTGTGTCCTGATGGTAGATACCAAACCAACAGAAAGGTCATTCTGGCAGCTCAAAGGGTCTTTTCAATTTTTAATTTAACATGGAGAATTCCACAGCCGACTATCCATGCCGACCAGCAGTTATCTTTGCTCATCATGCTCTTTGGTTAGATTCGACACACAGGCGCTGAAAGCTGCCCCATTGAAAGTACCTTCCCTGGTCCCAGCTCATGTGTGGGGTCAGTGACAAGATCCCTGATAAACCTGAACACCAAAGGAAGAAATGGACTTCCAAACAGTGAACAGACCTGTCTTTCACCTCAATCTCCACTTGACAGATTATTTATTACAGAATCCAGCCAAACAAAAAGACGACAGAATTGTTTTCCTTTTTCCTGACTAAATGAGAACTACTTAGAAACATGGAGCATGTCAGTGCTTAAGGGACCTCAGAGACCACTGAGGCCAACCCCCTCACTTTATAGATACAGAAACTGAGGCCCAGAGAGGTAAATGACTTGACCAGGATCACAGATTTAAAGCTGGAAGGAGCCTTAAAGGTAATTGAACCTAAAACCTTCATTTTACAGATGAGAAAACTGAGGCCCAGAAAGATAAGTAACTTGTCCAAGGTCAAACAGGTAGTAAATGGAGCAGGTGGGGTTTGAACCTGGGTCATCTGATTCCAAATCCATGGTTTTTTCCACCTGTATTAAGTAACTAGGCTGAGATTTTAACCCAGGCCCTCTGATGCCCAGGGCACAATAGTAGATGGCCAATAAATAACTGATGTAATGCAGTATGTGATAATTGCCATGAAAGAGGAACAATAATAATGAGAATGATGATGACAACAGCAACAATAACTGACCCTTGTAGAGTGTTTCAAGATTTGCAAAGTGCTTTATATTGTCAAATTATTCCATTTGAGCCTCTTATTATTATCCCCATTTTACAATTAGGGAAACTGAGGCTGGAGAACTGTAATGACTTGCCCACGGTCAGAGAGCTAATAAGTATCTGAGATAGGATTTGAACCATCTTCATTATGCCAAGTTCAGTGCCTTACACAGGATCACAAGCAAAGCACATGGATGTATGAGAGGAAGGCGATATCACGGGCAACCCTAATGGAGACATAAACGTGGATGGTAGCCCTGCTGAATTACAGAGTAAGTATTTTCCCTGGACCTCCTCCTCCTTTTCAGACTCCTATCAGTCTCATCTACCACCTAAATGTCTCCATACCCTTCTCAGGAAAAAGGGTTTCTGAGTCCAGGGAGCCACAGTGTTTCAGTCTGATTATAAAAGGGAATTTTAACAGCTCACATTGCTTTCAGTTTATGTGGAGGGAAAGAAGGAGAGAGAGAGAGAGAGAGAGAGAGAGAGAGAGAGAGAGAGAGAGAGAGAGAGAGAGAGAGAGAGAGAGAGAAGAAGAAGAAGAAGAAGAAGAAGAAGAAGAAGAAGAAGAAGAAAAGAAGAAGAAGAAAAGGAGAAGAAGAAGAAGAAAAGAAGAAGAAGAAGAAATGAAGAAGAAGAAGAAAAAGAAGAAGAAGAAGAAGAAGAAGAAGAAAGGGAGGAAAGAAAGAGAAAGAAAGAAGGAAAGAAAGGAGGGAGGGAGGAATTGAGTGCTATCTTAAGGGTTAGTAGAAGAGGCAGTGTTGGGGGGAATTATGTCCTGATCATGTACATCTAGAGTGTTATGTTCGGTTCCAGGATCCGAAGTTTAGACAAGGACATTAATGAACTGGAAAAAATCCAAGGAAGACTGAGAAGGGCCTCCAGAACAGGGTTTTTGTGAAGCCCAGAATGTAAGCTCCTTGAGGGCAGGGCCTGCTTTGGTTTTGTCTTTGTGTCCCCATGGCCTAACACAATGCCCAGCACACAGTAGGTTCCTAATAAATGCTTGCCTAATTAATGATGCATGTATGTAAATCATGTTACAAATTTAACAGCATTATGCTAATGCCAATGGTTGTTACTATTCTGCCTGAGGATCTGTGGAAGGAACTGGGGGATGTTTAACCCAGAGATTAGAAGACTGAGGGAAACGTGATAGTGATTTCCATATTTGAAAGGCTGTTACGTGGGGAAAGGCTTAGGCTTGTTATGTTGGCCCTAGAGGACAGTGTCAGGAGAAATGGATAAAAACTAAATTGAGGAAAATGTCAGCTGGATGTCAGGGGAAAACTTCCTAAAAACCAGTCATCCCCAAGTGTTATGGGGCAAGGGGATTCCCCTCTCCTCAAATGTATTCAGAAAAAAAACTGGATGACCAATTGTTGAGTGTATAGTAGCAGGGGCTCATATTCAAGTATGGGTTGGATTCAATGGTTTTTTTAAGACCTTAACAATTTTGAGATTCTCTGATTCCATGAAATAGTCTTATACCCATTTAACAGATGAAGAAACTGAGACCTAGAAATGTTAAACAATTTGCCCAAATTCCCACAGTGGGAACTACTGTACAGGCCCCATGATTTCAAATCCAATGTTCTTTCTAGTGGCCAGCTCTCTTCCCAATTGTCTATAATAACAGAGAGCTAACAAATTTCCAATCTCTATAGGCCTGTTTTTGCAGGTCTTTCCTGTCTGACTTGACTGAAGAAAAGCTCCCAAACTAAGTCAAGGAAGAGACAAGTATAAACAGGTCTGTTTATACTTCATGGTTCTCCAATGCTTCCACCAATTCTGGCACCATGCTGGCGGAAGGAGACTCCACATTCAGTACATCACAGTTCCAGCCAAGTGTCAAAAGAATTAGGGTGAAGATGTTACTGATAGCAAATCCAGGCCAATACACCAAATATTTGGGGGGCATTTTCCCCATGAAATGTGCGTTCCAAGTACTGCCATGATTTCTTCCCTCAAGGAGCTTATGGCTTTGTCAAGGGTATGCATTCATACACTAGTAAGTAGGATATAAAATAAAATCAAGCAGGAGATGGGAAGAGTCGGGCAAAGTGCTATGGGAAGTTCAAGGCTGAGAAGTAACTCATTCCAGGGACAGGGAAGGGGTGCAGGAAGGCTTCAGAGAGGAGGTGGTATCTGAGCAGACATTAGCTATAGGGAGGGACTTCAACAGATTCAGAGAATCACAGAATCTCAGACAAAACCACCTAGTCCTGCCCATACCTGAAAAAGAATCCACTGGATATCACACTTGACAAGTTGTCAATCAGCCTTTACTTAAAGATATCCAATGAGAAGTGGGGACCAGTGGATCAACTGACTTTCCCAGATGTCTATAATGCTTCAAGACAGCTCATTACTAGGTTGATAGATGTTTTTGTTGTTATTTGGTTATTTTGGTCATGCCTGACTCTTCATGACCTCATCTGGGGTTTTCTTGGGAAAACTGCTGGAATGGTTTGTCATTTCTTTCTCCAGCTCATTTTACAGATGAGTAAACTGAGGCAAACAGGGTTAAGTAACTTGCCCAGGGTCACACAGCTAGGAAGTGTCTGAGGCTAGATGAGTCTTTCTTCTGAAGCCAGATTTGAACTCAGGAAGATTAGTCCTTCTGACTCCAGGCCCAGCACACCACTGTGCCACCTAGCTGACAGATAGATAGATAGATAGATAGATAGATAGATAGATAGATAGATAGATAGATGATAGATAGACAGACAGACAGATAAACAGACAGACAGACACACAGACAGACAGATGGACAGAAAGATAGACAGATAGGTAGGCATATAGATAAATAAATGGATAGATAGATAGATAGACAGATAAACAGACAGACAGATGGACAGAAAGATAGACAGATAGGTAGGTATATAGATAAATGGATGGATAGACAGATAGATAGATAGATAGATAGATAGATAGATAGATAGATAGACAGACAGATGATAGATAGATAAACAGACAGACAGACACACAGACAGACAGATGGACAGAAAGTTAGACAGATAGGTAGGTATATAGATAAATAAATGGATGGAGAGATAGATATCTGATAGACAGACAGATAGACACAGACAAACAGATGGACAGAAAGATAGACAGATAGGTAGGTATATGGATAAATAGACAGACAGATAGATATAGATGATAGATAATAGATGTGTAGATAGATGATAGATAACAGATAGACAGATAGATGTTAAATAATAGATGATCTAGAAAGATATAGACAGATAATAGCCAGATACGTATATAGACAGCTAACAGACACATGAACATATGCATATATGCATCCATACAAACATATAGGTATACATTCATACGTATACACATAGGCACTAACTTCTCTAGATTCATTCTTTCACAGCAAGACCATCTCTTCCTCAGAGTTCCAAGAGTCCTCCTGAGGGGCTGGGCTGTCTTCTTCTACCACTATGAGCTCAAGCCCCCATTGTGCTTACCCCACTGTTAATCACCAATGATTAACATTCCAGTTCCATTTAACCAGTTAATATTTTTTAGCTTTCACAAAGCAGTATTTACTTTGCAGACATACCAAGAAGAGAAGTACAATCCCCTCCTTCCTCCTCCCCCCTCGCCACCTGGGGACGATCTTCCTTGTCTCATTAGGTTTGGGTTAGACATGACACAGTTTCTCCATACCTTTGGTTCAGCCAAATTTCACAACAAAATTCCAGCATCAACATCACTACTCGATGAGTCTTTGTCCCAGGCACCAGTTGCCTGGTCCCGAAGGTCTTTCCTCATTCCAAAGTTCAATTCTGGAGGGGCTGGCTGCAAAACCCAGCCCTGACTCCACTTTCAGACCTTGATTTTCTTGATCTCTTGACTTCCCAAAACTCATGAGGCCAAAACCATCTCTGGTCTCCTTCACCTAAAATAAGAAAGAGCAAAGACCCATATTCTTTTCAAAAATAAATTTATTTCCAGTTTTCAACATTCAGTTCCATAAGCTTTTGGGTTTTAAATTTTCTCCCCCTCACTCCCAGCCTCCATCCCCAAGCTGGCATGCAATCTGATATAGGCTATACATATACATTCCTATTAAACATATTTTCACATCAGTCATGTTGTAAAGAAGACTCGGAACCAAGAGGAGGAACCACAAGAAAGAAGAAACAAAACAAAACAGAAGAGAAAAAAAGAGCAAATAGTGTGCTTCAATCTGCATTCCAACTCCATAGTTCTTTCTTTGGATGGGGATAGCATTTTCCATCATGAGACCTTTGGAGACGTCTTAGGTCCTTGCATTACTGAGAAGAGTTAAGTCTATCAAAGTTAGTCATCGCACAACGTAGCTGTTAACCGTGTACGGCATTCTCCTTGTTCTGCTCACTTCACTCAGCAGCAGTCCATACAAGTCTTTCCAGGTTTTTCTGAAGTCTGCCTGCTCATCATTTCTTATGGCACAGTAGCATTCCATTATATTCACATACCACAACTTGTTCAGCCATTCCCCAATTGATGGGCATCCCCTCAATTTCCAATTCTTTGCCATCATAAAGAGAACTACTATAAATATTTTTGTAGATGTGAGTCCTTTTCCCATTTTTATGATCTCTTAGGGAAATACCCACATTCTTAAAGCCATGTATTGTTCTTGGAAAGGGGGTACCAAGGCATTGTAAGCCACCCCCCCCCACCATTACCTCTCTTTGTAATGAGGAGTCTGGCCAAAACAGGGACAGGCCCAGTCTGACCAGTGCCTTTCGAATGGCTCCCATTTTGGCTCCAGAGCCAATCAAAGAAGCTTCTCTTCACCTGGCAGGAAGAAGATGAGAACCGTTTGAAATGTACTCCAATGTATACACCAGAATCATATCCTGTGAGCATTCTCCACACCCTCCTAAAGGCTGTACTTGGCCAGTCCCTCATCCTAGATAGAATATTTATTAAGCACTTACTGTATGGAAGGCCTTGTGCTGAGCTCTGGGGATACACATACAAGCACACTAGGCAGTCCTTCTCTCAAGGAGTTTCCGCTGTAATGGGAGAAGACAAGACACAAACAGGAACTGGGAAGTAAAAAGGAGTTGATATGGGCCTGAAGGCCCAGTGTGGAGAGGGGCTGGGAAGGGGCATAAAGGTCTGAGCTTCAAGGAGATGAGGTGAAAGCTGAATTATCGAAGTCAAGGGACCCAGAGGAGGAGGTGGAGGTGATGATCCCAGCTAAATCAGCCCCCGACACTCTGAGTTCTGCCCTCCGCAATGAAGTGAAATAAACCCATCTCTTTTTCACAGCACAGCCCTTTAAATACTGGAAGGCAGTGGCCAGGGAAGAGAGGCAGAATCTATTCCAAGCTCTGGTAAAGGGCATAAGCCGAAGCAAGGAGATGAGTGTGGAGGGGACAGAAACGGGGGCGGAGAGAAGACGGCAGTCGATTTTAATCCTAGTTTGTGCCTCCACTCTCCACGTATTGGTTTAAGCCCTAAGCCTGATGGGACTGGGTCCTTGTCTTTTTTAAATGCCTTAAATTGCCCTGTCGATTCCCAGGGCTTTATAAATAATAAAATCAATGGAATGCCCATGTAATCATTCTGAAGTGCACATCTTGAACTTTTCATAATCTCAAAGTCATCACAAACTAATCGAGGTCTGAATGAGATTGTGCTAATGCTTCCAGCTGTTGCCGGCCCCGCGGCTCATCTTATTCTCTTTCATTTTCTCCTGCTCTGCCCCTTCCAAGAGCAGAAGTCAACAGCTGTGGTCGTGCTGGAGGCCTGATTGATGGCTGCGGAACCCAGATGGCCAGCTCCTGAAAATGTTTCTGGCAAATACCTTTACAGCCGGCATGTGTGTGTGTGTGTGTGTGTGGGAGAGAGCCTGCGTACTCTCTTCTATCTGGTTGACTCTCATGCTCATCACTAGCTTCTTGGCTCCCTCCCAGTTAAACTGCATTTGGAGTCTATGGAGATGGTCTCGGCTCTCCAGGAGTCAACACGTGACTCTCAGGAAGAATTTCTCCGCTGATGCTCGTGTCTCTTCTGGTGAATCCTTCACAATCCCTAGCTTGGACAGGAATTCTGATCTCTTTTTATTGTTTATTGTGAAAATCCCATCATGGAGGATTCATTGCTTCCATACACAGATGCTTTGCTGGGGAGCATTGTGCGATTAGAAAACATAGCAGTCTTTCAAAGTTGTTTTAAGAAAAGAAAAGAAAAGCTCTGAATTCTAAGATAATCAGAGAGAGTTCATAGGTTCACAGACTGAGGGCGAGAAGGGACCCGGAGGCCCTCCTTCTGCAGAGGAAGAAGGAAGGCCCAAAGATCACAGAAGTAGCAGAGGCTGCATTTCAGCCCAGGGTCTCCCCCTCCACACCCAGCACCCTTTCTGCTCTGCCTGGCTGCCCAGGTGTGGGGGGGGGCAGCGGAAAGAGCACTCCCTGGATGTGGGCTAGGGAGAAAGAAACCCTGGCTACAATCCTGCCTCTGGCTTTCCTAGTGTCACAGATACTGACATTTGTACACGTCTCCCTTGAGAGAGAGAGATGTAAACGGCCCAGGCCTGCATCCTTTTTCTTGTCCCCAGTTCCCAGCGTGGTGTCTGGTGCTTAGGAGATGCTTAATAAATGCTTGTCCATTTGGTCAACTGACTGATTCTGGCTGTAAAATAGAGATGATGAGGCCTCTGGTAGCTACCACACAGGTTGTGAGGCTGTGCTTCAAAGAAAACAATTAAATCTTAGCTTGCAAAGAACAAATAAATTGAACTAATGTAAATGTTTCTGCAACTTAGGAAACGAGTCTTCCCCATTGGAGGCTGCATCTAGTTTGAATATACAAAAAGTAATAAATGAAAGGGTTTGCTTGATTCCTCACTGAGTCCTGTTTCTATAGATAGAAATTCACACAAAAGTGGCCCCTCAGACTAAGGGATGGGCTAGAGCAGTCCAACAAGGCACTGGCTGAGGAAAAGACTGAGCAAACTGAGACTGGAAGTGCCTGTCCAGGGTCACATAGCCAGTAAGCATCAGACTCAAGCCTTGCTGAATCCAGGACCAATGCCATCCACTACCCCAAGTCATCTAGATTTGGGTCCAATGGGGTCCTTAAAGATCACATCATCTCACGGACTCACTTTAGAGACGGAGGAAATGAGTCTCGTGTAAGGGCACATAGCTAGGTAATTTGTAGCAGAGCTGGGATCTGAACCCAGGACCCCTAATTCTAAATAGACACTTTACTGCACCATGCTGCCTCTCAGAGGCCTGCTCTATCAACAGGAGATATACACACAGTCCCAAGTAAGAAAGATGAGGGGCTTTATTGACCTTTGAAGTTTAGATAACCAGTTAAGTCAGGCTTGTGGAAAGAATTGTAATTAGGAGATGGGATATAGACACCACCCTGTTCGGGGAGGCACCAGCCGAGGCTACCACTGGGGAGGCCGCCTGAGAAGGTGCTGATGGAAGGACCTCAGGGGCCAACGGGGCCCTTCGCTTCCAGGTGTCTCATTCCTGGCCCTCATCATTTGGGGGATCAGCAACTGGAATCGGGAGCCAGATTTCCATAATAAACCAATTCATTCAAATTCTCTTTTTCCCAAAAATATCCTATTTTTCAAGGTCAGCTTCCTAAGTTCTCTGTTTTTTCTTCTACATTTTTTGTATACAATTTCCCAAGTCAAAACTGCAGAAAACAAAACCAGAACAAAACCAAACAAAAATAGGGGGTCTCTGGGAAGTGCTTTAATGAATCCATAAGACCAGCTTGTAATTAGCACATTGTCTGTATGCAAAGGGGCTGCTGCTTATGGAGTGATTGAAAGGCCACTTGACAACAGTTTGTTTGCCTTCAATCACAAGGAGGCTAAACCGACCCAGTTCAACCTTGTTTACACTATTAATTTGCTCAGCAAACCCTTGTGTCCCAGGCCTGGCCAAACAGAGGCAGTGAAAGCCCAGCCTGGAGGGCTGTGGGGCCAGGGGAGGGCCTTGGCTCAGGCCCCACAGCCTGAATCAGGACTTTTTCAGACACATAATAGACCCTTGGCTTTATCAAAGCCTCTTATCTGATTGGAAAAAATAAAAGGTAAACTTCCCCAGCTCCTGGAATGAAAAGACAAATGAGATGTCATAATTATCAAAGTGGCTAATTTAGAAAATTAAGCTGTTCACGTAGGCGACATAATTGCCTGTCACAATCATTCCCTTTCTCATTAGCCTTCCTCCCTTCCACACCTACAGGCTAGAGAACATTCTCTTGCTTTGCTAAGCGGACACGGCTGGCAGTGTGGGTATCCCTGAGCTTGGGCGAGGTAGGTGATGCCCTGGCCTAGCTTCCTGAGTCATGCCAGCTCTCACTCAGGACAGAGATCTGGCCCAGCCCCCTGGTTCACCCCAGAGTACCTGAGCCCAAGTAGAGCATCTTTCCCCATCAAGTAGTCCTTTCAAATTCTCATTTTGAAAGAAGAGTTTCTAAAAGCTGGCATGGGCCATGCCCCTCTCTGTGAGTATCACCTAAGGCTCTTTTCTCTCTACCTGCCCTAGCTTGGTGACGTCAACAGCTTCCATGGGTTCGAGCACCATCTCTCTTGTTACACCCTCAGAGCCTAGCATGGTGCTAGGGACACAGCAGATGCTTAATAAATGCCTGTTAATTGAGTGATTACCTCATTGATGTGGCTTATGAAATGCTATAGAGACTAAAACTTCACAAAACCCTCAGTGGCGGGAGGTGTCCAAATTCCCTCTCATGGTCTCTCCAAACTCTGAGTGGAAATGACAATAATATTAATGAATAACATTTATAGGAAGTTTGAAGGTCTACAAAACATTTTACACACACAACCTTGTTTTGGCTTCACCAAAAGCCTGAGAGAGAAGTCCTACAAATGTTATTCCCATTCACCAATGGGGAAACGGCCTCAGAGAGGTCAAATTACATGCCCAGAGTCACATAACTCATAAACACCAAAGGCAGGATTTGAACACAGGCCTTGTTGACTTCCTCAAGTTCAGCACTTCAGCCAGGATATGACATCTCCCTAGAAAGACATCTGTTGTCGCTCCTTTTATTTAGAAAAGTGTCCCTGTGTAATTCTATTTGTGAGACATTTTATTTTTATTTCTCCCAGCCCTACATAATGCGAATAATAGTCTCTAAAACAGTCATTGGAAAGAAGTCAACCCGTCCTTGACAATCACGTTGTTTATGAGTCAGCAAGTGCAGAAATTATTAAGGACAGTCTCTAAGAAAGGAAATGAGTCTGGCTTGCTAGGCAAGCTTCCAGGCATGACATTGTAAATGGGCAAGGTTAAAGATTTTGGATTAAAAACATGACTGTGAGATTGATTAGGGGCCTACAGTCTTGTAAAGTTGGGAGAACAGAGCTGACATGACTTATTGTTGGGGGATTCAGACAGATTGCACTGATGTCACTCATTGGGGGAGACAGCTCATCCAAGTGGCATCTTGCAAAGCTGTCATCCGCATTGTTCCAGAATATTCATGGGACTGCCATGTTGGGAGGGAGCTAGCACTGAATGGCGGGAGGCTAAAAGGACCATCATGGCAGCAGAATGAAAAGAAAAATAGAAATAAATTCCCAAACCAGGGAGGTAACAGCATCTGACTTCCTTGTGTCTGAACCTAGAGGCCTACACTGAAAAACTCAAGGCCTTCTACAAATAGACTTGTCTAGAGGTTTGAATCCTCCAACAAATGAAGATCTAATAGGATAGGGGCTGTACATGTGATTTCATTGGCATAGGGAACTCCCAGGTGAGGAAACACCTATTAACAATGTAGATTGGCACCTTCTCTGCAATTTTCAGTCTTAGAGTTAGGTCAAGTGACCGGCCCAGTGCCACACAGCCAATAATCCAGGATGCATCAGAGGCAAGAATGGAACCCAGGTCTCACTGGGGTCCAGGCCAGCTTTCAATCCACCATGTCACGTATGTCGCATGTCTAATGCTAAAGTCTAAACGTACAATAACCATCTTATTCCTGTTTCTTGTCACTTACCACAGCAATCCTTAGAACATGGTGACATGTTAGGCCTATATCCAGCTTCTTTCTTCAATTGAGATGGAATGGAGACCTTGCAGCCATATTCCTCAAGGAGGTCAAAAAATGGAAAGGCCACATGTTCATCAAATATTCATAGAAGTGATTTTTTGTGGTTGCAAAGAACTTGAAATGAAATAGGTGGCCCTTCGCCTAGGAAATGGGCAAACTGCGGAGCATGGATGCAATGGGAGATTGCTCTGCCATAAGAAACCACGGAGATTAATAATTCAGAGAGGCACTGGAGGACTCATACGAACTGATTCAGGGTGAAGTAAGAAAGACCAGAAAAGTGATAAGCACAGGGACTACAAAAAGTAAATGGAAAGAATAAAAGCAAAATTATTAATACTATGCAATTAATCCAAGCAGTCTGGAAAAAGAGGTGAGAAAACTTTCCTCCCTCCCTTTTTCACAAAGGTGGGAAATTGAGGCTGAGCAACATTGTATAAGGTGTCAAGCTCAGTCCATGCTCTGGTTTGTTTTGCTGCTTTCATCTTTTTTATTTATTCTCTGCTTTAAGGAGATTGCCTCTCTAGGCTACCCCTCTAACTCAGTACATGAAGATTGCAAGTTGGGTGCTCAAAGGGAAGTGACTTCTGTGGGTTCCAGGTACTGGGTGAGTGTGAAAACTACAGCTCCAGTCCCCAAACTATTGCTAAATCGATAGCTCACAAGGGGCAGCTGGGTGACACCATAGTGCATAAAGCACCAGGCCTGCAGTCAGAAAGACTCCTCTTCCTGACTTCAAAACCAGCCTCACACACTTACTAGCTGGGTGACCCTGGGCAAGTCACTGAACCCTGTTTGCCTCAGTTTCCTCAGCTGTAAAATGATCTGGAGAAGGAAATGGAAAACCACTCCAGTATCTCTGCCAAGAAAACATGGCCCACTATACCATGTTGCCTTTCCTGGAAGCCACATTGAAGGCAACCACTTTGACCAGTCAATTCAGTCAATGAGTTTGATTTTTTAAAAAACAAAATCACCATGAAGGTGATGAGAAGACAAGAGACAGTGATAAAAATATATTGACGAGTTGATTAGTTTCGTTAATATTTTGACACTCTGAAAATGAACCTTGGGCTTGGCAAGGTCACCTCAAGATTGTTCTGTACAGCTTCCTGGGGCCCTACAGGACATGCTGGCTGGTGGCTGCACAATTACGGAGACCTTCTGATGGCTCACCGATCTTCCTGACTTTGTCAGAGCAATAAAAAGTCCAGCTCCCATTTTGATCGGCTTTATATGGTTTATAAAGTGTTTTATACGTCTTACCTCCTTTGATCCTTACAACAACCCCCAGCTGAATGCACTCTCCAATTTCCCCCCTCCACTCATGTGGATTAGCAACTTGTCCTTAATGGATAGTCTCAGAGGGTGGCCTAGGGCACTGAGCCTCCCAGTTTCCTGGAACATAGAGCCAGAGCGGGAAGGGACCTTCAGGTATCCAGCCCAATTCCCTCTTATTTTACACATGACGAAACCGAGTCATAGAGCTGGACTCCCCTAGGGTCACACAGCTAATAAGGGTCTGAGGCAGGATTTGAACCCAGATCATCTAAGTAAGGCACTCTGTCTACTATACCATGCTGCTGAACTTTATTGTCATCATTGCAATCGAATTTATTTAGATAACCCCTATGCAAACTCTGAGCATCTGGTCTCCAAGCAAGGCTGCATCTCCCTCTCAGGATTCTAGGGGTATCCCTGAGAGGTTATGGGTATCTTTCTCTGTTACTGACTCAATCTATTGATCCCGTTCTGGACTCAGTTATATTGTTATTGGCCAGTTTTGTTGTGTTCTACCCGATATTAACTGTCATAGATTAGTGCCCTTGGGTCGTTCAACTAATTAATGGCAAGTAGATTCTTACTAAGGGATATCTATTGAAAGATGTAGCAAGAAGAGAAGTACAAACATTCTTGTCTCCCTCTCCTCAACACCTAGCGGCACATTGTGTTCTGCAACTCCTTGGTCCCCGAGGGAGTGGCTCAAAATTAAAGCAGTTCCTATTAAGTGATCACACCACCCAGTACAGCTTAGCCAATGGATGAAATTACTCTAGGAAACTGCATCTGCTGTTGGTCCTGCAGGCCACTGGTCAGGGACCCCACTGTCACCCCATGTGTGCTCTTCAGCCTCTGGAAAATTCCTCACCAAGGGATCTCACCATGATCTCATGAGTGGCCCAAAACAAAATTATTCCAATAAGAGAGTGGGGACTTTTGGTATCATTAGAGTCTTCAGGAGAATAAACTAATCACTTCTGTGTGGTAGAAAGATACTAGATTTTAAGACAGGGCAGGTCTCAGTTCAAACTTCTGACCTTACTGGCTATGTGGCTGTGAGCCAGTGAGTGCCACGTGAAAGGTGACAAGCTGCAGCAGAAAGAATGTGGAATTTAGAATTAAAGAACCTGAATCAAAATGCCTACATGGCCGCTTATAACCTATGTGACCCTGGTCTAGTCCTTTGACCTCTCTGTGCCTCAGTTTCCTTATCTGTAAAGTAGAAACAATAACACCCCAGCCCACCCTCAGGTTGTTGTGAGCCTTAATTCAAATAACGTGTACAAACTGCAGGCATGATTGCTAGGAGAAACGTGTACCATGCCACATAATACAAGGCTTGCGCAAGCGAGGCTCTGACCCACCTTTTTTGTTACAACTCTGATTCAAGCATTTCTGAGGCCCGGCTTGGTTGGAACTCCAGCAAAATACAAACAAACAAAAAACCCTTTCTCTTTTGGCCTTTACCCTACTGGATGATAGCTGTCTTTCCCTCTGCTCATCTTCCTTCTTCCTTTTCTCTTCCCCACCTTCCCTTCCTCTCCCCTCTCCTTCCCTTTTCTTTCTCCTCTTCCCCTCCCCTCTTTTCCCTTTTCTTTTTCCTTCCTTGCCTTTTTCCCTCCCCTTCTCTCCCACCCCATGGAGCAGTTTTCTCTTGGCCCTTCTGGGCAAACCCTAAAGAGTTGCCACTGTCTTGACAACACCCTCAAGCTCTGGGTTTGATGGCCTGGACGAAACAAAATATTTGAGCCCTGAGAACTCTAGGCTCAGCTGCTCTCTGGCTGGGCCACAGTCCTAGTCCTTTAAAGGGGGATCAAAGCTGCCCACCCTAGAAGTCATGCCACAGAAAGCCTGCCCCACTTAGGCAAAGAGGGACCAACATTCCCCGGGACTTTTTAAAGGGGTCATCTGCTGGAGACGGTTGTCCTGGGACTTAGATAAAAAAGCTCCTCGTGGCGACTGCCATTAGGGGCCCTCCAGCTCTCTGCTGCCTTGTTTGCCCAAGGAATCAGGGGAGCAGCTGCACCTGCCCTAGAATAGAGCCAGTCTCCTTATGTTTTCATGTGGCCCCGGGGTCACTGGATCCCAGCCTTAGAGGCACGAGGGGCCCTCACAGGCCATCTAGGCCAACCCCCTCATGTGACAGAGGAGGAAACTGAGGCCCAGAAGGGAAGAAGTGACTTTTCCAAAGACACAGACAGAGCTCAGAGAACCCACGGAAGATGTCTTAATAGGAATCACACAATTGCATCCTCACTGCGACCAAAGAATTTAGAAACAAAAATAATTCACACAGAACCAAGAAAAGCACAATCCAATGACAAGAATCACGTAAAGTCAAGCGAGGCTGCATGCTCTGTAGTTACAGTCCGTCAATAGGCACTTATTGAGCACCTACTGTGTGCCAAGCAGTAGGCTAGGTGCTGGGGATACAAGGACAGCAAAAGACAGTCCCTGCTCTGGAGGCACTCCCGCTAAGGTGGGGGTTAGGGAGACAACATGAAAACAAATATGGACAAACAAGATTAATGAGGAATAAATGAGAAATAAGGAACCGAGGAAATGCGCTAGTGTGAAGGAGAATCAGGAAGGGCTTCCTACAGAAGGGAGGATTTTAGCCCAGACCTAAAGGAAGCCAGGGAAACCAGAAAGGAGGGCATTCCCGGCATGGGGCACTGCCAGAACAAGGGCCTGAAAGCTAGAGAGACACCTTCCTGTGGAAAGGAGAGCACGGAGGACGGAAGCTCCGGGAGGATCATAGGAAATGGGGGACTGGGAAGATGAAGAGGGTGGCAGCTTGCACAGGGCTTCGAATGCCAAGCAGAGGGTTTTACGTTTGAGTCCAGAAGTGATAGGGAGCTGCTGAAATTGATTGAATAGGTGTGACATGGCCAGATCTGGGCTTTAGGGAGATCACTTTGGCTGCTGAGAGGATCCAGCAGAGACCGGAGCAGGCAGACTCCCTTCGGGCCGTCACACACAGGTGAGAAGGGTCTGCACCACAGAGGGGGCGGTTTTCAAAGGCGAGAGGGGGGGGTTCCAAAGATGTGGTAAGGGTAAAACAACAGGACTTGGCAACAGATTGGACACGAGAGAGGAGAGAGAGTACTGGCCTCAGCCTTGGCCTGGGAGGAGAATGAGAAACATCACCTTGGCACATTGGAGAGGAGGTGGGCTATGGAAGCAGAATATTGTATACGTGGTCAGATGTGGCTAATATTGTATACTTTTGCTTAACGTTTTTTCCCTTTGTTATAAGGGAAGGTTCAGTTGGTTGTAATTGGGGAAAGTATATTTAGAAATGTCTAAGATGTAGGAACAAAAAGAGAAAATTAAGAGAAAAGAGGGGGAAAAAGGAAAAGAAAGAAAAGAAAAAGTGCAATAGCAAATAGAAGGACTGTGGACTGTCCTTCTTTTAGGGCTGATGGTCATCTTTAAGGCTGTTCTCCTAGCAACAAAACATGCACTCCTGTGTATGTTTTGAAGCACTTATGTATTGGAGAAGATTATAAATCTGTCCATTTGAGAAGGGTCTGGAGGGGCACCTCCATAATCTCTAATCACAAAAAGTCATATTTTTTTTTCTTGGAGCGGAACTGTTAAAAATAAATCTAGAGCTAAGGTTATAGCAAATTTGTTGTAACCAGAAATTGACTTAAGAATTTTTAAAGGATCTGCTACTCTTGAGGAAGTCTATCAAAAATAACATTTCCCTAGATCAGAATCCTCCTCACCTCACACCCTTCCAATCCTTGGCTTCCTTCAGACTTAGTTTCTGTGCCTCCTCCTATGGGAAGCCTGCTGTAATCCCCTGGTTGTTAGTTCTATCTCCCTCTTCATTTTAAAAGTTTACCCTGATGTATTGTATTTTCCCAAGAGAAAGTAAATTCTGTGAGGGCAGGGAGATGTTTTTTGGTTTGTCTCTATCCCCGGCACCCCAAACAGAGTTTATAACATCTGAGGGATGTAGAGTTCAAGCTGGAGTGAACCTCAGAGGCCAATGAATCTAACTCTCTCATTTTACAGACAGGAAAATCGAAGCACAGAGAGGCTTACTTGCCCAAGGTCACACAGCTTGTAAGATTGTGTTGCAGGATTAAAACGGGTCTTCTTGAATTTGTGCTCATTTCATCCCCTTCCTTATCACCTGTTTAAGTATGTTTTGTGCCCCTAAATAGAGATGAAACATTTGGCCAAACACATGTTGTAGCACATTTAGGTAACAAAGCACATTTAGAAGAAAATTGAGGACATGTGCTCCATGAAGAGCACACAGTAGCATCTGTGTCCCAGTTATCACCTCCTACAGGAAGCCCTCCTGGATCTCATTGTATATCCTCAAATAATAGAATGCCTTGACACTGGGGACTGTTGTGGTTTTGCGCCTGGTAACATAGTAAGTGTTTAGCAAATGTCTGGTAATTGACTTGAATTGAATTAGCCTAGACAAAGGGCTGGGTTTCAAGCAGTCAGACTTTTGAAGAATGTCTCCCTCCTGTACTGGGCATCATGCTTTGGTGTATACTTCCATCAGCAAGCTATTTACTAAACAACTACTATATACCAGACATTTATGTCAGGCTCTGGGAGATGCAAATAGTAATATGTATATAATGTTACCTCCTCCAAAAGAAGATAAACTCAGAAGCAGAGACTATTCCATTTTTGTATTTGTAGCCCCTCCTCCCCCAACACCCAGCACAGTGCCTGACATACAGAAGGTGTTTAATAAATGCTTCTTGATGGATTAATTGACCTCTAAGATGCTAGCCAACTCTCTTGAATATCTGATTTTGGGATCACGTTGAAACCCAGCTCATTTAACTGAAGGGCTGTGAGGGATCTCAGCAAGTATTTCTTCTGGGTTTGCCAACTTGAATTCATAGAGAACAAAAAGGAAATTTTACCCTTTTGTTATATTCCTAATTGTCTTAGATATCAATTCTCTATGAACCATTTTTCTCCATTTTGATATTTAGAAGATCATTCCCTTTAACAAGGGGAAAAAACCAAGTAGAAAAATGAAAGGTAAATGAGCACCTGTAGATAATTACTATTCATGTATGATCTTGACTGGATAAGGTCTGAGATACCTTCCAGCCATGATACTCTATGATTCATTGTTCTGAGACCACAGAGAGAGAGCATCCGTCCAGGCTGATGTCAAAGAAACAGTTTCATGAAAAAGACATACTAATGTGTCAGTTCTATATCAGCTCCCACTTGTTTTATGGTATTTTTTTGATTTTGATTTTGATTTGTTACCCTCTAAAAGAATGAATCTTTGGAGGAAAAAAAAAATCCCACTGGTAAAAGACACAATCTGTTTCTATCTAACTTACTAGAATTTGGTTAATTAAATCTTCTAAAAATGTAAATTACAATGCAATAATTTTATTTGACAAATGGAGGCTACATTATTATCATCTTTTGGATAATTGTGTGATTGGGAACGTCTATATCAGATTTATTTAATCTTCAATTAAACCATTTATGTGTGCATTTAAATAGTTTGCACCTACAATTCACAAATTCTCGTTATCAACAATAGAACTTGAAGTCAATGGCCAAGTGTGTTGCAAGAATAAGACTATGTTGAAAGCTGTTGTCCAATAGGTAAGTGGGGAAAGCATATGAATAAATGATTTTCTAAGGAACAGAAAACTATTAACACTAATCTGCACATCAAAACAACCCCGAGGTCTCACCTTCCACTCAAAGCTACAAAGATGACACAAGATGAGTCCCTGCTGGTGAGGCTGAGGAAAGGTAGGCACACTGATACATTGTTGGTAGAGCTCTGAATGGGTGTGACCATTCTAGAAAGCAGCTGGGAATTAGGCTTTAAAAATGACTGAAATGTGCATACCCTTTCAGAGATTTCAGAAGCCAAAGATAAAATGAAAGTTTCAGTATGCATGATAGTATTTATGTCAGCATTTTTTCTTTGTCATAGCAAAGAACCACAAACAAGTAACTGCTTGTGGTTAAATAAATTGTGGTATAGCAATGTGAGGGAATATTGCTGAGCTTTAAGAAATATGAATAAGAAGAATAAAGAGAAGATATGAATCAAACCAAACTGAAGTAAACAGATCAAGGGAAATCATACATAATGAGTACATCACTGCCAGTGGAAAGAATAACCACACCAATAGCAAAAATGGAAACCAACGTTGGGTGATAATGACTGAGCCTGGCTCCAAAGAAGAGGGATGCAAATGTGCCTTTCTCCTTTCTTTGCAGAGATAGGGAGCTATGGGTGTGGAAAATGGCTTCTTCCATCGGATTCAATTGGTGTGTTGGTTAGTTTTGTACAACTGCCTTTACCCCACCCCACCTTCTTTCTTTTTAATTCTCTGTTCTAAGGGATGCTTCTATTGGAAGGAGAACAGAAAGGAAGGATATATTGGGAGGTAAAAATAATGTGAAAACAAAAGACATTAAAGGAAGTTGTTTTCTATGTATGTGGTTTGCTTTTTTTTTCAAGTTGGAGTTTCATGTTGATGAGCAGGATAATTATGAGGTGTAGATAAAGTCACATGCAAATAGACAGGTATGGTAAAAAATAAAATAAAAAATCTAGGCAAGCCAGAATAGGAGAAGAACAGTGCAGTACGGAGGAGATTCTAGTTAAGTAAATATTGATCAGAAAAAACAGTATAGGTAGTAGAAGTGAGTCACAGGGTACAGTTAGATTGAGGGTGACCCTGAGAAATGACCTGAAAGTCATTTGAGGTCAGTATCTCAGATAAAACTTGCTTTTATATAATGTACAACTTTCTCCTAAAATAAAAGTGGGCCAGAAATGGGGGAGAGGAGGGAGGTTTTGCATAAATGAATGATGATAAATAAAAATTTTGCTACCTATACAACCTCAAAATTAGGATTGTTGTGAGGCTCAAATGAGATAAATTATTTATAGTGCAAACACTAAATATTCCTCATACTTATAGCTTCCTAATTGTTTTCTCTACCTCATGTCTCTCCCCTTACCAATCTATCCCCTATAGCAAAATAGATTTTTCTAAAGCACAGATCTGACCATGCCACTCTCCTTTTCAATAAATTCCAGTGGCTCCCTGTTACCTCTCGGAGCAAATATGAAGTCCTCCACCATCTGGCATCCCCCTACTTTCCCAGGTTTCTTAAACACTGCTCTTCTCCAAGCACACTGGGGCCCAGTCCTGCTGGCTGGCTGGATATTCCTTAAGACAATGTTTGCCATCTCATTGCTGTGGCTTTTCACTGGCTGGTCGTCTGGAATCTGGAATGCTCTCCCCACTCTCCTCTGTCCTTCAACATCTGTGCATCCTTTTAAAACTTGGCCCCAGTCCCATCAGTGGCTTCCTATCACCTACCAAATAAAGTTGAACCTCCTTTACCTACCATGCAAGACTCTACTGAATAAGTCAATCATTCAACAAGCATTTATTGAATTTCTCCTCTATGTCATGCCCTGTGCTAGGCACTGGAGACAAAGACGATGAATGAAACAACCCCTACTCACAAGGAGTTTTCATAATCAGAGTGACTCTTTTGCACAAAACCCCTCCATGGGTGCCTATTGCCTCCCAAAGAAAGTTGATATTCTTTTTCCTGGCATTCAGGAACCTCCAATCAATAAATCAACTGATGAACACTTATCAAGCACTTACTCCACCTTCCAGTCCAATCTCCATACACCATGTCCCTAGTGCAGAATGAGGTCAATAAAGCCGCTTCTCTTTTCTTTGGGACCCCTCAAGACCTTCCTCACCAGCTGGCTAAGTCCCTCTTGGTTATCAACCTGACCATCACTAAGCACATCTTTCAGCGCTGACACTGCTTTCTCTTCAGCACCTCCAATGAGCAAGACACACCAATAGGGCCAAGATCCTTGCCCTCCCTCCAGTGCCAGAGTCGTCAGTCCTCTGGCACATTGCTCGAGCGATGACCAGCCATCAGACGCACTGCACATTGACCCCGGCCTCTTCAGTTACAAAGGACAGCAACCAATCCTGAGAACCTTCTGTGGAATTCTCCTACCAATTGTCACATATTCTGAGTATGAAGAACAATCTTCAGCCCAAATAATCCAGTTTTAAGAGGATACTCCAAGAAGCCTCATAGAGTTAGAAGAATCAATGACTCCAATTCCCTGTTGAGCTCAGAAAGGGTGTCCTGAAGAAGGGAGTTAATGGGGCCAATTCAGCATTTTAATTTATCAACTGATTTGTACTGTTTAGGATTTCTCAGTCTTATAGTCATTGACTTAAAATACTCATCTTTGGCATAAGGTATTTGGGAAAAAGATTTTCCCTTTACAAGCCATTAAAAAATGGTTTGGGAAGGAAGTAGCTTTTTTGAAGTGGAATGTTAACAACATGCAGATTACAGCAGGAGAGCAGCTTCAAGGCAGGGATGCAGGTGGCCAAGCCAGCAGGTAAATGACATAGTTTGTTCCACTAATTCTTAGGAATTACACCTGTCATTACCATAGCTTTCATCTCTCTTAGTGGGATGGGAAACAGCTTTTGCATCAAGAGGAGTCTATGAGAATTGAGGGACATTTTGTTTTGGCCAAATAAAGCCATATTCTGTTCTCTCCTCTGGGCATGCCACACCAGAGGGAGGGTACTCACTTCTGGGGGCCACCATTCATAAAAGATATCACTAAGCTAGAGAATGTTCAAAGGAGGGCAGCCAGGATGGTGAAGGACATTGAAACTATGGCATATGAGGATCCATTAAGGAACCACGACCAATCTTTAGTCTGGGGAACAGAGGACTCAAACTTGTCCTGGTTGGCCTTGTAGCACAAAGAAGTTGTAAAGAGGCAATTTTAAGCTTGATATCAGAAAGAAAGGAAAAAAAACTTACAACGTATGAGAACTGAGTCAAATGGGCAGACTTGGGAGGAGGCACATTTCCCCTCAACACAGGCAGACACTTGTCAGATCTTTTAGTTGGGTTTTTAGGGGGGGCAAGGGTTGGACTGGAAGACTAATGATGTCTTCCCAAATGGAAATACTGTAATTCTGCTTTTTCATGGCCATTTTGAAGGTCACAGATGACAGAATCTCAGAGCAGTAATGGAGACAGATGGGGATCTAGTCTGACCTATACACAAATGAGAAGTGAGCCTTCCCTCCAAGGCAGTTAGCTAGGTGGCCCAGAGGCTACATGGCTAGACTTGGAGTCAGGAAGATCTGAGTTTGAATCCAACCTCAGATACTTCTCAGCTGTTTGACCCTGGTAGTTACTTAACCCCAGTTTCTTCATCTGTCAAATAAACATACCAACAGCACCTACCTCCTAGGGTCACAGTAAGGATCAAAGGAGCTGACAGATAGACGTAAAGTGCTTCATAAACCTTAAAGCAACTAAGTAAACACTAGAACCAAAGCTTCTGGGAGGAGGAGCCCATGACTGCTCAAGGCAGTTGATTCCACTTTGGAAGAGCTCAAATTGTTAGGAAGTTTGTGGTGGCATCAAACCATTGGCCTCTGTGAACCTTCTTCCATGCTCCTCTGCCTCAGGTTCTGCTTTATGGGGCCAGACAGAGCAGGACTAATCCCTCCTCCACAAACCATCCTTTCAAAAGATTGAAAATTCTCAGAATCCTCCCATTTCTTCTCTTCTCCAAGTTAAGCATCTCTGGTTCTTTCAATGGCTATGGCATGGTCCCTAGGCTCTTCACCCTTTAAGCCTGGCACCCAAAACTAAACCCCAAAGTCCTAATGTGGCCTTTCCAGCTTAGAGGAGAAAGGGACTCTGAATTCCCTAACCCTGGGCATGATGCTAGGCACTTCTAGACTTATTCCTGGGGAATAAGATCACCTTAGTTGGGGTGGGGAGAGGATATTATCATATTATATCATATCACTGATGCCTACTATTTTTTCTTTTTCATAAAATAATTCTCTAGCCACAGCTTCACAGCTGACTTTTGGAACCCAAGCATAAAATTTTATTTATTCTGACCGAATTCCATCTTCTAAGATTTAGCACAGTGTTCTCACCTGTCAAAAACTTTTTCGATCTTGACTTGGTCATCCAATGTGTTAGCCATACCTTCTAGCTTGTGCCATCTGGAGATTTGATCAACACGCCTCCTTTATCTGAGTCATCAAAGAGAAATATTCAACAACAAATGGTCAAAGATGCATCCCCAAGGTACTCCACCAGAGACATCCTTCCAAGTTGACATTGGCCTCTTTGCTGTTCCTCCAACAAGATTCTCCGTCTCCTGTCTCCACACATCCTCTCTGGCTGCCCCACATGAGTGGAATTCTCTCCTTCTTCTTCTCTGTGCCCTGTCTTCCAGGCTTCCCTCAAGTCTCCACTAAAATCCCACCTTTTAGGGGAAGCCTTCCCCACTCCTTTAAATTCTAGTGCCTTCCCACAATTGATTGTCTCCAGGTTAAATTGTTTATAACTTGTCTGTATGTAGTTGTTTGCATGTTATCTCTCCCATTAGACCATGAGCTCCTTGAGGGCAGGGACTGTCTTTTGCCTTTCTTTTTATCCCCAGAGTTTAGCAAAATGCCTGGCACATAGTGGGTGCTTGATAAACACTAGGTGACTGACAAAGAAAAGTAACAAAATTAGACCTTGCCAAGATAGAGGGAGTCTCCCCATCTGGGAATCCCTGCTCTCATAAGCTCAGTCCCTGTTCCCCACATGTCGCCTTCTATATGGCAATGATGTATAAATGATCCCAGTCCTTGAGATGCCAGAAATGAAAGACACAAATATGACACATAGATAAAGGAATGGAAGCATTACTCGATGTGTGAAAATCCAGTGGAGGTTTTGATAACATCACATCACAGCTCAAAGAGCAAGTTAGAGGAGAAAGGAAGAGGAAAGATGTCCCCAGGTGGAGACTTAAGAAAACAGCTGTGGGATGGAGCTTCCTCTGACATCATTGCAAGTGTGAATTGAGCCATTCAAAGGAATTCTTGATTCCTTAAAAGGAACACTTACTCTTCTCTGCTTACTTTAAAATAAAATACAAAAATATTCTATGATTCCCTTAGTTTGAAGAAGTCTTGGAGTGGGAACTCCCTTCATTGACACAGATTGCAATTCTAAGCTATTTATGACTTAGTAGATAAGTCTTCAAGATAAGTAAGGCACGCACGGCAAAAGCTCTTGTCCAGTGTCCAACAGCGAGCATCGGAGGTGGCATTGGAACCAGAGTCTTCTCAACTCTTAAGTGAAGGATTCCATCCATTAGGCAAGTGTTTCAAAGCTTGACAAAAGCCAAGCCCTTCATTTATCTGGGTGTCCAGAGGCTGCAGCAAATGACCAATGATAAGTTGCATACAAGAGATAGCACCAAGGATTATTGTTATTCCTCCTTTTCCAAAGGGGACCAATGGCATCACAGGGTGCTATCTTGACTTATGCATGAATTGGATTTAAGCGAGGCAGAGCAAAATGTCAGCCTCATGGAAATCAGAAACAGAAGCAAGACAGCCAGGTAGGGAGAGCAAGGATTGACCAATACACAGTCTTTGGTCTTTGTTTGTGCCTAAAGAATGTTAAAAGTCCTAGAGAAAGAACATCTGTACATTAAGCAGACCCTCTACAGAGGATTTATAGGCAAACGGAGTGGCTACTATAGGAAGGACAGCCCCAGACCAAATACGTGGGCAAAAATCACATCAGAGAAGGAAATGTGGTTGGGTCATGATCCAGACCACTGCAGGGGGTCCATGAGAGGATGGGCCCATAGAAGGCTTTGTCAGATTCATATTTGTTCTACTGGGGCCATCTCTGCCATTTGTCTTAAGCAGTAGGTGTTGGGATGATAAGCCACAGCTATCAGTGGCCTACATAGTACCTGACCCAAGGCAGCCTGCAGATTGGTGTTTGAAAAAACAATCAATGTTTTGATGTCCAAAGAGCCAAATGAGGAATCCAGCATGGTGGCTCTGCCTTCACAGTTTAGAATGTCTGGGGAAACTATTGGTCAGTGTCTGATTTTAAGGAGTTTCTCCTGATGGGTTATAAAGAGATATTAATCTCTTCCAAGCTCCCTGTGAATAATGCCCTTCGCCGGAGCCCACTTTACAAATCATTTCAACCATTAGCACCGAATAGCTCTAACACATCAACAACCCCGGAGAGTGCATTTGCTTTATTTTAAGGTTGAATATTTATTTTGGATAATGGATTATTAAATAGATATGTATCATTTATCTCAGCAAGTAGTTTTATTGAGGATAATTTCTAGCACATCAACAGCCCTGGCAAATGCATCTATTCCCTTTGGAGGGTTGCTCATTTTATTATGAATGGCCTACTAAGCAGAGAGATGCCAGGCACCGAAAAGCTTGCTTTCAGCAGCACTCTTGATGCTTTACCGCTATTGTCTTAGAAACATTTTGTGAATTCCTTAAAAAGCCCCTTCCTGACTCTGTCCTCATACATCATTAACTTTCAAAGTCTGGGGAAAAACCTGGGAAACCAGCATTCATGAAAAGTGTCCTCTCCCTTCCTCTCATCCATCGCTGTATGATGGGGCAGCCCTCCCATTCAAAGAGGTTTGATTTTTATCTGCATCCTTGACAACCTGGGATAGTCATTATAGCTTAGTACAGAAGTCTTCATGAAATAGAGGAGACACAGGGAAGTTAAAGCTCTTTCTCAGCATCTCAGGGGTGGAATTTGAACTCAGGTTTTCCTGACTCTGAGTCTGATTCTTTCTACCTGTCTATATCTATCTATCTATCTATCTATCTATCTATCTATCTATCTATCTGTCTGTCTGTCTATCTACCTATCTATATTAGGTCATAGTGGTTGAACGTTTTACAAAATTAAAGACGTTTGTTTGGGTGGTAGGGAGTCACTATATATAATTAAAATGAATTATGTATAAGAGATAGGATCAAGAAAATGTATACCTGGAAAAGTGGGTAGATATCATTATTTTGTAGCATTTGCAAGTCAACAAGCATTTATTAAATGCCTGCTATGTACCAGGCACTGTGCCAAGCATGGGGGGAGGGAGAAATACAAAAAGAGGCCGAACAGTTCTTGTCTTCTAAAAGCTGACATTCAAATGTGGGAGTCAGCATGTAAACAACCATATATAAACACAATAGGATAAATTGAGGCAAGCTCAGAGGTAAGTATTAGTATTGAGGAGGATTTGGAAAGGCTTCCTGCAGCCGGGAGGCAGAGGCAAGACAAGATAATTTCCAAAGTGGGGACAGCCAGTGAAATAACTGTCAGGAGATGGAGGGTCTCATGCAAGGAGCGACAAGGTGGCCAATGTCACAGGATCACAGATTACACAAGGGCTAAGTTGTAAGATGTCTGGAAAGCTAGAAAGGGGCCAGGTTATAAAGGGGCTTAAAGTAGGAGAGAGATTTCATAAAAATTCTACATGAGTTTAAAGGAAAGGTGCTCTCTAACATTCCAGTGCATCTATGAGCTCATTGAAATGGTATAGATTAGTGAACCTTCCATGCTTGCCGTCTTGTGTGGCTTCCATCCATGTCTTCCCACTGATTAACCGTGGGACGGATGGGGTCTACCCAATGTTCTTGGGCCTTCCTTGAGTGTTCTCCACGATCACAAGTTTATTAGTGGAGCATACTGGATTTCCATCCCTCCTCCCCCTTGACTGACTTGTATTCATTAGTAGTAGTAGTAGTACTAGTAGTATTCCTACATTGTATCCCCACTCCTTATTTGCTTTGGGCAATGCCTGCCAGTCACCCTGTCCGCCATGTCCCTCTCCTTTGCCCTTTGGGTGATTGTTAGCTCTAATCCTAAGGAAAGGTTACCACTAACATCTCTACTATCTGTGTTACTGTTTCCAAGTCAAACAGTTGAAGCTTCGGTCATGAATAACAACAACAATAAATGAGAACAATGGTGCTCAGAGCCATGAGGAGGATGGTGTCTTGGGAACCAACTCTTGATTATGATTCCTTGGAATTTTAGGCAATGGCTGAACGGGGCATCTTTAGCCTCCCAATGTTCATCTTGATGACAAACACTGACGCCAGGCTCTGGCTTAACACTGTCAGATTTTTAATTTCAGCCAGTGTAAACGCTGCCAAGTTTTGAAGGTCTGAACCAAGGATATGGACATAATTTTCCAAGTCCCGGCAACATAATGGCACTGTACCTCCCCTCGACATCAAACCCGGGAAGTCAATGGGAGCAAATCTCTCTCCCTCATCTCCTTCGTGCATCACAATTTCATCGGACATCCTTCCTGAGTGTTTGCTGTTGCCCAGGCTGCCCTGTGTTTTGCATACGAGATGGAGGAGATGGATTTTATGGCTGATACTGTTTCACCTGTATTTAGTTCCACTGACATGGCAACCCCCCCAGCCAATTGTCCTCATTAAGGTGCCTCTGTATTTCTCCCCAGTGCTCGTGCACAGAGGGAAGATGGGAGCACGGAGTGTGCTTAGCTGCCAAGCTGAATAGCTCTGTAATGTAGCTTTGCTGCGGCATAAATTAAGCTGTCATTTTTTTGGCGGCGAGTGCAGAGTGGCGATTTTCCTGTACTGTAACATTTGAAGCCACAATTTGCTGGCTCTGGGGCTGACTGACAGTTCAGTGTGATCCCTTCTCGATGTGTGCACTTCAGAGGCTGCTGCAGCTAGAAGCGGTCTGCACGGGAAGGTATTGTCTTTATGAGCAAATCACCGCAGCAGTCGCCCTAATTCAGGAGGCATTTCTGGCCTCTCTGCACTGTCGCTCACTCAGAGCCCTGAATGACAGCGTCAAAGCTTTGGTGACTCCAGACAGGGTCGTGACTCTTTCTCATGGGCTCCAAGCATTACACGCTGTCAGATTTTGCATTGTTCTGACCACTGGACAATCCTGTCATCTTTGGACAGGATGTCAATTACACAGAGGGAGCTAACCTCAGATTTTATTAGTGGAATATGGGAATCGATGTTTTAACAGAGGGATTCTCAACCTGGGATGCACAGATCACCCCAAGGGATTTCAAGGGATCCATGAATTTGGAAAGGGAAAAATTCCATCTTCATTTTCACTGACTTCTAACTGAAATCAAGCATTTCCTTTCATGGTGAAAGTAAGCAGTAAATCACAGGAGTATTAGCAGTGCCTGTGGCTTTGTGACCAATAGAAATCACAGACATGTTCCTATCACAGTGCTGTTGTTGCAGATACTTTGAAATGCCATTTGCATTCACCACTACTACAGAATTACTATAGTTATTAGACCAGTTGTTGGACATCAAATTAGAAGAATTTTTTTTATGTTTCAATAATTATGTGGCACTAAAATTGGTTTTCTTATAATCCTAAGTTTTATTTTCCACATTTAAAACCATGATGCTGAGGAGGGGTCCATAAGGCTTTGCCAGACTGCAAAAGGAGCCCGTGATACATAGGAAAGCTAAGGACACTTGCTCTAAGAGTGAGAGAGAGGACTGAGATCATAGTGACCCCTCCCTTCCCTTCAATCCTCTCCTCACTAGTTAGTGCCGATGAAGAACCAGGAGGTGGATGGAGGTAATGAAGGGTATCAGCAAATGATCTCTGGAGGCGTTACAGAAAACTACTGGTACTTGGAACACTCTCCAGCCCCAAATTGGCAACCCTAAAGTCTGATGGGAATGGCCCACCAGCTCTTCTGACCATACCCAACCCCCAGAGAAGGTTACCTTGAAGGGGGTCAAAACAATAAAAAATGTAATCACCCCCATCATAATGCAGCAGGGAGAGATATATCCTATTAAGGTTGGTCTCACATCCAAGGTTGGTAACATTGAAACACAAGTGTAAGGATGGCAGAAATAGAACTGAGAAAGACTCTGAGAGGTCAGAAAGATCCATGCCCCTGTGCAAAGGAAGAAATGAACTTAAATCAATCCACAAAGTGGTCACTATCACATCATTAATTCTCTAAAGTGCCTGGCACAATAATAAGGGCTTAATCAATGCTTCTATTTTTTCAATTCATTTATTCTTGGAGTTCATGGAGGAGACTCTGACTTACTTGAGAAGTAAAGTCTGGTGACTTGAAAAGTTGATAGCCAGGAAGCTGTAAATTTAAGTATAACAAAAGCTAAGGAGTGTTTGTTGAGTTGAATAAAAAGTATTATGAACCTTCTGTCTAACCTCAATATTCATTCTGGCATTCAATGTCAGGGAGAATGTCCTTTGATCAAGCCTTTAAAAAGTAATGAATCCACAGCTTTGAAGATCAGTATTAAGTCTTCTCCTAGTCTTGAGATTATAGATTCAGATGTGGAAGGGAATCTTGAGTCTAACCATTGAGTCTAACCACTTCATTTTGCAAAGGAAGAAAATGAGGCTTAGAGTCCGTAGGTGACTTCACCAAGGTCACACAGCTCAAAAATCTCTGAGGCCAGATTTGAACTCTGGTCTTTTTGACTTCAAGTCCAGCATGCTGCCCACTGCACCACCTAGCAGCCTTTCAACTGGAAAAAGAAGAAGCTCAATTCTACTCATCTTTCTATGGATAATAATAATAATAATAATAGCTCATATTTATATAGGTCACAAAGCAATTTGCAGGTTATCTCCTCTGATCCTCACAATAGCCTTGTGAAGTTGGTGCTTTGTTATCCCCATTTTATAGATAAGGAGTCAGGAAGACGTGGGCAGCTAGGTGGTTCAATGGATAGAGCACCAGGCTTGGAATTAGGAAGATCAGAGTTAAAATCCAGCCTCAAACATTTACTGTGTGACTCAGTCACTTAATCCCTATTTGCCTCAGTTCCTCGTCTGTAAAATGGGGGCACACTGGAGAAAGAAATGCCAAGCTACTCTAGTATCTTTGCCAAGAAAACCCAATAGACGAAAGTCCTCAGAGTCACCTAGAGTCAGAAATGAGTGAACAACTGAACAAGTCATGAAGAGGTTAAACGAGTTGTTCAGCCTGTAAGTAGCTGAGGCAATATTTGAACTGGGTCTTCCCAATTCTAAGTCAGACACTAAGGTATCCGCTACTCTACCTAGCTGCTTCTAATCTGTTGTATTCTATTAGTTTTGTTTAATGTTATAAATTTTCCATACCTCAAAAAAAAAAAATTGAAGGCAATCAGGGTTAAGTGACTTGCCCAAGGTCACACAGCTATTAAGTGCCTGAAGCCAGATTTTAACTCAGGTCCTCCTGACTCCAGGGTTGGTACTCTATCCACTGCCCCACCTAGCTGCCCCTGTATAAGAATTACTGAACTTCATAGTGAATCAAATATTCTAATGGCCCAATTCCTACTAAGAAAATGAAAAAAATTACTCTGCTCTCTATGTAGTTTTTCCTTTTAGTATTCTTCTCATTTCACAGTGAGAACCAGGGGTGCTGTGGATAACAGCCAAGCTGCCTCTCAGTCAGCCTGGATGCCCAGGGCATCTGTTGTCAATCACTCATTGCCTCTGCCTCCTGCATAGAACAGCATGGGCTCTGTCTACCAATCAAATCACTTGGCACCTCATCCTACCCACTGAATCACCTCCTTCCCTCTCTTTGCCTTGTCAAACAATAAGCTCTGGCTAAAGGATCCTTACTCTGATGAACTGTTCAGTAAGATTAACACGCACGTCTGAAATGCTTCACTCTTCTTGGTCTCGCCCCCTATCCATGCCCCATGGCTACTTTTTGGGGTTGATGTGAACAAAAAGTCCAAAGGTCGGACAAATCCCTTGTTGCCCACTGGTTCAAAGAGGGGGTGAATTTGATTTGTTCATGGAGTTTGCAGGGCTGAGGCTGAAATTCTCATCCTTCTAAAAACACAGGTCTGACAATGTCACTCCCCTACTCAAAGGCTTTCATGGCTCCCTATTGTCTCTAGAATGAATTAACAGTGTCTATTGGCCTTGTTATAAAGCCTTTGCTATCTGGTTCCAACCTGCTGATTACACATTGTTTCCACTCTGGTATTTACTCTCCAGACCAACTGGCCTGCTGGCTCTTGCCCTCTCCAGTCTCCATGCCTTCATTACTGGCTAGCCCCATGCCTCCTTCCCTGGGCTTCTCCCATCCAGGTTGGTTCCCATGCCACAGGGGACATTCCCTGACTTCCAGTTATCAGAGTTCCCTCCATAAAAATAGTATGTATTGATTTTATAAAGACCTTGGCTTTGCCTTTCTGGATTTGGTATTCCTTTAGTCCTCCCCTACCACCTCCAACTCCAGGTAGAATGCAAGCTTCTTGAGGGCAGAAGCTTGTCTCCCTTTTGTCTTTATATCCTAAGTGTCTAACATGGTTCCCTGGCACATCATAGGAACCCTCCAGAACTCACACACAAGGCAGCCTCCAAATCTTCTGGGAAATGAGATCTAAGAAGGGAACCAGGCAAGTCTTCACCCACAAGTTTGTCACATACACCTAGAACAACACGAATAATGCAAATCTAGCTTGTGGTCCACTCTGGCTTCCAGATCTTTTCCTGCTATGATGTTTAAACATTGACACCTTACACTACATTTCTGTAGTTTTCTGTACTATCCTGAATTTCTAACTGATGATTTTCTATGCTAAATTTTCATTGTTTTTTTCTATGTCATTTCTTAATTTGCCAAAATAATACCAAGTATTTTCATGATAGATTCTTAGAGCTCAAAGCCCTTCAAGCATTAATTAACTAGCTTTTCTCTTTCATACTACAGCTACTAAGGCCTCCCTCCTCCCTAAATAACTTTGATTTTATTTTGTTTAGAATGTGTCTGGCATATAGTGGATATTTAATAAATACTTACATGTGTACATGCCGTCTCTTCTGATAGAGTATAAGCTTCTCTAGGGCAGGGATGCTGTCATTTTTGATTTTGTATTTCCAGAGCCTAGCACAGTTACTTACACACAGTAGGTGCTTAATAAATGTTTTTTGCTTGTTTGGATGACTGTATGTTTGGATACTGCTTAGTTCCCTTCTTAGATCTCATTTCCCAGAAGGTGTGGAGGCTCCCTGGCAAATGTTTTGTCTCCTGATAAAGTATAAGCTTCTTAAGGCCAGGAACTCTTTTGTTTTTATATTTGTATTTCCAGGAATTAACACAGTTCCTAACACATAGTAGGTACCTAATTAATACTTGTTTGTTGATTGACTGCACATACTTATATGTGAACACTTGTCTCTCCTGATAGACTATAATCTCTTTGAGGGGAACAAGTCTTTCCTTTTTTGTCTTTGAGACCTAATAAATACTTCTCTGATGGATAAAGAAACAAGGCCAAGAGGAGTAAAGTCTCTTGCCTAGTCACCCAACTGGTTGGTGACAGTCCTGGAGTTCAAAGCTCTTGGTGCCCATCACTTCTTTTACCATGACATCATGTCGCCTCCCTCTTTCATCTGCCTTGAAAACAGAGTAGGCCTTTGGCAGATGAAGAGGTGGAGGGAGGGCCTTTGGTAGGAGCAGGGATGGTTTAGGTGACCATTATACAAGAAAAGGAAGTCAAGGAAGAGCTAACGGAAAGGCGATTGTTTTAGTTTTGGATCTGCTGTGTTAGATGTGATGGGACATCCAAGTGGATGTCCATTTTCCAACAACAGCTCTGTTTGGTTTGGACTCCACAGAACATCCCGCCTTCCCCGAGAAGCTCACCGCCTGAAGTCTCATCGCTATGCAGACTGACTCAGCTATCAGTACTCAGCATCCAATTGCGTCTCCCTTCTGACTGGAGGGCTAGAGGGCAGAACAATAAACTGCTCCCAAAGCGGTCCTTTAAAGAGAGTGAGACTTGGCCGGGTAATGCTCCATTTTCTGTCTGTTTGGTTTCTGGAGACAGGGAACCTGCAGTCTCGAGGCCACATGTGGTCCCCTAGGTCCTCAGGTGCCGCCCTTTGACTGAATCCAAACTTCACAGATGGAACACCAAGCCTTAATGCTGGGTACTCTTCCCTACCCCCCTTTACTTCCTCTTTCTGTGCATTGTCCCTGCCCATTAGATGGTAAGCTCTTTTTCTTATTTGTATTTCCAGTCATCAGCATAGTGCCCAGCACATAGTATGAGCTTAATAAATGTTTATTGACTTGAACTAGATTAAAATGTCCAGGAGGCAGTCAGATACGAATGACCAGAGCCTGTGGCTGAGATTGGGCCAGAAATATACCAGAGGATGATTAGGGACAGGGTAGTGCTAAGAGGGGGAAGAAATCTCAGTTGTGCTCCCATGTCTGGAAGGCATGATGCAATGAGCATTTAGGAAATCTTTAGAGGCCTTTTGGAATGAAGCCAGATTACAGGGGCTAAGAAAATGAACAGTGAACAGGTAAGAGGAGGCAGGTAAGTTTGATGGAAAGGCAGATCAGAAATGGGATGTGAGATTGAAAGCAATTGTATCCCTCCGTGTTTTTGATGTGTGTGATATGCAGAACCAATTTTACAAGCTTTTCATTTAAATAGCAATGGAAAAAGCCAGTAAGAAAGAGTTAAGAGACTTGGGTTCTGGTCTTGGCCCTAATGGCTGATGGGCTGGCCGTGGGACCTGCCAAAATCACCCAGTGTCTTTGGATTTGTTTTCTTAGATATAACACATAGAGGCAGGACTCTAATGGTCTCTAAAGGCCCTGCCACCAAGATGCTAAAGCTACATCTGCCGCTTCCTCCTAACAGGCCAAGCAAAGGCAGAATTCATCATTCACTTAGCTGCTGAGATCCACTAGAAAGAGCCCAGAATTTGGAGGCAGAGGGCCCAGATTTAAATTCTAGCTCTTCCGCTTCCTGCCTGGGTCACCTTGAGAAAGGCCTCAGTCTCCTCATCTGTAAAATGAGTGTGTTCCCTTGATGACCTGTGTAGTGACTCTAGCTCTATGACCCCCTGGACACAAAAATGGAGGAGACGTCCTCTCCGTTGAGTATTCCGATATCACGATGCATTTGGGATTTCGCCAATGTTCATCTTCTCCCCAAAGATGTGGATCTCAGCCCACGTGGTATGACGTGTCCATTTCCATTAAATGCAGAAGCGTATTGGGCTGCTTGGCTTCACAACTCTCTTTTTCATGTTAGTCTTTCTTAGCACTGAGCCCAACATAGCAAGTGTTTAACAAATGCTTTTAAAAGTCTACTCATTCGTTTCATAATACATTTAAATGTCCCTCTCACCCACAGCATGAGAGCTAGGTCTCCAATGATCCAGCATTGCCCTCTTTTTGGAGAATTATTTTCAAAAGACTTGTAGATTGTACCTTCAACTGTTTTGACACCTCCACCTTCATTACTCTCCAAATTATGACCGTAGTTCCTTTCTAATTGGTCCCCTGGTCACTGTTATTAGAAGTCCATCCCATACTCAGATTGCACCAAAGGATGCCTACCAGTCAACCATCACCACATATTACACTAAATTCTCATTTCAGGCCTCCCTGGCTTGGAATCATTCAGCTCCTAGCTCCCAGACTCTGTCTCTGGTGAACAGGGTGATCTGCCTCGGAGAAGTAATGGGTACATACCCTGATCGCCCAGCTTTCCACTGGGAGGCTGGTCCCCAGGAGGTGCCTGGTGCTCAAGGATCCCCAAACCGTGTAAAATCAGGCAGGCACCCTCCCTTCCACTTGTCTCCAAAGACAGCGCCTGGTCGAGGGCTATTTGGGCTAACTGGTCATTGCGCACGCTCACAGGCCACACTGGTTACACAGGACAAATTAGGGATACATTTCTGAACCAGCTCTCGCTACAGGACCTAGGGTGCACTAATGGGATTCAGGGCCTGTCAGCATTTCTGTGACACACCCCCTGTTCGGAGGGGCCGAAAACTCAGCCATAAAGTTTACTTTTGACCGAAACTTGTCAGCCAGGATCCCAGCCTCTCCTCCTCTCTACTTTCCCCCTTCCCCTGAAAAAAGAAGGAAAAATAAAATGTTTTTTTTCAAATCTGTCCTTTGGTCCATTTTGAGAAAAAGAAAAGGAAAAAGAAAAGGAATCTAATATTCCAAAGTATTTTTTGGCATTCCTGACCTGATTACTTTTCTTTTTCTTTTTTAATTTTCTTTTTCTTTTTTTATTTTCAATTCCGTATTTTCTCCTTCCCTCTACTCCTCCTGCACCCATTGAGAAGTCAAGTCATGTGATAGCCATTATACATATATAGTCATGTGAAACATATTTCCACATTAGCCATGTTTCAAAAATAAAAACAAAAAAACAAGAAAAATAAAGGGGAGGGGACGGGGAAATGCTTTAGTCTGCCTTCTGAGTCCATCAGTTCCCTGTCTGGAAATGAAGAGCATTTCCATCAAGAGGACTTTGGAATTGTGGTGGGTCATTGCATCCAGCAGAGTTGCCCAGTCTTTCCTGGTTGATAATGGTTACAATGTTGCTGTTACTGTGTAAATTGTTCCCCTGGTTCGGCTCACTTTACTTTTCATCAGTTCATATGTGACCTGACTACTTTTCAATGCTAAATATGCATGTGTCTGCACACGCGCGCGCGCGCGCACACACAAACACACACACACACACACACACACACACACACCCCTTATTGCTTCTCTGTCACCCTCTGCTCCAGTCCTCTCAAAAAGCAGCAGTTATTTTGTAACTAAATGTTACAAAAGGAGTTGGTATTTGAAGAGAGGGTATCTGAAGCACAGACAATTTCGTATGTACCATACAAATAATTTTGGTTTTTATCTTGGAATTCCTTCTTCCCCCAACTGACACCCAGCACAGGGCCTGGCATACAGATGGAGCTAAATCAATGCTTCTTGAATGCATCTGATCTGACAGCAATAGCTAAAATTAAATGTTACCAAGGTCCCTGTAGCTAAAATTGGGTGCTGATTTGGGCACAGAGACCAAAACAAGCCTGCCAGTCTGAGGTGGTTGTGCCTTGGGGACATGCTGAGTAAAAATAAAATGCATAGGTTTCTTCAGTTTTTCATTAGCAAAGAAATGAGACACATACAAAACCCTGTCACTTTGAGGGCTCAATTTCCTGTCTCTGAGAGGCAGTACAGTGTCAAGGACGGCATGCTGCCCCCTGAGTCAGGAAGAAAATGGTCCAAATTCTTCTTCTGCTATGTACCAGCTGGGGAATCTGGACAAGTCCCTTCATCCCATCATACCTCAATTTTTTCATCTGAGAAATGGAGATAGTAATGCTTGCTGCATCTGCCTCACATGGCAGTTCCAAGGTTCACCCAAGATAATTATGCCATGATATTTACCACCTTTTAATCACATGATAAAAGTCACTTATCATCTAGTTCTTTTCATAATTTTCTATGGGGATCAGGTAGAAATATAGAATCACCAGATTAGGTCCTTTCTTTGAGGCCATCTAATCCAATCCTTTTACAGATGAAGAAATTGAGGCCCGAGGAGGTTAGGTGAATTGTCCAAGGTCACACAGGTAATAAAAGGAAGAGGAGAGATTTGAATCCAGGTTCTTTGACATCAGAACTAGTATTCTATCTAAACAGTCCAAGGATACATTGCTACTTTGCTGCTGTTCTTTTACCTTAAATGATGCATGGACTATCACACGTGTGAATAGGTGAATTAACCATTTCGGTAATTGGTTAAAAGTATTGGGCTGTCAGCTCAGTGACAGCACCTTCCAGAGAACTCTAATAGCAGCTGGGACAATGGAGATAATTCCTCTTCACGTTTCCAAGAGGCTTTGGTTTCTTTCACAAGACCTCTGTATTTCAAAACCTTTTTCATTCATTGTTCAATTCCACTTTAGCTGCACATAGAGATGACCCCACCCTTGATGTCATCATCATCCTTACCCATAACATTCCACATCCAAGTTTGAGAACCCTGAAATCCCTATAACGGTCTTCTGTCATGCTTCCCTCCTCCTCTTCTTCCTCTCTGTGACCTCCATCCATTGCTTCCATCACTCAATTCCTCAGGCCACCCCTGATCTAGCTTCAGTTCTATCTGTTTCTCAGCTCATACCTTCAGTGAACCATTTCAGCATGACTCTGTGCCCTACTCTCCCATTCCTGATGATGGCTTAGTTGTACCATCCTCTCCGCGCTCTCTCCCCTGGGGGAGGCTATGCTACTGGATCAGGTCCAACACACGTTTATGTCCTCTTCTCCCAACAGGTTTTCACTGCAGCAAGGTGATCCTTTTATTCTTCCCTAATTGTTTCTCTTTCCCTCTCACCAGAGCAGCCATTCCGAACCTTCTCTTTTCTCTTTAAACTTCCAGCAGCAGCCCTCCCTTTTCCTCTCTGCTGAAGACCTTTTCTCAGACTGTGCTGAGAAAACAGAGGCCATTCTCAACAAGCTTTCTCAACAGCTCTCAGCCCCTTGACACCACCATTTCTTGCCTCCTTTTCTCTAATGAAGAGGCCAACATTGGGGTTTTGTTGCTGTTGTTGTTGTTGTTTTGGGTTTTTTTTTGCCAAGGCCAAGTTTTCTCTTTGTACACTTGATCCCCTCCCATCATCTCTGGCAGAATGCCCCCATCATCATCTGCCTGACCCACTATAACCTTCAGTCTCTCTTCTGGCTTCTTCTCTCCTGCCTGCAAATAAGCCTGCCTCTTCCTCCTCCTTCACAGATCCTGCCAGCCCCTCTTCCTAAACCCCTTTCTCCTCTTGGGCAGACTCCTGGAAGAAGCTGTCCACACTCACTTTCTCCACCTGTCCTCTAACTCTCTTCTCAACTCCTTGCGTTCTGCTTTCTACCTCATCACTCAGCAGAAACTACTTCTCCAATAATTTCAGAATTCCAAATCCAGATGGTCTTGTCTCAGCCCTCATCTTTCTTGAGCTCTCTGCTGCCCATCCTCTCCTCCTAGACAGCTTCTTCTCTATTTTCAGGCCACTGAACCCTCTTCGTTCTCCACCTACCTGTCTGACCACTCCTCCTCATTCTGACCCCAAGTCCAAAGGCATCACAGGGCCTCCACATGGTGACAGCTCTTATTTATTGGGCAAACCATTTAGGTTGTCCCTGACTCCGTTCAGATATATACAGTGACTTCCCATAGTTCACGGAACACAAGGAGACAAGTCTGTTGTTTTTGTTTGACTCAGAAACGAGATTATTTAAATGTTGACAGTTGTTTGCTGTAAGCCCCTTAGCATTAAATAGGCCTGGCAGGGCTCCACAGGATCCCTTATGAGATCAATAAAATGCCTTGGAATCTTTACCCTAGAATGAGGTCATGGTTATTGAGCCCCAGTGACCCATCAGTCTAAGCAGCTGCTGGGAAGGACTGGTAAATCCCAAGCAGGGAAGCTTGGTCCTCCCTTCTCTGGAGGGGGGGCATCAGGCCAGGCTGCATTATTATTCTAATTATCCCAAAGCATTGGGCTGACAGAGCAGTACTGGCTCCACTCACCTTTGTGGGAGGAGGAAAGGACTGATACTTGAGGTCCCAAAGTTTCTTCCAGGGCAGGACAATCTTCAAACACCCCTCCAGAAAGACAAAGATCCCTTCAGCAAAGCCTGTGCTTGACCCTGACCTCAGAGCTTAGATATGGAGATCAATTGTATAAGAGCCAACTTTCCTAGCAATGACATGAACCTGAGTTTCCTTCTCCTCTATTTCCCCTCCCCCAACATACCAGATTTTCATCATTCATTTATTAACTACTATTAACTGAGTACTTGCAAGACCTAGTCAAGAGGCAGCCTGACATAGTAGACAAGAAACTAACTTTGGAGCCAGGAGCACCTAGTTTGAGTCCAATCTTTGACACAAACTAGTTGTCTGATCGTGATCCTGGTTAACTCCCTTCTTTTCTCTGTGTCCCAGGTGATCTAAGACCATAAGGTGCCAATCTGTGTTGGGGGAGGGGATTCCCTCCCCTAGACTTTGTACCTACACTGATGAAATCACAAGACCAGGCCAAAAGAAAAACCCAACGTAGTGTGTATTGTGCTAAGCAGCAGAATTCCAGCATTCACAACAAGCCAGTCCCTGCCCTCAGGGAGCTTGCATTCTTAAGACAAGCACAGAACAGCAGCACATGTCCCTCTCTCCGTATCCTCCCCTGCACATTGGTCAGGCCAAAGGCCTTTGCCCAGGCTTCAGAGGCTCCGAGAAGTTGCTGACCTGTCATACCACTTCCTCAAGCAGCCTACATTCTGAAGATACTACAGAGGCAGTGAGGTACAATGGAAGGAGCACTGGCTCTGGAGTTGGCAGGTGTGGCTTCACATCCCTCCTCTGAGGCTCACTACCTGTATGACCTTAGCTGCACTACACACAGCTTCTTGGACTCGATTTCCTCATCCGTGCTATGAGCAGGTTGCACTAGCTAGCCTCTGAAGCCACATCCAGGTCTCCTATGCTATGATCTGGTGACCCACACACAAGCAGTGTAACCCTCAGTAAGTGTGAATGGCTTTCCTTGGTCTGGCCTGTGATGCTATTAATCACCAGGACAATAACAATACTGAGTGCTGGATCAGGAACCAGAGGACATGGGCTAGAGGCCTGCCCGACCGTGTATTACCTTGGGGATCTTAGGAAGTAGTGGTTTTTTTCCTCTGGGTCTCAGTTTTCTCACCTTGAGAGGAAGGGGTAATCCATGTAGATGGTTGCCAAGCCCCTTCCAGCTCTAAATGCACCATTCCACAATCTCCCTCCAGCTCTGTCCACAAGGTAGAAGAGATATGTGCAAGGGACCTAACGATGGGAGCTATGCCAAAGTAGACTGGGGCTGCCACTGGAAGTGGTGGGTCCCCCCTCATTGGAAGTCTCCCAGAAAAGATGAAGTGATCACTTGTAAGGGATGACACAGAAAGGATTCTTCTTCAGCTATAGATTAGACAAGGTGGCTATTGAGGTCTTTCTAACTTGGAAATTCTTTGATTCTGAGAACCCTGGTTGGCCTCAGTTTCCTGCTCTGTAAGATGAGGCCATTAGATGAGAGGATCTATGAGGTTCTTTCCTGGTCTAAATCTATAATTCTGTGAACCACAGTAACAATAGTTAGTTCACTTTGGGATCATGCTTTAAGGTTTACACATATCATGGGAGGGGGGTGGAGAACTAGTCAGTATGAGTCCAGTCCTTAGAGCCTGAGGCCAGAGGCCATACAAGTGGAAGTACTGTCCATTTTTTAGTTGAGGGAACTCAGGATCAAAAGTGGGACCCAACTTCCTTTCCTCATATATGGCAAGAAGACTCAGGCCATGGCCCTAGCTGTTTGGATTCAGAGTCTAATTGCAGTGTTCTTCCTCTGGCCTCCCCCTAGGACTGACAGAGCTGGTGCCTGCTGCCCCTGCAGGATGTACAAGGAGATACCCAGGTGTGGGTGCCGACCACAACTAGTGACAGCATCGTTCAAGCAACGCTTTGGTTGTTCTCAGAACCACCTGTTCTTCTCCATCCCTCACCACTGTGGCCAATGCGGGACTATTGTACACAACATGTTTGCATCTATTCTCCCTCCCCCACCCCACACCCTACCATCTGTGCTTTCTTAGCTACTCCTGACTGGTCTTTATTTCTAATTTCTATGATTGTGTTCACCATTTTAAAATGTAGCATGACTAAATCACATATTGAGTATCATCTCTTACCTAACCATCCCCTCACTTCCTCTTCACTCTCTCTTCCTCCCATCTCTTTCCTTCTTTCTCTTTCCCATCCTTCTCCTCCTTCTTTCTCTCCCCTTCCTCTTTACCTTCACTTTCATCTCCTTTCCCATCCAGAATGGAGATAAATAAGGGAGAAAGAAGAAGAAAAGAAATGGATAATATGAGAGGAGAGAGGCAGAACTGTACCTTGGGTAGAACAAATGAGACTTTTTCTCAGGATCTAATAATGAGAGTCTTCCTTAGCAGGTGTCCTTCACAAGTAGGGAAAAAATGAGGAGTCTATCACCTGGTTAACAAGAATGATTAGCTAAAACAGGAAGAGAGTCATCTAGTAGCTTCTAAGATGAATCTGAAGGTGGTGCATCCCTAGTAATATATACATCTATGTTCCTACTTGAATCTTCCTTTAAATATAAGCATTTTCTCATTTAGAATATTTTAAATGTTCTAGTTTAAAGGTGTGGGTTTTTTCCTCAATAGGACAAGGGGGAGGAGAGAGAATACATGTTTGTTTATTGAAAACCAAACAGCAAATTGAGAAGGAAGCCATCTACTGGCCTGCTTACTCCCTCATCCAGCATTCCAGATGAGGTCCACCTAGCCTTCTAGCCCCACACTCCCCCTTACCGCAGCCTCTCCAGCTGCTCAGGAACAAACAATTATTAGTTTGGCTCTGGAGACGCGGAAAGAATCAGAAAAGAAAGCAAAAACAACAGAGTCGAGGAGAAGGTTTCTTTGTGTACTGGGTTTCCCATTTGTGTCCAGTGTTGCTCAGGTAACAGAGACTGGACAGTAAGAGTATATATTGACTCATGGGCAAAGCAAAGCAATGCATTGGAAACAACAGTGTGTTTGGAGTCAGAGTAGAGAGTTCAAATCCTGACTGCAATTTGCAGTCACTGAACCTCTTTCAGCCTCAGTTTCCTCATCTGTACAATTAGAGGGTTGGACTTGATAGTCCATAATGGTCTCTTCCAGCTCTAAATCTATAATCCTGTCACTTCACTTTTCTGTGTTCCATGAGTATATTCAGTTCATGATGCTATTTCTTCATCTGTAAAATGAGAAACTTAGACTGGATGGTCTCTTAAAGCAAGAATCTTGTGATCTAGTATAATCCTCCGTGTGTTCAGTATAATCCTCAATGGTCCAGTAGAGTTTGATGCAACCAGGTGATGGGAATGCTAGCCATTCTATTATCTGCTGCTTATGTACTTCAGGTGGGGACTGTAGGAAAAGAATAACATCCTTCTAGTCTCCTGAGCTATCCGCCTTACCCACTGCTCCCTCCCCACCCTTCTCTCCTGCTGCCTGTATTTGACTTTACCCTCTTACCATTTTGCATGAAAGCAAATTAAGTGTTGCCCATGTTATACAAGCTACTATTTATCCTCACATCTGAACACTATAGGTCATCTCCCGAGGGTCAAAGAGACTAGAGCCGTCAACAAATACGGTCTGTCCATTCAGCGCTGTTGACACTTTCATTGTCTCCACTGGGGGGTGTCAGCCTAAGCAAGACCCACAAGAAGCGCCATCTCCAGAACTGCCATTGGAAGGAGGTGGGCTTAGCTTCCTTAGTGGTTGACCAATCCTGGAAGGACTGGCGGTGAGAGGGGGGGGCCCCCCTCCTTTGTCAATGTTAATGCAATGCCAAGTGATAGAGATGCCCTTTTGGCACGAAACACTGTCAGCTTTTAATAATAAACACTTTCTGCATCTCAAATTGCAGCTGTACATGAGCAGGTTGGAGTCAACCTCTGAAAGGAACCTGTACCTTCTCATTACAGGGCAGGGTAGTGAGAAAGCAATTCCCAGAGCCAGAGGGCTGGCAAACTCCCATAGTTTCTGCTACGAGTAAATAACTTCAATTGATTTCATCATAAAAGAGTAACAGGAAAATGACATTGATTACCAAATCCCTAATGTGAACCTCAGGAGATATTGATGAGGCCGCCCGCGAGGAGGTTGTGGCCACTTGAATGGCCCGCAGAAATATCAATACCTGATCATTACCCCAACAAAAAAAATGACAATTTGGCCTCATCTTGAAATGGATTGAAGTAACATTATGCAGCACTATTGTACAACCTCAAGCGATATAAGTGATCATCTTCAGTAGTGTTCATTAGGCTAAAAAGAACAAAATCCATACATTCCAACCTGGGGTTCTTCCCTTCATTGTCCAGAGGTCATTCACAGTCTCTAACTCCAGCAAACCCATGGCAGGCTGACCGCAAGTAGAATTCAAGTCATCTGGAAGGGCTTATTGGGCACTTGAGCAAAATTAACTTTCAAGATAAATAAGGCATTCAGAAAACTAAACCTCTGGTTTTGCTTGGGGGAACTTTAAAAATTTGTCTTCATTGCTCAGGGAAATAAGCTCTGATAGGGTTGGTCAAGAGAACTAAAATTTCAGAGTTTTTTTTGCTTCAGAGAGGATGCTTTCCTTACCTTACCCCATATTTGTTTGTGTTTATATATTTGGTATTGATTCGTATCTTTCCATATTATTTCTTTTACAGTAGCAGAATATAAGCACCCTGAGGGTAAGCAGTGCTTCCCATTTGTCTTCGTTCCTCCAGCATTTAGCCCAGGCATATAGTAAATGCTTAATAAGGGCTTGTATAATGGATGGATGGATAAATGGATAAATGGATAAATGGATATGGATGGATGGATGGATGCATGGATGGATGGATGGATGAATGGATGGATGGATAAATGGATGGATGAATGGATAGGTGGAGGTAGAGAGGGAAGGATGGATATATGGATGAGAATTAAATGATACTAAGAGAAATTGATGTCCTCTTTAAGTTAGTGTAGTCAAGACATTGGACTTGGAATAAAGTGGCCTGGATTTTACCTGGATTTGTCTCTTTCCAGTTTTGTCACCTTGGGCAAGTCTTTCCACCTCTATTTCCTCCTATGCTGAAGTAAGGGGTGGGACTAAGTCCCCCCCTTCCCCCCTAGCTCTAATATTCTACAATTCTCTGACTCAAAATTATTTCAGCACCTTTGATTTGAGAATGCTTTTATTGTTCTCTTTATGATGGCTGCCCAAGTTCTTTCTCTCAGCTTAACATATGCCACCAATTGCCTATTGAACATTTCAAACTGGATGTTCCAGAGACATCATAAACCCAACATGGCCCAAACTTTACTCGCATTTTCCCCTAAACTCACCCCTCTTCCAAACTTCCCTGTTTCCATCACAGGTACTACAATCCTTCCAGCCTTCCAGTATAGTGACCTGGGAATTATTTGCAAACTCTCCCTCTTCTTCACCACACACAGCCAAACAGTTGCCATAATCTTGCCATTTCTACCTGCTCAACATCTCTCACATCCAAACACTCCTTTTCCCTCACACAGAGCCACCTTAGTCCAGGCACTGATCGTCTCTCTCCCAGATCATTGAACCATCCACCTCATTGATCTCCCAGCCTCAGGTCTCTCTCCACTCCATCCTCCACAGTGCTGCCAAAGTGATTTTCCTTACCCATGGATCTGATCATGTGACTCCCCAATGCAAACAACTCCAGTGATTTTTGATTGACTTTATGATAAAATGGAAACTCCTGTTTTCTGCATTTAAAACTCCACTCAACCTGGCCCCAATCTATGTTTCCAGTCTCACTGGACATTACTTCCTCTCGCCTATTCTACAATCAATCTCACTGGTCTTCTCTGTGTTCCTCACACATGACATTCTATCTCTCATCTCCGTGACTTTACACTGGTCATCCCCTATGTGTGAATGCACTCCCTCCTTCCCTTCACCTCATAGAGCCCCTCTCTTCATTTGACATACAGTTTAGGCATCATCCTCTGTATTGTCTTCCCTAGTAACCCTAAGCCTTAGTGCTGTTCCTCTCAAGCTACTTTGTATATAGTCATGTTTATTCACTTTAAGATTATATTTGCTTGTGTTACTTCTCTTGTTCCTTAGGAATAGAGATTGTTTCAGTCTTTGTACTTATATCATCAGTATCTAACACAATGCCTAGTATCTAATAGGTATTCACTATATACTTAATGATTGATTGATTATTTGCTCTATGCAGACCTCTCAACCTTTACTAACTAAAAAATTCTATGCAACACACCAAACATCATATGTCAGGTGCTGCAACAGAACATATGTCAATCAGTAGGCATTTGTTGATGACCTACTATGGCTCTAGACCTATTACGCACCATGAGAAATGCAGAGTCCCACCTTCATGGAACTTCCAACCAAAGTTGGAAGAACAAAACTAACAGGCATGAAAAAATTAGTAAACAATACATAGCAGTATTAATTGTTAGTAATTAAGTTATTAAATTCAGTGGTACTAAGGCTCAATGCAACTAGAGCTCAGAGGAGACAATCCTCAGTGAATCTGACCAACTATATCCTAGAACAGAATTGCAGAGGCTCAGAGAAACTGAGATCTGGAAAGAACCAAAAAGATTTGACAGATAAAGAAACTGAGTCTCAGAAGGGTCAAACAACTTTCCCAAAGGTGCAAAATGAATCACGGAAAAAGGAAAACTAGAACTTGGGTCTTCAAACTCTGGAGGACTCTGTCCACAATTCCATCTGGACTAGCTAAGTTAACAGCTAGCAGCCAGGAGAGGCATGACGTTTATGTTATTATTATGATTATTATTATTAAATAGCAGCTAGCATTGATATAATGCATTAAGGTATGCAAAGCACTTTGCAAATATTATCTCATTTAATCCTCACAACAACCCTGGGAAGTAGATGCTATTTTACACCCATTTTGCGGTTGAGGTGACTGAAACAGAGAAGGGTTAAGTGACACACAGCTAGTAACAGTTTAGACACTGGGTTGCATCTAATTAGATAAAAATCCATATTTCTCTGGTAATGCTATATGACTATCAGTCATAGAATAACATAGTATCCAAAGAATTCAAATTGAGGATCTTTCAAAGAGCAACAGAGAAGCACTAAAACATATCACAAAGAACAGTTCTGCAGGGAATTAATATAAACAATATTCCCTTACAGATGCATGACCAAAGACAAAGATAAGTCAGTCATATAGCAAGGACATGATTCGTTGTATGCACTCTGTCCAAAGAACTAAAGAAAATCTCCGCAACATGGGATATCCCTTTCTGTGAGTAGGATTTATGGGAGGATATGGGCAAGAATCCCCCAGGCTTGGCAGGCACTGCAGCTCTTGTCCATATCACTGGAGGGCATAGCTATATTATAGCAATCACAGATTCATTTTAGCTAATGTAAAGGCATATGAAAGGGGCCAAAAAATCAACAGCACAAATACGAGATGAAGAAGCAAGATTAGCCAGTTTGTCTGAAAAAGCTGTCAATGGTTTTCAGCACTGCAAGTTCAACAAGAAAGTATTGTGGCAGGCAAAAAGCAAATGCAATACTAGGCTGCATTAAGAGAGATGCATTCAAGGATCAGGTAGTGAGAGCCCCAATATCCTCTGCTCTGGTCAGGGAACATGTGGAGTACTGGGTTCGGTCAGAGGGGACTTCAGCACGGTAAGCACATTGATAAACTGGAGACCCTCCAGAGCAAAGCAGCCAAGGTAGAGAAAGGTCTCAGAATCGGGCCACAAGAGGCCAGAGTGAAGGAGCTGGGGTGGCTCACATGGCCTGGAGAGGGCAAGGCACCTGTGAGCTAGTATCTGAAGAGTGGCCTCAGGGAAGAAGGTTTAGACTTGATCAGCTTAGCCCCCAAGGGCACAACTAAGCCAGTATTCCAAAGATGCTGATTTAGGTGTGAGTTTAAGATGTGATTTCTAACAATGGAGGTGATAGGTCTCCCTCCCTAGAGGGCTTCAGAGTCAATGCCAGATGACTCCTCAGTGAGTAAGGTTTAGAGAAGATTTCTGTCCAAGTACAGATTGAACTAGAAAGCCTCTGAGGTCCCCTGAGATTCTATGAACCCACTCTCTCCTGCTGGGGTAGCCCATTCCATTTGGAAACAGCTCGAATTAGGGGAAAAAAAGTTTTTCTTTACATCAAATGGAAATCTGCCTGTCTCCAACTCCCACCCGGTGCTCTTGGCTCTGACCTCTGGGGCCAGGCAGAACAAGCCTAATCCCCCATCTCCATGACAGCCCCCCAGTACAATGACAGCTAATATTATTCTCCACTTCCCCTCCCTCCCAAGTCTTCTCTTCTTGGGGCTGAGCTTCCCAAATTTCTTCAACAAATTCCCATTTTATACAGTCTCAGGCCCCTTACCATCCTGGAGCCATCCTCTGGGTACCATCCCACTCCAGCAAACCGTGGCCTCCAGAAAACAGGAATGGAAATGGGGTCCCATCGCCTCCCTACGGATGCAATAAGGGCTTGGGGAGAGGTGACACACCCTCCCACAGTGCCTCAAGGGCAGCTCTGGCAGCCCTACCCAGAGACAGGGCTACTGAAGAGGATTTTAGTCTGTGTGTGGTCCTTTACTTGGAAGCTACAGAACCTGGGGCCAGGATGCCATAGAGGGATAGTGTGGGGGGCAGGATCTGCACTTCTGGAGGAAAAGAAAAGAAAGCAAACTGCTCTGGTGCAGGGAGTCTCTAGCAGCTGGAGAAGAGTGAGCTAAGAATGTAGGGGACAGATTGCTATCCTCAGTGGCTCTGGTGGAATTCCCTGCCCAAGAGCTGCATAATTCATTAACTTGGACAAAGAAATCCCAATAGACCCTGTTGTTATTCAATTAATATGCCCAGCTGCACAGAGGCCTATAGGAAGATTTTATTTCCCTTTCCCTTCCTTTTTCCCTGATTGGAGTGTGAGAATAGGCAAATGAACTCTTGTTCCTGAATTAATTAAAGCTGGTGTCAAAATGGCTATTGGGTTGATACTTTTAATGTAGGCTGGTTTATAGAATTGAGCCAGGAATGTTAGCTAACAGGTAATCTTTAGCCCTGATCCTGACATTTCTCCAAAAGCACTTGCCCAAAGTGGACCAGACAGAGTTGCAGCTTGCAAAGGGCAGAAATTCCTAGGGGTGGGTGTTTCACAGGGTCACACTGGGCATGATGCTAAGAAAAATGGCTATAGCTGTCCCAGAGTGGAACAGGCCACCCTAGAAGGTAATAGACTCCCCTCCCTTGGGGCCTTCTTCATTCCGTGATGGATGATGACTTGCTTGTTGGTGATATCATTGGAGAGAGGTTTCTTGTTTGGCTATACATTGGACTGTTAGATGCTGAAGTCTCTTCCAGCTGGGAGGTCTTATCAGTTCTGGGCCTCTGTGACCCTTTTCCATTCCTACCATTCACTTTGACTTATTTGTCAAGTTATGAGTTTAACTTAGAGTGGATCCCATGCAACCTTCATGAACAGCCAATGAGTACACTAGATGGGGAGCAAGAGAACAAGGAGGACAGCCAGCCCCCAGACACCATCATTCTGGCTTGCCCTGGTCTTAATGATGTATCCTTGTCTCATACTTTGAAGTTAACCAAACACCTTACCTAGACATCTCACCTAACTCTTTGTGCTGAACTTTATCTTAGGAAAGGGGACAGTGCTCAGAGGCAAACCAGAGATAATAACCACACCAGAAACCTCCCACAAAATCCCAGTTAGCCAGAATCCTGGAGGAATTAGATGCTCTTTTTTTGTTTTATTTATTTTATTTTTAATTTAAGAAATAAAACAAGTATTTCCATAACATAGTAGAATAAAAAAAGATCTGTACATGAAACTGCAAATCTATCATACACCGCTTGCTATTCCTTTTAAACATATAATAAAGTTATTGTGTAACTTTGGTTATTTTTCTTTTTTTTTCTTCCCCCCCCATTCCTACCCCCAGGTTCTTGACAGTTTCCTGGATATCCAGAGTTACGTAAAAGATATTGCCCAGGATGACTCCAAAGGGGCAAAGCTGAAAGGCTGGAAGAACGATGGCACCCTCATCAGAAACAGGGGGGTTTGGAGGAGGGCTGGGGCTAGGGAGAAAGGCAGTCGTCTCCATTTCCACCATTCAAATTTGCATTGCGTGGGGAACACCCAGGTGGAGATATCCAGGAAGAAGCTGCCAGTGTGAGTTTCGATCAGGCAGTATTGAAAAGAGTATTGATCCTACCTCAGATACTTACTGCCTGGGTAATCCTGCGCAAGTCACTTACCCTTCAGAGGTGGGGTTCTTCCCCTTCCTTGTGTCATGGACCTTTTTAGCAATGTGGTGAAGTCTATGGACACCTTTTCAGAAGAATGATTTGTTGCCTATGTTCACAACTGAAGGAAATGCTAGATTTCAGTTTGAGATTGGTGAAAATAAAGATCTATATTTTCCCATCTGAGTTCACAGACTCCTTTGGACTTAAAGTCCCTATCTTAGAGCTTGATCTCATCTGCCAAAAGTGATAATAGCATTTTCATTGTCTACTGCCTCTCTGAATTCTTAGGATGAGAGTGTCTTGTTCCATAAATCACAGTAGACATTGTAGCTCCTTTGACACTGTGTCCTCACGCTGTTGTTAATTGGATGGTTCCTAGGGGTGTGCAAGGGTGTTTCCCCAGCGCTCCTGGCTCCCTCTTGGGTCTTGAGTCAGTTTTTCTGGTGGTTTCAGGGCTCTCAGCTGTCTCTCCTTGCTGAAATCATTGCATCTGCTGCTGGCAATTTCTCTTCTAAATTTGCTGCTAATCAGGCATGGGGCAGGAAACCAGAGAACCATGCTTATGAGAATTGTGCCTAAACACGAGAAAATCAGCTCAGAGTAAGCATGTGGAGAACTCCCTTGCAAGTAAAGTTCTAGTCCCCAGATACTAGGAAATTGATGTTGCGGGTTCAGAAGCTCAAAGCTTTTTTGTCTTCTGAGTTTTCAGTGCCTGGCACATAGAAAGTATTTAATAAATGATAATTGACTGACTCATACAGTCAGCTGAGGGGTAAACAACTAAAGATATCAAGTATTGCTGCACCCATTTCACATAAAAGTAAAGTGAGATTTAGAAACTAAGAAACTTGCCATAAGTAGGAACCTGAGCTTAGAGTCTAGTTACTTACTGTTAGTTACTAAGTGTGTCATCCTGAGGAAGTCTCTTACACTCTCTGAGCTTCAGTTTCTCTATCTGCAAAAGAAGAGTTTGACTTCATGGTTTCTGCTGTCCCTTCTAGCTCGAAAACTGTGCTCATTACTTTTCCCAGCTTCCAGAGCAACCATACCCCACCCAGTTTCAGTTCTTTAACTCACCTTGCTATCTTCCAAACAAGCCGATGCCCTAGTCAGTAGATTACTAGGGTGATAATGCAGCCAATGAAAATGAATGGTGGAAAGAACTCTAGCTCAGAGTTAAAGCTTAGTTTGATACCACTTGTGTGAATTCAACATACTTGGACCTCAGTTTCCTCATATGTCAAAGGAAAGAAATGGACTAGTTGGCCTTTGAGACCCTTTCCAACTCTTCTAACCTCTTCACTATGAAGCACTACTCTTCTTCAGGATTAGCTTTGTATTCAGAAAAACCTAAGTTCAAATACCAGCTCTTCTACTCACAGGGTATGCAACCCTAGGTCAGTCACTCCCTCTCTGGGTCTCAGTTTCCTCAATTATAAAACAAGGTTGTCGAAGTGAATGAGCTCCATTCCAGTTCTAAATCTATAATCCTCACAAGGACTGAACCTGTAACTTCATCGAAAAACTCTAAATCGATGACTTTATTCCTTCTTCCGCATGAAATTTCACAGGGTTAAAACTTGGCAAATGCCTTATTTCCAGTCATGATAGATGGGTAATCTCTCTTCTCTACACTCCCTATGTAGGTGTTTTATAGCAATGCATAATTATGTCATTAATTTTTATGTCAAAATCCTAATTGGTGATGCTGATCATCTCTACAAATATACCGTACAATCTTTTTAACTCTTGGGCATAAAAGGAACATGAGATTGATTGGAACTTCCCAGTGGAACACAGACAGAACCCACCTCATGTTGCCCCAACAAGCATCATTTTCCAAATGGCATCATTAATAGGCTATTAACAATAATAATAACACAGTATTTATGTAGCACTTTAAGGTCTACAAAATATTTTACAAGTATTATCTCATTTTATTTTCATGACAACCCAGGGAGTTAGGTACTTTTTTTTATCCATATTTTATAAATAGGAAAACTGAGTAGACGAGGGTTAAGTGACTTGCCCTCGGAGCTTATAAGTATCTGAGTCAGGATTTGAACCCAGGTCTTCCTGATTCCAAGGCCATATTTACAATCAGAATCCTTGATACCTTTTCAGCCTTAAAATCAAAGACAAGAAAGTTCCTTGAATATTGAGAATCTGAAAACATGAAATGTCCACTGGGGAAAATTTAGATTCTGTGGCAAATGAGGCTTTCAGAGGTGGCAAGTAAGGTGTAGGCAAGATGTCTTCCCTGCTGTGTTCTGAATCAGGGCAAAGTCACTTTCGGAGAGGCCTGACAAGTAGCACATCTGTGAATTTTTATATGTAAACAAATTACATGCAGCCATTTTATGGATGCTGCATTGCTCTCTTTACATGTCTTAGGCATCTTCTAAGTTATACAGAGGAAAGGAAGTAACTCAGGACCTGAGCGGGGCATCTCCTGCATTTTGGCCCCTCTCTAGCCCACCCAACTGTGTGTCACTGAGTTCATATGTTGGGTGTCGGAGCTCATCAATGTACAAAAAAGGCTCCGTATGGGCAGGGTATGGTGTCTGTACTAGTTTGGGCCTGCAAGAGTATTCACTCATTTATTCAATAAGCAATACTGTGTGCTAGTCATGGACTCCCATGATAAAAGCAAGACAGTCCTTGTCCTCAAGGAGCTTACATTCTGCTATCCCAATGCAGGCAAGAGTCCAGCCAACCCAGAGGTGGGCTTACAGAACAGGGATAGGACCCTAGCCCTAGGTCTGGAAAGGGCTTTAGAAGCCATCTCATCCAATCCCTTCATTTTCATATGAGAAGACTTTAGTCAAGGGATTCATCTTCCTAGAGTCTCAGGGTGTAGTGACTTATCCAAGGTCTCACAGATAGGAAATGACAGGGGTGGGATTGGAAACCCTGACTCTAAAGCCATTGCTCTCGGTATCATCCCATGATGCTTCTCTGGCTTTCTGTGCATTTTTACAGTGCACAAAACTGCTCAGACATTCACCAAACAACTGAGTACAGTGCCCATTTGGGGCAGGTAGGGATTTGCCAAGTAAGAGAAGAGGTATAAAGAGCCCTTTCCTTAGCATGGATCAATGATCCTTGAGTGGAGTCCTCTGTTAGGGAGGGCTGTGCCTCAGCCCTTATGCCCACTTTTTGAGGCCCTGCCAAGCTCTTGGGCTCTTTAGGGAAGCCAAGGGCCTTACAGGGGCCCCTCACCCTTCACACTCTGCACACTGAGCCCTGTGGGGAATGAATCTGTGCCACTCTTGCTGACTCCTCTCTTAGTCTGTTGTTTGGCCCACTTTTGTCTGCTTCCTAATCCCCTAGGTATTAATGTTCATCTGATATTCCTGAAGGGTTTAAAGGGGCTTATCTCTGAAAGGTGCCAGGGAAGAATGGACTGGCTGATGGGCGGAGGGCTTGACACAAATTCCAATTTTGAAAAACAAACCTACTTACCCCAAAGTGCCAAATAAAGATCATATGTTTTCCAAATATGAGAGTGATAAAAAACCCAGCCCAGCAGTGGGGACATTAATTTCCAGGTTTGCTGCAGCATCTTAGCACTCTCGTAAACCTGTAGTGCTTCAGCAGAAATATGGGCTGAGCCCACATATTTTATTCTTCCCTAAAGCAGTGGCTTTTCAGAGGAATAGAAACCTGCCCAGCATGAGAACTGGAGGGGGAGTCCAACTTTAACATGGTTCAGGTTCCATACCCCATGATGAGTTTGTGAGATTGCCACACACCTGGATGGAAGGATTTGGCTGGGTTAGTCCTGGGAGTGAAGATTAGGGGCTGATCTGTGCCAAGAAAAGGTCTGCTTGAACTAAGACACCCAGTAGGACCACTGATTTGCGGGTTCAATCCCCAGTTCTGTCACTTGTAACCTATATCACCCTGGACAAGTCACTGAGGCCTCTCTGGGCCTCAGTTTCCCCAGTTTTAAAATGAAGGAGTTGGAGGCTGCTAAGATCCACACCAGGTCCCAATCAATGAGCCTATCTTTGTTTAAAGTCAATTAAACCCACGTCCCAGCTCCTACCAAAGAGTCTGTTTTGTTTTGCATCATAATGCATGATTGTATACCATGATACTTCTCCAGGTGCATCAAATGCCTCCACAAAGATAATCAATCAATAAACATGTATTGTTTATTGTGCCAGTGACTCTGCTAAGGATACAAAAAGAGGCAAAAGGCAGTCCCTGCCCTCAAGGAGCTCACATCTCATGGACTAGTTTCATTAGGCAGCGTACAAAACTATGTACAATTTAGGACATATCTTTGGCAATTAACAGATGATTAGAGATGTTATGTGACTGGTCCAGCCTGGTCATGCAGCAAGGAAGGTTAAAAGGAGGGACTTGAACCTGAGGAAGTAGTCTTCTTCTTCTTCTTCTTCTTCTTCTTCTTCTTCTTCTTTTCTTCTTCTTCTTCTTCTTTCTTCTTCTTTTCTCTCTCTCTCTCTCTGTCTCTCTCTCTCTCCCTTCCTTTCTCTCTGTCTCTCTGTCTCTATCTCTTCTCTCCTCTCTCTCTGTCTCTCTCTTTCTGTCTCTGTCTCTCTCCCTCTCCCCCTCTCCCCTTCTCTCTCTCTCTCTCTCTCTCTCTCTCTCTCTCTCTCTCTCTCTCTCTCTCTCTCTCTCTCTCTCTCCTCTCCTCTCCTCTCCTCTCTCAATGTGAGAACTCCCTCTAGCAATACAAATGAGAACAATTTATCTTAGAGACTTTTGTGGGAGCACTGAGCACTTAAGTGACTTGCTGAAGGTCACAGGTCAAGTAGGTGCAGAAGGAAAGGCTTGAACCCAGTTCTTGAGTCTGTGGCCAGCACACTCTACTATGCAATGGTATTTCTCCTGAGCTATCATATCTCAATCATCCCATTTCAGCCTTTTTGAGCTTATCTAATATGTCATGTACCCCACCAGGCACTGGAAGAATTCACCTTCCTATTATAAATGCATTGTAAACCTAAAAGCCCCAATATGACGGGGAGTTCCTCCAGCATCTGTTGGGGTGTGTGGCCACGAGGAGGGTTGAAGCAGGCGCTGTGGACACTTAGAGCTTGGTCAGACATGGGACACACCAAGGTCATCAACTGCATCTGGGGCCATCACCAGTCATCTTGAATTTTGTCCTGCCACTGAACTTCAGTTACTCAAGAAGAGAGAATGAGGCTTCGTGCAACTCAGTCTGCCTCACTTAAATCCAATTCATGCATGAGTCAAGATATCATCTGTCCTCCACTATGTTACCCCGACATCATGATGTCACTGGTCCTCTTCAGAAAGCAAGGATCAACAAGAAGTTCACAAAGTGCCAGGCTCCTGACCATCCTGCAAGGGAGATAGCTCTTGACCTTCTTATCTTCAGGGTTGTCATGAGGAAAGCATTTTGCAAACCTTCAAGTGCTATAGAAATGTGAGTAATCATCATTAGGATCCATACCAGCACACCAGAGTTCCCATCAAGGGAGCCACAGTCAAAGGTGGGATGGCCATGCTTTGGTCCTTCTGACATTTCCAAGTGCTGATAGGGCAGTTGGAAGAACAAGCCAGAGAGCTACTCTATCAGAACAGGAGTTGGTCAATCAGTCAATTAACAAGCATTAATTATGCACATAATGTGTTCTAAGATCTCAGGTTACAAAGACAAAAAAAAGATGAATTTTCCTCTCCAGGTGTTTGTGTTCTGTCCTTCAGTCTTGGTGTGATAGAGTAGAAAATGTGTTGGTTTGGAATCTGAGGGCTGAGAACCAAATCAAAGATTTGCTACTTATTAGCATCATGATCTTGTCCAAGGAACCTTTCTGGAGTCAGTTTCTTCATGAGAAAAAATAGTCAGTGGGGTGGACGAGATGGTCATAAGGTCTATCCAGTCTCCTAGTCTGTGACCCATCTTGGACAGCCTGTGCTAGGCAGAGGTCTTCACCTTGACCCCCTTCTGTTTACCCACTTCAGTATGACTCTCCAGATTTTCCTAACCATACCACAGCAGCCTTCTTAGCCTAGAAGTACACTTTGCCTCCATGGCCCTTTCCTCTTGGCAGTCCAGGGAAACCTATGAATGCCTTCTCAGAATAATGTTAAGCACCGGCCCTGAAATCAGGAAGCACTGAGTTCAAATCCGGCCTCAGACCAAACACTTGACACTTACTAGCTGTGTGACCCTGGGCAAGTCACTTAACCCCAATTGCCTAAAAAAAAAATTTTTTTTAATTAAAAAAAAAGAAAACCACTCAAAAAAAAAAAAGAATAATGCTAAATGCCTAAAAGTAATACATAGGTTTTCAAAGGAAGTCAATTTTATGGAAACAAAGATGTAATTGTTTCTCATCCGAGTTCATGGACCCCCTGATATCTAAGCCCAGGTTAAGGAACTGTGGCGCAAGCTAAGAGAGACAATGAGCTGGAGCCAGCATAAAACAAGTAGAAATAGTCAAGTCAGCAAGTGCCATGGCAGGGCAAAGTTCCTTTCATGACCTTAAGCTTCTCCCTGACACAAACTCATCTTTGGGGCAATACTCAACTAGTAGTGGCGTGTGGATACAACATATGGACCTTTGGTCACTGTTGTTGTTATTGCCAGAACTATTCATATCTCGAAGCTGCCAGGCTCCCCACAGGTCCCAGGCATTCTCGATTGGAGGACATGGGAAGAGCATTCCCTCCTCCTCCCTGCTTCCTCAGCTGCCTCTTCTCCCTCTTCCAGAGTTGTAAAAGCTTACTCCAGCAATAAGCCCAGGGGCTTGGATGTTTCTGTAAAGGGAGCAGCCTCTTCTGTCTGGATTGAGAACCCACCTGCTAGGTGCGGCTGGATTTCCCAGCTCTAATTTGTGCCTAAACCAAAGGTGTGCCCACTGCACCTCTCTGCTTGGAAAAAGCAAGTACGACTTCAGCGCACCTGGACCCACCTGGCCTAGCTGCCCCACCTGGGGATGGTTCCAGCTGTTCAGTAAGGGGGAGATCAAAGGAGCAAGGGATAGGGGTGCTAATCAAATGTGCACCCTGCTCCTCCTTGGTCCATCTACACCCAGAGTTAGAAAGGAAAACAGAGAAAGGGCGGGAATGGGAGAAGGATAGACAGACAGGAGGAAGGAGGAAGACAAGACAAATTCTAGACTCATAGAGCCAGAGAGTACCTCCAGGTCATGTAGTTCAGCCTCCTCCTCCAGATGAAGGAGCTGAGGCCCAGGAAGGAAAGTGAACTACCTAAGGTCACAGAGGTAATAAGCATCAGAAGTCGGATTTGAATTCAGGTTCTGTGATCCCAGAGCCAATGTTCTCTCCACTGTGTCCAGATGGCTGCAGAGGAAGATTAAATGGGGAAAGAAGGAGAAGGAAGGGAGTTGGGGTGACACAGGGCCAAGGGTCAGAGATTGGAGAGTGAGAAGGAGGAAAAGATGGAAAAGAGGGGAGGACCAGGACTAGAGAGAGGAGGGGGAGAGAGGAAGGAGGAAGGCTGAGGGTGACAGGAGGGAGAAAATGGGGAGGGGAGCCTGAAGCTGAAATTAAAAGGAAGAGGGAAAGGGGGAGGGGGACAGAAGGGGAAGGAAAAGGGGGAGCAAGGGAAGGGAAAGAGAAGGGGAAGTTGGAGACAGAGTAAAAGGAAAGGGACCCTGGGAGAAGAGAGGGAGATGAGGACTATTACTGGGAAGAGAGGGAAGGGATGAAGAGAAAGAAGGAAAAGGAGAAGAGGTGGGGTAGGGGACAGACTGGAAAAGAGGAGGAGGAATGAGAGGAGGGGGAGCATAAGTGAGAAGGTGGAGGGGAAGGAGAAGAAAGAATGGGGCAGGAGCAGAGGGTCTGGAGGGAGGGAGAGGGAAAGAGAGGCAGGAAGAGGATGTGGACAAGGAGGGGAATCCTTCTGGTCCTGCTACCTGCAGGCGCTTTTGTCTGGGCTGTGCACACCATCAGGACATGGGCTGGGCACATTTTTCCCATTCCCCCCAGGGCTGCTGGCAGGTCTAGCTATTCAGGCAGTTTTCCCCTTGAGTAGGTTCTGTCTCTAAGCTGCCCCTAAGTTGGATCTTGGCCCCGAGTCTGGAAGTTTTGTTTCCAAGGCCCATTACAAGGGGGAGGGCCTGAGACTCCCTCACCACTGCAGCCCAGCGCCGCAGGGGCTGGGTCGGGTGGGCCCCTTCTGCCAGCGCTGGGATCAATGGCCAGGGGGAGCACTGCTACTAAAGGGTGGGAGGGGGCCTTTGAAGCCTTCACCTTCCTGGGGCTCCATTGTCACTGCAGGGTGTTTGATCTTAAAATCATTCCCTTAATGATCTCACCGCAGGAGCAATTGGCCTGCCAGATTAGCCTTCAAGGCCTAATGGACCTGGGAAAAGTTAAAATCCTCCAAGAAAGGCAAGAGGAAGCCTGGGGGTTGAGGGGGCTAGGGCGAAGCAAAGAAGGTGCTAGCGGGGTATGAGAGTCATCTATGCGTCTCTGCTGGGATTTGCATCAGCTCCAGCAGGGAAGGGACAGGGATCCCTGGGGAGCAAGAAAATCTGCTGTCCCCATCTCTTGAGATCTTGGGATCACTGACTGACAGCTAGAAAGGATACGATAGTTCAGCCAGTCCCCCCCCACCCCCCCCCACATACACTCTGTTAAATGAGGTAACTGAAAACAAACCAGTCCAAAATCAACAGCTACTGAGTGGCAGAATACAGATTCAAACCCGGGTCTCTATCTTCAGATGTTCTTTCCGCTGCTGCTGGGTGCTTAGCCCTATGCCTTGCATTTTACTGCATTGTAGGAATCAGTGGTCCCTTCGGGTTTCTCTTCTCTTGGGGGATTTGCAGTAGGATGCATTCCTGACTTGGCCTGAGAGAAAGGGGAGAGAGCAGGTTCAGCCTGAAGACCTGGGACTGTATTCTGCCATGATACTCATCAATGGTTGTTGTGCTCTGAGCCTCATTTTCTGCAAAATGGAAATAGTTGTCTCTACCTCCTAGGACTGTTTCCAGAATTAAATGAAATATATTGAGCAAAGGATGTTGGAAACTTGGAAGGTGCCTGACATGATCAAGCCCAACCCCTCTGCCCAGCTGGGATTCTCCATCCCATCTGGGACATCAACCTAGAGTACCTTGTCTGCACCTCTCCTTTCTCCGTTCATCCCACCTTGTGTCATGCAGATCTGTATACAGGGCGGCCAGGGCGGGGGATGCCTTCCCGCCAAGCCGATTGTAAGCTCCCTGACATCATGAACTATGGTATTGTTGTCTTTATATCCACAGAACCCAGTGCAAAGCCTGGGACCCAGTATGTGTTAAGAACTGCTTGTTGGATTGGGTTGAGTTCATGGAACCATAGATTTAGAGTGAGAAGGGATCTTAGAAACCATCTCCACCACTCTCCTTATGTCACAGATGAAGAAAGGAGGCTTGAGAGAAGGTCACATAAGGAGTAGGTAAGAGAGTAGGGATTTGAACTCATGTCCTTGGATTCTGAATCCAGTACTCTTTCCACTGGATGCTGCTTCACAAGTGGAATTGAATTGCATTGCCAGAAATCCAGAGGTCAGGATTTGACACTTGTTACTGGAAAGTGCCTATTTTTGTCTGGATGCCCGTCGTTAAAGGCATTCATTCAGTAAGTATGCATTAGGGATCTCCTAGGTTTCAGGTTTGTGGGACTTGGAGAAAATCTGGTTTCCCTAGCAAAAGACATTCTGACAGAACCCAGGCTTCCTTACTTTCATATGAAAGGGAAAACTATTTTTGCTTTTTTTAAATCTTTGTCTTGTAATTAGGAGAGTCAGAGTAGTATAGCAGAGCCTTGGAGACAGAAAGGCCTGGGTTCAAGTCCTGACAACCAATCAGCCAGCATTCCTTACTTAAGCGCCAAGCACCAGAAATAGGCTGAAGGCACTGGACTGTGGTTTTAGTGATAAAGGGAACTGACCCTAGCAATGCAGGCTGGTACCTTTTCTGTGACTCAGAGTCGCAGTCAATTGGTGTCAGATGGAAGCCTTGAGCCCAGGTCATCCTGGCTCCTAAACTAACTCTCCCTTCTTTGCACCACACTGATTCTTCTGTAAGTTCTAGGAATAGGGATAGGGAATAGATCTAGGATTTCTCCCCCCCTCCATTTGGCACTTTCTCTACAGTTTTCTGTCTTAGAAAGTGGTCTAGACTAGGAGTGAGGAACCTGCCACATGTGGCCCTCTAGGTACTCACGTGCAACTCTTTGACTGAATCTAAACTTCACAGAATTGTTCCCCTGGTCTAGACCACTGAAGGGCTGAGTGACTGGCTCATGATCAGACAGCCAGGGCATTTCAGAGACAAAGCCTGAACTGAAATCTTGTTAGCTTCAAGGCAGCTCTCTACCCACTATTCCATACCGCTATTCAAAGGGAATGAAAGGAAGAAAGAGAGAGACAGAAAGAAAGAAAGGAAGAAAGAAAGAGAGAGAGAGAGAGAGAGAGAGAGAGAGAGAGAAAGAAAGAGAAAAAAAGAAAGGAAGAAAGGAAGGAAGGAAAGAAGGAAAAGGGAAAAAAGAAAAAGAAAGCCCTCTCTCAGTAAGCTTATACTCTTTGTCATGTTAAGTGTATGGTCTGGGTCAAGTCTCTCAACTTGTCGATGCCTCCCCCCTCCCAACTCTCTAATTAATCAATTAGCAATCATTTGCTGCAAATCGAACCCAATTCCTTCATAAATGCTTGTTGACTGACTAACTAAGCTCCTCAGACTCCCGCACAAACCACCCTGCCTCACTCACTCTGTCACTAAGACCCTAAGTTCCGAAAGTGTTGCCAGTCTACCTGGGCAGAGGATGCTTTCTCTGCCAGGAGAATCACGTCTGGACCAAAATCTTTCTACTGGCATACTTACTGATTGAAGATTTTTCTCTACTCCTGTTTATCTTCGAAAGCATATTGTCTTACTTAAGTGTGGCTGGTGAGCATTCACCTCCTCTGACTTGGGCTTATAATACAGAAGGAAAGATGGCCTTTGATGCCAACCATTGGGAGGCTTCAGGAGACTTTAATTTCCCTACTTGATAAATGATCTCCAAGTGGCTCCTAAGCTGGGATTCATCGTGGGTCCCAGAGATCTACAATCTGACTTTCTAACCCCCCCACACATACCTTCACCCTTTCACCCCTCGAAGATTCTAGATGGGTGCCTCCCCTGGTGAGCTGAACAGCCTAGTTTCCATGGCTCAGTAACTTCTCCCTGAGTTAAACTGGGTAATACAATGAAGGATTTTCAGCACATGCAAATCAAGTAATTAGGAGCATAACTACTTACTCTCAGAGAGGAAGCAAAGGCCCACTTACTTGTGCAAATTGGGAGACTCACAAATCCCAGCCCTTGGGAGATTTGTCCCCTGGGCTCTTTCCCCCCCCTGCTGCTTGTGACATCAGTCAGTTCACCTGAACAGCCTGACTTTCTGAAACTAAAAGGGACTCTTTAGAGACCCTGCTTTTATCTTTTGGGAGCAGTTAGGGAGCTTTTCTCATTAATGTGTGGCTGCAACTCTCTTTTCTTAGGAATTCCACTCAATTCATTTTAATTCAATGATCTTTTTTTATTATTATTATTCTTATCTGCTGAGTACCAGGCACTATGTTTAATGCTGGAAATATAAAGACAAAAAACCAAACAGCCCCTATTCTCAAGAAACTTCCATTCTAATGGGCGAGACAACATATACATTTACTATTGCTGGCAGGGTCATTTAGTGTTCATCCAATCCCATTTCCTCAGTTTACAGATGAGGAAACAGAAGCCAGGGAAATGAAGTGACTTACCTAAAGTCATACAAATAGTAAGCGTCAAAGGCAAGATATGAAGATATGAATGTTTGTTGACTTAATGAATGGCTGAGATCTCAGGCTGGAGAGAATGCTCTTTCCAATGTATCATACTACATAGTTCACTCACTCATACACATGCTAGATCCAAATAAATATAAGATGGTTTGGGGAGGAGTGTACTACAAGGATCCCCAAAAGCTTCCTGTAGAAAGTGACCTTCACCGGGGTCTGGAAGAAAGTGAAGGATTCAAAGAGTTTGTGACAAAGAAGGGGAGTATGTCAGGCATAGGGACAGCTACTGCCAAGGCACAGAGGTTGGCAATGAAGGCTCGGGGAAGGAGTAAGTACACCAGTATGGCTGGATGGTGGAGTGAATGAACGGGAGTGATGTGTGAGCAAACAAGAAAGGCAAGATGGGGGCAGATTGTGAAGATATTACATGCTAAACACAGGCATTTGTCATTAACCCAAGAAATAAAAGGGGAGTCACTGGAGTTTTCCTAATAGGAGCAAGAAAACAATCTTCTAATAGGAAGATAAAATGTGTGGAAGGCAGTGATGTCAAAGGTCAAAAATGCTAATATGTGTAAAGTGGCTTGCCAACCTTAAAGCCTTGTCAGGGGACCTGGTCAGCCAGGCAATCACTCAAGGAGGGATTTATTTATCATTTCTTAAGCACTTACTCCGTGCCAAGCACATTGCTAAACATTAGGATACAAAGAAAGTCTAGAAGACCTGGGTGCAAGTCTACTCATACTGGTTGTATGACACTTGATAAGTCTCTCCACGACCTAAAAAAACCCTCCAATGTAGAGTACATGTCAATCTGTGTTGGCAGACAGAGGTTCAAATACAGACAACATTACAAATCCAGCCCAAAAAGTGGTTGGAGGGCAAGACAGGCACTATGGATACAAACACATACACAAAAGAAAAATGGCCCCTGTTCTGCAGAAGCTTTTGTTGGAGGTGGGAGGAGCTACTGGTCTGACTCTTTGTGAGCCCATTTGGGGTTTTCTTGGTAGAGATTCTGGAGTGGTTTGCCATTTCCTTTTCCAGCTCATTTTACAGATGAGGAAACTGAGGCAAACCAGGTTAAATAACTTGCCCAGGGTCACACACGCCTAGCAAGTGAACTCAGGGAGATGAATCTTCTTGACTCAAAGCTCTGCACTCTATCCACTTATCTGCCCCAACGCATCAACTAGGATTTATGAAGTGCCTACTGTGTGCCAAGTACTATGAGAGAATGCTAACAAGGGGAGACCAGGAAAGATCTACAGTAGCAGGTGAAGGAGGCCAAGCTAGGAATCCTATGATGCTGACAGGAGGAGAGAGGAAGTGCAAAGCCTTGGAGGCCAGAGATCAGAATGCCAATCAGGCTACTAGCAAGTGGGCTGGAAGATAAAATGTGTGAAAGGCAGTGACTTCAAATGCCAAAACGACTAATATTCATAGTATTCTGCAAGCTTTAAAGCCTTATACTGCGCAACAAGGCTAGAAAGGGAGGCTGGAGCCGTCTGTGAAAGTCCTTGGGGGCAGCTAGGTGAGCCTCAGACACATAACACTTACTAGCTGTGTGACCCTGGGCAAGTCACTTAACCCTGATTGTCTCACCCCCCCCAAAAAAAAATACAAAGTACTCTAAGGCCTCAAACTTGAGACAGCTAGGTGACACAATGGATAGAGCACAGGCCCTGAAGTCAGGAGAACCTGAGTTCAAACCCGGCCTCAGACCAAACACTTGACACTTACTAGCTGTGTGACCCTGGGCAAGTCACTTAACCCCAATTGCCTGGAAAAAAAAAGAAAAAAAAAGAAAGTCTTTGAATGCTAACCTGAGAAATTCATGATTGATACTATAGGAAACAGGGAGCTATTGCAGATTGCATATGCTTATAAAATCTGCCTCACAGGCTGTAGCAAGGCTCGAGTGTATGTCAAGAATTTGACAAACTTTAAAGCATTATGCAAATGTCAGTTATTATTAGTCAATATTAATTGAATTACATGTTAGAAATGTCAAATTTCACCTCTGCCTATATGTGTGACCTTAACCTCTGGGGTCTCAGTTTCTTTCCCCATAAAGAGGTTGCCTTACCCGACTTCTGGGGTCCTTTCTACCCGAACGCTCCTGTGCCTTTTACTCAATATTGCCTCAATTCTCTCTAATCGTTATCTAATTCTCATTAGCTAAGGAGAGAAATGACAGTGACATCAAGCACCAGGTATTTGGAAAGGAGCGGTGTTGTTCCCTCTTAATGGAGAAGCCAAGTAACAACAGCAGCAAAGGACAGCCAGAAGCAGAAGAGGAAGTTTTCTGATGAAGTTTTCCACTGGAGATTTAGGTATGAGGAAGAAAGTGAGCTCTGCCCCAGATAAGGACCAAAGGAGAAGGTGAATAGAAGGCGCTTTGTGGACCTTAAAGGGTGAGCTTTATTATGGCTGTTGTGACAACGTTAGGCTCTTTTCTTGTTGTCTCCGGGAAAAGCCAGGACCCAAGGACTCAGCTCAAGTCCAAGTGTATAAAATGTGTGTCTACCCAGTAATCGATCCGCAGGGCACATCCGGGTACTTCTCCGTATCTATGCTTGTGTCCAGGCTCTGGGGTAAGACAGGCCTGTAGGGCTCTCGATATTCGGGGACCGACATGTCAAGTAGCCTTTGAGGAGAGACAAAGGCAGCTTCCAAGCTCCCTCCCAAGCCCACAGGCAACGGAGGCAGAGACTGCATCCTAGCTTCCCTAAGAGGAAAGAGACTGAAGAGCAGAAGAGGGGGTGGAGAAAGGCCAAGGTCAAGCTCCTTCCCCACCCCCCGCCGCCCCGCTCCCCTCCTCCAGCCCGCTGATTACTCCACCGCCTGGCAGATGTACTCCCCCTGGCCTAGAACCATCATCTCATCCAGAGGACACATAAATTCCACCCAGGTAGTTCTAAAATCACCCAGCTGATCATTCAATTTATATACAGTATCAAGTGTTCTTTTTGCACATCGCTATTTCAGTCATGCTGACCCGGTGGTCCTTGACATGTGGTGCGCCAGGGCCCTCCAGCGCGGCGGCGGCGGCGGCGGCGGCGGCGGCAAGAGTGACTTCGGGGCTCAGAGAGAAAGCAATTGAAGTTCATTTCTCACGATTACTGGGCCCCATCAGAAATGAAGTGATAAAGACGTACCAATCAGCCTCTGGACGGCTTAGTTGCTAGCTCCAGTGGAAAGAGAGGGAAGCACTTGAAGTCTTGGGAGACCGACTGGGCTCACGGGCTGGCCCTGACACTATCTCTAACCCTGGGCATCTTTCTGGGCCTCGATTTCTTCATCCACAAAATGTGGATAAACTTCTGTGCCCTGTCTTCCTGGACGGTTGGGGGATATAGACATGAATTAAGAACGTTACATAAAGCAGTAGTTAAGAAGATAAGAAAAATCCATCCTTATACAGCTACCAAATTGATATTCCGAAAACACATATTTTACGATGTTCTTTGCTTACTCTGGAGCTTTCAATGGCTCCCTATTGCTGATAAAATAAAATACAAAAACCTCCCACTTACATGGTATCTATCTTGTATAGAACACGTCTTAGATGCTGTCTGCTTCATCACGCTATGAACACCACGAGGGAAGTTTTTTTGGCCTCTCTTAGTATCCTCAGACCTTAGTCCAGCCTCTGGTATGCAGTAAACGCTTCTTAACGGCTTGTTGACTGCTTGACAGACTCAGCCTGGCATTTAGCAACCAACTTTGTAAATATTTTGTTTTTATTCACCTGTATACATGTTGTGGCCGAATCACCCCACCCTACCCCCAATCCCAGAAGAATTTCATTTTGGCACACTCAGCACCTAGGACAGTTCTTGCTATATGGCAAGTGTTTAATTAACGTTTGTGGGTGCTACATGCAAGGCATGAAATATACCCCTTCCATCTAAGGCTCATCATCTCTGCATTTAATTCTAGGAAGACCCAGATCCTATCTGACTCTTTTTTAGCTGTGTGACTTTGGGTAAGTCACTATTTCCCTCTGAGTCTCAGTTTCTTCATTTGTTGCCTCATTCCTGAGACAGTTAGATGGAACAATAGATACAGTGCTGGGCATAGAATAAGGAAAACCTGAATTCCAATCTGACCTCAGAAACTTAATAGCTGTGTGACCCTAGGCAAGTCACTTAATTTCTGTTTGCCTCAGTTTCCTCATCTGCAAAATGGGGATTATATACATATATGTGTGTATGTGTGTATAAGAGCACCCTTTCCCAGGGTTGTTAAAATGGTCAAATGAAACAGTATTTGTAAAGTGCTAACTTAGCACAGTGCTGACACATAGTAGGCACTATATATGTGTGTACACACACACACACACACACACACACACACACACACACACTCATTCTCTTCCCCTTCTCCCTCATCTCTAAAAGGAGGGAGTTGTGTTAGATGTCTGCAAAGGCTCTTTCAAACATTATGTCTAGGCTGCTAAGAGGACCTTCCATCAGAGAAGATGAGGTACAGAAGATTTCTCTGAGCAAATTCACAGATGCTACTAAGCCCTAGACCTGGAATCAGGAGGTTGAGATTCAAATGTGACCCCTGACCTTTGTTAGCTATGTGACCATGAGTAAGTCACTGCCTCTTGAGGCCTCAGTTTCCTCCTCCGTGCAATAAGGGGGTTGGACTCAGTGGCCTCTGAGGTCTTTTCCCGTTCTAACTCTTTAATCCTCTGTGTACCTGTAGAAAAGTTTTTGAAATGATGGTAAATTCCATTTACTACCTGTTTCTCCTGGAAATCTAGCCAAAGGCTTAGGTTCAAGTTGACCAGCTCTGTAGAGGTGTTGATTGTTTTCAGAAATGCCCCCATCATGTGCCCTGGTCTCACAGTCCTCTGTGGGATCACTGGGTAGCAGTCAGACTGTGATGCTGATGTCAGATCCCTCCTTAATCCCCAGAGATGCCATAAGCGTTAGGTGGGATGGACGATGGGTATAAAGATGTTATTAGGTTGTGAGCATCAGTTCACAAGAGAATTCAGAGTCATCTGTTCCAAATCCATCATTGTACAGACAAAACCGAGGTCTGGCAGGGGCAAGGGCATGGTTGAGGGCAGGTTATATCAAAAGCCAAACTTCTTAAGTAGAACCAGATTTCCCTGACACTCCCACTCCTCTTAGATACGATGCCTGGGGCCAGCATCTTAACATTTCCCAAACTTTTGCCTTCAAAAAGGAAATTCTTCCCTGGAGACTTATTTTCCAAAGTCCTCATCCCTCCCCATCACTTATCTCCATATAAAGATCTCTTTGTTTTCGGCATCATTTCCTTCTCTCTTCCCAAAGATAAGCATTGGACCCAGCCAAGTTTCTTCATATTTTAATGTTTTTCTCCCCTAAGTTGGTCCTTTTCTCCAATAACCATTATTTGGGAGATATATAAATGTATCTCAGTGTACCACATGTCTGCCTACCAGAGTTGCATGCACCCATGAAGCCCAAATCATTGACTTGAAAATATCTGACCTCAAGTGAATCACTTCCTTTTTATTTGGGGAAGACAAAAACCTAAAATTGAGCAAATGAGAGAATTGTACTGATTTTTTTTTTGGAGGGTGACATTGGAAAAACCTGACTAAGTGATGAAGTTGGTTAGGAAATTGTAAGAACCACCATGTTTTCTCTTTTTCAGATCCTGCTACTGCCAGTTACAAGCTGTATCATCATGGGCAAATCATTTAAACTGCCTAAACCTGTTTCCTCCTCTGCCAGTTAGAAATAATAAGACTTATGGTACCTACCTCATAGCACTATTGTTGTGGTGCTCAAATGAGATAATCTATGGAAAGCAGTTTTTAACCCATAAAGGGGGGAGGGGAGGGGAGGGCCTGTTGAGGGCAAATGATTAATGGGTTAAGAGTGAGAGTCAGGAAGACCTGGGTTCAAGTTTCATCTCTGACCCACACTTGCTGGAGGTGTCATTTAACCTCTCAGTGCTCCAAGCTTCTCTCTCATAACAACTTGCCTCTTGTTGCTGTGATTCAGTCATGTCCAACGCTTCATGACCCCATATAGGGTTCGTTTTGCCATTTCCTTCTCCAGTCATCCATTCTGTCAGGCAATCAGAAGTTAAATGACTTGTGCAGGGTCACATGATTAGGAAGTGTCTGAAGCTGGATTAGAATTCAGTTCTTCCTGACTCCAGACCTGGAGCTCTATCCACTGATCCATCAGCAGCCTCCAGTTGCTAGATGGTTGCTAATCTGCAATAAAAGAGGGAATTACTGATGAAATTACAGGCCTGGACCAAAGAGAAAATGTCACAGAAATCCTCCCATCATCACCATCATCTTCATCATTTTTCTCTAGTTTTTTTTTCCGTCTTCTACCCTGTATTAGATGTTCCTCCTTAGAAAACTTCAATGACTTGTACAACATAAAGCAGATGAACATGTAAATAGCAGACTTAGAATTCAAAGCCAGGTCTTCTGAATCAATTTCTTGCTATCAGCTGTTTCTCCATTCATAATGTAAGCCCTGAGCACCAAGGCTCCAAAGAGCAAGGTTGGCGGGGGAGGGGAGGAGAATCATATGTGCCAGCTGATCATATGGTCAAACCCCCATCATTCCTTTGCTCACCATTTCCCCTCAGTCCTGGATAAAGGCAGGCCAGGACCCTGAGCCCAAGAGCCTGGGAATGGCAATGCTTCCAGCCCAGGGCCCTCAGCCATCTTTCCAGGAAGCCACTTTGTGGAGATGCTACCTAGGGCTGCTCCCACTGGGGCTACAGACAAATCTTCTGAAGACCCAAAACAGAAAGTTCTGGAAGCCAACCTCAAAGGGTGGTGAGATGATTCAACTTCAGAAACTGATGTCAGTTTGCTGTTGGAAATGAAATTAAAGGAGAGGCCTTGCTGCCGGCTGCCTCCTAAAGACCCCGAGGCATTTTTAGCCAACTCAGAGCTGAAACCTTCCAAGGGTTGTTTCCCCCCTTAGTAAGTAGGTGGGCTCCAGGAGAACATGGGCAGTTTGACTTTCCTATTTGTATCTCCAGGGCTTAGCTCAGAGCTTTGCATATAGTAAGTGCTTAATTAATGCTGTTCCTTCATTCCTTCATTCCTTCATTCATTCTTGAGGGCAGAACTGTTTCTTTTTTGTCTTTACCCTTCCAGTTATTATCACAGTGACTGACACATAGTAGGTGCTTAACACAGTATAAAGTGTTTTATAAAGCTTACAGTACCATATCTGTTACTGTGACTGCTATTACTATGAATAATAAACACTCATTGGATTCCCATCTTATCTGGGTCCTTCCCACCTCCCCATTCTGTTTTTCCATTAACCAGATAATTGTCATTCTCATTAATGGCTCAGCCTGTCCCTTCTTTTCTCTGCAGTGAGACGGGGAATCAGGAAGCCGCCTCCTAGTCCCCACAGACTGCCAGGCTTGGGAGCCCCTGAGCTAAGTTCCCTCCTCTGGCTGTTGATGTACAAAGAAAAGTGGTGGCTGAGGAAAGCAGAGAAATGCCCCTCCAGAAGCTAAGGCTGACTCGACACTTGACCCCTGAGTCAGAGACACAAATTCCTCTGGGGCTTCAAAGCAGCCAATTTGGGGGTTGAGTTTCACTGGAGGCAAAGGTCGAGGCTATTGTCTGGCACGTTGGGTTTGTTGGAAGCCCATTCTCTCTCCCCTGCGTCTACACGACAGGTTCGTCATCCTTCGTGCTTTAGCAGAGGGCAGCCGGGGGGTCCTGGTCCCAGCTGCTCCGACCTCCAGGGGCCTGGCAATGAGCACCCCCAAGAGCCGAAAGGTATGGAACCCATCTGAGGCTTCATGGGGCTTACTGCGGGCTCTAAAGTGACAAAGACATTTGCCCTCTTCATCTGCAGTCCCTTCCAAAGCTCCCCCGACCCCTTCTGCCGGATGCTCGGGAAGTTTTTACAGCCCCAGGCAGTTTCCACCCTCCCTGCAAATCCTCTCAGCCTGATTGGCAAGCATTGCCCGTGCCAATTAGCTATTTTCTTTTTTTGGCAAAGCCCCAGGACACAGGTTTGAGGATACAAAGGCTTGTCTGCGTGGATGTTTTTTGATCTTGGGTTTTTCGAAGGCATTTGAAGCATCACCTTAAATCCGTTTATATCCAGTCATCTCCTGGAAATTGCCATCATTAGCCTGTCAATCAAATGAGGGGGCGGGACTCAAAGATCTCCAAGGAGTCCCAGCGAGGATTGTGTTCAGCTACCGAAAAGCATTTTTAGGAAGGACGTTGATCAACTGAAGGACATGCAGACGAGGGAAACCTAGATGGCCCCAAAGGGCCCCAAGTCCTTGCTAGTTGATCAATTAGCAAGCATTTATTAAACCCCTAGTGTGTTCCAGGCACTGTGCTCACTTTTTACCTTTCAATGTTTAGCCTGCAGAAGAGAAGAGGGAGGGAGTATAAGAGCTCTCTTCAAGGCTGGGGAAGAAGAATGAGATTTGTGCTCCTTGGCCTTAGAGGACAGAACTAGGAGTGATGAAAGGAAGAGGCAGAGACATAGCAGGGCTTGATTTTGGGGAAAACTCTCCACAAAGAAAGCATTCACAATTGGAATGTGCTCCCCTGGCTGTTTTTCAAGCAAAGATTGGATGAGCATTTGTTGTGAAGGCCAGAGTGGAAATTCTGTTCAGGTGAGAGTTGGTCAGATGACCTCCCAGGTCCCTCCCAGCTTTGAAGTTCTGGGATCCTGGGACTCTGTCTTTCTTTTCTAGAGCCAGTGGCCAGAGGGGCCTCAGGCAGGTCAAATCAGTTGTGGTAAGGACGATGGGGACCAGAGCTGGATGCACTCACTCCCAACAGGTGCAGATCCCCCAGACTCAAAGGCATCTGGGAAAATGTTTAACAAAATAAAGAAAAATGCAACATAGACAGATAATGTTATTTTGTGATTTACAAAGTAAATGTGTGGCCCACAGGGATCCATTTCTATGAGCTGAATACCACTAGTCTGGACAATGGTTCAACCAGGCTCACTTGTCAAAAGTTCTTACCTAGTCTCTAGAGGGCTAGACTTGGAGTCCAGGAGACTTAGGTTCAAATCTCACTTCTGACCTCTCTGGGCTGTGACCTATAGGCAAGACATTTAGGTTTTCTGAGTCTCAGTTTCCTCATCTGGAAAATGGAGATAATGGAAAACGCCTTTAGTGCCGTCCCACAGGATGGCTGTCAGGCTCAAACAAACATCATTATGTCAAGTGCCTCAGAAACATTAAGAGGGTATAAATGGCAATAGTTACTATGCCCCCAGGGTATGCACCTCCACTAGTGTGAATATTTAAAACAATCTGGAATCACAACAAAACACAGTGTCATACCATACAATATCATACTATGCGATATCATATAATATCACAAACATTTATTAAGCATCTATTGTGTGCCAGGCACTGTGCCAAAGGCTGGAATTATTGCAAAAGGCTGTGGTGCATTGGGTAAAGATGTGTGCCCAAGAGCTGGTTGCTGTCTTTGGGGAGATATAAAAATTCTCTCTGTCTCTGTGTGTGTGTGTGTTTCTGTCTCTTTCCCTCTCTATCTCTCTCTCCCTCTCTCAATTCTGTTGTCCTCATTACCCATCTCTGTCCTGACATTCATGTTTCTGACTGTTAATCAAGTGGACCAGGACGAGAACGATATGGACACAGAGGCAGAACAGATGTAATCTAGAAAAAGAAGATTCAGAATTTTCATCTGCTTCATGGATTTTTGTCTTTTTTTTTTAAGACAAGAGCTGAGCTTCTCCAGTAGAATCTAAGCTCCTAGAGAGCTGGGAACATTAATTATGCAAAGTTGTAGCTACGCATGCATGCCTCGTAGCATGGCTAAGTGTAAAGGGCAGGAGAGAGGAGATACCTGAGTTTGAACCCCACTTCTGGCATTTCTCAGCTGCTAACCATGAGCAAGTCGTTTCACCGCTCTAAGCCTCAATGTCTTCATCTCTAAAATGGGAAAGATAATAACTGTAACTCCATTTCACAATGCTGCTGAAGGCATCAAATTAAAGCTTATTTTTAATAGACATACATACATTTATAATATTTATATACAGATGAGATCACATTTATAATATATACTATATATAGGTGTATATGTGTATATGCCTACATGTATATGTGTAAATATAATAATATATTATGGGGACAGAGAGAAGGAAGAGGGAAAGAGACAGAGAGGAGAGAGAGATAGAGGGTAGAGAGAGAGATGGAGAGAAAGAAAGGGAATGTGTGTGTCCTGAAAGTCTTAGTAGTGCAGTTTTAAGTTTTAATAGCTTCACTAAGACTTTTGGAACATACCATATATTTAAATATATGTATATAATATTAATATGTACATATAATTATAGATAGATAGATAGTAGTATTAGTAGTAGAGATAGGTAGATGAGAGAGAGAGAGAGACAGACAGACAGACAGACAGATCTGAGATTTCATTAGTTTAGGGAACTCCCAGTCAGGAAACACTAACAAAGCATCTTCTCTGCAGCAGAGGGCTTCCAGAGCCTGCCTGGGTTAGTAAGAGTAAGAGACTTGCTGAGGGTCAGCTAGCCCATGTCAGAGATGACACTTGAACCCGGGTTGGCCTAACTATAATGCCTGCTTTCTAACCACCACACTGCACTGCTCTTTCTTGTTGCAACAATAATCAGAGCACGCACATAGTTTTTTAACGTTTTTCAATATGTGTAATAATGGTATTTGTTCTTCACATAATCTTATTTGTTTCTCACAGCAGCCCTCTGGGGTAGGTGCTATTATTATTCCCACTTTATAGATGAAGAAACTGAGGCCCAGAAAGGTTGACTCACCCAGGGTTATACAGCTAGTAAGAGTCTGAGGCAGCTTTTCAATATCAGTTATTAGGTACATCAAATCTTCTCAAAACACTTGATAAAGAAATTATTTTAAAACCTTTAAGCAAGGGTCAGCAGGAAGACATTGGGGGAGTCTTGGGATTCTCAGACTCTTCTGCTTTAAATGAGGTCATGTCTGGGTTACACTACCTCTGGAAACCTCAGGTCAGCTGTCCTTCCATCTGCGGCACTATTCCTACTTCACCTTAACAAAAAGCACCATGGATAGAGGGTTAGGTTGAGAGTCAGGAAGACCTGAGTTTGAATCCTTCCTTAGACACCAGCTGTGGGCCCCTGGGCCAATGACTTAATCTGGATGTGCCTCAATTTTCTTATTTGCAAAATGGGGGTAATAACAGCACCTACTTGCCAAGGTCGTTGTGAGGTTTGAAGGATATAACATATGTAAGGTACGTCTCAAACCTCAAAGAACTACATAAATGCCGGCTGTTATTATCATAATTTTTTTTAAATGTACATGGCTTCTGTCTGACTGCATCTGGGCCAGAGAAGGAGAAACCTTACTTATTCTGATGACTGAAGGCACTTGTACCTGCTGACCTCAAACTTTGGAAGAGATATTTTAAAATCCTTTTCAACTAGCTTCAGTGTTTTAATACGGCTCAGAACAGAATAGCTGGGGAATGAGTTGAGTTCCCCACATTAGCCCAGCTTTTAAAAAGCTGCCCCCAGGAAGGGTCCAAAGACCAGGAAGGGCACTGTGCTTCTCCTTTTCAGCTGAATTGGACGTGGCCACAGCAACAAGAATGCGGGGCTGAATTACAGTCTGTTCCAGGAACCTGGAACTTTGCATCAGAATGGCAGGGAGGTTCACAGAGCAAAACTTCCGTGTGGGGGATTTCAATGGGGAACAGGAGGGGGAGGGCACTAATTCCTATTAAACTCGTATTATAAGTTCAGCAGCTCCCTCTGAATGCCCCTAATGCCAAGCCTGGCATCATTCACTGGAAAGCTCCTCAATACTCAATGCTTTACATAGTACCTGTAAACTGCTCGGTGTCGGGTGACAGGTTAAATGTACGCCGTACACAAGCAGCCACCAGGCTCTTTGTAACACCGGCAGCAATCTTAGCAGTTTTAGCAGCATTCTTATTAGTTTAAGCCGTCTCCATTGTCTTCTAAACACCGTAATTAGAAGATGAAAAGCTTTGCTGCAACCCAACTCGCTAAGGTCTCATTATGAACCAAATATTCCATTGTTACTCCACAAGTGACCCTGTGTAGACCAACAAGAGAAAAGCTTCCTGCTCAATTATGTCTGTGTGCTGGTTTGAAGTAAACGCTTTCTTTCAGTGTTGGGTAGGACCCTCTCAAGTTTGAGTTCCTCCAGCATAATTACTCTCTCACTGCCTCCTTTGTTTCATTCTGGGATTCTTTGGTCATTCTGCAGCAAAGGGTGGAAAAGAAAATTTCTCTAGAAGAGAGGGGGGCTGGATTCCTTTTATCCTCTAAGAGCATTGCTTTGTTGGCAATCTGAGGTCCTTGGTTTGAAGAAGGAATCATTAGACTGGTTCGAAAACAAAAAGAGAAAATATGATTTCAGGAGCCAGAGGAGGTCCAGAAAATCTCTCCCTAATTTATTCAGTAAATGTCTAAAATTCTACGATAAGAGCCTTTTTGCCAAGGACTGCCTCCCTGGTTAGATGCTACCTTCTATAATAAGACAATGAGAAGGAAAGCCTCAGATAGATGCACAAAGGCAAGGCCCTCGGTCAAATGTCATCGTACCTGTTCCTATTGTGGCTTGAGGGGCCTGGCTCACATCCCTGGTTTTCTCCCATTGCCCCTAGATAGGCTAGAAAAAGCCAGTCCCCTACCCAGGTGAATTGCTTGCCCAAATACAAAGAGCTAGGATCAAGTCCAACATATAGGAGTACCACATAGGTTACAAAGCACGAGTTATAACAACTCACTCCTTCGGTTTAAGGGGGATAGAAATTCAAGACCTCCATGAGGTCAAATGTTTTCACCTATGCCCTTGTCATGTTGGTTGTGGAGTAAATCCACCTGTGATCCACAGATTCCTTCTGGCACCTCTAGAATTAAGATGGCTGGTGTCCAGATATGTAGGGTTTGACCACCCTCAGACACTGTCTTATAATGGCTCCACCTCCAAGAACAGGTGATAAGGTCAGAGCCAGTTGTGACCAGTGACTGACAGAGCTACAGCACCCTGCTTGGTGTCCCATCACTACCTGCCTTCTGCAAGGGTAGGGGCGTGTCAACACGAACCTATGCCAGCATGTGTTTTTCTCGCCTTTGTGCTTAACCCTCAAACATTGCGGCCCCCTCAAAGCTCATCATCACGCCTTTAACAGCTTGCTTCGGTGGCACTACAAAGCGTTCGCCTTTCTGCCGTGGCTGATGGGGCATGGCTGCTGCCTTTGGTGACCACACCTGTGCCGGGCATCTCTCTTTCCATCGCCTAGCCCCATCCACAAGCTGAAGGCATCGGTAGGTATGACAGTCATGCTCTTTGGGGCACCGAGACACTTTCATTTTGACTTCCAGTTCTGGGAGGGGTCCAGGTTATGGAACTCCATAAACTCCATACTTATAGGCAGGCCCAATGTTTATTCCTCATGTGGCCTGAGGTTGATTCTCAGGAGCAAAATCTGGCCTGTGTTTCGCTGGATGCTCCAGTTCATTATTTAACATAGGACAAGGGTTCTTTGCTGTTTTTTTTTTTCTGTCAAAGACCCCTTTTGCAAACTGGGGAAACCTGGAGACCTTTTCTCAGAATCATGTCTTAAGTGGGTAGGATTATAAAGGAAATCAATCATATTGAAATCCAAGAAATCTTTTTAAAAGTTCCAATCTCTTAGCCTTTTCTCCAATCCTCATTCTTTCTAACCTTTCTGCAGCCTTTGACATTGTCAGTCTCCATCTTCTCAACACTCGCTTCTCTCTAGGTTTTGGGGACACTGCTCTTTCCTGGTTTTCCTCCTACCAACCTACCTTCTCCTTCTCAGTCTCCTTTGCTGGATCTTCATCCAAGTCAGCCCCACTCAGCCCTGGTGACCCCCAGGATCCATTATGGTCCCTCTTCCCTTCTGCTGCTATACTCTTTCACTGGGGTTGCTCCCCAGCTCCCACAGATTCAATAAGCTATTTTTTTCAGATGATTGGCACATCTATGTATCCAGCCCTAACCTCTCTCCTGACCTCCAGTCTCACATTGCCAACTGGACATCTTGAACCAGATGTTGTATAGACACCTTAAACTCAGCATGTCCAAAGCAGAACTTATTCTCTTCCCTCCCCTACCCCCAAACCTTGCTCTCTTCCTAATTTCTCTATTACTTTCAAAGGTACCATTCTTCTCCCAAGGCTAGCAACCTAGGTGTCATCCTCAACTCCTTCCTCCTCTTACCCACCATATCTAACATGCTGCCAAGTCTAGTCAATTTTATCTTTGAAACATCCTATGTGTGTGTGTATGTGTATACGTGTGTGTGTGTGTGTGTGTGTGTGTCTCTGTGTGTGTATCTATATATTTCCCTTTCCTCCTCAGGCACTGCCACTACATGGTCGCAGGTCCTTTTCACCTCACACTTGGTTATTGTGATGCCTACTGACTGGCCCTCCCTCCCTATGCTCCAATCTATTCTCCACTCAGCTGTCAAACTGATCTCAAGTCTGACTGTGTTAGCCTCCCATTCAATACCACCCCCCCCCACCGTGGTTCCATATCACCTCTAGGATCAAATATAAAATCCTCTGTTTGATGTCCAAAGCCCTTCATAACCCAACCTCCAGGTCCCACCTTCCAAATCTGCCATCTTACTCCCCCCTCCCCGAAACAAACTCCATGATCCAGTCACCCTGCATTCCTTGCTCTCCTTCCCGCACAACACTCCATAGCATTTTCTCTGGCTGTCCCCCAAGCCTGGAAGGCTCCCTCTGCTCATCTCCTCCTCCATTCTTCCCTGGCTTCCTTCAAGTCTCAGCTAAAATCTCACTTTCTACAAGAAACCTTTCCCAGTCCTCCCTAATACCAATGTCTTCCCTCTGAGATTCTCTCCAATTTATCTTCCACATATTCTGTCTGTCCCCATTGTCTCCCCTGTCAGACTGTGAGCCCCTGACACATAAGAGGGACTTAATAAATGCTTGTTGACTGAGTGGAAGATCCCATGATAGGATTATTTGAAATAGAGGGAGTGTGGCTACAGAGGACCGAGCACTGGACTTGGAATCAGGAAGACCTGAATTTAAATTCTGCCTTGGACATTTACTAGCTGTGTGACCTTGGGCAAGTCATTTAAACTCTCTGTGCCTCAGTTTCCTCATCTGAAAAATGAGGAGGTTGGAGTCAATGGCTAATAAGGTCCCATATTGCTCAAAATCTATGATCCAGCATATGTTTTCCTTACACTACATTGGCTTCAAATGAATTTTCATGTATTCCAATAGTTTCTTTTATTCCTGATGTTTTCCTATTGCTTCTGTTCATGGGAGACATCATTTTTCCCCATTCCTTACCTTGAAGGTCAGGAACCTGGAATAGGCTGCTTCAGGAGGTAGAAAGGTCCCTTTCAAAGGCAATGTGATGGTGCAGTGGATAGAACACTGATCCTGGAATTAGAAAGACCTGAGTTCAAAGCCAGCCTCAGATCCTTAATAGCTGTGCAATGCTGGGCAAATCACTTAAACCTCTGTTTGCCTCTGTCTCCTCAACTGTAAAATGGGGACAATAATAGCATCTATCTCCCAGGATTATTGTGAAGATCAAAAGATAATATTTGTAAAATGCTTAGCACAGTTTCTGGCATATAATAAGTGTTAAATGCTTATTTAAATTAGATTATATTAAATAAATGCTTATCTCTTCCCCTCCCCTTCACTGGAGGTCTACAAGCAGAGGCTGGGGAACTACCTCCTGGGGATAGCAGAAGGGACTCCTACCTCAGATCAGATTGGACTGAGTGACTAACAGGGGACAGTAGAAAAAAATGATGGAATCTGAGTCTCAAGGTCCACATTCAAATCCCAGGTCTTCTGTGTGCTTTCTGGGTGAGCCTGAGCCACTTGTGACCTCAGTTTCCTTATCCATAAAATGGAGAAGATAGACTGGTTGACTGCAAAACGTATGACCCTCTGATTTTTGCCTTACCACAAGCATTTATCTTCAGATCCTTTCATTAAGTGGGAAGGAGAAATGACGATGCCTCATCTTACTAGTAACAGGCCTGGGAGGTAAATAATATATCTAGGATTGCTTCCATTTTGGAGAGGAAAAAATTGAGGTTCATAGAAGTTAATTGAATTGCCCAGAGTGGCATCATTAATAGGTCAGTTCAAGCCCAGGACTCCTAGGCCAGCTTGTTTAAAGTATACCATGTACAGAGGAAAGGGGTCAGGGGATCAGGTTATAGAAAATTGTCATGGATAGGAGAAAGAGGAGTAAAAAGGGGGAACTACCCTGAAGGGAAGTTGAACAAACTTTTCCTTTGCTATTCAGTCGTTTTCAATCATGTCTAACTCTCTGTGACCCCATTTGGGGTTTTCTTGGCAAAAATTCTGGAGTGATTGGCCATTTCCTCCTTCAGCTCATTTTACAGATGAGGAAGCTAAGGAAATAGGGTTAAGTGACTTGCCCAGGATCACACAGCTGCTAAGTTTCTGAGGCTGGATTTGAACTCAGTTCCTCCTAATTCCAGGTCCAATCCTGTTTCCACTGCATTATCTAGCTACCCACAGATTTTTCCTGCTATCAGGACTATCTCAATGTGTACAAGGTAGACAGCAGCACTTCCTTGTAGACCATGGTATCCTCCATCCCCTACTATTGGTGCCTTCCCTCTGTGCATTTTCTCCAGTTTATCTTGTCTACATCTTGCATGTACACAGCTGTTCAAATGTTGTCCCTCTCACTTCCCGCCTTCCCATTAGACCCGGATTCTCTTTTGCTTTTCAGTTCCTGGCATACAGTAGGCACTTATTAAATGCTTGTTGATTCTCACCTGCCAGTTGACTTTGGGGAGTCCTGGGGATGAGAGGAAGTGAATAGCTCTGGAGTTGCCTGTGGCCATTTCAAAGCTCACTTTCCTACGGCCTCATCATCTAGCATTTTCATTTAAAACCAAACATACTTGACAGGAAATAAATAGCAGACCTTTCTTAATTCACTTTTTTGCTGGTACAACCTTAAGCTCTGAGCAGTGGGAGTGCTTTCTCCATCAGTCAGTCAGTCAGTCAATCAATCAACATTGATTAAGCACCTACTAAGTGCCAGGCACTGTGCCAGAATGGTCACATCTTTACAAGATTTCAGGGTGATTAGCCAATTAGTCAAAGGGTTTCTCTGATTCTTTTCATTTTCAGACTACAATGAAGCCCATCGATCTGTCCCACCCTTTGTCCCACTGCCCTCCAGGAGGTGGGTCATTTCTTAAAGCACATCCCAAGGGCTAGAAGCAGCTCAGATTTGCATTGGCAAATCTTGCAATTTTCAGAGTTTCCTCCCATTCTTCCAAGAGTGACCACATGGCCTCAGACATTCATAAAAGCCTCTGTTTCCCCCTTTTAATATGGGGCATGAATATGGTATCCCCAGAGACTATAGTCTCTTCTACAGCCCACACTGTAATGAATGTGATTCAATGAATTGCAATTAACTTTTTCTTTTAAAAAATTATTTTATTTTTAATTTATGGAATAAAACAAGCATTTCTATAAAAAAAGATGATTGCACAGGAAACTGCAAGTCTATTATATACAATTTGCTATTCCTTTTAAATATATAGTCAAGTTATTATGTAAATTTCTTTTTTCCCTCTTTTTCTTCTTCCCCCTGACCCTACCTCGCCCTAAAGATAGCGACCATTAATGTCTGATCATATCACTCCACTCTTGAGATTGCCTTAATGATCCAATGGAAAGAACACTTGATTTGAAGTCAGAGGTCCTGGGTTCAAATTCCACCTCTGACAATTCCCACCTGTGTGTTCTTGGCCAAATCATTTGACTTCCTGGTGCCTCAGTTTTCTCATCTATAAAATGAAGTCCTCATCTGTTCTAGATGCCAGTAATGGCCTCTTCCTTTTGTAGATCTAGGAGCCTATGACCTGAGCTCTTTAAATTAGAATCCAGAGATCCTCCCTGACCTCCCTCTCCAGCCTTATCTCAGAGACCCATTCACCACTATCATTGAAACTTTCTATACTTTCCCTTTAACATATTTTTGCTGTAGTTGTTGTCCTCTGTGCCTCTTCTGATTCCCTTCCACCTCTCATTTTTATACGCTCCCCATCAAATTATTTTGTATTTATGTTGAATATATTTTATATTTATTTACCTTATATGTTATTTACCCTTAATAGAATTCAAGTTACTTGAGGGCAGGGAGTGTTTCTTTGCACCCCCAGCATCTAGCAAAGGGCCCTGGCAGGTAGTGCACCCTTAATAAATCCCTGTTGGATGGATGGATGGATGGATGGATGTCTAACAGTGAGTTTGCTCTCCATTTTAATTGTACCTTTTGCAGAAGTGATCAGGTGGTTTTTACATGTCTTTGCTTAAGGACAACTTTACGCTTTATTAAACTTTGACCAGAAGTTCCCAATAAATCCAAGATACCCTCCTCCAGAGTCTCTTAAAGGAGTTAAGTGAAATTTCAGAAATTTTTGCAGATCCATACCCACTTGACAAAATCCCTTTCCAAAGCCATCCATGGGTTGGTGAGAAAGGTCTATCTACATACTCCATAGATTACTCACAAAATCCTGTCAAAGGTAGTTGACAAACAGGAGCACCAGGGTCTTCGTGAGACAAATGGCTGGAGAGAACAATGGTACCCACAGAACAGAAGCCCCCTTCCTAGGTCCCACTTTGCCATTCATGTTGGCTGGCTTTTGAATGGTCGAGGTGCAGATGGGCCTTCTCCTGCCCAATGGCTAAGGACAAAGCCAACAGATGGTTAGAGAATAAGTGTGTATGGATGTATGTTGGGGAGGGTGGGGAACCTGGGTCAGGGAGCTAAGAGAGGGGGAGCAACAATGGAGAGGAGAAGTCTTAACCTAAAGCTGAAAGTGTGGACTTCTCCAGTTGCCCACGTGAGAAACTCCCACACCAGAAAAGTTTGTGGGCTTGTGCTAAGGGACAGAGCTTTAGATTGGATTCCATCTTTAAAACAATTATCCCAGTAAACTGGCCAGCTGAGAGAAGTATATATTGACTTTCTGTTTACCTAGAAGAAGTTCACTGGGCTAAAACTGGCTCATTCTCCCTTTACAATGGTTAGCTTCTAATAGCAGCTCCTGACTGCTCCGAAATACAGGACTCAGAGGTTGATAATCATCTTTTAGTTCAGGTTATTGCATGCAATTTTTCACATTCATTCAGCTTTCTTCATACAGCTCTTAGTAAAGTAACTCCCTTAACAATAAAAGCTTTTATGGGGGCCCATTACACTGGAGAACTAACCACTCCTAGGGTGGTTTTTTTTTCTTTTTGGTGTGTGAAGGGTTTTTTTTTTTTTATTGGCTTCTTGGAATATTTATAGCCGTCTTTGTTCTCCCTGCAAACCTATACACTGCATGGAACAGGGGGTGCTGTCTAGCTGGGAAAGACCAGTAAGTGTATATGGGTATTGAGGGGTAAAAGAAAGCCCAAAGATCCAAGAGGTTTCATAGTTTGAAATTGGTTTGGCTGTTTTTTGGTTCTGTTTGTTTGTTTGTTTTCCCCCGTGTCAGTGTTATTTCTCCGTTTCTCCAAACTCTGAGTGCCAGGCTAGTTTCCATCGTGATGAACTACCGAAAAGTTTGTGCTTCCTGATAAACTGGTTCTGCCATTCTGGGGCCAGCTGAGTGAGACCGATCTGCTCTGGAACAAAAGAAGAATCAGCTCACACGAAAGGACTGGATTAAACAGCTAGGTAAAGGGTTTCACAGAAACAAACTTACGTAAGCTGAAGAAACCGTCCCTACCACATGGCTCAGTGCTAGCGAAAGGTGGCTTATGGAGGATTCTCTTGTCCCTCGCTCACAGGGCAGCGGGGACAGGGAAGAGAAGGGCTCGGGCAGCATTGGAGAGACTCGACCCCTACATTTCTTCAGTGGCAGAGAGGAAAGCGCACTCCCTTGGGAGTCTGGGAGTCTCGGTTCCATTTCTGCACCCATACTCTCCAACTATAATAGCCAGAGAAGTCATTTAATCTCCCTGGGCCTCATTTTCCTCATCCCAACAATGTGTAGGTCAGACTCATTGGCTGCTAAAACTCCTTCTTGGTTTGAAAACTAGAGTCTCAGGGAAGTTCAGGCCCACCCTCCCAGACTCTTCTGACTCATTTAATCCTATCTTCTCATAGAAGAGGTATTCATTTAGCAAACTGCTTCACAAAGAGTTTAGGAGTTAATAACTGTGGCAAAAACAGTGCCTATGAATGCATCATTTTGTTTATTTATCAAATAAATTCCCCTTGGGTAACTAGGTGGCACAGTGGATAGAATGCTGGGCCTGAGTTCAAATCCAGCCTCAGACATTTACTACTTCTGTGAGCCTGGGAAAGTCACTTAACCCTGTTCACCTCAGTTGCCTCATCTGTCAAATGAGCTGGAGAAGGAAATGGCACTCCAGTATCTTTGCCAAGAAAACCCCAAATGGGGTCATGAAGAGTCAGACATGACTGAAAATGACTGAACACAGTGAACAAATTCTCCTAGTTTTGATCAAATATTTTACTTTTAAAATGCATGTCCTTTGTCTTGTCTGCCAGCCTGAGTTTAGATGTTTAGATTTTAGATGTTCCCAGCAGAGTTGGGATAGAGATACGAGCCAAATGTGGTATAGTTAGGTTCTATGACTCCACAGACTTGTAGGCTTATGGGAGGGGCTCAAGACACTGCCCCTTTCCTCACTTGGGATTCTCTTTCTGCAGTGATGGGCTCTGTCCTACCCAGCATCCCTGGGATTGTTTCTACTTGTGTTTGTACAACTCTATTGTTCCACCCCTCAGCCCTAATTAGAACCCCCCAATTTCCCTGTTGCAACTGGTCAAACCCTAATGCTTCCCCACAAGCTGTGATGCTGTGGAACTTGAGGCCCACTGGGACGTTCTTTGGGGCTATGAAGTGATGGGTCTATTGGATGACTGGTTCCTTGCAAACTTATATTACATGAAACTCTATTGAGTCCATTCCCACAGTCACCCCTTTGGTCACTTCATAGCAGAAGAATCAGTCCTGAGCTACCCTTGTCAACCTCCCCTTTGCTGAATGGTCTACAAATATGTGTGCTCCTACATACCCCAGAATTAAGGAATCCTGGAACTTCGGGTTGGCCACACAGCTCACAATACACACGTCATTGCTCTGGGTCCTTTACTGAAGAGACAGCTCGGTTGGGCCAGTTAGTGGTTAGTGCTAACTCACGTACTTAGCTGTGTGACCCTGAGCCACCGCTGATGACATCCAAGGTCCCTTCCAGCTCTCAGCCCATTATCCTATTGTAACAGTCTCTTCTTTGACTCAATCCTGACACCTGAGGAGCGTCAGTTAGAACTAAGGGTCATATGTCCAGGAAGTTTCAAAACTAACACTTGAACCCGGGTCTTTCTGGCTCCAGATCTCAGACTTTTCTTTATTCCTCTGCCATGTTTGTGCCCAAGCAAGGACTAGAGCAAACAAATGCAAATGAATAAGGTGAGATTTGAGTGCGACCTGATTGAAGCTCAGGGGTATCCCAGGTGAGGACAGGAGGAATGGTGAGCATAAAGAGGTGATAATGAACAAGGTAAGAACTGGAGATAACAAAGATGGTTGCTTGTCTGGAACCAGTGATGGTCTTGTGGGGAGAAATTAGAATCCTCAGCTTCCTTCCTTCAAGGCTTAACTCAATGTCAGCTCCTCCACAGCACCCTTGTGAGCACTCTCCTGGCCCTTTCCCGCTGTCTTGGGTGGTCACTTACTAATGCCTGTATTGTACTCACCGGTAGAATATAAGCTCCTCCAGGAAAGACACCGAGTCATTTCTATCTGAATCCCCAGCCCTCAGAAGAGCTTCTGACACATAGCAGGCACTTCACACATTCTGGCTGAACTGAATTGAATTCTAGACTGTCCTGAGTGTTTAATGTTTTGGCATGTTTGTATCTAGACCCAGGGACAGTGACTGCACCTGTGATTTCATTGGGATAAGGATCTCCTGGACAAGGAAACTCCCTCCCCCAGCCCAGGCAGGCACATTATCTGAAAGGAAAGTTTGACCATCTAAGCTTCATCTCTGTGGTCATCCATGTGCTCCCAGGTGGAGTGACTGGAAATCTACTTCTCATTTAGTTCATTTTAAAAAAAGCATCTATTAAGCCTATACTGTTTGTCGGCACTAAGCTAAGTGTAATGGTCTCTCCTCTCAAAGAGCTCACATTCAAGTTTTATCATGTCATTGAGACCTGGAAGGGCAAAGGCCATCTTTCTAACCCAACCTCCTCATCTGGAATATAAAGAAACTGAGGCCCAGAGAGGAGTGATTCTCTCAAAGTCACACAGCTAGTAACAAAGGGGCAGGGCTGGGATAAATCACTCTCTACAGTAGGACTAAAAATTCCCATCTTTTTCATCCATGGAGCTCTCACCTGTGAAATGTAATTGTTTATCATGGCATCAACATACCCAGGCAGGAAGGTGAAGCCATCAAAATAACTCCATGGGAATAATGATGTTTTTGTGATTTCAGTACAAAGGGAAAAAAAAAACAGAACAAGCCTTGTGGTCGACAACCTCCTTGACAGACGTGCCTAGGAATAAACGGGCTTCACTCCATGACGTACAGTGTTGGAAGCTCCCCCTACCTTCCCTTAGTCCCAAACAGGCATGTGTGGAAGTGATTTTATTTTAGTGGCAAATGCCTGACTGTGCGCTTAATAATTCATCTAATCCCAGGAGTCTGCGTGAACGAGACAATGCCCAGCAGAGCTCATCAGAGCCACATCCCTGTCATTGCTGGGATTTGTCCAAATAAAGAATCATGTTTCCTCAGGACTTCAATAATCTAGAATTTCCTTGGTGTGGTATCTCTCATAAGGAATGTTCATTAAATTGTTAGACTCAACAGAAGGGACCTTTACAATCATCTCATCTAAGGTCCTTATTTTATGAAATGGAAAACTGAGGCCCACAAAGATCAGGAAATGATCACTTTCAATTCTACTCTACTAAAATGTATTAGGTGGTCTCTACAAGTCACCCTCTGTGTGGCAATGGCCTAGGTTCTGAGGAAAATGTGAAGATGAACAAGGCACAGCCTATCTCCCATCAATGAACCTCCTCTCTCATGGCAATTACACAGATGGACCCATAACAGTAATTCAGCATAGTATATTCAGCAAAAAGGTATAATGTGATGTAAGATTTCAAGGCAGAGAGAGAGAGAGAGAGAGAGAGAGAGAGAGAGAGAGAGAGAGAGAGAGAGAGAGAGAGAGAAATATCACCTTTAGGCAACTCAGAGAACAAGAACATAGAAATTGGAGAAGGCTTCCTGACAGAGGTGGCTTTTGCACTCCATCAGCATCTTCCTTACATATTTAGGATAAGACTATAGAGCCAGGAACAGCTGGAATGCTGGTCTTGGAATACAGAAGCCCTGGGTTCAAATCCAAGCTCTCATACATCTTAGCTGTATGACCCCAGGCCAGATACTTGAGGTCTTAGGCAACTTCCTCACTTTTTTTTTCTGCTACGAAATGTCTGGTTGGTCTGTGTTGGTAGAGAGAAGCTCCACATTGGGAGCTGCTCAGTCATTTCGGTCTTGTCTAACTCTTTGAGACACCATTTGGGTTTTCTTGGCAAAGATATTGGAGTGATTTGCCAATTTGTTTCTCCAGCTCTTTTTACAGATGAGGAAACTGAGGCAGACAGGGTCATGCAGCTAAGCAGAATCTGAGGCTGGATTTGAATTGATTCTAGGCCCAGTGTTCCAAACACTGACACACCCAGTTGATTACAGATTTGTCACATATATTTTTGGACCAGATCTTTGGTTTCATTAGTGTAGAGAACAACCAGTGTGGGAAATCTTCCTCCTTTGTTACTGATTGACACATGCCCTGCAATCACATTCACCAGAGCTGTCTGGAGCACTGAGTTTAAGTGCTTTGTCCAGGGTCACACAGCCAGCTTGGGTCAGAGGCAGGACTTAGCACCTAGAGAGAGACTTCGCTAACATCTAAACTGTGCCTTAGGCTGGATTCGTGTGTAGTGCAGCAGCTTGGGGGTAAGGGGCACGGATATCATGCGGTGCTCTTAGTATGCATGATACGATGGCCTTTCTTTTTTAATCTTTTGATTTGGGCAGCCCTCCTTCAGAAAGAGCTGTTGTGACTGATAAAGTTAAGAGCTGCACACCTCCTTAGCTTGTTCTGCTTCCATGCAGTTTGAGGAGTACTATTCATTCCCTAAGGCCACGCCATGATTCCAGCTTTAACCCTACCCCCGATTCTGCAGGCACTGTGGCATCATTTAATTTAGATACGTGGGTACTGTCTCATGAAGTTCACAAGGCTGAGATGATAGCCTGGGACTGAAGGGTGTTTCTTGCTCCCCATCAAGCAAACACTCTCTGTTTCAATCAATCAGGCAAGCATTTGTAAGTGCCTACTATGGGTCAAAGCACTAGAGACCCAAAGACCAAAGTGAGACATTCAAAAGTGCATGGGATCAGACATTTACTTTTGGAAAGGAGCGTAGAGGCGATCTGTTCAACTGCCTGATTTTACAGATGAGGAAATGGAGAGCTCTCACAGGCAATGGGCGCTTGAGGCAGGGTCCAGACTAGTGTCCTCAGGGAGACAATACTGCCACAAATAAGTGCGGGACATGGACAAAATGAATACCACACGATTGAGGGAAGGAGTACCGACAGCCTAAAACCTGGACAGACTTGTGGAAGGAGATGGCCCTCACATTGAGAGTTAAAGGTTCCTAAAGGTGGAAATAAGAAGGGAGGTCAGTGCAGGGATGGAGGACAGCCCATGCAAATGCATGGAGGTGGGAGATGGTGTGCTGTGCTGGGAACAATCAGCAGGCCAGATTGGCTAGAGGGTAGAAGGTGGGAATGGAGCAATGTACCATCAGCCTGAAGAGAGAGGTTGGTACCAGACTTTGAGGTATTTTAAATGTCAAACAGAGAGGTCTGTGTTTTAATCTAGAGCTAATAGGAAGCAAATGGAGCTGCTTGGCTAGAGGAATGACATGCTCAGACCCAGGTTTTAGAAAAGCATCCTGGCAGGGGGATGGAGGATGGATTGGTGAGGACAGACCCTGGAGACAAGGAGACCCATTAGGAGGCTATTGCCATAGTCAGACCAAGAGATGATTAGGGCCTGGACTAGAGGAGGAGGAAGAGGAGGAGGAGGAGGAAGAGGAGGCCACTGACCTACTACCAAGATGGAAAGCAACATGGTGGGGGGAATTTGGAACCATAGAGAAGGTGCTCAAATCTCAGCTCTTTGCTGCCTCTGTGACCTCAGACAAACTATTTCCCTTCCTGGGGCCTCCTCTGAAAAAGGAGTCGACTGGACTGCGTGCTAGGGTCCATTCTAGCTCCGAGTCTAAGCTCCTGTGAGCTGACCACATTTGCAAGCTTGGGAGACTGAAAGGATGAGGCCGCCTCGGCCAAAAGCAGAGGGGAGAAGGGGAGTTTGGGGAAAAGAGGCCGAGGGCAAGGTTACCACAATCTCAGGTTCATCGTGGGAACGCCGCTTTGGGGAACTGCTGAGCTGGGCGAGAGAGAAATCGCGAGGTCGCCCTGGCCTGATTTCTATTGATTCCCCTAGTTAATAAAGAGTTAAACAGCGGAGTGTGGCCTTTTATTAAAAGAGAGCGAGAGATGAGTGCTTCAAAGGCGCTGGAGAGGGAAGGCGCCCGCTAAGTGGTCATGCGGCTGGTGCCATTCATCTTCCTAGTGACTATCTGTCAAAAGCGGCAAGAGCCCCCGCTAACAGCCCTGACCTGTGCGGTAATGAAGGGAGAGTGCACAGCAAAGTGTCCATTAGGAGGTCGTCGGGAGGACTAAATTGGTGCAGTTTGCTTCAATCTTGGCCACAAGTCGCAATGGAAGGTAGGTGAGACCGGCAAAGAGGCAATTTTAGCCTAGGATCACTTTTGTCAGATGCCATCGGTGAGGGAACTGAGTCGGACGCCGCTTCCAAGTCAGCGCGTCCCGTAGTGCCTGGGACCGCGGCTGCGTGACGGGGGGTGGGGGTGAGGAGCTTCCCCCCAGCCACCCCCTGGCCAGCCCCCCAATGCTGGACGCCCACCTGTGGCTTGCAAGGATGGGAGCACAGGTGGTCAGGGCAGCGAAGGGACCCAGGCGAGTGGCAAACAAAGCCGCAGGACCCCCACATGCCCACCCAATGCCACCACCCCACAGCCAAGGGCCACGCCGCAGGGGTGCAGACTTTCTAACCCAGTGAGCACTTGCCGATGACCTTCAGCTCTGCTTTCAAAACGCAGCAAACAAAAGCAGCCCGTGGTTCACTGCTCAACAAAGAAATCAGCCCTCTTCAAAGGCAGCTTGACCGAGTATCAAGTCACAAAATCTGTCTTTGCACTAAGTCACGGACCTGGCTGCCACGCGTGAGCCGAGGGGGCAGCTTTAACCCTTCACTTGCTCTGGTGACCTGCCAACGTTCTCATCGGCTTGACACCGATGACGGTGATGCCTATGGATATGTGGCTCTTCAAGGCCGACAAAAAACCGCAGCGTACTTTGAATACTTTTGGAACGCTGCATACTAGTTCATTGGATTCTCACAACAGCCCCATGATTATTCCCATTTTAAAAATGAAGAGTCTGGGGGCAGCTAGGTGGCGCAGTGGATAGAGCACTGGCCCTGAAGTCAGGAGGACCTGAGTTCAAATTCGGCCTCACGCCAAACACATGACACTAAATAACTACGTGACCCTGGGCAAGTCAATCCCAATTGCCTAAAAAAAAATGAAGAGTCTGAGGCTGAGAGAAGTCATCTGAGTAACCCAGAATTACTCACTTAGCAAGAATCTAAGGTAGGATTCAGGTCTTCCAGGTCCAGTGCTCCATCTGCTGCTCTATCTAGCTGCTTCATTATTATAATGAGGAATAAGAGTAGGGAGAGGGACAGGAATAAATCACCGCAGTGCCTCTATGACAATTTAAGGTTTCTAAAGTACCAGAACCATAACTTTTGCACCGGAGAGTGAGATCAGCACGTGAGGGGGATCAGGGCAGGGCAGGAGTGCAGTGCAGCACAGAAACCAGAACCAAAACAAAACCATGTTTAAAGGCTGACAACTCCTTCTAAATGCAACAAATGCCCTGGGGTAAAGGGTCTTTGGGCCCCACAACATGACGTGAGAGGGGGACTTCAGTGGATGTTAAAATACACTATTGAGGCAGCTAGGTGGCCCAGTGGATAGAATATTGGGCTTGGAGTAAGGAAGACTCAACTTCTCAGGAAGCCTCAGATACTGCCCAGCTTTGTAACCCTAGGCAACTCACTTTACCCTGTTTGCCTCAGTTTCCTCATCTGTAAAATGAGCTGGAGAAGCAAATGGCCAACTGCTCCAGAGTCTCTGCCAAGAAAACCCCAAATGGGTCATGAAGAGTCCAAAATGACTGAAAAATGACTTAACAACAGCAACCAGTATATACCATAGGTGTATGCGTGCATGTGTGTGTGTGTGTGTGTGTGTATATGCACACATATTCCTTTTGTGTGGGAGAAGGATGACTAGATATGTGGTTTCATAGGTAAAGAGAATTTCCGGTAGGGAAATGCCCTCTTTCACTTCAGAGCTGTTCTCTGACTTAAAGTGTTAGCATTGTCTGGGACATTGAGAAGTCACACAATCAGTAAGTTTCAGGGATAGGACCTGAACCCAAGTCTTCTTAATTCTGAGTCAGGTCTCTACCTTTAGGTCACACTGTTTTTCATAGGCATTTATAGAAGTGATAAAACACGGAGACAAATTAATATGATAAAAAGCACCATGTAGGTGTGTGTGTACTTCCATTTGTCCACATACTTTTTATAGTTTAATGGATTGTCTTCAGGAGTTGCTGTGGCCAAAAAATCTATCACCGTAGGGCCAATTTGGTGATATATATCTCTGAAGCTGGACCCTCAGGTCCCTGGATTTTAGCTATAAAGTCCACAGCCAGACTCACGTCTGAAGCCTTTCCCACTTGGCCCTTGGGACACAGTCTTTGAAAAGCCAAGACCATGTCCCTGCCATGATGAAACAACAGAGTAATAACATAGGGTTTTCTCTTCCTCTTACTCCTTGCTCCACTGGGGGGAAAAAAAGGAAAACAAATTTCTCGTAACCAAATATGCATAGTCAAATTCAAATTAAAAAAAAAGAAAACAAATTTCTTGTAATAAATATACAAGTCAAATTCCTTCAATGACCATATTAAAAAATTACATGTCCTATTCTGCACCTTAAATCCATCAGGTCTCTGTCATGGATAGCAAGTTTCATCACTGGTCCTCTGGAATTATGGATGCTTTTTGTATTGATCCAGTGCCCTAGATTCAGGATCCCCCCCCCCATTTTATCCAGTGCCTGGAACATTGTGTGGAACATAGTAGGCCCTTTATAAATGCTTGTTGATTGATAGATTGGTCTTTGCTCCAGAGACACTGCTCTATTATAATAATCTGAAATTGGATTCAGTTGTGTCTATGTTCTGAGTTCATGAAAATAAAGCTCAAGTAATTAGAGATGCTGTGAAATTTATAACATGCACAGATCTTGGTTTATTGATTTGGAAAAAGTGTTAATGAGTCCAAAAGTTTTATATAATGAATTTTAAGAATTTCCTAGTATCATGTCCTACAAGGTGATAAACTGGTGTTGAACCCAATGGTTGAATTTCTTTTTCTGAAATCAGAACAAAAAAGAGGGAGTTACTTCTAAACCCTAAATGAATTCCACTCTTCCAGGTTAGCAGGATATAGTCCACAAGAATAATGTTCATTTAAATAACTAGCAATGGGAATTGCCATAGCTCTTTAAGGTCCGCAAAATTCTATATGTGTCTTATTTTAATCCTCATGACATCTCAGCAAGGTAAGCACCTTGGGGATTAGTAGCACCATTAACTCGATTTAAATCTCAAAACTGGTAAGTGTTTGAAGCAGAAATCAAACCCAGGTCCCTTTTGCCCCAGCATTCTACCCACTATCTATGCTACCTTTCATTTGACCACAGGTAAATTACCCCAAATCAATGAAATCAAAGCAAAGTTAATCAAAAGCTCATTGAATGACCAACCATACTGGGATGAAGCAAAAGAAGGTGACCTTCTGGTTGTAAGGGCAGTGTGCAAAGTGGGATTTTCCATCATATTTCCTTTAGGTTCTTCAAATTGCTTTCTGTGAATCAATCAATCAATCAGTAAACATTTATTGTCTACTATGTGCCAGGCACCATACTAAGTGCTAGGGATACAAAAAGAGGCAAAAGACAGTCTCTGCCCTCAAGGAGCTTACAGTCCAATGGGGGAGAAAACATGCAAATGAATATGTACAAAGCAAGTATGTACAGGATAAATAGAAAATAATTAACTGAGAGAATTAGACAGGTTGCACATACTATCTGGAATAGGAGGCAGCTCAGGGGATAGAGCATGCGGCCTGGCGTCAGGAATACCTGAGTTCAAATCCAGCCTTAGACATTCCCGAGCTGTGCAACCCTGGGCTTACCCTCTATTTGCCTTAATGCATCAGAAAAGGAAATGACAAACCACTAGAGTGTCTTTGCCCAGAAAACCCCATCGACAGTATGGTCCACAGGGTCATGAAGAGTTGGACACAACGGAACAAAAAAACATGCTACCTGCACCCCAGGGTGAAGCAGGATTCACACAATTCTTTAGGTGAAAATACCATGGACACCTGATTCTGTCCCATCTAGCCTTAGCACCCGGTGAGGTACAGTATTTCTTTAATCCATTACCTTCTTTTTAAAATGCAAATTTGCATTATTGATCTCTTCCTGTTGTAAAAACCGCAAGTCAAACACGGATGATGAGCCGTCATCAACTTCTGGCATTCTTGGTAAGACATGCCACACACTCTATGACCTATCTGTGACTGCTGTGCAGGTTAGATGAGACACTCAGAGTAATTAACAAGGCAGAATCTTTTGGAATACATGGGGAGGGGAGGAGAGTGGAAAAATTCTAAAATGAGGAAATTCACACATTGTTGCCAATGAATTAGTGGAAATCATAAGATTTGTCCAACTCAGAATCTATAGGGGGGAGGGTTGAACAGTTAAAAAATATTTTTTTTCAAAAATACTATTTGGTAAAAAAAAATGATGTAAAAGGAAAATATTAAGGAGCGATAAGAAAATTCAAAAACAAAACTAGCCTCTGGAGGATGTGACCCTGACTTTCTTGTTGCTACCTGTGTGGATGCTTCTTTTCCAAAACATATCTCCAGGTTTTCTGCTGGTTTTATGTCCTTTAAAGAACTCCCATTTGCAATATGCAAAGAACTGTATGTGATATATAGAGCTTAGCCAGGGACCATATTTTATGCATAACCAGGATTAAGTGCGCTGATGATAGATGTCATCTCCCTGACATGGAAATACCCTCGCAAGCCTTCCATTTTCATAACTTTCCTCTGGGGGAACGTCTGAAAATTATTTAAGTTAAAGAAGAAAATGACTTGTTTGGGAACACATGTACTTTTTTTTTTTAATCATCTTTCGGTAATGCTGACCCAGCATGTATGCTAAATTACCGGCTGCAGTGGGAATCTCCTGCATGAAAGAAGAGTGTGGTTTGGGCGATGGGTCCATGAGGAATATTTTGCTCCAGGAGTGGAGACAGAAGAAAATGATCCAACTCCTGAGCCCCACATTAAGAACCTAGTCAGCTGTTGTAAATGCGTATCTAACAACAAACCATTACGGATCTTGGGCTTAATTACACGGGCTTATTACACACCTGTATGGGAGGTTGTATTTGCAATACTTGTGGTTTCCTCTATCAAAACAGCATTAGTATTATTACCAAGCTTATCAAGACCAGCTACTACAACTGGGGCTGGGCAGCTGGGGAATCCCTTTGTTTTACCTACAAGCCACATCACCTTGGAAAAGATACCACTCCTTCTTGACAGCTTGGAGTAGCCTCTGATAACATGGGCATTTGGTCCACTCACAGAAATGAAGGAATATTGGTCCAATCACCTGAGTCTTAGTCATTCACAAAGCTAGTCAAGAAGAGAATAAAAGCAGAGATACGACTGAGGAGATCAGGGCTGCTCCCTTCACTGGGGTGGATCCCAGTTCATGAGCAACTTCTCATGGTCATCCTGTACAAACCGCATCCAAGACCTTTTGCAAATTCTCCATGGGAAGTCCACCCAACGTGCCACATGCTTCCCTCTAGACCTCTTGACATCACTGTTGTTGTTCAGCCATTTTTCAGTTGTGTCCAACTCTTTGTGACCCCATTGAAGCTTTCCTTGGCAGAGATACTGGAGTGGTTTGCCATTTTCTTCTTCAGCTCATTAAAAAAATATATGTTCAGCTCATTTTACAGATGAGGAAATTGAGGCAGGGTCACAGAACTAAGTGTCTGAGGCCAGATTTGAACTCAGGAAGATGAGTCTTGACTCCAGACCTGTTGCTCTATCTACTGCACCACCTAGCTGCCTCTTGATATTACATGGAGACAAGTGCCCTATGAGGGCTGTCCATCTGTCATGCCTTGCTCTAGCAACTTGACCCTCTCACTGCCTTTTCTGGTCGCATATGTCTTAGACGATACTTTTGATGCCATTTTTTTTGCACACATTTTGCATTGGTTTTATATATATATATTATATGTATGTGTGTGTGTGTCTATACACATATTTACGTCCCTGTTTCTGTTCCTCATTGTCCTTTTAGAGCATTTAAGATGATTTTATCTCATTCACTTTCTTTCAAGCACACTACTCTTCAAGAATGCCTGCCAACAAGAAAATGCTGAAATTAATTTTGACTTTCCTACTTCTCCAAAGCTGTTATTTTTATAATGGTCTTATTAACACCATTCACTGTTTCTTCCTCCTCAAATTTCCTGGAGCATTTTGACTAGGTCTCCTAGTCAAGTACAGGGAATAGCCCCTACAATAGAATGTAAGCTTCTTGAGGGCAGGAAGTACATCATTTCTTATCTTGGTGTTCTCTTTACCTGGAATTAAATGTCTTTTTAACTGAATTCACAAAAGAAAGAAATATCAATTAAGAAATAATCTATTAATAAACATTGTTTTGAATCACATTAGATAGCCCATCTTTTACAATCAGTCTTGAGTATTTGAGGAGAATGGCTTACTCAATGTACACATGCTTGAGTAGGAGAGTCATTATTCATGAAATGTTTAAAGAAAAAAAACCAGGAAGACCTCCCGTGCATGGAATGGATCCCCTATGGAGGATTTGCAGAAAGACATGGACAAGAATACCCAGGATAAGAAGACCATAGGGAATGTGTGATCTATGCCAGAGAACAAAGTGTGGACACTGAGAAGATCACAGAGCCTTAAACAAATCATAGCAACTCTCTGGGCCTCAGTTTCCTCTTCTCTAAAAATAAGACCATTGAACTAGGTGGCTTCTTGGGTCCCTTACAGCTCTAAGGGTACTGACATATTGAGGTGGAGAATGAGAGATAGCTTTACAGTGAAAACACTCTGTAGTGATAAACCAAGGACATAAGAGGATTAAGTGGACTAAGAGTAAAAATTTTAAGAGTGATAAGTAGTAAATTTAATTGATCATAAAAATATATAGTTTGATTTTAAAATTTGTTTCCTTGAGAAACCCCACATATACCAAAACATTCATTATTGAATTTTTGGTGAGGTTTAGTAGCAAACAACTGGGATAAAATTAGGTGTCCATTGATTGAGGAAAGGTAAATAAACTGTGGCATATGGATTTTATTCAATATTGTTGGGTTGTAAAAAACAACGGATGAGATGAATTCAAAGAAACATGGCAAGTTTTGAATGAACTGATGCAAAGCAAAGGAAACAGAATGAGGAGAACAATACGCACACAAGCATGACTGAAGGGCAACATGGTGTTAGTGGATAGAGCACCTGGACTTCAAATCCTGCCTCAGATACTTACCAGCCATATGACCCTGGGCAAGCCAGCACTTAGCTTCTCTGAGCTTCAGTTAAATGGGGATAACAGCGCCTACCTGACAGAGGTGTCTTGAGAATTAAATGTGGTGTAATTAATAAAACACTGGACTTGAAATCAGGAAGACAAGTTCAAATTTAGCTTCAGACCCTTGCTAACTGTGTGACCCGAGGAAAGTCACTGAAATGTTGCCTGCCTTAGTTTCCTCATCTGTTAAAATGGGGATAATAAGGGCACCTGCTTCCCAGGGCTATTGAGAAGATCAAATGAGGTGATCTATGTAATTGTTGTTGTAGCTATAGATATGCTAGCTATTACTACTATGACAAGACAATAAACAAAAATACTCAAAGTCAGCCAAAGTCTCACCAATGAGTAGTGACCAATCTTGGTCCTATGGAATAGATCGTGAAACACACTTTCTTCTTCTTGGTCAGATAAAGTGACAGGGAACTGCAGGTGCAGCATGTCACGTACACGGCTACTCTCCAGGTGGGGTACATTTTGGTTAATTGTTTCTTGTTGTTGTTGTTGTTATGAAGAAGAGTTCAATGGATGGGGTGGATGGGGCTATATCAGGAAATGACTGTAGTATGATAAATAAAAAAGTTAATAACATAAGATAAAAAATAAAATAAAATCTTCATAATGTTTTTTAAAAAATAGAATTTATATCTCTAACTGGTTTGCACAGTAAATATACATGTCAGAAATTCATTTGCCCCTAAATCTATTCCACTTGGTTACTGTTGCCTTATCCAATCATTTTGCATCTATACTCTACCACTGCCTGTCATTCAAAGGAATGACTCATGCCTCTTGAGTTCATTCCAGCAAGACACCTTTCCAGGTTGGGATAGGAATGGGGGAAACATAAGGCTGCCCTGTGGAAGATATCACATGGGCTGAGGAACTTGACCCTATTATCATAATGAAAATAATACTGTTACCAAGGTATAAACAACAAATGGTGCCCCACGCCCTGAGAAAATTAAAATTCTATTTGGAAATCCCACTGGGCCCAATCCTAGTCCCAAAGATGAAGTCTGATAGCTTCTCAGGAAGACAAGAGCTTGGTAAAATACGGGGTTCTGCTCCATGAAGACATCACAATACAAGCATGAGGAGAGCAGCTGAATAATATTATTGACTTACAGCAGACATCAGGGCAGAGCAGATGGTGATATGACAAAAAAAAAAAATCAGCAGCGGTAACAGTTCCATCTCACCTACTGTCAATTGTAAAAATGAATTGCATTGCACTTATGGGCATAGGAAATGTGGTTTGTGTATATGTATTCACAACGTTGCTTAGACTAAAGCAGAGATCAAGTGCAAGGTCTCTCTATGTTCAAGTTTATCCATCTCTCCTCTAATTCTCAAGATTTCTTCTTTTGTACTTGTTTCAGGGCTGCATATTTATTTTTGAAGGTTCCCTTTTTGTAATTTTATGCCTAGTTCTTTGATCTTTTTTACCCCTGTTTTGTTAATATAAGTTTTCACTGCAGACATTTTCCCCCCAAGGAAGTAAAGATTAAAAATACCTCCAAATATCACATTTTCAGGGCTTTTCAAAGCAGAGCAGATAAAGTACTGAAGAAATACTGACCTAAATCAGTATCAGTTTTGAAATATCCATATCAGTGCAGAAACAACTACAGCTTTAGTTTTAACCAGCATTTGGGAGGGAGGGGGGAATGGAGGGAGAGAAGAGTCTTCTATATTTCATTAAAAGGAATTACTCTTGGCCTGTCCATTCCAGCGATATATCTCTCAAGGACTGTGCCTGAGAAGAATCTTGTCAATGGACCAACCAAGTAATTGTTAGGATCTTCTCTGATCTCATGAAGTCAGTGCTCTAGTTTGGAAAATCAGAAAATTATTTAATTGCCTCTGCCTTGTCTAGAAATTTAAACTGGGCCTTTATTCCATTTTAGGTTACTCTTTGGAGGAAGATGAACTGCCCTTCACTGAGGTATACAGAATTACATTATGCATTCAAAATGATACTACAAATTAAGCAATCCAATGCTACTGGTGGTTTATGGTAGAAACAACTGCAAAATCTCCACAGCTCACAATAAAATGTGGACTGTTGCCATCTGCCCACAAAACAGAGCCTGTTTCACAGTGGTTCCATCCCATTCCCTATCATTCAAGTGTGCCGCTATTCCAAAGGACAGGCCATAGTCATGCCTAGTAACACAACTCTGTCTCAATAATTCCACAGACTGACCATACGGATCATCAGTCAATCATCCCTTTTAGGAAAGAGCCACGAATCATTGAAGACAAGGTCCCGAGCTTTGTTCTAATCGGGCAGCCCATAAACGTATGAGGGGATGAAGGAATGTTCATTGATGCTGGACCTGTTGTCTCAGGGACATGGGATTAGGAACCTGGTGGGACGCTTGCTAACTCCTGTTCCCAGCTCATCCAAAAGTAGGAATGATGACCTATCATAACTCACACCAAAATCAAGACAATTCTCCTACTGAGCTCTAAACCATCCTGTCTGAGAAACTGCATTTGTGGGAATCCTAGGAGAACTTTCATTGACTTGGAGTTGGAAAGGACCTTAAAGGCTAACTAATCTAACTCCGGCTACAGCTGAGGGAAATGACCCAAAGAGATCAACTGTAAAGCCTAATTGGACACATGTAATAAGTGGCAAAACATGGATTCAAATCCAGGTCCTCTGATCACCACACTGCCACCCCTGCAATAGCTTCATCCGTGTAAGAGATGTACACCCCACAACTACACAACCTTTTCCTATCTGATTTCCCAGACAAAGCACACACTTCTCCTGGTAACCTGGCAGTGTGCCTTATACAACTACCCTGTCCCTCCTTTTGAAGGGGAGAGACAGTCTTCTATGTGGCCCCAAAGACACCTTTCCCCCTTTCCTGTCATGCCACACTTCTCATAAAAGTGAAAAAAAGGAAACAATTGCCATGATGAAAAATGGACAGTCTCAGAATGCATCTCATCTAATACAAGGGAAGGGAATGGAAAGAGAGGTTTCAATTCACAGAATGTTGCATTAGTGGTCCTTTTCAGAGCTATTTCTCTATGCCTAGTACAGTTCCTGGCACATAGTAGGTGTCTAATAAATGTTAAGTGGTTGATTGTTTTTTGTCAAGATCATATTTCACTATATCAAATTGCATGCCATCTTGGGGAGTTTATGGAAGTGATTGTTGATAAATCAAAATAAATTAATTTTCAAAAAGTAAAAAAAAATCATATTTCATTATTAACATTGTTTCACATCCATTTTAACCCTTGAGCCTCATCACAACCTTGTAAGGTACCAGCTCCATCTAATATCATTTCCTTTTTATAGATGAGAAATCCAAATGCAAGACAGATTAAGAGACTTAACCCAGGGACACACAACCAGTATGTATCAGAAGCAGGATCGGAACCCATTTTGTCTTGTTACCTCTGGTTAAGAACTTTTCTAATAAGGTGCATTTTATTTATTTATTTATTCATTCATTTATTGCTTCTCATTAATAAGGTGAATTTTAATAGGAATAACTATAGTCTTGCATTTCAGTTAAAAAAAACCTCAATGATCACAAGTACAAGATGGGGGTGAAAAAGATCTGAGGGTTTTAATGGACCCCCTTTTACCTAACGATATTCCTTGCAAGCTGCTGAACTCACTCTAAGCCATCTTTCTCTTTATTCCATCAGAGTCCAGCAATGAAAGTTCCTGTGTGGTTTTATTTCCCCCTCCCTGGGGCTTGTCATTCACTCTATTTCTCTTTCTTCCCTAAGTCAGGCTCTATGAAAAATTGTAAAGTAGTGAGTTTTTCTTCCTTGTCTTGTCTCCCTTCTCCCTCCATTAAGATATACATTTAGAGCCTTCATTCATGTGAGGTTGAAAAGGGACAGAACATGGGGCTAGATTTGTCAAGAATTCCTGGGTTCTATTTCTGCCTGTGACATTCGAGCAAGTCCTTGAGGGGGTTGCTTAACTTCATTAAGCCTCAGTTTCCTCATCTGTATAATGGGGCTGGTAGTACCTGTTAAACCTACTTCCAAGGGACATTGGTAGGGACCAAGAAGATCACGTTTGTAAGGTATTTTGCACCTTGGGTGTCAGTTAATTAGTGTAACTCTCAGGAAGAGTTAATGACTAAAAGTAGTGTTACCCTCCTGGGGTTATTTGCAGGTGAGTAGGGCCCAAAACATAGGGTTAGAGATTTTGTTACGGAAAGGACCTGAGATGTCATCTAGTCTAACCCCTTCACAAGGAAACTGAGTCACAGAAAGATGAAAAGACCAGCCCAGTGGAACAGTAATGGCAGAACCAGGAGCTGACTTGAGATCCTTGGACTTCTTCCTATTCCATCTGCTTATCAGGGGAACCTCAGTCATTGGCCCAGAGAGAATGAATCTTATTTGAGAATGGGGCTTCTCCCTGGGCCTGATTACATCTTAGGGGAGCTGGCCCACTGAAAAGTGCAACTGGCTTTGGTCATTGCCATCAGGGCACCTGCTGGTCCAGGTGCCCCTCAGCATCACCATGAGACCCACTGAACCCATCAAGGGGAAACTGGGTCTGTGAAGCCGCTATAATGGAGGTGCCTGATGGCTGCCTTCTGACGCAGCCACAATGGAGAGAAGAGAGATCACATCACATCCTTCAGTGTTCTTATGGCCCAAGACCTCAGGCAGCATGGCAGCATGACCCAGCACCCGAGACATCCCCAAGGACCATCACATCACAAATGCAGTCATAAGAGGAAGACTCTAAGGGCACCCACACACCAGATGCCTTATCTCACCTGCTTATCCTTGCTCCCCTCTCTCTCCTCTTTCTTTCTCCTCTTCCCTGCCTCCCTCTCTCATTTTTTCCTCCTTTTTTACTTTCTTCTTTTCTTTTATCCCCTTTATCTACTCTATTTTTCTCCTTCCTATTTTCCTTCTCCCCTTCCTTCCTCTCTACCCCTTCCTCTTTTCTTTCTTTCTCTCTCTCATTTCCCCCCTCCTTTTTTCTCCTGTCTTATTTTCTCCATCTCCCCTCTTCTCTATTCTTTTTGTGTTTATTTTTTCTTCCTTCCTTCTCCTTTCTTTTCTCCTCCCTTACTCTGGTCCTCAAGCCTTTCCTCCCCTGTCTCTTTTTTCTCTTCTTCCCTGCCTTTTGTCTGCCTTTCTCCCTCTCTCTCTGTTTGTAACCCCTCCCATTCTCTCTTTTCTCCTCCCTCTTTTCTTTTCTCCTCCTCTCCTCTTCACTACACTTTTTTGCTTTCCTCTTTCTCTCATTTTCTCCTCCTTCCCTTTCTTGTGTCTTTTTTGGTCACTCCCTCTCTTCCTCCTGAGTCCAAATCTGGTCTTACTGAATGAAGTTCATATCTGGCCTCTGATAATTACTAGATGTGTGACCCTGAGCAAGTCAACCTAACTTCAATTTGCCTCAGTTACCTCATCTGTAAAATGGAGATAATAACAGCATCCCCATCCTAGGGTTATTGTGAGGATCAAATGAGATCATAATTGTAGAGTGCTTAGCATAGTGTCTGGCACAAAGTAAGCACTATATACATGTTAGCCATTATGAATATCAGGGTAGTGAGGCAGTATAGTAGATAGAGCACCAGGCCTGGAAGCAAGAAGGCCTGACTTCAGATTCAGACTCAGATTCTTGTTAGCTGTGTGACCTTGGGCAAGTCACTTCACCCTGTGTGCCTCAGTTTCCTCATCTGTAAAATGAGCTGGGAAATGGCAAACCACTCTAGTATCTTTGCCAAGAAAACCCCAAATGGGATCAGGAAGAGTCAGACATGACTGAAAAAGACTGAAAAACAATTATTATTATTATTATCATTGTTATTATTTTCCCTCTCTGTTTTCTCCTTCCCTTGTCACCTCCTCCTCCCTCTTCCCTATTTTTATTTTGCCCTCCTCCTCTTCTCTTCAATACCCCTTCTCTCTGCATCTGCCCTACCCTGTCCCTTCGTATTCTATTCTGTCCTGTCCTTTTCTGTCCTATGCTATCCTGTTTCCCTCTCTGCCTTCCTGCATCAAGGACTGTGTGACCTGAGTAGAATGTCAGCTTATGGCTGACAATCATACTTCTCCTTTACGATGCCCTGGTTAAATGCTGCCTCAGTATATTGAAAAGAGTTCTTGGCTCACTCCTAAATGACCCCCTGTCTCCTCCTAAGCTTTGCTGCATTGCACAGCTGTTCTGCCCTCCTAATATTTAACAATTCTCACCAGAAAAATCATGATAATGGAACCCCAAGATATGTATTATCATATATCTAGAGAGGGAAATGACCACAGAGGCCATCTCAACCAACCATCTCATTTTACAGATGTATTAGAAACAAACCAGGAATCCCCAGAGCCATCAGCCGCTTCAAGACATCAGATCGGCCTCTTCTTCCCTGTCCCAAGTGCTGGGCTTTGCTTTGGGCATCAGTCTTCAGGATCACTGGCATCAGATAGCTACCTACTTTTTATGCATTTGAAAAGACATAAGAGTTAGAGTATTCTTTCTGAAGTCAGCTACAATCAGAGCTCACTAAATTGACTCCAAACCTACCCATCTCAGCAGTGACCGAGGGAGAGAAAGTTGTCTTTGTTTTTTTAAAGCTAAAATGCTGATTTTTGGCTAGCCCCATCTTTGAAGATTTCTCCCTTGCAGATGCAGACGCTGCGATCTTTACTTTTCAGAGCATGGCAGAATCTCAGCCAATCATCCTCAGAGTCCAGGACTACTGTCAGCCGCCCCACCATGGAGCTGACAGCTGTGTCCTTTCGTTAGCAATGTCATGTGGGAGGGAGGGCAGGATGTGTTATAAATGTAAGGGGATGAATGTCAGGAGGTGCAGGGTCTGTGTGCATGTGTGCATGTGTGTGTGTGTGCACATGTGCGCATGAGCGTGTGCCCAGGCTGGCATTTCTGCTTGCTCAGATACAAGTACAGATTGCCCTTTTCATGATTATAGGCTCCTTGATACAGGACTGGAAGGGACCTGAAAGGCTGTCAGTTCCAACCTCCTTATTTCACAGAACAGCTAACTGAGTTTCAGAGAAGGGGAGTGATTTGCTTACAATCACACAGGTAGTAAGTGTCTGAAGCAAGATTTGAATCTGGTTCTTCCAGACTCCAGGTCCAATGTCCTACCCACTCACATTGTATTACAGCTGAGAAAATTGAGATTCAAAGTAGTTCAGTAACCTCTCCAAAGTGGTAGAGGTGACATTTGACCTCAGGTCCTCTGACTCTAAATCTCAGGCTCTTTTTAAGGATCTTCAATAAATGTCACTTAATTGTTTGGCTTTTAGAATAGACCAAGGATTTCATATTGGTGTAGGAACTCCCAGGAAGGACACTCTCTCTACTTGTTCAGGTTAGCACACAATGCCCAGCTGGCTCCTCAAGACTCATGGTAGGTCTCTACCAAATCCCCACCCAACTGGTGACCGAGAAGCTCGAGCCTAGGAAGACTGGAAACAGAGAGAAAGATGTGTGGGAATAAAGGAGAGTCACAGAGCTGCTGGAGGCTTCCTCTCCGCTTTTGTTATCTAGGGCTTGAGCTTTCCCATTCTTGTTATGCAGTGTTCCTCATTAAAATGTGCAATCCTTGAAAGCGGGAACTATCTTTGCCTTTTTTATGTCCCCAGTCCAGTGCCTGGAACATAGTGAGTGCCTAATAAATGCTTCCTCATTCACTGATTGATTCATTGATTGATTCATCGATTGATTGACTGAAGAAGTAAGAGGAAAACCCAGAAAGTATGATGCCTCTGAAGCCAACATCTGGGAGAGGGTATCTAGGAGGAGGGGTGATCAGCCTGGCCAGATGCTGCATAAGAAATAGAAGAAGAGATGCTTTGAAAAGACCCACAGTTTCATGTTCTAGGAACAGAGCCCTGGGCCAGGGGGTGGCATTCCCAAAAAGCCCAAGGTTATGTCACGTCCACACAGACTAGAGAGTGAATGTACCATCAAACCTTTTCTCTAAGGGCTTTCTCAAAGTCCTTTGGAGTTATTACTCCTTAAATACCACTCAGATCTGAGGAAAGAGAGAAAGAGAGCAATATAACAAGGGCTGGCATTTCTGATGTGATTTAGAACTGCAAAGAGCTTTCCACGTTACTGATAATCGACATTTCTATGGTGTTTTAAAACATTCTCACAATAGTAATGGTAAATTGGTAATGCAAGTCTGATTATCCCCATTTTACAGATGAGGAGATATCTTTTCTTTTAATCACCGAATCCTCTGAAAGTCCCTGTGAGGCAGATGGTATAAGTATTATTATTTCCATTTTAATAGAGGAGAAAAACTGAAACTCAGAGATACTGACGTGCCAAGGTCAAAGGAGTACTAAAAGGAGGGGTTTACATTTCCATTCAATCTTCTGACTCAGAATTCAGAACCTGAATCCAAATCAGTTCCTTACAACCTAAGTGACCTTAGGTAAGTCACCTAACCACTGTCTGACTTAGTTTCCTCATCTGTGAAGTAGAGATAATAACAACACCTAACTCGAGGTGTTGTTATGAGGGTCAAATAAGATAATGTTTATGAAATTTTCTGCAAACCTTAATGTGCTACATAAATAAATGCTGGGTCATCTGCCAAGGTCCTCTGTCCTTCACTGTCCTCTCTAGGCAGGCTGCCTCCAATCACTTTATATAGCTAGCTCATAGAAGCTTAAATCTTCCAAAGAATCTTCCCCCCTAAAATCTTCTTTATGACCTGGATTCTACAAACATTAACTTTCCTCCTCTCTCCCTCCCCCGTAAGGAGATTTGGCACATCAAAGAGTTAGTCAGGCATCCCATTGATTTTGCTGCTCCAAAGTTCATTGAAGTCTTCTCTGAAACTTGGTGAACTTTTAAAAAGAAATTGGTTCCCCCTCCCCCCCCAGCCCTAAGAGCTCAATAGCCACTTTTGTTTAACTTCTTAGGGGTCTGCCTGTGGACTAATTCCCCCAGGGGGCTTGGGCATGTGAGCTCAGTTGCTGGGATCACACACTGAAGAGTCTCACCTCTGCAAGGTACTCAATGGATGAGTTATCACAACACCTATTGAGCACATAGTGTGAGATTTTCATGCAATTCCAGGCTGAGAAATCCAGGAATTATGGGCAGCCCAATGGCATCCCTGAGCCCTGTCTGATCAGTCAGGGGCGGATGCTAAAAGGCACACGAGCACTGCCTGATGTCTGTGTTTCCTTCGTTCAAAAGCCCCCATATGAATGGTTATTTACATTGTATCAAGAACTCCAAACGTGGGCACAAAGTGGGCAGACTGGGAGACTCTGTAAATACTTTGTCCAATTGTAGCTTGTCTCATCATGACTACTGACACCCCCACAGATTACTCCCTAGGATCACCATTCAATTTCCATTCTATCCTAACGGAACATATCCCAGTTTAACCCATCTCCAAATGGGAACCCTATTGGCAGCATAATCTGAACCCTGGCAGGCAGCTGATGTACCTTTCAAACTCTCCCAAGGTGAGGAGACATTATTCTTCCTTTCTACGTGCTGTGGTTCATTGAGGGTTATTTGTCACCCTGTTATACAGTAGGAATGATGTTCGCAGTGTTCAAATACCCCCTTAGGAAACAGCCTGTGTGGCTATCTGGGCTGCCACTGCATTCTGGCCCCTCATAAACCCCTGGAGGTGTTTGCTGACTCGGATGTGCCTTGCCAAGAAATGTTCTCCCTCAATGTGTGTGCCCTTGTATTCATATGGGTCACTATGATCTGGTCTGCACCAGACCCTCAGAAAGACAAAATGATTATTACATGTGCCCTTCAATGCCTTTCACCAGATTTTTGCCAAGCTACTTAAAAGACTTGCTGAGTAGTGCATGCCCTCTCAGAAATACAACTGGTTACAGATGTCAGAGCTAGTAAGGACTAGAGGGAATATTGAATCCCGCCCCCCCCCACATTTTACAGATGAGGAAACCATCTCCCCTTGCACAACTAGTCAGCTGTAAAAGCCAACCCCAGCCCAGCATGCTTTCTGGGCAGTGCACCCTGATCACCCCAATGAGGGAGGAAAGTAGGTGGGATTTTTTTTCACTTCTGAGAAATTTGCAATTTCAAAGTCAGAGTTCCAAAATCACAGATTTGGACCAATAAGAAAAGCCTAGTGAGATGGAAGCAATATTTAGGCTGAATGTTTCCTGCGGGAAAATTGGGACAGCTCTAGCTATGGACAGTGGCATCTAGGGGAGTAGTGCAGTGATGTCAAACTCAAATAGAAATTGAAGCCACTAATCCATAAGTGAGGATCCCTGCAGGCCACAGACTGACAATTTTAAAGTGTAAGGTCTTTTATTTTTTATTGTATTTTTATGTATTTTGTTAAATATTTCTCAATTATATTTTAATCCAGGTACAGGGCTATGTGTTTGAGACACACAGTAAATAGATCTCTAGTTTTGAACTGGATTTTCTGGATATGAACTCAGGAAAGACCTGGATTCAAATCCTGATTCAGAAACTTAATTAGTGGCTGTGTAACCCTGGATCAGTCATTTAACTTGTCTTTGCCTCAGTTCCTCACCAACAAAATGAGGGGGTGGATTCACTGGCCTCTAATTTCTCATCCATCTCGAAATCTACGATCCTTTGAGACTTGAGCAAAGCTCCCTGTGGTTCACTTGGTGAAGGGCAAGAGGGAGTGTGGTGAGAGGAGAAGCTCAGTCCTAAGGTAACTCCAGGCATGGAGGCCACCTGACATCTGCCACCTGGTACAATTGAAACAAAAAACCACAAACAACAATGAATGACTGGATTTCCCAAGAGGGGAAAGATGACTCAATTTGCAGTCAGACCTGCATCTGAGCATTGATTCTATCATTTACTGTGTGATACTTCTCTGAACCTTATTTCCTCATCTTTATTACATGACCAGCCCAGCTCCTTTGCTGCTCATACATTTCCAGGATACTGTCCTTCATATAAGTTCCTTCAAGCAAGTCTTCATTGTTAAGATGCTATAGCCTCCTTACATTCAGTTAATCTCCACACACAACATTCCCCTGTCTGATCCATACCTTTCCATGAGTGGCCCTCCATGTCTAAAATGTTCTTCTTCCTCATATTTGAATTATAGCATCCCAATGTTCCTTCAATGCACAGTGCTGGTGCCACCTTATACAGCAAGTTGTTCTTCATCCCCCAGTTCTGATCTCCTCCAAATATTTCTTTATATTCAGTTACTTGTGCACATATTGTTTCTCCCCAGGTGAATACAAGTGCCTTGAAGGCAAGAACTATTTAATTGTTGTCCTTATTTCTCTAGCACATCAGACAGCTCCCATCATGTAGTAGGCACTTAATAAATGGGGAGTTGAACACACATCTCTCCATTGTCCTTAGGGTCACATTTATTGTTATTCTTCTAAAAGCATGCTGAATAGCCATGTAGTAATACTCACATAAAAAAGACAACCATACTTACTTAAAGATTTTAATTTCAGAAACTGTATTTTTAAAGATTTAAAATACAATATTTTAGAACAATCTTTCACTAACTAAGTGAATAAGCCCTCAGAGAAGAAACATATTCTAATGAAAAACTACAACTATTGTGAGTCATATAAGACTTGAGTCTGAATCCCACCTTTGGAGATTACTAGCTATGGAACAGTAAACAACTCACTTTACATCTCTGAGCTTCAGTTTCCTCTTCTATAAAATGAGCATAAAAATATTTTCCTTATACGGTTGTTGTCAGAACCCAGGAAGATACAGCTATACATAGATACACGTAGGTGTATATGGAGAGACAGACAGACACACACACACACACACACACACACAGAGAGACAGGAGAGAGAGAGAGAGAGAGAGAGAGAGAGAGAGAGAGAGAGAGAGAGAGACAGAGACAGAGAGACAGAGAGAGGCAGAGAGGCAGAGACAGAGACAGCGAGAGACAGAGAGACAGAGATTCCTTTTAGACCATTAATATACCACAGGAAACTTCCTGGTATTCTACCTAGTTTCTCAGTTACCACATCTTAGAGGGACAGGGACAAAAGAAAGAAATGGAATTTGGATGAACAGAACAAAAAGAATGCACTGTCAATTTCAACAGAAGTCTCATCTAATTTCATGCCTACCCTTGGTGGCACAGTGAATAAAGTAAGGGACCTGGAGTTAGGAAGACTCATCTTCCTGAGTTCAAATCTAGCCTTAGACACTTACTAGCTGTGTGCCTCTGGGCAAGTCATTTAACCCTGTTTGCCTTGGTTTCCTCATCTGTAAAATGAGCTTGAGGAGGAAATATCAAACCACTCTAGTACCTCTGCCAAGAAAGCTCCAAAATGTGATCACAGAGGGTCACACTTGACTGAAAAATGAATGCTCAGTAACAACATCCTTTGCCTGCCTTTCCTTATTTCCAGCTCTCTCTTTGATCCATTGTATTATTATTTTATGTTCATATATTGTAGCACATATGATATATAAGGCTATTTTGTGTTATTATTATTTATGTAGTTGTCAAGGTCTATATTATTATTTTGGTTCTGCTTTCTTTACTATGCATCATCCCATGTAAGTCTTCCCAAATCTCTTTGTACTCCCCATATTGTCTTTTCGCTTGGTACAATGATATTTCATGACATTCACATATTGTCTGGTTCTCATTGCTCTCTGTGTGGCCAAAACCAAATGAGCATCTTTGCCCTAGATTTCATTTTGTTTTCTGTTGCTCTCTTGATCCCTAGGCCCCAGGGACAATATATTTTGCTGGTTTTCCTCCTAAGTCTTTGTCTTCTCCTGTCTTGATTTCACTGGCCCTGCTTTCCCTCTTATCACAGTAATACTATTTGATGGTCACCTACTCAACTGCATTGGCCTAAGTGTCCATTCAAATTCATGGGCCACAAACCTTCATCAGTACTTCTTTTACCAGAAGACTGTAAGTTCCAAGTAAAAGCAGAGGAGAGCAATAATAGGAACTTGAATTGGGCATTAAAAACTTGTAGTACCTCTTTTTTAAATGGCCGCTATCAGCAAGAGTCTCCCCCAAGGTGTATTAGTCTCTCCAGGTAACCACCTTCCTCTCAATCCATTGGGAAGGAGATACATCAATCCCTCATGGAAATGTGATGCGGAAACTCACTACAGTTGTAGATAATGCCATAAAGGGCATGGGAAACAAAGAGAAATCTCAAGCCATTCTTCTCAGAGTCATCATCAAGAGCAGATTAGATATAGCTGCCATTTTCTTCCTCTCTTGTTGGCTAATCGCCACCTGTCCCCTTCTTCAATCCTACAGCTTTGTGAGACTTTTTCCTGGGCGTTTCAAAAATACCTGTACTAGGAATCTCTTCATTCTATTCATTCATACCAGACTTTCTGGGGCAGGTAGCATCAATCTAAGCAAATCCAAGAAGAATTTAATGGTGATTATATGCCAGGCACTGTTCTGGGTACTGAAGATAAAAAATAAAACAATACAAATAAGAGATCCCTTTCCTCAAGAACCTTCCATTCTACTGGGGTGGGAAACAGGATACTGTATATATACATGGAATGAATGAATAAATGAATGACAAAGCATTTACTGAGTGCTTACTATATGCCAATAACTGTACTGAGCAAGATAGTTTCTACTCTCAAGATGCTCCCAATCTAATTTGGGGAGAGAACGTAGATAGGAGGCTATGAAAATATACACAGGATGATTTGAGGGGAAGAGGGAGAGCACAGAAATTAAGGGGATTGAGAAAGCCTTCTCATCAGAGCTGGCACATGATTTGAACTTTACAAAAAGCTCAGAAATCAAGGAGGCAAAGATGAGGAAGGAGCGCAATGGAATCACAGGGGACAGCCCATGCAAAGGCATGAGCAAGAGTGCTGAGTCTGGGGAATAGCATATAGGACAGTTTGGCCAGAACCAAAATAATGTGTAATAAGCCTGGGATGGTAGACCGCTGCCAGATTGTAATTGGTTTTAAATGTCAAGATGAGGCATTTATATTTTATTTTAGAGGGCAATAGGGAGTCTTTGAACATTCTTGAGTATGGTCAGACTTCTGCCAAAGAGAATATGCAAGTACAATATCAACAGAAAAGTAAATGTAAATGTTGTTCTTTAGTCATGTCCAACTCTTGGTGACCCCACGTAGAGTTTATGTGGCAAGGATACTGGAGTGGTTTGACATTTCCTTCTCCAGATGATTTTGCAGGTGAAGAAACTGAAGCAAACAAAGTTAAGTGATTTGCCCAGAGTCACATAGCTAATAAGTGTCTGAGCCTGAATTTGAACTCAGGTCCCCCTGACTCCAGGTCCAGCACTGTGCCACCTAGCTGCCCAAATGAGAATGTATAGACAAATAATTCTGGCTAGAACTTGGAGGAAATGTTCAATGATACTTTATATTTTAAATTTTGTTTAAATGTAAAGAGTTATTAGGCAAGTTTAGCTGGTTGCATTGATGTCCCATGCTAAATGTTTAATAAAGCATTTCATTTTTTTAAAGAGAGAGAACAAGAATGGCTATGGCTGGACACACCCTCTGACACATACCTTGTGGACATCCCCTATTCCTCAGTGCCAGATGGAACCCAATTGGAGGGAATAATGGAGGCAAGAAGGCTTTTTTTTCCCTCTAGGTTAGAGAGGGTATGTTGTTTGCATTCATCCAGATGCAGAGTAGAATTGGGCTCTGTATTCTGTTTGACATAAAATACTAGGACATACAATTAAACTAAAAATGGCAAAGTTATCATGGCTTTTAAAAAAATCCCAGATCCGAGCACTCATAATACATGTGATATAGCACAACTTGATTTTGTTGAGACAATTTCTATTTTTATAGGAATCTCTTTACATCAGCCACAGTTTCTTGTTGTTTTTTTTCCTAACAAAATCAAGTCATTTTGAAAGCATAACATTGTTAATGTTAGCAGCTTCTGATAACTATTTTGAAATGTCCAGATCCTTGCAAACAAAGGTAGAATGTAAAAACAGTCTTCCCATAATCCAGAAACTGCTGTTTTTGTTTGTTCTCTTCTATTATGATGATTCAGTAGCTCTCTATCCCTGACATGTAGGCAGTTTCAGAAAACCATATCTATCTTGGTCCAGATTCATTCAGTCATCCTGAGTTGGGTATGGACATCTGCTACAAGAATGAGTCTAGGTTGGGACAGAGCCAAGATGGTGGAATAAAGGGGGACTCTCTTGAGTTCTCCCAAATTACCCTCCAAATGAACTGAAATAATAACTCAAAATGAATTCTGGAGGAGCAGAATCAACAGAAGGATGGAGTGAAATGATTTTCCAGCCCAAGACAACAAAAAGGTCAGCAGGAAGGGTCTGTCCCACTGGGATCAGAGTGGAGTGCAGACTACACCTGGTAAGCCAGCAGCAAGCCTTGAGGGCAACTGAATTCCAGAACTCTCAGCCCAGGGATGGTAGGGGATTGGACAACTGTTCAGAAGGAGATTATGCAGAATCCTTTGCTGGCACTGGGAGTAGGACTCTGTTGCATTGTCCATATTTAATGCCAGGTCTTAGTACCAGGGCAAGGAGAAGGAGAACTAGCACACAAGAGTTGCAGCCTCAGGAGTACAGGAGGGGCCCTGGTCATAGTCCCAGGGCAGAGAAGAGTGCTTATGATCATGTATGGACCAGAGCAAAGGCCAAGAGAAGAGTGACCACACCTCTCCTTAGATCATACCACCTTGGAAGAATTAAAAACTTACAGACCCTCAGAACTAGCTTAGAAATAAGCAGCTCAAAAAACCTAAAGATTGGGACATGCCCCTTCCACCTCAGGAGCAAAGTCCAAATTTAGTATAAAGTTAAAAGTCAAGAAATAGGCTAGAAAAATGAGCATACAACAAAAAAGAACCTGACAATAGAAAATTACTATGGTAATGTAAGATTTAAGATCAAAACACAAACTCTGAAGAAGACAACAAAGTTTAAAAAGAACACACAGACATATCCAAATCCTCAAAAAAAAATGTTAATTGGTCTCAGGCCCCAAAAAATTTCCTAGAAGAGCTCAAAAAGGATTGGAAAAATCAAATAAGAATGGTAGAAGAAAAATAGGAAAAGAAATGAGATTTATAGAAGAAAATCATGAAAAATAGAATCAATAGCTTGGTAAAGGAGGCACAGAAATGCTGAAGAAAATAACAACTTAATAAACAGAATAGGCCAAATGGTATGAGAGGCACAAAAATCCACTGAAGAGAACTCCTTAAAAATCAAAAGAATAAAAAAATAGAAGATGTGAAATATCTAATTGGAAAAACAACCGACCTGAAAAATAGTTCAAAGAGAGATAATTTGAGAATTATTGGACTACCTGACAGCCATGATAAAAAAAAAGAGAGCTTAGACATCATATTTAAAAAAAAATTATCAAAGAAAACTTCCCTGATATCATAGAATCAGAGGGTAAAAGGGAAATAGAAAAGAATTCACCAATCACCTCCTGAAAGAAATCCGAAAATGGAAACTCCCAGGAATATTATAGTTAAATTCCAGAGGTCCCAGGTCAAAGAGAAAATACTTCAAACAACCAGAAAGAAACAATTCAAATACCGTGGAGCCACAGTCAGAATAACACAAGATTTTGTAGCTTCTGCATTAAAGGATCAGAGGGCTTGGAATATGATATTCTAAAGAATATCCTAACTTCCAACCAAGAATCACTTAATCCATAAAAACTGAGCAAAATCCTTCAGGGAGAAAAACTAACATGTAATGAAATAGAGGATTTTCAAGCATTCCAGATGAAAAGACCAAACCTGAATAAAAAATTTTATTTTAAAATACAAGACTCAAGAGAAGCATAAAAAGGTAAACAGGAAAGAGAATAGTATAAGGGATTCAATTAGGTTATATAAACTGTTTACACTCCTACATAGAAAGATGATACTTGTAGCTCCTAAAAATTTTTCATCATTAGGGCAGTTAGAAACAGTATTTATAGAGAGATGGGTGTGAGTTGACTATGATGGAATGTCTAAAAAAATAAAGTTAAGAGGTGAGAAAGAGGGATCCACTGGAAGAAAGGGGAAGGGAGAGGTAGAACATAGTAAAATCTCTCACATAAAAAATGTATGAAATAGCTTCTACAGTGGATGGGCAATATAAGAGATGGTGGACAATGCTTGAACCTTACTCTCATTAAAACTGGTTCAAAGAGGGAATAACATGCACACTCAGTTGGGTATGGAAATCTCTCTTATCCTCGGAGGGGAAAAGGATAAGAAAAGAGGTGAGGATGATTAAAGAAAAGCTGGATTAGGGGAGGCATTGGTCAGAAACAAAACACTTTTGAGGAGGGACATGGTGAAAGGAAAGAGAGAGAAGGATAAACAAGGAAAAATAGGATGGAGGAAAATACACTGTAATTATAACTGAAAAAAAATTTATAGCAAGTTTCTCTGGTAAAAGCCTCATTTCTCAAATACATAGAGAATTGACTCAAATTTATGAGAATGCAAGTCATTCTCCAATTGATAAATGGTCATAGGATATGAACAGGTAATTTTCAGACAAAGAAACCAAAGCTATCGATAGTCATATGAAAAATGCTCTAAATCACAATTGATTAGAGAAATGAAATTAAAACAACTCTGAGGTACCACCTGATACCTATCATATTGGCTAATCTGACAGAAAAGGAAAATGACAAATGTTGGAGGGGATGTGGGAAAATTGGTACTCTAAAGCACTATTGGTGAAGTTGTGAACTGATCCAGCTATTCTGGAGAATAATTTGGAACTATGCCCAAAGAACTATAAAACTGTGCATATCCTTTGACCCAGCAATACCACTACTAGGTCTGTATCCCAAAGAGATCATAAAAAAGGACCCACATATACAAAAATATTTATAGCAACTCTTTTTGTGGTGGCAAACAATTGAACATTAAGGGGATGTCCATCAATTGGGAAATGGCTGAACAAGTTGTGGTACATGATTTTGATGGAATACTATTGTGCTACAAGAAATGATAAGCAAGATGCTTTCAGAAAAATTTGGAAAGACTTACATGAACTGATGCAAAGTGAAGTAAGCAGAACCAGGAGAAGAATGTACACAGTAATAGCAATATTGTATGATGGTCATTTGTGAATTACTTAACTATTCTCAGCAATACAATGATCAAAGGCAATTCTGAAGGACTTATGATGAAAAATGCTCTCCACTTCCAGAGAAAGAACTGATTGAGTCTGAATGCAAATCTTAGCATTTTTACAACTTTTTATTCATTTTTCTTGATTTTTTTTTGGTCTGTGTTTTTTACACATGACTAACATGGAAATATGTTTTATATGACTGCATGTGTATAACTTATATGAAATTGTTTGCCTACTCAATGATGGGGGAGGGGAAGGAGAAAGAGAATTTGGAACTCAAATTTTTTAAATGAATATTAAAAATTGTTTTTGTATGTAATTAGGAAAAACTAAAATATCCAAACTAAAAAAAATAATAGAATAAGTCTAGATGTGTGAAAATGGTTAAGGAAACTCACCTAGAGCCCGATGTCTGCACAATGGCTTTTGCTTCCTCTATTGCAAATAATGAAAGGCATTGAGGAAGGAAGGTTTTCTGAAGCTGTAGGGTATTCACAACAGGAAGCCTTTTTTTTATGCCTGGAAGATTCTAGTCTTTCATTATGACTTTCAGCAAAGGAGTAGACATGTGTATTATTGGTCTGGTCCTGCTTTCTTCCATGATATATGTCATTTCTTATGCAACATGGTATTATGAATAGATTTCTGGCTTTGAAGTCATGAAGACCTGAGTTCAAGTCCTGCCTATGTAACTCTGGGTAAGTCGTACAACTCCTCCCCAATTCAGAAAGAACATTTAGGTTCACATGGAAAGCCTTATCGGGTCAATCCTATATAAAAATAATTCTTGAGAGTCCAAAGATGAGAAAAGGAAATCAAAGCAGACTAGTCAACTGCAGTTAAAGTTAATAAGATTTGATTTAAAGTAATAGCAATTAAGAGAAAATATGTTTAGAAACTAGGAAGCACATTAAAAGTACATAGGTTGTTATTTGCTTAAAAAGTTGGCTCCATATTATATATTCGTATTTCATCACAATTTTGTACTCCTTGCAAACTTCCTATAATTTGTGAGAAAATAGCTCTCATTGTTCTACATCTTTAATTAATCATTGACCTGAAAAAGACCCAGACTACTGATTTGGACATCTGATGAAAAAGGGCGCCATCTAGAGGTGAATCCAGAGAAATTCAGACACATTATACCTAAGTCCCAAAGAGGATTCTGAGGAATGTGACAGATTGACTCACTTAACTGACAAGAAACAAAACAGAGACAATGCTTTCTTCACTGAAAATATTCCTACATTTTTAAATATTTCTAAAAATCATCTTCATCACAAAAACAGCTTGATGTCACTTGTGAAACATCCCCATTATCCTTGAAGATTTTGGAGACATGATAATAATATTACTAATAACTCACATTTAAATTTACAAAGCATTTCTCTTCCCACAACAACCCTCTAAAGAAGGTCATTCAAGTCTTATTATCCCCTCCTTAAAGATGAAGCAACTATGACTCAGAGAAATTGTAACTGTACTTATGGTTATATGGCTGGTAAATGCTTCAGCCAAGAGTCATTGGCTTATAGGTTACAGTGACTTCATGGAGATGACACGCAACATGTAGAGTCTACCTCCATGTTGCATGCTATTTCCATTATGTTACTGTAACCTTTATTCCATGAATAAATTATTATATGTCTATAATATTTCTATATTATAATATATAATATAATTTCTGTAAATAAATTTTCTTTTTCTAGAGTAGAATAGATTTAATGATTAGGGTGGACCCACTAAACCTAACCCTCTTCCAAACATGTCTATTTCTGCTGAAAACAGCACTAGTCTTCCGTTCAAGAATATTCTCAATCTCAAAATCATTCTCAACTCCTCACTTCCCCTCCCCCTCCCACATTACTGGTTGTTATTTCTTGTCTCTTCTACCTCTACATCTCTCACATATTTCCTCTTCTCTCCACCCACACACCTGTCACCTTAGCCTAGGTCCTCATTATCTCTTACCTATAATATTTTAAGATGTCTTCCATGTTAATCTTCTTGCTTCCACTCTCTCTTTTCCTATCCATCCTCCATATAACTGCCAGAATAACCTGACTCACAAGTCTGACCATGTTACTTCTGTGCTCTAGAATTTTCAGTGGCTCCTTATTGGCTCGAAGATAAAATAAAAACTCCTTAATCTGTCATGTAAAGCCCTCCATAGTCCAACTGCAGCCTACCCTCCCAGACTTATTTCAAGTAATTCATTTTCACACACTCAACATTCCAGGAAAAATGGTCTCCTGGCTGCTTCCCCAGTTTGTCATTCCATCTACCATCTCCACACCATCGCACAGACTGTTCCCATGCCTAGAATGCACCCCCTCCTCATCTTTGGTTTGTAGAAACCTTAACCTCTTTCAACACTTACCTTGATGGTCATGGCTTTCTTTGTTATTGCTATCTCCTTCCTCAAATTACCTCCTATAGCTAAGTCCTGATTAATACAAAGAATAAATCCTGTGAAGTGGCTGCATCATTTGAGATCACACTATTCAAAGGTATAATATATGTCATTGGTCCCAGCCCGCTGGAAATAGGCAAAAAAAATCTGAATAATGGGACCACTTCACAGGATTTGCACTGATCAGGACCTAACTTTATAGCACAGTCTACATGAATCCTCCAGGAAAATGTAAGCTCTCTGAAGGCAGAGAATTTTTTGACTTCGCTTTGAATCCACGAGAACTAACACAGGAAGTTCTATATAGCCCACAATTAATAGACAATTGCTGAATGGAATTAATTCAATAATAAGTAAGCCAATGATGTTCAAGAGAAGAAATCTGCGTCTGCCTTGGGGACATGATAATTCAATCATCCTCAGGCCTTGATAGAATGGCTTCCATGCTGTTTCTTCCCAGTAGAAAGTAAGTCTCATGGGTGCAAGGATGGATTCATTTTTGTCTGTGTGTCCCAGTGTGGGACATAGTGCCTGGCACATAAGAGGAGCTTAATAAATGCTCATTGGATGAATGAATTGGTACTACACAAAGATTCATTGGCCAGGAGTTAGTCGTCTTTCTTGATTAGTGTACAAATCTCAACGTATTTCCTAAGATTACGGATTTTTTCCTAGTAACTGAAAGATACTGATGGCATTTCCACCATATTTGTAGCATATCTGAACCCCACAGCCAAGCAAAAAGACATTTTTCTATCTTATTCATAGCATCTCTGCTGGGCAATCCAAGAAGAAGCTGTTTCCCACACCCATTTCCCAGCAGAATGTTGTTCTGATAGCAAAGTTCATTGGACAGAGACAGTCTTAAAAGGCACAAAGAGTTAAGTATGTAATTTTCTTAATAAGACTGAAAAGGCAGTGCATCATCCCCTTCCCCCCAACTATGGCACTCTGGTTGACACCATGTAATTTTGGGGGTATCTATACTTTACAGGGGAAAGAAAAAAAACAATACCTAGTTTCTTTTAAAGACTGTTTTTGCTGCCAGTAGAAAAGAAAAAAAATCATTTACTCTTTTGCAATTATGGCCATAAATCTTACAGGGGAGACATTTAAGGATTTGCACAAAGCTCCCTTTATCTTACCCTGTGGAGGCAGGCTTCTGGACTTTATGAGGATACTCATTGTCATCTTAGGCACAGGGACAGAACCTGTGACTTCACTGGTACAGGCGATACCTTCTATTAGGTCAGGTCAGTACCTTCTCTACAACTAATTATCTTAAAGATTTAGCTAACAAGAGCCCTTGGAGGGTAAGTATCTTACCCAGGATCATACTTCCAGTTTAGATCGGGCAAGACTTGAACCCATGTCTGCTTGGCTTTGAGACCAGCTCTCTAGCCACTATATCATGGTGCCTTTCTCATTATCATTGCAAGTCAGAGGTCCTTCCCTTCATGGACCCTTTTGGCAGTCCAGTGAAGCCTGTGGAATGCTTCTCAGAATCTGTGCTGCCTACATTTACAATGGAAGGAAAAGCTAAATTTCAGTTAGAGGAAAGTGAACATTCAAATGTCATTTTCCCCACCAAAGTTTACAAAGTGCCCTAAAATCCAGAACCTTTAGTGGTCCCCAGGTTAAGAACTGCTATCCTAAGGAAGGCAAAAAGGAGGATGTAGCTGACATCAATGAGCCTAACAGAGAAATGGAAATTCTAGCTCAGAGAAAACTTCTCTCAAGCCTTGCTTTAATAATCTGACTTTTGTTTTCTAGAACTTTAAACACTTGCATTCGCAAGCAAATGAACATCTACCCAGGTAAATGGAAGTTGGGTTTTCTCACTACTAAGAACATAGTCAAAGCAGGGTCTAAGTATGGCAGAAACCATTTAATTTCATCAATGAACTGATGATCCCCTGCTCAAATCTTCCATCAGTGCCTTCCTAATGTGTAGCCGGTCCTGGGTTTTTGAAGACCATGGAAGCATTGGTATGTCCACCAAAATGGCAAGGCTTCAATGACATGCCCTACGGTGAGCTGTTTGTTTGTGGTCTAAGGACCAGTCCAGCTAAGTCTGGAGAGGCTCAGTGACAGAGCAGCTTCAGGAAGATGGAATTTGTTTTGGTCCCAACCACCTGGGAAGACCATCTTCTAAGTCCTAAAGATGGTCTTGATATCTTTCAGTGGATGAAGGACAAAGCCCAGATCCTTGAATTGTTGTTGGGAAGGGGAGCGCGAAGGTCTCCACCATTTGAAGGGCTGTCACTTGGAGAAAGGATTAATTTTGCTCTACTTAGCCCCAGAAGGCAAAGTTAGGGGAAATGGGCAGAAGTTGAAAAGAGTCATTATAGATTAAGCACCTCCTACTACTACTATATGGTGGTACTATACAAAGCCTGGGAAGACAAAGAAAGGCAAAAATAGTACCTACCCTCAATGATCTTACAATCTAATGGAGGAGACAACATGCAAATAATCATGCACAAACAGGATACATACAGGGTAAACTGAAGATAATCTCAGAGGGAAGACCACCAGTTGATTAGTCAATCAGCATTTATTAAATGCCTGCTATGGGACAGGCACTTTAAGGGGGACCAAAACAAATTTAAGCTTACATATATTTTCCTAACCATTAGAGTGATTGAAAAGTAGACTGAACTGCCTTGAAAGGTGATGTACCACCCCCTCACTGGAGAAAAAGCCGGGTGACCATTAGCTGGGCAGGTTGGAGAAGGGCTTTTGCTTCTGGTACAGGTTCAATTAGATATCCTCTGAGGTCCTCGACAACTCTGTCTGTGCTTCTGGGAATACTTAAAGATGCCCACTGTGGGTGACATGATTTTGGAGTATGGGTCCACAGAATGAGAGCCCTTCAGAGTCCTGTGCAGCCATCTTGTCTGACTCAGACCTGCTTATGTGGAATCCATCCTTCTTCAATCCTTCAAACCTCTCTGATGAGAGGACCACAGGGCTATTGATCTGTAGCTGGGAGGGACCCTAAAGACAGACCACTGAGACCATCATCTTCATTTTAGAGATGAGAGGGGACATAAGATCCACTTGGATGACCATTAATGAAAAGGAAACACTCTTTTTAGACACAACTGATTTGGGCCTTTAAAAACTGTGTTTTTATAAGACCTGGAATTTGATCAGTTTAGGAAACTCCCCAAAAGGAAACAATTTCTACCAATTCAGATCTAGACCCCAGTCTTAGTTTATAATCTTAAAGAGTAGTCTGGATCACTAGGAAGTTAAGTGACTTGTCCAGGGTCACATAGCCAGTATGTGCCAGAGGTGGATTTGGACACAAGCCTTCATGAGCCAAAGGCTGGCTCTCTCTTAGCTGTGCCATACTGCTTACCTGGTGAAGTCTTTGTACAGCCTATTACGCCACTCAATACTTTCTCACACCCCACCCATCCCCCCATCAACCTGAGTAGCCTGTTTGAGGATACTTGGACACAGCCCCAGTGGCTCGATGCAGATGCTCATTAATGGGGACCAACTGACTGAAACCAAAGCATCCTGGATTTACTAAAGTGATTTTTCTTGACCTTAGAAGATGGGACTTCCAGGGCCTGCCTTGGGCTCATGGGCTAAGATCATTCAGAAAGGATGGTTCTATAATTGTTTCTTTTAAAAGACTTAAAACCAGATTTCTTGGAGAGCCAAATAGAAGGACTCTGAAGAACCAGAGACACAAAGGGGGCCTGGAATACCTCCCCTTCATCTTTGTTTCTTGGTATCCCTCACTTCCACCAAGGTTCAGCTCATGTTCCACTTCCTACAGGAGGCCTTGTCCTATCCTCCCACCTGTTACTGCTCTCTCTTTCCTTCTTAGGGTAGGATGAATGAATAGATGGATGTTTATTGGAATTGTTTCTCTCCGTCTCCAACATCTAGAAGGAAACCCCCATAGATTCCTAGTAGGCAAGAGCAGACTCCAAGCAATGTGCCCTATCATGCCTTGTCATGCTACCTCTCATAAATGTAAATAGCTGTAGGTCTGAGGAAAAGATCAAGCTTCTTTCCCGATTTCTAATAAATTGTGCCACCCTCACTCCCTCATCTGTGGCTGAAGCATCTGTTCCATGAGTACCCCTTCCTCTATGCTGTCACCTCGCTGCCCTGATTGCCCCACCCCGAGCCCCTGTAATCCCAGAGCTCATTGTGGGTGAGAGTTTCTCATGTTTACTCAAGGTAGATATCTGAAGGCTAGAGAAAGGATCCAATTGTATCCCATGGGAGCTGCAGGCTGTGTTCCCCAGCGGAGAGACAGAATATTTATGTTCTTCTTCTAATCAGTTTCCCCAGATGATCTACCAGGTTAAGCTAATTCTTCTATGGAGCTGAGTTTTTATTTGTTCCCTTTTTTGCCTCCATAGGGCATAAACCTATTCCCTGAATTGAGAAGCTGATTTAAATGCTCACTTTTCTGAAGCACAAATTAATGTAATCTTCTATTAGATGCTAGTTACTGTCACGGCTCCGTTTGTGCTGCATTGTACTTAACCACATTTAAAAAAAACACACCATGTTTTCCCTTTGATGGATATTGCAAGCCATTCATTTTTCTCCAGCTGTAAAGGAGATAGTCAATTGTAATAAGTAAAATATAAGTTATCTATTTCGTCTTCTCAGTTGAAAAGAGAGAGCACAAAATGTCTTGCAGCTAAGCCTCATTGGAATTCTTACCTTTGCCTATGTATTTGGTCCACATTCACAAAAATAATAACCCACCACCCCAGTTACCTGCTCTGTACTTTCAAAAGTGAATGTGAAAACTGATACATTGGATGCGATGTTGCAAAAGATGTTGGAATAAATGAATCCCTCAAGTAGAATGGAAGCTCTTGGCTTGGGAATGCTTTTTCATATGGTCTCAATATCCCCCAATGCCCTGCATATAGTAGGCATTTAAGAAATATGTTTTTAAAATGGAAATAGGTTTCAGGAGTGGGGTACCTGTGGCCTCGAGGCCACATGTGGCCCTCTAGGTCCTCAAGTGAGGCCCTTTGACTGAATCCAAACTTCACAGAACAAATCCCCAAAGGGCTGCAGGTTCCCCACCCCTGCGTTAACTGAAGAACACATAAACAAAAAATCAATTGATAAAAACAGAAAAGGCTCTTTCATTGCCAGAGCTCATTCTTCCTATCCTGGTCAATTTGTATGAAAAGTACCCATGAATGAACTTTTAAGGACAAACCTATTGGGAAACAGGGAGACAAAGGAACCTGAGAACACTACCCCCAATCCCCAGGATCTGAGAAACAATAAAACTACAACTCTACCTAAGGCTTGATCAAGAGGGGTGGGGTTGGAACTTGCCTGGAACCTGGTAGGTGGGGGAAGGAAGCATACTTTCTACTGCCTATTCTAGCTAATCAGCTTGTTAATTAGTTCCCAAACTCAGTTGTTTCTTTGCTACTGGAGTATAAGTGCAGTCAGTGTTTTCTAAATTTCCACACCCTGGGTAAAGTCCCAGTGACCCCACCCTAGTTATGTAAGGAAATGACTCTGGGATACCTGATACCAAGATGAAGAACCCAAAATGAAGGTCAATATTTTAAAAATCTAATATATTATCAGCTCCTCAAGGGCAGGGACATTCTCACTTTTGTCTTTGTGTCTCCAGTGCCTGGCATATAGTAGGTACTTAATAAATGCTTGATGATTACATCAGATTTCTCAGATATGGTTCTGGTTTCCAGGATACAGAGAGAGCAAAATACACATATACATGTAGAAGTATATGTGTGTGCATGACCAAAAATCATTCCGCAATAGATAAGTGCTTTAAGTATATGAACAAAAGTTATCAGAAGAAAAATTGCCAACTATTAACAACTACCGGACAGAATGCTCCAAATTGCTAATGATTAGAGAAACAACCATGAGGTTTTGCTTCACAAATTACAAAGATGGAAAAAGATAAGACTAGTCAATGTTGAAGAAGCTGTAGAAAGATAAGCACGCCATTGCATTGTTGGTGGAGCTGTGAATCAGTACAATGATTTTGGAAAGCAATTTGGAATTATGCATATAGAATAACTAAACTGCCCATACCCTTTGACTCAGAGAATCTGCTACTGGGATTACACCCTAAAGAAGCCATGTGTAAAAAAAACCCTGATACACACCAAAATATTTATAGAAGCATTTTTTTTTGTCATAGCAAAAAACTAGGAACAGAACAAATGCCAACTGATTAAGGAATGGCTAAATAAATTAATGGAATGGAATACTACTGTGCTGTAAGAAATAATGAATACGGAGAAGCATGAAAAGACATATGTGAACTGATACAAAGTGAAGAAAGCAGAGCCAAGAAAACAACAGACTTAATGATGACAGCAATGGAATTGGAAAGAAACATCACAAAAAATAAAAAGCAAATATTGCAAAATTACAAAGGGATCATTAGATCACTGACCCACCAAGTAGAAAAAAGGCAAGATAATTAGAAGTTGCAGGACAAGTTTTACCTACTTAAACATTTTTATGGCCAGACCCAAAACTAGAGAGGGTCAGTCAGAATTTTGTCTTAGGCGAGGAAATTTAGAGGGGCAATGACAGCATTTTCAGTCTTTCAGCAACATACAGACAATTGAGTTTACCATTTAGTTAACAAGATAATTAGTTAAAATTCAAAGCTACCCAATGTCAATTTGTTCCTCCTGGCAGTTATAATCCAACCCCCCCCAGCTCCTCATCAACCCCTCAAACTGAAGAGTACATTTCATAATGCTTCTCCCCAGTATTAAAACTTGTTGATTATAGCTCTGGCCTAGGTTCACTCCCGGTTTGGCCATTGCTGCCCAGTGAATTAGTTTATCAGACTATTTCTTGTTACCTAGCCCACAGCAAAGACCTCCAAGAACAAAACAGAGTGAATCCGGGTCATTTTGAAAAGGGAAAAGAGGAGGGAAAGATCTATAACATAAGAGGCCAGATTCTAAAGAGTCAAAGTTCACTCAGAAAGCTAGGGGGTAAAATAAAGTCCCCTGGGACCTGGAATGGGAAAAGTCTTCTGGCACGGATATGGGACAAGACAAACTTGACTTACCTATCTAGTCTAGGGCCAGAACTGAGGATGGATCAACATTCTATCCTTCCTACCAATTATGTCTTGAAGCCTAAAACCATGAGAATCTGGCTGGCTTACTTACAAAAGTCATCCCACCCTGGTCCCAAAAGCTAACTAGTTGCTTAAATATGCTGCCTAGGTTATCACTCTAGAATGTTCACTAACGTCTCCTCTCAGATATTATTAAAAGCATGCTAATGCTCATTTAAAGTAGAAAGTAAATATGACACAGTGGGAAAGAACACAGGACTGAGAATTAGCTCAAAAAGCTTTAGAAATTTAGCACTTACTGAATATTTAGAAAGAAACAATTAGGTAGCCAGAATTATATACCAGAAGCTCACTAATCTTCATAAAATAACAGATGACAAATCATTGCATAATCAACAAGTATTTATTAAACACCCACTACGTGCTAGGCACTGTGCTAAGAGATACAGGGACAAAAACAGAAAAATCCCTACTTGCAATGCTATTACATTCTAATGGGTGAAATGATAAGAACATATAAAAACATATACAATATAAATAGTAAGTGAATAAATACAAACAAAAGCAAAGGTGTTTGGGGAAACAAGTTGGTACAGAGGATAGTGCGATAGGCCTGGAGTTGATAAGAACTGAGTTCAAATCTAGCCTCAGATATGACTAGTTGTGTTACCCTGGGAAAGTCACTTTTATTTTTAGATTTCGGCATTCACTTTTATAAGATTTTAAGTTCCAATTTTTTTCTCCCTTCCTCTGTTCTCTCCTTCCTCCCCAAGATGGCCAGCAATCTGATATAAGCTATACATGTACAATCATGTAAATATGTTTCCACATTAGTCACATTACAAAAGAAGAATCAAAAGGAAAAACAAGAACAAAAGGGAAAAAACCACAAGAAGGAAAAAACAAAAAAGTGAAATAGTCTGCTTCCATCTGCATTCAGACTCCACAGTTCTTTCTCTGGATGTGGATAGCATTTTCTATCATGTCTTTTGGAATTGTCTAGGATCACTGTATTACTAAGAAGAGCTTAGTCCAATCATAGTTGATCATCGCACAATATTTCTGTTACTGTGTACAATGTTCTCCTGGTTCTACTCACTTCACTCAGAATCAGTTCATATAAGTCTTTCCAGGTTTTTCTGAAGTCTGCCTGCTCATCATTTCTTACAGCACAATAGTATTCCGTTACATTCATATACCTCAACTTGTTCAGCAGTTCCCCAATTGGTATACATCCCTTCAATTTCCAATTCTTTGTCACCACAAGAAGAGCTGCTATAAATATTTTTGGACATGTGGGTCCTTTTCTCATTTTTGTGATCTCTTTGGGACAGATCTAGTAGAGTTATTGCAGGATCAAAGGGTATGAACAGTTTTATAGACCCTTGGGCATAGTTCCAAATCATTCTCCAGAGAAGTTGGATCAGTTCACAACTCCACTAACAATCTGGACAAGTCATTTAACCCTGTTTGCCTCAGTTTCCTCATCCAGTGAACTGAATAATGAGTGGCAAACCACTCCAGTATCTTTGTCAAAACAACAACAACAAATGGTGTCACAAAGGGTCAGACACAACTGAAACAATTGAACAACAACGAGGTTTGGAAGGGAGAAAACTAGCAACTAAAAGGAGCAGGAAAGGCTTCCTGTAGAAGACGGTACTTGAGCTGAGTCTTAAGGGAAGATAGGGACTTTATGATGAGGAAGTAGAGAGTGAATTCCATGCAAAGATATGGAGAGGGGAGACAGTGTTGGGTGAGAGCGACAGAGAGATGAATAACTTGTACAAGTAATGTTCTTTTATTCCGGAAAGGGTGGGTTGGGACAAGGTTGTAAAGGGCTTTAAGAGCTAAGCAGGGAAATTTATATTTGGTCCTAGAGGTAAGAAGAAACCACTAGAGTTGACTAAGTAGGGGAGTTACAGAGTCATAGCCATGCTTAAGGAAAATGACTTCAGTAACTTGTAAAGAAATGACTGGAGTAGGGAGAGACTTCAGGCAGGGAGACCAACTTAGAAGCTATTGCAATAATCTAGGGGAGAAGAAACGAGAGCCTAAAATAACATGGCAGAGAGAGAGGTCCAAAGCAAGAGCTGGCAAGATCTGGCAACTGTTAGAATCTGTGGGGCAGGAGACAGGGAGGAGTAAAGAATAATAACAAGGTTATGAACCTGGGAGCCAGGGAAAAGAGTGATGCCTTTCATAGAAACAAAGCAGTTTGAAAGAGGGGTAGGTTTAGGGGAAAAGATAATGAACTCATTTTCAGAGGTCCTATGTTTGAGATCCCTCTTGTTTGGATGTCCAATGGGCATTTAAGAATCTAGATCCTAGGAAGTTCCAGAAGTCAAGGGCCTCAAGATAAGACTTTAATCCATGGAGAGGTGACAGGGTGACCAAGGGAGGGCATATAATTGGCCTAGAAAAGAGACTTGGAGAAGTCTCTTGGGAGTATGAGCCAAGTGATGCACCAGCAAAGGAGACTGAGAAGGAGAAACTGGATAGGAGGAGAACCAGGGAAAGTAGAGTCACAAAAGTCAAGAAAGGAGAGAATATCCAAAAGGAAAGGAGAGTAGTCAACGGTGTCAAGTACAGCAGAGAGGTTCAGAAGGCTGAGGACTGAATAAGGACCATCCTACTTGGCAATGAAGAGGTACCTGGTGATTTGAAGAAAGCAGTTTCAGTTGAGTTATGGGTCAGAAGCCAGACTACAAAGGGTTGAGGAGTGAGTGAGAGAATAAGAAGGGGAAGTAATGAGTGAACTCAACTTTTTCTAGGAGTTGTCTAAGAAAGGAAATAGAGATATAGGACAATAGCTTCATGAGATGGTGGAGTCCAGAGAAAGTTTTTTTTTTTTAAGGATGAGGAGATTTAGGTATGTTGGAAGGCAAGAGAAAAAGGAATATAGGTAGAAGTTGAATATTGGAAGCAAAGGGAGAGGGGAAGAGAGGGGGGAGGGAAGGAAAGAGGAGGGGAGAGAGAAATGATTGAAGATGCAGTGGAAATGAAGGAAAGGGATAGGATCAAAAACACATGTATATGGGTATATATTTCAGCCTAATCAGTGGCTTAATGGAAGATTCAGCACTCACAGCTTGACATGCATTTTTTGGAACAGATTTCTTTTTTATCATAATCAAATCAATCTTGCTATTACTATTGGAAAGGTTGCCTCAGTGTACTTCTCTATGGTTCCACTCACCATCCCTGTGACTTTCTAAACCAAAATACCCCCTACCTGGTCGCCATTCTCATATATGGTATCTTCCCCTATTAGAATACAAATTCCTTGAGAGTAGGGATTGTCTTTGCTTTTCTTTCTGTATATCCCAGTGCCTACTCTGTGTCAGGTATATAGTAGGTACTTAATAAGATAAAATAAAAATTCAAGGAAAAAATTCCTATTCCAGAGTGGCTGAAGTTGGACTTCTAGGCTCTGTCATCACCACAGCAAGTCTTATACATCTTGAAAATTCACCAGAAACATTTTTTTTCCCTCATGGCTCTTCTTACACTTTTTCTCTCCCAAGAATTTCCAATGGCAGGTCTTACTCAGCCAGAGTTGATCTTTCATGTCATCTCCATCTCTGCGGGGGCCAACCAGACATGTACGCTCCTTCTGAAACATCGATATTCTAGATGAATAACCTTGTTGCTTTTCAAAATGTGTTCAGTACCTCTAGTGAGTGAAAAGGGCTGAGATGATATAGTTGCCTTGGCTTTTACTCCCACTTATTGAGTAGGTAACTAAATTGTTATTTAAAGAACATGATAAATGGTCAAGGAGTCAGTGCTCTCTCTTCAGAAAAAAATCTAAATTTGTTTTTGAATAATTGTCATTTTCCCATTTGTGAGGGACAGTTGAGTGCTTCCTTTCATTTCCAAGGGCCTAATTTACTTTCTCAGCTTATCCATAACCACAAACTGAGAACTCCTGACCATAAATGAGCTCAATTCTCTGCAAGATGAAATACCAACAGCAATAGAATCACAGACTGAGTGCTGCAATGGCCTTTGGAGATCAGCTCTTCCACCTCCATGTTTTACAGAGAAAGAAACTGAGGGAAGGGAAGTGACTTGTCCAAACGACTACAACTAGTAAGGGTCAGACTCAGGATTTGAACCCAGATCTTCTTGCACCAAAACCAATGTGCTTTCTGTTATATCTGTTTCTTTATTTAAAAAAAAATTGATTTTGCTCAAATACATGACATGGTTTGACTCTGCCAAGATCCAGGGGCCAAAATTTCCCTTAAAACATAACACTAACGGATAGAGCACTGAACTTGAAATCAAGAAGGCTTAGGTTCAAATATCATCTCAGATATTAACTAGCTCTATGACCCTAAGTAAGTCATTCAACCTCCCCAACATTTAGCTTTCTCATCTGTGAAATGAGAATAAAATAACACCTGCTTCAAAGAGTTAGTTTGAAGATCATAAGAGAGAATGGATGTGGTGCATTCAAAGAACTATAGAAACATAAGTTTTGATGATAATGGCGATGATAATGATGCTGGATCTTTTTTTGATTAAGTTCCAATACAAATAAGTTATTATATTCTGAGATCTGTATATGTAGGATAGGGATTTGTCATCTGTTACTTCCTAAAATATAGTGCACTTCTCATGTATAATTCTAGCCACCAGGTCAGGTCTCTCTAGGTATTTGGTAGGCGCTAATTTTGTGTAGTCTGAAGTAACATGTTTCACAGTTTCTACCATTTCCTTGTATAATCTGCATGGATTAAAAAAAATCCAGATTTCTTAAGAATAACTCTTCTGTAATTTGTTGGTGTTCAGTTGTTTTCAGTCACGTCCAACTCTTCATGGCCCCATTTGGGGTTTTCTTGGTGAAGATGCAGGAGTGGCTCACTGTTTCCTTCTCCAGTTCATTTTACAGATGAGGAAACTGGCAAACAGAGTGAAGTGACTTGCCCATGGTCACATGGATATTGTCTGTGGCCAGATTTGAACTCAGGAAGATGAGTCTTTCTGACTCCAGGCCCAGCACTTTATCCACTGCACCACCTAGATGCCATATGTTATCTTCTGTAATAACTGGTGGTAATGACTGGATTCTAAATTGTCGTTCATAATCCTGTCTTTTCCTGTAAACAAATCTGCATGATTCCAATACTGCTCTATTCTGCATGCCACCATATCTACTTTTTTTTACTCTTAGAAGGAATTGCATTTCAGTGACCTAGAACCCCACTGCCTGACATTTCCAGGTCAATGGTAGAATTTCAAAACTACTTTTGCGGACTCAGGACACAAAAAGTCCCTTCTGCGTATCACTCTTTGCCCCCCCCCCCTTTGTTTGTTGTGACCTGCATTCACCCACTCATGTCACCAATACTGGGTTAGACTTTGAAGGGAGCAGTATTATTGCTGTTGTTGTTGTTATTACTATCAGCATCATTCCTTCTTCTACTACTTCAATGTCAGTGATACCATCAAGACTCCCACGGAAGATAGCCCTGAACTTGAGTCTTGGTAGGAAATCAATTAAACAAGCAGACGGAAAGTCAGAAACTTGGCATGATGAGCAAGCATCAGATTAAGAGTCAGGAGACCTCATTCTGCAGCACAGATTGGCTACTGATTGCCAGAATGACTTTGGGCAAGTTACTTCCTATTTCAAGACTTCAGTTTCTCCACCTATCAAATAAGGGGGTTTGACTAGATACTACCTAGATATTGAAGTTCAACCTGAGTATGAAACCCAATGAGCATTGTTTATGTTAATGTGGTGATGGTTAAAATACATGAAAATATTCTTTTATTGGTAGATATCATGGCTCATTGTTGTGATATTTATATTTATAAATCACAATATTTATATCATAACAGAAGTAGTGCTGGACTCAGAGTTGAGAAGTCTTGACTTCAAATTGCAGGTTAACATCTCCCAACCATCCCTACCAGCTGCCACCCAGAAGGTAGGCAAGCCAGCATTGTCGAAGCAGCAAGGTACCCCAAGGGAGCAGTGGGAGGTGACCTATGCCAGGCAAGGCAAACTACCATGACCCCCATCTTGACTACCATTTCTCCTCATACTACAGTGGAAAGCATGCAGGACTTTGAGCCCGATAACCCCAGGAAGATCAACACTCTGCCCCCTCTACCACTAGCCTTGCTTCCAACTCTCTCTTCAAGGCTAGCCCTTTTAGAGACAAAACATGACAACTACTTCTGCAGCCCCTGCCTCCTCAGCAGCCATGATTGCTGAAGACCCAGAAAAGAAAATTCTCCTCACCAAAGCCTTCCGAGTTCTTCAACATCTGACAAAGATATGATTTTATCACTAGAAATGACATCAGAGAAAAGGCCTTAACATCTGCTTTTCTGCTCCCTCCTCAGGATGATAAACTCTTTACATTTAGTTGCAGCCAAAATATCCCATAAGTGTCATCTCCCCACATTGGAAAGGTAGCTCCATAAGAGAATGGGGCTGGCTTTTTTATTTGTAACTCCAGTGCTTTGCACACAGTGAGTGCTTAATAAGTGCTTTCCGTTTACTCATCCATTTAGGTAACTAATAAGACGTGGTGTTGGTGTTTTTGTGTCTTTGTGTGTTATGGTTGTCCTTGTTCAAAGATGCCACAGCTGTGGGTGATAGCCATGGACATGAGCCAGCAGTGCCCGCCCTCCACTGAGGAAGGATCAGCCAACACTTTGCTATTGGGCATGTGGAGGTGGATGCTGGTTTGCAGCCTTTTGAGGGCCTACTAATGGTAAAATCCAGAACTGTTTGCTTCAGACAGACAAACAGATAGATAGATAGATAGATAGATAGATAGATAGATAGATAGATAGAGAGTGAGATAGATAGAGAGTGAGGTAGAGTGAAATAGAGAGGTATAGCTGGAGAGATAATGACATAAATATTGTGATTTCAGATATTGTATCTATAGATCTATCTACATATATAGACTTTATAGATATAGACCCAGATAGAGATGATATAGAAATCTCTTTAACACCTAGCCCAATGCCTGTTAAGTAGTAGCTTAAATGATCTTTGAATTTAAGGCCACAAATCGGTTATTTGCCCCACAAAAATTACAGTATCTGTGCTAGAGAATGAATTGACCTGACTAGGGAGTTGATTCATTTCCCAATGATGGAAGGCTATATATTGAATTCTGCTAAAATGTCTGGTGACGCTGATGAAGAGAGCATAGATTACTTTTTTAAAAAGACAATAACTGACATTAATTACACAGACCAATGGGCTAGGATCCCCAAGAGCTCCAGGAGTAGCAATGGTCCCCAGCTCTTCCTGAAGCCGCTGTCCAGGGAAGGAGCCCTTGTGGAGATGTGACCCAGCAACTCCTTCTGTAGGACTACAGCCCCCTCCCCACACACACTCCTCAGCAGCCACAGCTTCTGAAGCCCATGAAAAGAAAGTGTTTGATGGTCAAGTCCTCAGCACTATCAAATGGCTCAGTGTCAGAAACCTAGCTGGTTTTGTCAAAGGTAAAGACATTACCAAAGGCACATTACTGTCTGCTTGGCCACCATGCCCTAAAGCCTTTCTTGGTATGTTACTTTGGCAGTTACAATGTGAGCTCTTTCAGAGCAGTGTCTGTCTTGCTTTCGCACTTGTATCCCTACCACTTACACAGTCCTTTGCACGTAGTAGGTGCTTAGTAAATGTCATTTCATTCATTCAACAGTCAGTTTTGCACATCAGTCATTTTGTACACATGAGATAAAACAGCTATATGTGTTCTGGGTTCTTTTTTATGAAAAAGGCAAATAACACCAAACTAACCTAAAATTTATTTTTTTCAGTTCAATAAGATATATTCTCATTGTTAATTAACTACTGCCCCCGTATTTTTTGGGGGTGAGGCAATCAGGGTTAAGTGACTTGCCTAGGGTCACACAGCTAGTAAGTATTGTGTGTCTGAGGCCAGATTTGAACTCGGGTTCTTCTGACTCCAGGGCCACTGTTCTATCTACTGTGCCACCTAGCTTCCCCTGCCCCCCCATATTTCTTGAGATCAGGGTGACTCTTTTCACTTTCAGAGTGAAGCAAAGGGAGGTCAACCAAGGAATAGAGGGAGAAAGAGAGAGGGGGAAGGAAGGAGAGGGAAAGGAGGAGGAAGAGGAGAGAAAGAAAGAGAGAGGGGGGTGGGAAGAAGGATAGAGGGGAATGGGGAAAGGAGAAAGGGGAAGGAGGAGAGGAAAAGAGGGGGAGAAGGAGGGAGAAGGGAGGGAGGGAGAGAGAGACAGACAGACAGACAGAGACAATGTAGATGATTTTCAGCATGTGATTTGAATTAGTTTAATTGAAACAATCCTAAGAATATCTGCTGTATTCACTCAAGTATCTTCATTTGCTCCATCAAGCTCACCTGAACTGAGACAGAGCTAATATATTGTGCCCTTTTATTTATTTTTAGCATAATAAAAGATAATTTCCCTCCATCCCATTTGCTGTGTCCATTCCATTATCAGCAAGGTCATTTAATTTAGTGTCCTCATTAAGTGCCAGTTGGAAGTTTAATAACTTCGATGGGCCCAATGTTCTGCCATCCCTGCCTCCCCCCACCCCCCAAATGTTTTGTGTAATTTATTCTTGTTACAACTCATCCCCCTTCATCTGCCCATAAACGGCAGTCCTGGTATTTCATGACATTGCCGCACACCATATAATTTACAAACAGCCTCACATACCTAAAGGTCTGTTTAGGAAGAAAGAATAAATTGTCTACAGCAGAAAGAGCTCCCTGAAACAAGGGAAATAACTGAGTTTCATTAGCAGTAGGTACAAGAAAGAAGGTTTTATATTTATAGTGTCTTATTCCTCATTGGATGACTCTGTCGCACAGACATTGGTGTGGGGGGGGTGAAGCAAGCAGCTATTTTGTTTTCTTAATTAAATTGTTTGCCACTACTGGTGAAAGAGTCTGCTGCTGTTATATTGGCAACTTCTGGGCAAGTGGAATTCACTTGCTAAAGAGATTTCAGGGCCAATATTAATAAGAATTAATTTTCTAAGGAAGGATTGAAACAGAAGAAAGGAAAGAAGGAAGGAAGGAAGGAAGGAAGAGAGAGAGAGAGAGAGAGAGAGAGAGAGAGAGAGAGAGAGAGAGAGAGAGAGAGAGAGAGAGAGAGAAAGAAAGAAAGAAAGAAAAAGAAAGAAAGAAGAAAAGAAAGAAAGAAAGAAAGAAAGGAAGGAAGAAGGAAGAAGGAAGGAAAGAAAGGAAGGAAGAAGAAAGAAGAAAGAAAGAAAGAAAGAAAGAAAGAAAGAAAGAAAAGAAGAAAGAAAGAAAGAAAGAAAGAAAGAAAGAAAGAAAGAAGAAAGAAAGAAAGAAAGAAAGAAAGAAGAAAAAAGAAAGAAAGAAAGAAAGAAAGAAAGAAAGAAAGAAAGAAAGAAAAATGTGTGGCTGGGCTTTAAGAACTTTGTGTAGGAGTGTGGGAGTCTGCTTTGAATGTTGAACCCCACAAAAGCCTGGAAATTCACAGGAGGCAACATTTTTCACCTTTCCTATGATATCCAGGTGTCTCAGAGATTTCTAAACAGACAATAAATCTACAAGCCACAAAATACAGATTCTATTCTCTCCCATGCCTTGATACTGAACTCTTATTAAGGTTAACCGGGAACTGTTATGAACACCACCCAAGGAGGAAACAGACCTGTCTTGTCTTGCCTGTTAGGGAGCTGTCCTACCATGTTCTAATCCCAGTGCATGAGGCTAAAGAGGAAACTTTGTCCGGGGCTACCTTTAAATTCCCTGACCTTGGGAGCAGAGCTAGGAAGAGCCTGATTATTTGCGCATTATTCATTTTAATCTCTGGTGAGGGTCCTTGAAGGGCTAGAGTTAGAGGGGAAAAAAAGATTTTGAAAAACCAGAAACCCCTGAATAAAGTGAGCCAAATGGTCTCAGGCTGTCCAGGCATTTAGAATCAGCGCTTCTCTGATGAAGACATACTTTGAAAACCATAATTCTGTGTTTAGCCTATGCTTTGCTATTCACATCGTAAATGAGAAGTAATGAAAGGTTTTTCCAGGGTTAAATTTTCCCTAGCTCCTTTTCTGATAATGATAGTCATATACATCTCCTGAAACTGACTGATTTTTCCTTGAAATTGTAGTATCAAGTCAAAAGAAACTCACCAACCAGGCAAGTGTATGTGCTAACTCTGGGCCTGATGTCAGTTTCCAGAGAAGTTGTCAAGTTTCTTTTTTGTTTGTTTGTTTGTTTGTTTTTAATGGATATTAACATGGGAACCTCTGGTGCATAAATCAGGAAAGATCTCTCATTTTTTCAAATCTATTTTCAGTTGGATAGGGAGAGAGTGGGGAGGGAGGGCTGAGAAACAAGACCCCAGCTAGGAGACTACGGAATAGCATCAGTCGTCTTTTGGAAAAACCAAATGCCTTGAAAACTTTGTAAACCTGAATACGTTGGCAAATTAACACCCATCAAGAGATCCCCGCTGCCACCACCACCACCACCACCACCACCAATTGTCATCAGCTCTGTAAAAAGCTCAGAGAAAGCAGCTATATTTTACAACTTTAGAATGCCTAAAAGTAGGTTGGTATTTTTTCGTTTCTGAGTAAATGCCATTATGCTCCCACAGTGGTTTCCCTATGAGAGAATAGCTACACAGATGCTAAAGGGCAAATGAGACAATGGTTAGGTAAAAAGAAGAAGAGAACCATCAGCTGAAGGGCTGCCTAATTATTAATTTTTCTTTTTTTTTTTGGGTGGGGGGAAGAACATTTTTGTTTTATTTTGCTTTTAAAGAAATAATGCCTCTTTTAAACTAGAAATTAATAGGACCTTGCTTTTAATTTCTAAGCTAGAAATCTAATGGTATAGGCCAAGTTTCATTATGCAAGGGCTGGTGCCGAGAGCATTAGTCACAGTGGACTTTGTGTAGCTAGCGTCCTGTTTGCTAACATACCTATTTCAAATTCCATGCAAATGTCCAGCACTTTGTGCAGGTAGGGACCTAATTTTTGGAGCCTGTATCTGTGATCGCAGAAGTCTGTCTTAAGAAATCTCACACATTCCTGTTTTGCTAAGACAATGAGGGAGTGAATTAATTAATACTGACTGGTAATAGGATTCCGAGAGAAGTATTCCTGCCTTTCCCTCAAAGACCAGACAAGCTCATTAGATGCCCGTGCTATAACGCCGAATACCCAATGAGCTAATAACGCCAGGACTCTCAGAAAGAAGTGTGAGCCCATGTTGTAGGATAGCAGATATGGGGAAATATGGTATAATAAGTATTATAAGCAAAGAATCTTACTTGGAAGAAGGCAAAGACCAGTCTGCAGCAGAGACAATCAGAGTGCAAGTTAGGGGGCAATAGACATCTACACTTTGGTACAAGTACAAAGCCTTTAAAACATCAACTAAACATCACCATTTTAACTCTCATCAGAGGTGAGGAGGGAGAGGAACATGAAATATCTCACCAGTTTGGTGAAATTGAGATTTTCTCTTCAATTCTCCACCACCCTGACTCACCCTTCTCTCTCTCTCTCTCTCTCTCTCTCTCTCTCTCTCTCTCTCTCTCTCTCTCTCTCAATCACCACCACTAATTTTTTTTTTAGAATAACTAAAGGAGGTTGGCAGTAATACTCTTCTCCTTGAATGACCTGGTTGTTAAAATCCCAGTTGATCATGTATTTCGGGAAAGCGGAACAATGGTAAGCCAGAGCAGCTTCTGCCCGCCTGCTGTTCGTGCTCTATTCTAACATGTCACACGAGCTGTACCAATTTCCTAAATAAATTATTTGTAATAAGATCTTCCCCCCCCACCCCACCCCCAGCCCTGCATGTGTAAATCACAGCTCTACTTCCAGGCTTGGGGAAGCTGGACTGTGAATCACATTGGATTTCTGCTCTTTGATGTACCGCAGTGTAACAATTCACATCTATTAAAGATTTAGGAAGATGCAGAAGCATAAGTGCATTTAATCAGACATGTAATTATTTGTATGCCTCCAACGAAAAAATGTGCCTAAATGAATTTATGGTGATTTGGCAAATCAGTGGGAATTTATATACACACATAGACACATACCTATACATATAAATTGTGTATATACACGTACATATACTAGAGAGAGAGAGAGTATATATGGATGTGTTGTATGAGAGTATGTATGTTGAAACAGCTGCTGGTAAATGTATCTCCATAAGGCAGAAGTAGGGCCTTTGGCATCTTCCACTGGGGGCCGGGGGTGGGGGGAGGGATGAAGGGATCTCTGTTCATCTTTCCCAGTAGCCAAGCTCTTGAATACTTGCTTCATCACCCTTGATGCCACTTGGACATAGACTTAACATAAGAATGAAGCCAGGCAGGCATTTGCTTCAGTGATACAGGGGCATATTTTATCCTAAGAGAGTTTCTAGGACATCTCACTCTTTAAAAGTCCTTCAGCACTCATGCCGAGCTAACATTCTTGGCATGCGCGTCCTCATTGACTCCATCATTTGTGACTTTATTCCTGTCCTTCATCTAGGACCCACTCATTTGAAATAATGGGGGGGCCTCATACTCATTCTCCTGTTAACTCTGCTGACTCTGCCTCCCCCCACCCCAGGTGCTCTCCCCGAGCCCCACAGCAACATCCGTAAAGTTTTCCACTGTGGCCCATCCCTTTCTGGCCTGGTTATGATTACTTGGTGGTGGAGAAGAGTCTAATAAATTACATATCAGTAAATGTAGATCTTGGACAAATGCCCCTAGGAAAATCTAATTTTCTTGAAGTGCATCTTTTTTCATTCTTTCAAGTTTTCAGCTTAGATTTCGTACCCCTGACAGGTGAAAAATGGATGGTCCTGGCAACTGAAAGCTTCTCTATCACCCAGAGCCGGGAAGCAAGCTTCCCACACCACTCTCTTGTATCCATTATGATCCAGACAGATTACCATAGGAGGGCTTAGTTAGCTTTTTCTTGCCTCTAACAGCCAACAGCTACAATTTATTTAAGCTGCATAGAATCCCACTAGGCACCAAAAACCTCCTGGCCTCTCGGCACCCAGGCAAGTACCATCAATAAAGCTGTCACCCTCGCTCCTCTGCAGGGGAGCAGGAGGTTTCAGCAAGTGCCTGGGCTCCCTGCAGACCATTTCCAGCACTGACCGTTTGGGGTGATGCTCCAATAATCACAGGGACCACTGACTTAAAAGTGACTTGAATCCGACTTCTCCAAATCATGGGGTTCTCTTTCATGCCTGGATGTCGCTGGAGAGATCAGTAACATTCCCGATAAATTATACATTGGCCAGTCTGGGACAGCTTCCGTGTGTTATTGGAACCAGCTCCTTTGCAAAGCTAGGCTGTGGGATGCCACGCTCCGAGCCTGGCTTCAGCTCAGGAGGGACTTGGGAAACCACAGAGCGCCCTCTGTTGATGAGAAGAAAAATGCAGAGCCTGGAATTCGAACACCCAGGCTCAAAGCGAAATTCGCCTCTATTTGGGGTGCACATTTGTGACCTTAAAATACATTTTTAAATGCAAAATATTAATTCTGTACGTTGCATTAAGCATCCTAGAGGTTTGATTGGTACAATTTTCTGTTTATCTACTTCCACATATAGACACACTGCTGTTTCTCTTTCTGTGCATCTGGGGATGCTGCATACAAAGACTTGGGTTTATTTTGTATTGATAAAGATACAGACACAGATTGTCACACAACCATAGTCCCATTTCCCCAGTAAAAATATTTCTGAAGCAGATATTAGAATTGACACAAATCATCTTGCAAGACGCTGAGTAATTTGTGCATGACATTAACTACCGTATGCAGGCAATTGCAAAATTCCCTTGGGTTCAGAAGGGAAAAAGACAACACAGAGCCGAGCTTACTCAGCTCCCATGTTATCTCTTTATAACATGGAGAAAGTGACGCCTGATTCTCAACTATCTCTTTCAAACTAAGTTCCAGGGAACCATTCCAAAACAGTAAATTGTATTGTCATTTCTATAAGTCACTGCTGGGAGGCCAGGAGCTCTCCTGTCTCTTAGAAGTCTTTTCTATCACCACTGTTTTGTATTGGATTGAACCAAACCAAAACCCCCATCACTGTCATCTTCACATATTTAAACAAGATGATATGTTCATTAGTTTCACTGTAAACACTGAGAATTAACATTTTCAACCAAAAGGCTTTTGGCATACCCCCTGCCATGTAAGCTTTTCTTAAGTGTCTTGAAGGAAAGTTGCTTTGGATTTTAGATAATAAACTGTATTTCACATTTTTCTTCCGGAAATATTCTGTGATAGATGCAGATTTAAAACCTCTCCCAGCAGCTCGGGGCTTCACCTGGAATCACTGTAGCCCCAAATAATCAGATAAAGTGATTGCATATGCAACTGGCCATTCCATTATACAAAGAGGGCTGCCATTTTTAATTCACTCATTTCTTTGGATCAGTCTACACATGCTAAATGAAATGGGGAGTTAAAGAAATTACCTGGATGTCACAAGCAAAAACCACAATGCTTTTGGGGAAGGGGGGGAGGTTGAGGGGAATTTGAATTTTCCAAATTGACTGTCTCTCTTTGATGAAATGAGCCTGATCATTGCTCACTGCTCCACTTCACTTCTGCTAGGAGATAAAGGGGGTAGTGGGTCATGTGCTTTCCCTGTCCTGCACCATAGGCATTCATCTCCTCCCAGAGCTTCAGGGAAGTCTGCATTAATAAATATGAAAGGAAAACACAAGAGGAAAGTATCCTTTTGGTCCAAATGTTGTTCATCCATGAGAAAAGTCTGAGCAAAGAGCATTGTGCTTGCCCTGGAGGAGTAGGATCCAGAGGCTGCCTCTTGTTCCAAACAAGAAGCATGAAAACTGGAAATTTTGGCTTACAAGGGAGTCAGTGGTTTTTAATGGAATCCAAAGGGGAGAAAATTCAAGACCTTGTAAGAATCAAATCAAATCAATCAATACGGGACCAATTATGTATCTAGCTCTGTGCTAATAGGTGGGGGAGGTGTGGACAAATGAGACAATCCCTACTCTCCAGGAGCCTATGTGCTGGCATTTTAATCAAGGGTTATGAGACGCCTGAGTTTTTCAAGGTTCTGCCTTGTTTTGCACATGCTCCATAAAGAGTTTTCTGAGGACATAATGAAGATATAAGCCCATGAAATTCAATGAAATAGAGAGAATGTCTTGATGAGGGACAGCCCAATCCTCCCCTCCCCCACCCTCACCCCACCCTCTCCATAGGATTTGCTTTGCATTAGTTGCTAACACCAGAGACATAAAGTCAGGATCACAGATCAAGAGTTGGAAGATATCTCAAAAGCCGTGTAGTCCAACTCTTGGTTTTACAGATGGGGAAAATGAGTCCTAGAGAAGTGAAATGATCCGATCCAAATCACCTCGATAATAAGTGGCAAAGCCAGGACTTGATTAAGCATACCGTGACACCAAATCCAGGATGTTTCCCATTATGCCAGGCTAGAAGGGTCTGCCTAGAAAGGAATTCTCCCGTTTTGGTTCTCTTTCTAAGAGAAAGAGACATCGCTAAAAGCAAAAGGAAAGCAAACTACAATACAATGGGGAAGTCTCAATAGGAATTGATAGAGATTCCTATTTATTTTCTATTAGGTTCCCTTGAAACACATGGACTTTTTTCCTATTTATTTTCTATTAGGTTCCCTTGAAACACATGGACTTTTTTTTTTCATCACTGGACTTGTAGGTGGGGGAGGGAGAAAAATAGAAAAGAAATTGCTTAAAATATAATTATTACAAAACTAAAAAAAAGATTGGGATTCAGAAATTTGTTTTCCTTTTCTGCTACTGTTTTAGCTGAAACATGAAACTATCTGGAACTCTCCTTGAAGGACTAGTAGGTGAAAAAGGACAGGATGATTTTAAATGAATACAGATAAAATCAAGCTAATATTTCATGATTAATAAAACATGTCTATTTTTTAAATTAAAAGTTGACCTCTTTTCCTAGATTTGTTTCTTTCTTTTTTTGCTTAGATGATTCTACTGCAGTATATTCCCATGATAACACATAGGATTTTATACAATCTTCAGCTGAAGATTTGCTAATATTTTTTAACAAATAGTCCAGCAGAGGGCAGTCAGCTTTTGTTATAACATGTTTGAAGCTGTTGGTAACTTTCTAGGGATAGTTGATTCTTTAAAACTACTATATTCTTTTTTTTTTTAATGTAGTCTCTCTTTTTTCCCCTTCAAGAATGGCACAAAATAGACTGATTATTTTCTGCCTTGGGACAGCCAAGTCTTCTTCCATATGATAATTAAGTCCAAGAGAAGGAGCCTCCCCAAAGAATGTTGGGACCCCATTATACTTGTCATGTCCATGAATGCCCAGGAATCCTGTCTTATTCTGACCATAGCATAAGGATATACTTGGCTTAGTTCTCTGCAACATTTCTAAAACATTTTTAAAAATTTAAAGTAACTCATTAGGTATTTAATTTTCAAACAACAAAGAAGCAAGTCGGCATGCATTTACAATTATTTATGCTTAGAAATAATTTTTATTGTGGGCTATGTCAACAATTTTTCCTTCTTGTGGTTTCTGCTGATTCATCTCTGAATGCATGTGCACCATTTTCCTTTCATCAGCCCCTGGCGGTGTGTGCATGGTCCTGATTCTTCATTCTTTATTTTTTATTCGTTATTTGGGAATCACAGCTCTACTGGGCTATTTGCTGTCCCTGGGGCACCACCCTCCATTTCCCATCTCCACACCCTTGTATTGACTATTTCCCTGCCCAGAATCCTCCACCCCCTCACCTCAGCTTCTACATTTCCAGGCTTCCTTCAAGATTCAGCTCAAATCCCACCTTCTGGAGGAGGCCCCTCCTGGTCTCCCCATGGCTAGTGCTTTCTCCTTTGAGAGGACTTTGCATTCATTTACATCAGAGGTGTCAAACATGGGGCCTGCAGGGACATGTATCCCATAATACTCTTGAGTGAGGCGGGAACCAAATTAAAATGTAATCGGGAAATACTTTACAAAATAAATAAAAATATGATAAAATACAGAAAACATTGCATTTTAAAACTAAGCCAATGTGCCCACCAGCTGGGATCCTTCTGGACTCATTAGGGACTCTATTTTAACCTGACACTGATGATTTACATTGTATTTATCTTATCTAGTTGCATCTCTTTTTATTATATACACTTCTCAGGATTGTTTTTTTTTTTAATTTTTTTTGTCAATTCAGAATTTACCACAATGCCTAGTGCTTAATAAATACTTTTCTGATTGACTGCCTGACTGCCTGGCCTCAGAATTATAGGATATGGAGCTGGCAAAGAATGTCATTAGAGAAAAGAATGATCAGTAGAATGTAAGTTCCCTGAGGGCAGGAACATTTTTATTTTCATCTTTGTATTCCCATCAACCTGCACAAGCCATGGCATACACTAGGTACTTAATAAATATTCATTGATTAATTTGTTGATCAAATAAGAAGATGTTACATGGAAAGACAAGTGATGACAGGTAGACAGCCTAAGAACTTCTGATGTCAAGAGAAAACTAGGAATGTTTCTAGCACATGAGGTGGACCCCCTGTGTCAAATTTATGGGAGAACAGTCAGGCAGGATGAATAGACATGGATGGGTTATTGTAGGCATTGCTAGAAGGAATCCCCACACTGATGAGATCCCAGAGCCCATTTGAGAAGTTGAGCCTTCAAAGGACCTTAGAGACTACCTGGTCAACTTACCCATTTTACAGAGGAGGAAACTGAGGCCCAGAGAAGAAAAGTGATTTGACCAAAGTCATGTAGCTATTAAGAAACAGAGCCAAGATTCAAGTCCAGGTCTTCTGACTACAAATCCATCAAGCATTTATTAATTACCTACTATATGCCAGGCACTGTAAGACAAAAAAGCACAACCCTCCTTGGAATCCCTTTTTTCCCCAAATGTTTTATTATTCTGCATGTTTATTCTTTTCTGTTAATGATTATGGTACTTCATCATGTTGGTTTATATGTTGAGAGTGCAAGAATGGTGGTGAAAGGCCTAGAATTCATGCCAAAAGAGAATTGATTGAAAGATCTGTGCATGTGGAGTAGAAGAGAAGGCTCATGGGGACCTCAGAGCTGTCTTCAAGGATCTGAAGGTTCTGTATGAGAAGAGGGTCTGGACTCACTCTGCTCAGGCCTCTGAGAGCAGAATGAACAACAACAGATGGGAATCACCAATAGGAGGATTTGGCCTCAGTGCCAGGCAAACACTGCATAGAAGAAGAGCCATCCCAGAGTGGCCAGGGGTGCCATAGTCTCTGTTCCTGGGGGTCTTCAAGCAAAGCCTGGATGGCCATTTACAGGGAAGGTTGTGGAGGGAATCTGTGTTCAGGGACCATCAGAATCAGTAGCCTCTGAGCCCCATTCTCATCCTAAAACTGAAAACTTTGACTGTTTTTGATGATCTCTGCATCCCAGGAGTCAGCACGGTGCCTGGGACCCAGCAGGTGCTCAACAAAAGCTTTTTGAATGGTGAACATGGAAAGTGTTCTGCATAACTTCATATGTGCAATCAATGTCATATATTGTTCACCTTCTGGGGGGGGGAGAATTTGGAACTCAAATTTTTTTTAAGTGCATATTAAAATTCTTTTACATTGGGAAATGTTTAACTAAATTATATATATATATATATATATATATATATATATAAAATTTTAAAATGAATGCTTGTTGACTTGATATTTATATGACACTTTAAAGTTTTCAAAGTGGTTGCCTCCTTAGATCTTAATAAGAGCTGAGTCCTAAGGAAAGACAGAGCAACAGAAAACCTCCCCCCCATTTTACTTTACAGGAAACCGAGGCTCACCAATATGAAGTGACTTGCCCAGTGGCATGCTTGCTGCAAACAGCGGAGTTAAAATTCAAGCAGGGGCGGATTGACTCCAACGCCAAGGACTCTGAGTACTCTTTCCCCGATACTGTGATCCTGCCAATCCGCCTCGCGACAGCGCATCATTTAAAGCAGATAGAGAGGAGCCAGGGAAGTTCAGTGAATTTATTCCAAATGTAGTAAGAAATTGTTGCTGTCATGCTTTCAACAACAGAGCCAGGAAACATGTCTGAAGGTCGAATTTTAAAATAATCTAGAAAGGGCTTTTGCCTACACTGCTCCTTCGGTAGAATCTCCTAATAGCTATAAACTGTCTTTCAAATACTTTGTTTTAGTTGGTGCCTTTTGGCATCACATCCATTTCCATATAGATTCCTTCTCCCTCACCTAGCCGGAAAACCTTCAATTTAACAAAGACTTCAAAGGAAACAAACAAAACACTTAGCAAAACCAGTGAACAACATCGATCCATCTGGTAGCAGATGCAGCATCCCATACTCAGAGACCTCCACTCTGCAACTGGATGGAGGGGAGATGTATCCACTTGTTTTACCCTTTGGTGATTTAAATGGACATGAGCACAACTATACTGGCAAATGTCTAACAACCTGCTTTACAGAAAAAAAAGGCAGAAAATATAACATGTCACAGTTTTAAGCTTAATCTGAATTAATTGCATTTTCTCCATTACTTTCTTAAGTCTAGAACTCAACAAAACAATAAATCAAGTCCTGATTTGTAGTGTTCACCAATTGCCAAGGAGTGAATGCTCACAGTGAACATTTAACAATCAGCTCTCAAGAACCTGTCCAACCTGGCTTCAGCAAAGTCCTGACACAAGGGAGATTTTAGCACCATCTCCGTGGCCACCAGATTAAAGTCCTACTTTGTGAACATTAGACACAAAATCCAGGAAGTATCTTCTGCCACTGAACATCATTGTCATTGTCTTCATTGGCAAAATCTAAATGTTGTTCTTACTTCACCATTATTCAGCATTGGTACAACCATTTCATCTACACCCACTGACGAATATCAATAAATGCATGGAGTCAAGGATTTGTTGTTCAGTCATTTCAGTTGTGTCCAGCTCTTCCTGACCCCTTTTGGGGTTTTCTTGGCAAAGATATTGGAATGGATTGCCATTTCCTTCTCCAATTCATTTTACAGATGAGGAACTGAGGTTAAGTGACTTACCCAGGGTCATACAGCTAGTAAGGCTGGATTTGAACTTGTGAAGATGAGTCTTCCTGATTCCAAGACCAGTGCTCTAACTACTGTACCACCTACCTGTCCCTAGGATAAACCATCTAATTTTTGAAGCTGAGCTCCTCATGTTGAAGATATCTGAGAAACTCAACCTTCCCCAATTCTAATATAGATCTCATTGGTACCCAAGTATTGGTTACTCTGCTCACACATCAGTGGTACTGTGGGCAGTACTTAGGACCACATTGAAGGAAGGCTATTGACAAACCAGAGAAAGTCTGGAGATGGTGAGAAATCTGGAAACCTGGGCATATTTGGTGTGGGAAAGAGAAAACTCTGGTGGGGGGGAGGGGAAATAGTCTTCTTTAAGTATTTGAAGGGTTATTAAGGGGAAATCAGCTTGGCCCCAGAAGGCAATGAATAGAAGAGATTCATGGGAAAGTTTCCAACAATTTCAATTCTCCCAAAGTGGACTGCACTGCTTCAGGAGACAGTGGGATCCCCATCACAGGGGTCTTCAAGTCAAAGCTGGAGGGCCCATTCCCGGAAATGTTTTAGAGGGGTTGCTAGGTCAGGTATGGGTAGGGCTGGATGCCCTCTGAAGTCCCTTTCCTCTCTGGGATGCCTTGCATCAGTGATGACTTTTACAAATACCAACCTCCCCTCAAGTTAGAAAACTTGATTCCAAGTCGTTGGAGTCTGAGAGATCTGTAATCAAATTCTGCCTCACACACTTTTAGCTTTGTGTCCTGGGGCAAGTCACTTCACCTTGGACCTCAGTTTCTTCATCTGTAAAATGTGCGGGTTGGATTTAATGATCTCTGAATCCCCTTCCAAGTCTTGGTCTAAGATTCTAAGATGATTCTCTCCTATTCTTTCCCCACATCTGATTGACATCTGTCTTCCTGCTGACTCTGGGAGAGACCCTCACAGCACGGCCATATAGAAAATGGGGTCAGCATGCACACCAGTTAGAAAACCTTCATCACCAAACCATCAGCAACTTTGTACAATTTGTCACTTGGCAAAGGAAGACTACATGAGCAGAACACTAAATCAGGCTCTGTCATTTCAGCACCGGGTCGCTGTCCTACAGATGCTCACCTTGGTATCTCCCCTTTTGTGACTGCTTCCTCTAGTAACAAAGAGCTAGGAGTGAGAAGACAGGGCCACTGTGAAGTGATCTATGAACCATTCGGGGATCTTGTCCAGCCCTGCTTTTTATGCTAACTTCTCTTTTCTTTGGATCTGTAGACCTGCTTTCTTCTAGCACTGGGGAAAAAAATAACAAAGATTCCCTCCCCTTGTCACTACTTCAGAAGAAGACCTTTGCCAAAGCCTTGGGAGAACTGGAAGGAGCCTTTAAAACAATAAACTTCCTTTTCTTTTACAGAATCAATCAATATTTAAATAATAAAACAATGAATGGCCTTCTATAGACCAGGCACCATTCTAAGTGCTAGGGATACAAAAAGAGGCAAAAGACAGTCTCTGCCTTCAAGGAGCTTACAATCCAAAGGAGAAGAAAACAACCAACTGGAAAAGATCACAGAAAACCCAAAAGGAATCCCTACTGGTCTACCCCCAACAAAGAATCACTCACCCTTGGCTTGAAGGCCTCAAATGAAGAGAAGGCAGACCATCCCACTTTAGGACAACTGTGATCACAAGGAAACTGCTAAGACTAAATCTAAAATTTGCCTTTCTGCGACTTACGCTCATTGTTCCAGTTTGGCCCTTGGGGTCAGCTGTTCCAGGACCTGAAGCGACCATGTTTCCCCTGAACATTTTCTTCTCCAGGTTAACCATCCCCTGTCCCTTCAGCAGGTCCTTATATTGTATACATATGAGGCCTTTCCATATTGGTTGCCCTCCTCTGGACACTCCTTTCTAAATATGGCACCCAGATTTAGAAATAATACTCCAGATGTTTTCAGACTCTGCCAGCGCACTGTGGAATGTCACCTCCTTATTCCTGAAGGTTATCCCATTCCTAACACAGTCCAAGATCTCATTAGGTTTCCTGCTTGTCATTTCAAGCACATGCTGGGCTTGCAGGAAGACTCCCGGGTCTTTTTTTTTTTCCAGAAAAACTGCTTGCTGTTCAACCATGTTGGACACATGCGGTTGAGTTCTTGAACCCAAAAATAAGACTTTACATTTAGCCTTGTCAACTTTTTTTTTATTCCACTTCTCAACCTGCTCATCACATAGATCACTTGAGTTTCTAAGATCATAGAGGGTGAAAGTTTGAAACAGGCATTGAACATCACCTGTGCTCTGGAGTTGTTTAAAGGAAGCAGGCTCAGAGATGCTAATTCCAAGTTCATTCCTGATCAAGTGATTTATGCTCAAATCCTGAAGACTCCCCAGTTAGTCAGCCACAGTTCAGTAACCATTAGAACAGTAAATGAGGGCTGGCTGATGAGATCTCCAGCCCAGAGCTGTCATGTAGACCCAGGGATTTTAGCTAGAACATTAGCAGTAATGCTTCTGAGGGCTCATGCTGGGGAAATGCTTCTGTTGTGAAGAGTGGCCTCATTATCTGCAGGTACCCCAGCAGGCTGTTCATCACTCCCCCCACCTGTAATAGAACCAGCCCCATCAGGGCCACCGACAGGGGCTGGCTGGAGAGCCAGAGAATGGCAGGTCCCACCAGAGCCCACGAGCCAGAGATGTAGCTATGGCCAGAAATGTCTCGGAGTGACCAACACCCTCCCCCCAACTCCCATGTCTGATTGCCGTCAGTCTCCCTGCTGTCTCTGGGAGAGACCCCATAGCATGCGCATAAATGGCACACGTGGCTTTCCCAACACTGCTGCCCACACATTAAGATGTGATTTTAAATAATCGGTTCAAGGCAGAAAGACACAGAATTAATAGCATAGAGTGTAAACAATTCTGGGCTTGGAATCAAGAGGACCTGGGTTCAGATCCCACCTCTAACACTTACTAGACAAGGTAGAAGGCCTCTGGGATCCAAACCACATCTAGTTCTCTGATCAGAACATCATAGACTCAGAGGTAAATCTAGCCCAACACCATTATTTTACAGATTCAGAAACAGATCCAGAGAGGGGAATATGCCCATGATCATAGAAATTTTGTTATTGTTGGGGTTTTTTCAGTTTTTTCCAACTCTGCATGACCACATTTAGGGCTTTCTTGGCAGAGATACTAGAGTGGTTTGCCATTTCCTTCTCCAGCTCAATTTACAGATGAGGAAACTGAGACAGAAAACATTTAGGTGATCCTTGCCCAGGGTCACACTGGATTTGAACTCAGGTCTTCCTGACTTTGGGCCCAACTCCCTATTCAAAGCACCACCTAGCTGCCCTCAGATCATGGAAACAGTAAGCATCAGAAACAGGATTCAGACCCTTGTTCTATAACTCTAGAAATAGAGTTCTTTCCCTCATGCCACACTGCCTCCATATGTTTCTTGTTCACTCGGATTTACAAAAGGTTCTCTTCCCCTCTACTAATTAAAAAATAAAAAGACCCAATGCCCTGCTCAACTCAAGGAGTCCCAGGGGCCCTTAATTCTAATACCTTCCCTCTGTTGATTTGGCCCAGTTGATCCTGTCTATAGGGTCTTTCACATGGTCATTTACACATAGTCTTCCCCACTAGGCTGGGAGCCTCTTGAGAACAGAGACTGCCTTTCTTTGTATCCTCAGTACTTAGCACAGTGCCTGGCACATAGTAGGTGCTTACTAAACACTTGTTGGCTGACTGACATCTGGACAGAGAGAAAAGAGGTCTTCCTCTGAGTTGGGTAATTTTCCTAAGCAAACCAGAAGTGTTTGAACAATCAAACCTCCATAGCCTAGGTAATTTATCTTCATTGAAGCCAAAGCTCCCACAAATTTAAAAGAATTATCTAAATCGAGGAATGTTTTATGAAGTCCTACACCAGTAATATTTCCTGCTGAAATGGCTTGACCCTACTGTGAGTTGGGGACTGCTTTTCAAGCATCGACAAATATTTGTGTAGCATCTACTGTTTTCCAGGCATATTCCACAGGCTAGAGATAGGGACCTAAAGGAAGCATTCCTTACGGTATCTCCATTCATATAGGGGAGGCCACACACACATCCACAAGGATACACAAAATATGTATGAAACAGAGAGAAGATAACGCCAGAGGGGAAGGTGCTGGCAGCTGCTGGGGAGGCAGGGTCATGCATTTTCAGCTTGGGGAAGAGCCAGAGCAAAAGCAGACAGATCTCCTGGAGCCCCTTTAGTCTCTATACCTGGAACCTGGTAGGGGTTTTGTGTGTGTGTGTGTGTGTGTGTGTGTGTGTGTGTGTGTGTGTGTGTGTAAGAGTCAAACTCATCATCTAAGCTGCTTTTGGCAGTACCATATGCAAAGGAATGAGTGATACTGGGAAGAGGATGAAGAAAGAAGATTGAAGAAACTAAATGTAAGAGAGGTGTCCCACAACCTCACAACCCTAATGAATGTAAGTTGTCAGAAATTCTAAGCATCTTACTGATACTTTGATTAGGTGGGGGAGTGAAGCCTCTTTGAGTTTCAGAATCAAAGGTGTGAAGTAGGTGTGAACAACCCCTAGACACCTGTATTGACTCAATCAATCAAAGCTTTGCACCTTAATCAATTTGGGAGAAGGGAGGTACTTAAGTCCTTGAAAAAAAGCAGATGTTACCACACATAAATGTCCTGTGGTTGGTTGAAGAGAATCAGTCATGCCCTATAGGACTCAAATAAAACAGCAGAGCAACCTGGAATCCAGAATTCCAAGAGCAGGCCAGTCTGGTGATGGGGCAGCTCCAACCAAGAAGACCTTGAGAGGGAACCATTGGATGGAGATGGAGAATTACTCTCCCTCCCCACCCCAGCTCCTGTGACTAGAGGCAAGCTTGTTGAACTACAAAGGATGGAGGGTATGGTCTTCCCATTGGAGGCAACAGCCACATCCCAGGGGAAGCAATGGCCCAAGGAAACCTAGCCACACCAAGGAAAGAATTGGAGGACTCTATCAAGTCCCTAATCCTCAGAACCCAGGAGAAAAATTGAACATGCAGAAGGGGAACAAATATTGTTTAATTGTCAGATAACTAAACTCTAATGTGCTTGCAAGAAAAACTAGGACATAAGCTACAATCATTGGGATCCATCTTTTGACAGTGATGTTGAAGAGAATGAAACTCCTCTACTTGATCACATCCCTTAGTGTATCATAGACAAAATACTGACTGTCTAGCGTAGCTTTCCTCTTGGTTTAATCTCCACGTCTTGATTCTCCATCAGCAAAATGAGGACAATTCTCTTTATCATTTGTCTTAAGAACATAGAAAGAAATGAAGAATGATAAAATACCTAAGATTCCTGATTTTCTGAAATTTTCAGCATTGTCCAAACTCATCGGTCATCTAATTAGTGCTGTGAAAAAGATTTAAAAAAGTAAGCTATCTCCTAAGACATGACTTTAAAGTGTCTATCACACTTCCTGGCTAAGTTACTTTGAGCAATTCACCTAACATCCCTAGACTCGGTTTCCTCATAAGTAAATCAAGGCAGTTTCACTTGATGACCTTTAAAGTCCCTTACATCTCTTATGTGTCCCTCATACAAAATATCTCACTATATCTGTATGTTTTTTTTTCCTTCAGAGAAGTTCCTATAATGGAACCATTTGCTATTTCCAATAAAATGACAGTATCAGAAGGAAATTCACAAATGTGGAGTTTTATGGGGCTGATACAGGCAGCATATGTTAACTAAGGATAAGCCTGTATTTTCATTTCTCAGTGTTTTATTGCCTCAACCCGACTGTCAACTAACCACATAAAATTCAAACAAATCAACTCACTAAAATATCTGAAAAAGCACTCTGCATTAATCAAATCTGATGACTTTTGTAACATTCCTGGGGGGAAAATTGTGGCAGAACATGAAAAATAATTAGATAAGCAGAGGATTGAACAGTAAGCCTTTAGGACATGACCTAAGCATCAGGGTCAATTCCTTCTTTTTTTCCTCCAAAGTAGGTCGTGCTCAGCAGAATGGCTTAGGATCATAGGACCATGGATTCCCAGCTGAAAGGGAGCTCCACAGTCATCTAGCCCAACCCCTTTGTTTTATACAGTTGGAAACAAAGACCTAGAATAGTAAAATGATTTGCCCAAGCTCGTACGGGTGGTAAAGTAGTAGAACCTTGATTCAGACTTCTTCCTCTGGCTTCTTATAATCCACCCCTTAGTCTTCTATATCACAATGTCAACCACATTTTCCCCACTGGTTTGAACTTTTTCTGTAAACGTAACCCAGGTAAATAAACTCTGAAGTATCCTCATCCCAACCCCCACATCCACTGATGATCCAGGTTCCCAAAGTTTAGTCACATCTCCTTCTTGGGGTTCAAGGGTGATTCTCTAATGCTATTGGTTCAAGTCCCCACTGCTATATGTCCACCCAAAAATATCGATGGAAAATTATCCAGACTCAAGTAGATTTTAGAAAAGAATATTTACTAAGTTATCACAATAATAACAATTGGTGAAAAATGCCCCTTTCATAAGTCTGTGATACACTCTCCCACAAGTACATATGTAGTCCAAGGGAAAGTGAGCTCAGGCTTGGAGATCACTTGTGGCAAATGAGTAATTCAGCTCCTAGGTGCTTGAAATCCTTTTCTCGTATTTATGATGTTCTTAAGAAATTCCCCATAGGCATGGTCTAGTTTCTTTGTTGGGTTCCAAGCTGTGAATCAAGCCTGTCCTTGGCTCTTGAAAGCAGACTCTGGTGCCAGATGCTTCTGCTGTCTTGGGAGGTGGGAGAGTTGATGCTATAAAACCAAAAGGAAGACAAGAGGTCCAGAATCCTCTAGATCCTTCAAACCAAGCAACATCCCCATGCAGACGAGGTGTGTGTAATTGTGGGGGTGGGAGAAGAATTCCTGCCACGGCCAAACCAAAGTCTTTCCTTCCCCATCCTGTTCAGGGATATGCTGGAAAGCCACACACCCTCATTTCTGAAAATTAACCCCTTATCAATTCCCTTAGTAATTTACAGACTTCTCTGTGTATGACCAAGTTCCCTCAGCCTATCCAAACTCTTGTACTGTCGTTCAAAGTCAAAGCCTTTGAATACTTGCCCGAGTTCTGTGAGTAACCGAGACAGTTAAGGTAACAAAGCTAAAATGGCAGGAGCTACCCCACCTTTACATGAATGATAGAATTCTGCCTATACATAGAGGAATTACGCTGTTGTATTTAAAATGTATTCTTTGTTCTCTAGTTATATTAGGTTCAAAATATTCCAAAGATGTTTTATTCTCTTTAGGAAGCACTTGTTCTCAGCTGAAGCCAGTTATCAGCCTTCTCCAGCAGAAGTTAAGTCAAGGAGTTAGCAGACTTCTAATGTCTAGGGAACACTTGCTCTGATGAGTTGCAGAAGCAGTACCTGCTGTGGAGAACCCCTGGGCCATGGAATCCAGCCCCTTCCTTTGACAGAAAAGGTTGAGTGACTTGCTCAAATTCACACAAAACTACTCAAATTAAACCCTTTGGAATGATAATGACCCAAGCTGGTCCTAAAGAAGAGCCCGAGAAGACACCAACCTCCTGTCTTTGCAGAGCTGGGGGAAGGCGAGTGAGGAATACTGCATAGATTATTATATTTGGTTCCTACCTTGGTTAGCTGGGCTAGGCGATTTTTTGTCTTTTTTTATTCCTTGCTATAAAGGATGGCTCTCTAGGAACAGAAGGGGTTGTGCATGTTGGGAAATGTAAGTGGCATGAACATGAAGGATGTCGATAATTTTTCAAAATGTTATTGACCCCAACTTCTGCTGCCAAGATGGTAGGTGAGGAAGGAATCCTCTCAAACCCTCCCCGATTTCCCTCCAGACAACTAGAAAACTGCCTCAGACTTGATCTAGGAGCAGCTAGCCAGCGGGGCAGGAAAGGTCTGTGTTACTGGGGTGGGAGGGGAGTGAGGTCCAAGAGCAGCAGCAGCAGCAGCAGCATCCTCCGGCCTCACAGCAGGGGGCCTGCAGCAAGGCTCCAAGCCAGGGGCAGTCCACCAGCAAGGCCTGCCCTCCTGCCAACCAGATGCCCATTAGGCAAGTGAGCAGTCTGCGTATTGCAGCAAGATTCTACCCCAGCACAAGCCATCAGCGAGGCTTGACCCCACTGCTGACCAGTCATGATGCCCCACCAACAGTGAGACCCTACCTCTGGGGCTTCCTAGCAGAGGGACCTGCTTCCATAGCAACCCAGCAGAAGGGCCCCACCCCTGGATCAGGCCAGCAGCTAAACCCCACACCCAGGGGAGGCCAACAGGGAGGCCCCCCCTACCCCCCAGTACAAACCAGAATGGAAGCCTACCCTCTAGAGAAACCCAGCAGTAAGACCCAGAGCCCTAGCACAAAAAGCTTGGGACAGTGCAGGACCAAAGCCCAACTCTCATATAAAAGCACCACATCACAAAAAAGGAAGAAAAATGAGCAAAAAAACCCAAAAGGTGCTTGACTATAGAAAGTTACTATGTTGATAGGGAGGATCAAGGCATAAACTTAGAAAAGGACAATAGGATCAAAATGGCTATATGTGAAAGTTCAAAGAAAAATGTAATTTGGTCTCAGGCCCAAAAAGAATTCCTGGAAGAGCCTCAAAAGGATTTAAAATTGCAAATTAGAGAAGTGCAAGAAAAATTGGGAAAAGAAAGGAGAATAATGCAAGACAATCATGAAAAAAAAGAGTCAATAGCATGCAAAAAATATGCAAAAATTTATTGAGGAAAATAACTCCTTAAAAAATAGAATTGACCAAATGGAAAAGGAAGTACAAAAGCTCACAGAAAATAATTCCTTAAAAATTAGAATTGAACAAGTGGAAACTAATGACTCTGGGAGGCATCAAGATACAATAAAACAAAATCAAAAAAGTAAAAAAAAATGAATAAAATGTGAAATTTCTCATTGGAAAAACAAATGACATAGAAAATAGATCCAGGAGAGAGAATATAAAAATTATTGGACTATCTGAAACCCATGATAATTTTTTTGAAGTCTGGACAATATCTTTCAAGAAATCATCAAAGAAAACTACCCTGATATATTATAACCAGAGGGAAAAATAGAAATTGAAAGAATCTACCTATCACCACCTGAATAAGAGCCCAAAATGAAAACTCCCAGGAACATCACAGCCAAATTCCAGAGCTCACAAATCAAGTAGAAAGTATTGCAAGCAGCCAACAAGAAATGATTCAAATATCATGGAGCTACAGGCAAGATTACACAAGACTGGGCAGCTTCCACATTAAAGAACTGGAGGGCTTGGAGTATGAAATACTGGAAGGCAAAAGAGTTAGGATTACAACCAACAATCACCTACCCAGCAAAATTGAATGTAATCCTTCCGGGGGAGGGGGAGGCGAAATGGGCATTTAACTAAATAGGGGACTTTCAAACATTCTTAATTAAAAGACCTCCAAATACAAGACTCAAGGAAAACATATAAAGGTAAAAAAGAAACAAGAAAAATAAAACATAAGAAATTCAATAAGGTTAAACTATTTATATTTTATGGCAAGATAATATTTGTAACTCAACAACTTTATGACAATGACAGCAAGTAGAAAAAGTATATGTAGACAGAGGATGTGGATATAAGGTGACTTTGATGGGTTGATACCAAAAAAAAAAAAGGGATGAGAAAGAAAATTGCACTGGAAGAAGGAAGAAGGAGATTGAATGAGGTAAATTATCCCACATAAAAGAGACATGAAAAGGCTATTATAATGAAGGGGAAGTGTGTGTGGGGGGGTGGAGGGCAAAGATTAAACCTTACTGTCATCAAAATTGACTCAAAGAGGTAATAACCTACACACTCAGTTGGAGAGAGACATCTATCTTACCCTATGAGGAAGTTAAAAAGGTACAAAGATAATAGAAAGGGAATGGGGACTGATAAAAGAGGGTATATTGAGGAAATCAGTGATAAGAAGTAAAACATTTGTGAGGAGGGAAAGGGTGGGGAGTAAAAGAAACACATTTGAAGTAGAGAGACACATACAGAGTAAAGGTAAGGGGCTGGAGCAGAATCTATTATGCTTCAGCTGAAGCAAAGAAAGCAGGGGTAGCAATCATGATCTCAGACAAAGCAAAAGGAAAAATAGACCTAATTAAAAGAGATTAAAAAAGGAAGCTATACTTTGCTGAAAGGTATCATAGACAACGAAATCATATCAATAGTGAGCATATATGCACCAATGTTATACATCTAAATTTTTGAAGGAGAAGTTGAATGAATTGCAGGAGGAAATAGATAATAAAACTATAATAGTGGGGGACTTCAATTTTCCCCTCTCAGAACTAGATACACCTAACCAAAAAATAAACAAGAAAGAAGCTAAGGAGGTGAATAAAATTCTGGAAAAGTTAGATCTCTGGAGAAAACTGAAGGGGAATAAAAAAAAAGGATATACCATTTTCTTAGTAGTACATGGCACCTACACAAAAATTGACTATGTATTAAGACATAAAAACCTCACAATCAAATGCAGAAAAGCAGAAATAGTAAACATATCCTTTTTGGATTATGATGCAGTAAAAATTACACTCAATAATAAACAATGGAAAGAGAGGTTAAAAATTAATTGAAATTAAATAATCTAATCCTAAAAACAAGTGGGTCAAAGAACAAATCATAGAAGCAATTCATATTTTCATTAAGGAAAAGGACACCAATGAGACAACATACCAAAATTAATGAGAAGCAGACTAAGTGGTACTTCAGGAAAATTTATATCTATAATTATTTACATCAATAAAATTGACAAAAAGGAGATCAATGAATTGAGCATGCAACTAAAAAACTAGAAAAGGAGCAAATTTAAAATGCCCACTTAAATGCCAGATTGGAAATCCTGAATAATCAAAGGAGAGATTAATGAAATTGAAAGTAAGAAGACCATTGAACTAATAAATAGAGCCAGAAGCTGGTTTTATGGGAGGGGGGACAATAAAATAGATAAATCATTGTTGAATTTGATTTAGAAAAGGAAAGAAGAAAATCAAATTACTAGTATCAAAAATGAAAGGGGTGAATTCTCCACCAACAAAGAGGAAACTAAGAGAATTGTTAGGAGCTATTTTGCCCAATTATATGCCAATAAATTTGACAATCTAAATGAAATAGATGAATATCTGCAAAAATATAAATTTCCCAGATTAACAGAAGAAGAAATAAAACATTTAAATAACCAAGTCTCAGATAAAGAAATTGAACAAGCCATCAATTAACTTTCTAAGAAAAAAAATCCCCAGGATCAGATGTATTCACAAGTGAATTCTATCAAATATTTAAAGAACAATTATTCCCAATACTATATAAACTATTTGGGAAAATTGGCGAAGAAGGAGTCTTGCCAAATTCCTTTTATGACACAAATATGATGCTGACATCCAAACCAAGAAGGGCCAAAACAGAAAAAGAAAATTAGAGATAAATTTCCCTAATGAATATTGACGCAAAGATTTTAAATCAAATACTAGCAAAGATATTACAGTAATATATCACAAGGATAATACACTGTGACCAAGGGGAACTGATACCAAGAATGCAAGGCTGTTTCCATATTAGGAAAGATATCAGCATACCTGACCATATCAATAACAAAATCAACATAAATCATATGATTTTCTCAATAGATGAAGAAAAAGCCTTTGACAAAATAGCACCCATTCCTATTAAAAACACTGGAGAGTGCAGGAATCAATGGAGCTTATCTTAAAATGATAAATAATATTTATCTAAAACCATCAGCAAGCATTATAGGAGATAATCTAGAAGCCTTCCTAATACAATCAGGGTGAAGCAAAGATGACCATTATCACCTCTAGTATTTAATATTGTACAAGAAATGCTAGTTATAGCAATCAGAGAAGAAAAAGAAATTAAAGGAATTAGAATAGGCAACGAGGAAACAAATCTATCACTCTTTGCAGATGATATGATGATATACTTAGAAAAGTTTAGAGGATCAACTAAAAATCTACTTGAAATTATTGACAACTTCAGCAAGCCTGCAGAATACAAAATAAGTCCACAAAAATCATTAGCATTTCTATATATCATCAACAAAGTCCAGCAGCAAGAGATAGAAAGAGAAATTCCATTTAAAATAACTGTAGACAATATAAAATACTTGAGAGTCTACCTGCCAAGACAAACCCAGGAACTATATGAACACAACTATAAAACACGTTTCACACAAATAAAGTCAGATCTAAAAAACTGGAAAAATATTAATTGCTCATGAGTAGGCCAACTCAATATAATAAAATGACAATTCTAACTAAATTAATCTATTTATTCAGTGCCTTACCAATCAAATTATCAAAAAAGAGCATTTTATAGGGCTAGAAAAAATATAACAAAATTCATCTGAAAAAACAAAAGCTAAAGGACATCAAGGGAATCAGCGAAAAAAATGAGAAAGAAGATCTCAAAATATTTTATAAAGCAGTAATTATTAAAATAATCTTTTACTGGCTAAGAAATAGAGTGGTTGATCAGTGAAATGTATTAGGTACAACTTACATTATAGTAAATGACCATAGTAATCTACTGTATGATAAACCCCCAAATCCAAGCTTTTGGAACAAGAACTCACTATTTGACAAAAACTGCTGGGAAAACTGGGAAACAATATGGCAGAAACTAGGTATAGACCAACATCTCATGTTGTATACCAAGATAAGGTCAAAATGAATAAAAGATTTAGACATAAAGGGTGATGCCATAAGTAAATCAAGAAAGCATGGAATAATTTATCTGTTAGATTTATGGATGAGGGACCAATTTAGGACCAATGAAGATACAGAGAGCATTACAAAATGTAAAATAAATAATTTTTATTATACAAAATTAAAAAGTTTTGCACAAACAAAACAATGCAAACAAAATTATAAGAAAAGCAGAAAATTGGGGAGAAATGTTGCAACAAGTATCTCTGATAAAGGCATCATTTCTCAAATATATAGAGAACTGAGTCAAATTTATAAAAATACATGTCATTCCCCAATTGATAAATGGTCAAAGGATATGAATAGGTAATTTTCAAATGAAGAAATGAAAGCTCTTTCTAGTCATATAAAAATGCTCTAAATTACTATTGATTAGAGAAATGCAAATTAAAATAACAGAAGCACCACCTCACACCTGTCAGATTGGCTAATATGACAAAAAAGGAAAATGTTGGATGATGGAGGAAATGTGGGGGAAATGGGATAATACGCTGTTGGTAGAGTTGTGAACTGATCTGATCACTCTGGAGAGCAATTTGGTTCCCAAGGGGCAACCAAACTGTGCATACCCTTTGATCCAGCAATACCTCTACTAGGTCTGTATTCCAAAGAAATCATAGAAAAGAGTAAAAGACCCACATGCCCAAAAAATATTCATAGCAGCTCTTTTTGTGGTGGCTAAGAATTAAAAATCAAAGGGATGCCCATCAATTGGGGAATGACTAAACTGATTGTAATGGAATATTATGGTGCTATAAGAAGTGGCAAGTGGGATGATTTCAGAAAAAACCTGGAAAGGCTTTCATGAACTGACACAGGACAGAACAAAACCAGAACACTGTGCACAGTGACAGCAATATTGTTTGATGAAGGATTGTGAATGACTTAGCTTTTCTCAGCAATATACTGATCCAAGACAATCCCAAAGGACTAATGATGATGCATACTATCCTCCTCCAGAGAAAGAACTGATATTGATTGAATACAGACTGAAATACGCTATTTTTCTTTTTCTTTCTTTCTTTCCTTCTTTCTTTTTCTTTTATTTGAATCTTCTTGTACAAAATGACTAATATGGAAATATTTCACATATTTGCACATGTATAACCTATATCTGATTGCTTAGAGGAAGAGATAGAATTTGGAACTCAAAACTTTAAATAAAAATGTTTTGTTTTGCTAGGCAATGGAGTTAAGTGATTTGCCCACGGTCACACAGCTAGTGAGTGTTATGTGTCTGAGGACACATTTGAACTCAGGGTCTCCTGACTCCAGGGCTGGTGCTCTATCCTCTGTCCCACCTAGTTGTCCCTAAATAAAAAATGATTAAAAATTTGGGGAAAAAGATGTTATTGACCCTCATGTGAATCAACTAGTTATGATAACTTTAGTCTCCTATGAGGGGAGGGAATTTGAGAGGGAATGGGTGGAAATTTACAGAACAACAATTTTGAAGATGGAACGACCTTGGTTTTGAGCTGGTCAAACCCATACCTAAAAAAAGGCATACCCAACAAGGGCTTATTAATCTTGGCTTAAACACCTCCAGAGATGGAGAAGTCACTCCGTTCTGGAGCAGCTCATTCCACTTCAAGATAGCACTAACACACAATGAGCTTCCTCGTCTGCTGTATCATGTGATTAATGTCTGTGGAGATTGCTATCCCCTATGAACTTCAGGTGAGCTACTGTCTCATCAGACCTCCCACACGTCTCATGCATGTGGGAAGTACATTTTTAACCTAACTTTAATATTTTACCTTCCTTTCAAATTTTACCTTCCAAAGAAGTTAAATAAAAAAGACAAACTATAGGACTAAAAATCCATTCCTCACAAGTACTAAGGCAGCAAGGCATAATGGGTAGCTTACTGGATTTGGAGCCAGAGAACCCAGGTTCAAACCTGACCTCTCTCACTTCTTGCCTGTGTGGCCTTAGACAAGTTTCTTCACCTTACTGGGCCTCAGCTTTCCCATCAGCAATGTAAGAGGACTGTACCTGATGGCCTCTAACCTCCCCATGGTACTAGATCTGTGATCCTATGATGCTGTGCTTTATCAGTGTTCAAAAAAACCTCAAAATAAGTATTTAGCATAAGCTATTTAGGCCAAGGTTTCGACCAATATAAATGGACTAACTTAACCTTCATGCTTAAGGGTCTTTATTGAGTATTGTCTGTCTGTTAGGTCTGTATGATATACAGGATTAAAAAGTGAGGGTTGCTGACATGTCAAGAAAGGAAATATGCTAGGGACTGGTGAGCTTCCAGGAAAATGGATGTATCTTTCCTGGTTGATAGAAGGCTATGTTGTCAAAAGCAAGGTTAATGTTTGAACTATGCACCCATTTTATTTCTTGGTTGGTGCAATGCTAAGTATTGCCTCCAAAGGCTGCCAAAATCAGAAATGAATGGGCTTTGAAAGGAAAATGCAAGCAGAGCCAACTTCCACTACAGCTTTGGTTTCACAAGGATGAATTAAAGGGTCAAGACAAAGTGGGTTTTTTATGATTTCTGTGGGGAAAAAAAAAAGAAATGAAAAGGAAAGAAAAAGCAGAACTGCATTTGGGAAGAATATTAAGACCAACTTCCGGTAAATATCCAAATCCTCCCAGGGATGCAGTTGCTCAACAAGCATTGTTAAGCACCTACTATGTACCAGGGCACTGAGCTAAGAACCGAGGATACACAAAGAGGCAAAACCAGCCTTGGCTTTCAAGGGGCTGACTGTCCAATGGATAAGACAATATGCAAACAATGATGGACAAACAAGGTGCAGAAAGGAGAAATGGGAGATGGCCAACAGAAAGTAAGAGACAAGGTTAAGGAAGACTGGGAAGGGATTCCTGAAGAAGTTGGAAGTTTAAATGAGACTCAAAGGAAGCCAGGAGATGGAGACCGTCTGCCGCTTCCATGAAGCAATTCTCACCCCTCAGAGAATATCCAAGTGGGTCAGAGGTTCTGCGGTCCAACCCGTGGGTAGCCAAGAATCCCTTCAACAATGTAGACACATGGTCATGCAGCTTTTGTGTGAAGAATGAATGGGAACCCATGAGCTCCTAAGGCAGAAATGTCCCTTTTGGACAACTCCCACTTTGAGGAGGTTTCCCCTGACTCAAACCCACATTTTCCACTCTGAAACTTTCACCCACAAGTTCTGATTTTGTTCTCAGAGACCAAGTAGAACAAGTGTAATCCTTCTTAGATGTGACAGATCCTAAATGAGTAGAAAGCCATCCAAACAATTAGATAGTCATGTATCCCTCTGAGTCCTCCCTCAACCAGTTCTCATACGGCTTGAATCTGAGGTCCTTTCTCATCTTAGTTGCCATCTCAGTACCCTCCAGCTTATCAATGTCCTTCCTAAAAGGCAGCAACAAGGACCAAACATGATATTCCTGATGAAGTGGTCTGATTAGGACAGAGCACAGAAAGACTATCACCTCACAGACCTTGAATGCCACGCCTCATTTAGTGCAGTTTACTGTCACATGAACTTCCTGTTCATGAGCTTTCAATGCTCCAAGGCCCCCAGATGTTTTTCAGATAAACTACCATCAAGCCATACCATCCACATCTTGTACTTGTGACGCTGATTATCAATCAATCAATCAATATTTATTAAGCATCTACTATGTGCCAGGAATTTGATCTTACTTCATTTAGCCCAATGCTGTACCCTATGAGCATTCTTCTGACTCTGACTCTGACATTAATCAATCAATCAACAAGTATTTATTGTAATCCAGTGTGTTTATGATCATCCTTCTAGTTATGTGTCATCTGCCAATCTGATAAGCATGCCAATTGTCTTCATCCAAGTAATTAATAAAAATATTAAACAATACAGGACCAAGCAACTGGCATCCATGTTTAAGGCAAAGTCAACGTTATTTTCAATTCAGCAAATATCTAATGAGCATTTACTAAATGCTTCCTTCACTAAAGTACTCCTTTGGTGCCTCATCATGGCATGGAGGTGACCCTGAGTTCTCAAGATAGAAAGACTTTTAAGTAAGCACTAAGGAATAATTGCTATATGTCAGTGATCCCAGGACCAGGCTAGAAAAATCCAGTGACACTGATGACCAGAAGGGACCACTACAACCCCCCTAAGAGATGGCCATCCAGCATCTCCTTGAAGACTGCCAGTAAAGGGGATCTACTTGAGAAACACAAGGTAGTGCAGAGAGGTCTGGAATTGAAGCCAGGAGAGATCTGGGATTGGCTCTTGCCCATGATGCATCATGGTTGGTAAACTGGAAGTAAACTGGTGAGACCAGTCATACCCACCTCAAAGGACTCCAATTTCACATCGAATGAGGATCAGTTGAAGTAACTGGGAATGTTTTGCCCAAAGAAGAGAAGATGGAGAGGTAAGGGGGATGCTGTGGGGAATGGGACAGGAAATCAATTAGAGAGAAGCATGATTGCCTGGCTGCAGTGAGAAGCCAGATGAGATTAGATAGCATAGAGCGAATGGACCCATTTCATGTAGTGTCATGATTTCCTACAGCTCTGTCCAACAGCACATGCACAAAGGGAAAGGATTTCCATTTCATCCAGTCCCTCCAACACCCAGTATTTTCTCAGGCCATTATTATCACTCTGGATTCATTTTCCTCCCTATCCAATCTTAATGCTATAGTTGGCTGATTCACCTCTACACTGTCCTTTACTTTCCCATCCCTTGCTCTGAGTTCAGTCACTGCTCATCTCTTGTTGAACCCCAGCCTTGGATTACTCCTCGAATTCACATCCCTGGCTCCTCTTCCCAAATGACTGAACAGAGGTAGACAGTCACTCAAACGTGCTGCCTCAGCACATTATAAACTCATGTTTTCCAACTTCAGCTCAGTCCTCCCTCATTGAAGCAAGGCGTCTTTTTATTCCTTCTCTCATCAATTCCCCATCCCCTACCTCACAAAAGTGTTTTCTTCTCTTCTTAAGCCACCCACACCTCTTGCTTTCTCCTCTTTCAAAGCTGAGGACCATACTTCTTGTCATCATTCCCTGTGAGCTCCCTCTTCTCCCCATCTTTTCAGCTCAAACCTCCTCTCCATCATCATCCACTCTCAGCTTCTTTTCCCCAGTCTCTGATAATGACGTGGTTATTCTCTTGGCCAAGGCCAACCCAACCATCTACATATACTGTATGTTCCCAATATTCCACTGGGATTGACAAATGAGGCATATCTTGGTTTCCTTATAGCTAAGTCAGAGAGTTAAAAACATTTATATATGTGTATATATGTATACACACATATACACAGTATATATGGAAAAACATATATATAACGTTATTTAAAACATACATACATATATCATGCATATATTTATGTAAGCAAAATTTACTATAGAACCTACATGTTAAAAGTTAAATTGTGTCTTGATTTATAAAAATCTGAAATATTTGATTTTACACCAACCATCCCTAGAGGCTACAAATGATGAAATTATTGTCACTCTCAAGAAAACTGCTATTTCTTTTCACAGCTCCTTTTTGGGGGAAATACCTATAAAATATAAAGAAATGTCCCTTTGCATGATACAGAATCACATCTGTGACACCTTCCTGGCTTTAAAATATAGGACAGAGCCACAGAGTAGGTGTAAATTCTGGCAGCTTTTGAGAGTCAGATGGAGCAGAGAATTCAGTCTCTTACTTCTGCTTTTCCACATTTGACAAATATTTATTAATCACCTACTGTGCACCAGCCTCTGGAATTGGTGCTAGTGATACAAAGACAAAATGAAATGTTACCTGCCCTCGAGAAGCTTACATTCACATTTCTTATCCAACAAAATGCAAACTCTACAAGGACAGGGTCTCTTTATTTTTATTTTTTGCTTTGTGTCCCTAGCTACCCACTGTGCTTGCAAATAGCTGATACCTAGTGAATGCTTTTTTGAATTGAATTGGTGTCCTAGCAAAGTGACCTGGAAATAAAGTAATGAACATCAGGTGCTGTAATGTTTTCTCTCTTCTGCTTCCAAGACATAACCAGCCTCAAAAGCATCCCTGTTGCCTGAACCAGAAACTCTGCCCTGCAAATTTTAACTCTTATCTCTGAAACTTCCACCCTGGTAGCCCACTGGGGACTGTCTCACCTGGTCCACTGTTCCAAGGCCTGTTTTACTCCACTCCCTCCTCCCCAGGTATCTTCTCAACAATCTTGCCATCAGCCTTTACTGTAGCATCCATACCCTCCCTCTCTTCTACCCTCTTCAGTTCTGGAATCATAATCAAATCACACTGTCTAGTGTGTTGATCTATTTCCCAGTTGCTCCACCTACTATCTCTATAGCGTTCTAGAATCCAATGACCTTCCCTAGCCAAGCCTGCCCTCTGTGACCTGTTTTCTCCCAATGGAATGTCCGCTGCATGAGGGCTTCCTTCTAATACAAGGAGACATCTGCCCCATCCCCCACCCAGAATCTTCTCCAGGCTAAACAACCTTAGTGCCTTCTGCCAGTTCTCTTGTGACATGGACTCAAGGTCCTTCACTAGGCTGGTTCTCCTCTGGATGCTCTCTAGGTTGCCAATACCTCCCTAAACTGTGGCTCACCAAGCTGAACATGATATTCTGGAAGCTAGGTGGTGGACCTGGAGTCAGGAAGACCTGAGTACAAATCCAGCCTCAGATACTTATTAGCCATGTCACCCTGGGTAAGTCAATGAATCTCTGTCTACCTCCATTTCCTCATATGTAAAAATGGGGAGAATAACAGCACCTACCTCATAAGACTGTTGTGAAGAATAAATGAAAATAGTTATAAAGCACTTCGATTCAAATCGCTACATAAGCCAAAAACTGGGATGATGGGCGTGAACAGCTGCAGTGATTCCCTCAGAAAACATATGACTCATGTCGATGGACAGGAGGAGACATCCTGACAGTAGAAATGTCATTTAATTTGGAGACAAAGACCTGGATTCAAATCCTACCTCAGACACTTACCCAGTTGTGTGATGCTGGAAATATCATTTGACATCTCTCAACCTTAGTGTCCTCATCTGTAAAATGGGGATAATAATAGTGCCTACCTCACTGGGCACTAACTACGATTGATGTGAGGATCAAGTGAGATTCTGTATCATGTAAAGTTCTTTGTAAACCTTACAGCCTGAAATAAAGGCTAGCCATCATTTTCCCCCATTACAAAGTAAGCTCTTTGAAGCCAGGAGCTACTTCTGATTTTAGTTTCTATCCCCAACACTGGTAAACAGTCAGTGTTTAAAAATGCTCACTGATTCACAGTCAGTGCTTAATAAAAACCAGCTCTGCTGCAAGTCTCGTTTTCCTCATCCATAAATTCACAGAGGTAGAAGAAATGACTGCCATGGTCCTACAAGTGATTGAAAAGTGTTATTTTGTTTTTGATTTTTCTCAGCTAGAGTTGAGTGGGAAAATGTTGGGCTCGAAGTCAGAAGACCTGAGTTCAAATACTGACTCAGACATTGACTAGCTTGTATACACTTGGACAAGTTATTAAAGCTTTCTCAACCTCAGTTTCCTCATCTATAAAAGGAGATTGGGATAAGTCTAACTCTATAGTCCTAGGAAATAAGGATAAAGAGAAAAAATGCAAGTTTTTTCTTTTTAAATGGATGTTATAACACAAAGCCCCAGATTCAGGACTCTGGTTATTTTGCCCAACCCCTTCATCTTATAGATAAGTTAACTGAGGTCTAGAAAATTTAAGGGGCTCGCCTCAAATCCCACCATTGGAAAATGACCAAGGCAAGTCTTCTGACTCCTAGCACCATCTGCATTGCACAACTCTCCCTCCCAGGCTCTTACAAGGGAGAGCAATGGTGAGCGGCCTTATTTATGGGCTTGGTGGCAAAGAAATGTACAAATACATGCAAATCAGATGCTAAGGCCAGCTGCAGAAAAGCTTAATAAAAAGGGAAAATAGAAAGGAAAAGGAAACCAGTGCTAAGTTCTGATAAAAAGCAAAAGCTTTGAACAAGTTCCAAAAGGCACCTGAAATGCCACCTCTTTTTTTCCCCCTCTCAACTCTTCAAGGAAAAAAAAAACTCCTTTGTAGTTTACTTGTCAGCAAAGAAATGCTATCCAGTGTGGACACATCAAGTCCTTTTTATTCAAGGGAGTCTCAGAGGAATGGAACTGCCTCCAAGATTAGATGGAATCTAATTTGGAGAACAGAAATTTATCCTTAACAGGATTCCTTTAATAGCAGGTGCTATTTAATATTACTGATGTGGGTGTTAAAGGACCCCAAAGCATGTCACCTCCTGGAAGGGTTTGGTAATTCCCTTAGTGTGATGGCTGTTAAAAAAAAGATCTGTTCCTTCTCTTCTTTCATAGCTAACCCAGAGGGCATTTACTGAGTTCAAAGAGATAGGAAAGAGAAATTTTTATATTCCATGAAGGCTGAAGGGCTACAGAGAGAGGAGAGACAGTGCCAATTACCTGGCCTTTGATTTCTTTTTAACCTAGTGAGTGATTTAAAGGGTGGAATACACAGATGTAGGCAAGAAATATTTTCAAAGCTGGTGATATACCTCTATTTACTCTTGGTGAGTCACTAAGGCAAGACAGAGATGAGAAAGGGAGGAGAAAGGGGAAGGGAGGGAGGGAGGGAGGGAGAGAGAAGAAGAAGAAGAAGAAGAAGAAGAAGAAGAAGAAGAAGAAGAAGAAGAAGAAGAAGAAGAAGAAGAAGAAGAAGAAGAAGAAGAAGAAGGAAGAGGAGGAGGAGGAGGAGGAAGAGGGCAGGAGAGGAGAGGAGAGGAGAATGAGACCAAGACAGAGAGAAAAAGGGAGAGATGGAGAGACAGTAGTCTTAGTCAGTTTTGGAGTTGAGTTGTTAGCTAGAAATCAGAGATCCACTTGGGCCATAAGTTCATCATAAGAGGAGGTGAAAGAACACCTTGAAGTCTGTAGTTTGGCTTCCAGTCTAAACCCTGAGTGGTTTAAGTTCCTTCTGTCTTCAGGGTGAGAGGATTGTTTTATTTTCCCAAGCAGCTCAGACATGAAGCAAAACTAATTGGTGATGATTGTGGTGTCAGTGAATCAGACCTGTGGAGGCTGAATTTCCTTCAGGCTTGAACATGACACGGATTTGAAGTTTAGAGGACCTAAGTTTAAACCCCAGCTCTGCCACTGTACTTATAATACATAGAAAAAGCACCTTAAATTTTTTTTCTTGACATGTAACTAGGGAAAAAAATAAAATGCTATTTAAAAAAAGAAAGAGCCCTTCTTGTATCAAAGCTGGATTCAAATCCTGGTTCTCTTATTTATTGGCTGCATGACCTTGTGCAAGTCATGTAATCTCAAAGTCCCTCAGTTTCATCTTCTGTAAAATGATAAGGTTGGACTAGATGCCCTCTAAGGACTCCTGTAGCTCTGACTCTACGACCCTAGGAGACTTCCTACTTCATTGTGCCCCTGACAAATCCTCAGGCCTTCCATTCCCCATGTATTAAATTAAAAATCCCTTAGTCACAAAGCCAGGGCTCCTACACTCTCTGATTTCTTGCCCCATTTCTGGTTGTTGATGACTGGCTTTGAGTCAGCTAGAAGCCCTTAGCTTTACTCACTCATTCTGATCAAACTAGGCTGGTCAAAGGATGAGGAAACTGAAGACCAGAGAGTTAGAGCTACAAGTTATATGATTTGCCCAAGGTCACACAGCTAGTAAATGTCATAGCCAGGATTTGCACTCAGATCCTCTGACCCCAAGATCCAGGGCTCTGTCCACGGCACCATGATTCCTTTTGATGCCTACTTCCTTCAGAGAGACAATGGCACCTTATCACCTCTCTCCTGAGCCATTCCAATGCCCTACTTTGGGCCCCTGCCTCCAGTTTCTGCTACTTTTAACCCATCCATCACAGCTGCCAAAATGATGCTGGCTTTTGGTAGCTAGGTGGTACAGTGGATAGAGTGCTAGGCCTGGAGTCAGGAAGCCCTGAGCTCAAATCTGAACTCAGACATCTGTGAGCTGTGCGACCCTGGGCAGATCCCTGACTCTCTGTCTGCCTCCATTTCCTTATCTGTAAAATGGGGATAATAATAGCACCTACCTCCTGGGATTGTTGTAAAGTGCTTTGCAAACTTTCAACACCCTGTATCAGTGCTAGCTGTGATTGTGATCCCATAGTTTTCTCAATTGTAAAAGGAGGGGGCTGCAGGAGATAATCTCCGTGTTGCTTTATGTTTTGAGTCTCCATCCTGATTTCATGACTGCCCTCTCCTGGTCCTCCTCCTACCTGGTCTGTCTCCTCCTCCCTCCCTCCAAGCCATCCCTTCAGGCTCTCTCCTCCCTCCTCCTCTCTTTAACCTCCCTCCCCAGACAGTTTGGTCCATTCTAATGACTTCCCTTACGGCCCACAATAAATGTACAAATGCAGATCAGAGGTTGCCGCCTGTCTGTAGCTGAGGCCCAGGTAGAACCCAGTCCTGAGCTCTGTCTGATAGACATCTGCTGCTGGATCCCCCCTCCCCTCTGCCCCAGCAACTCACACTCAGTCTGTCCAAGCTGACACAGTCCATCAGCCTCCATCGAGTCTCCCGGTTTGTCCCTCTTTCTGGTGATGGCACCACCTCTTTCAGAGTCGGTCACTGACGCCCAGAACCTTGGGTTCAACCTGGACTTTTCCCACGTTTCAAACCCCTCCCCCACATTCCCTTGTCATGGCCTGGCTAGTCTTCCTCTGCAACATGTGTGGAATCTGCCTGATCCTTTTCATTGTCATTTCTCTTGCAGTACTCCAGACCTCATGACCTCTCACTTGAACCGTTGCGGAAGCCTTCTGCCTGGTCTCTCTTCCCCCAGTCATTCTGACCTGGACTTCATACCACTACAAGGTAACTCTCATGGTTGTTAAGTCTGACCGTGACCCCTGCTCCTCAATAAATGTCGCTGGTGCCTCATTCTTACCAAACAAAATAAAGCCATCACTCTGGCATTCGAGGTCCTCCGTTGTCTGGCTCCCAATTTATCTTTCTAACCTTGTATCATGCCACCCTCCACCACACACTTGGCATTGCAACCAGCCTAGACCACCAACCACCCATCAGCCTCCTCTTATTCCAATCTCCCTCCATGCCCTTTGGCATGCCAACTCCCGTGTCGAGAATGGACTCCATCTACGTACCTACTTATTGAAAGCCTTCCTTTCCTTCAAAGCCCAGCTTGGCTGATACTCATAGAAATTTAGATTTTAAGTCCCTTTACCTCTCCTTTCTACTATGAGGGATTGGGACCGGATGACCTCAAAAGTCCCTTCCCATTCTGTATCTGTGATCCCATGTCTCAGAGTCCATGTTGTCTAATCTGCTAATTTTACAGATAAAGAAACTGAGGCCCAGGGAGGTTGGAACTTGTCTAGGATGACATCTCTGGGAAGTATCCAAGGTGAGATTTGAACTTGGGTTCTCTGACTACAGAGCCAGAGTTTCCATTGGGCCCCATTGTCTTCCCTGACCAAGTGCCATGGTACAGTTATGATGTGAGTAAAGTTGGAGAGAAAATTGTTATTATAAGTTATTGTAAGTCATGTCAGAAAGAGGTGTATCGATCAACAGCTTTTATCTGTCAGCCAAATGAGCTCTGAACACAAATAATGTACTATCTATCTAGGTAGAGCAGGATGCAAACAAAATAAAATGCAGGGTGGTGTGGGCTCCCATCTGACTTTGGGGATGAACTAATTTGCTTATTTGATTTTAGAGCATACTAATTTAGTGTTGTCCCCAGAGAGACAGAGTAAGGGGATTTTCTTTCTTTGTTTTTTACTCTAACTAGCAAAACAAGGAAATTGTGGATTGGCAAAAACACACACACACACAAACCAGAAGCTTTTGGGTGGGGCATGGCAGAGGTATGACTCATTTTACATTGAAATGGATGCTGCCTTAAAGATGGAGTCACTCATTCACCCATGCTAAGCCAGGGAAGACACAAAGGTCCTCTTTGCTTCTATATATATGAAATGTGTGTGTGTGTGTGTGTGCATGTCAGATTATACAAATAAAATTTAAAATATAACTACAAAAAATAAACGAACAGGACCCATTCCCTCCCACCCCCTGCCCCATCCTGCAGTGGCCAGACTTCTGGGCCTGGAGCCCCCAGGATATGGAATCTAGTTTATCCTCATATGCTTAGTAGTTGGGTGTCCCTGGAAAAGTTACTTAGCCTTTATCTCCCTCAGTGCATTCTGTAAAATCAGGAAAATAATAGCACCTACCTCCCAAGGGTGTCAGACGTTCAGATAAAATATTTGTGAAGCACTTAGCATAGTGCCTGGCACATAGTAGGTGCTTTCCTCCCTCCACAAACCCCTTCCCTGTCCATTAGTCCAACTGGTCCTACCAAGGTTTGTGCAGATCAGGTTATTATCCTTAAAAAACACAAAGGCCATTGGGAAGATTTGTATGCTAGATGTATTGATAGAATAAATACAGGAAACATCCACAAGTAAAGGAACTCCTTCTTCAAATGGGTCTTTCTCCTCCTCTGCTAGCACAAACCACCCTTCAGCCCTGGAATGAGTGTGACGAGTTTACTGATGCCCATTGCTCCAAATGATCTCCACAGTTTCTTTTCACATGCATTTCTAAACATTAAGGGGAGCTGGGGGTCAACCATGGGTATTCCGACTCACCAGAATTCCAGTCTACCCAGGCATGGTCACACTTGGGTCAACGCATCTCTGAAAATGTGTGTTTCCATGTAATGTAGCAAAGGGAAGGCTCAAATTCTCGGTATGACTGAGATGGAATTTGTTCACCACGGTAAAGGTTAGGGGGATGTGTGAGTGTGAAGTTCAGCAGATTGGGTCTCCTATGAGCGAGGCAATCGATGAGATCCTAGGCCCAGCCTGACACAAGCTGTTCAGGGGCTGGTGATTCATTGTGCTGATTCTTTCACTTTGTCAACCCCTTGAGAACACACCCCTCCCCCAGAAAATAGCTTCAACATTTTCATCCCAATAGTCAATGGCAAGGCCAAAATTAGAACTCCTGGGTATGTGTGCAGAGAGTTTAATCTCTGCTGCTAGATTCAAAAATAGGAAGATCCAGGTGTCATTAAGAAGAGCTTTGAGGTTAGACAGAGCTTATCAAATCATTTGTGGTTCCAGGATCTAGAAAGAAAAACAGCAAAGACATTTATTGATTTCTTGAACTCTGATCCTTGTGTGGATGCCAGCATTCCTAAAATAACTGATCTCCACATCAAAGAATATGATCCAGGAATTTTTTAGCCTTTAGCACCCGGGTAGAGCTCTGTTAAAATTCAGCTATTTATGTCATGTTCAAATCCCAATCAAAACTGAAAAAAATCTATCCAATATCTACGTTCTGTCTACATTGTGACAAACATCTGGGCATCCAGACACACCCAAATTTTTCAAAAAGCATTTATCAGTGGGCCAACATAAAGCATCTTAGGTGGAAGGGGTTTCAGAGGTCATCTGGTACAATCCCCTAATTTTTTAGGTAAGAGAACTGAGAACAATGAAGATAGTGATTGGCCCAACATCACCCACATGGCTGAAGTAGGATAGGTCCTCCTCTCCAAATCCAGCAGTCTTTACCACAGAACCACCTGTCTTTCACTTTCCTTGGAAAATAAAGCCTTTACTTGATCAGTTTAATAGTATGGGGCAGCTAAGTGGCACAGTGGGTAGAGCATTGGACCTGGAGTCCTTCTGGACCATTTTTATGTGAGCCACTGATAGTTCAGGTCAGAAGTCAAGTCCCTGGATTAGGAGGGACATTTTTCTTTAGTTACCAAAAGATATAAATACTTTGTTGTTGTTCAGTAGTTTCCGTCATGTCCTACTCTTTTGTGATCCTATTTGGGGTCTTCTTGGCAGAGATACTGGAACGTTTTGTCATTTCCTTCTCCAGCTTGTTTTACAGAGAAAGAAACTGAGGCAAACAGGGTGAAGTGACTTGCCCAGGGTCACACATGTGTCTGAGGCTGGATTTGAACTCAAGAAGAGGAGTCTTGCTGACTCCAGGTCCAGAACCTCTGCACCACCCAGCCTTCACCAGATAATATTCAGCATCGCAGGGTAAGTTGTTCTTTGTTGTAAGCCTATCTCTTTTGCCTTATGATATATTGAATTATAAAGTTTTCTCTCATTTGTAGTAAAAGCTTCCAGGTCTTGTGAGATCCTGGCTATGGTTCCTTGATATTTGAACCACTTCTTCCTGGATATTTATAGCATTTTTTCCTTAGTGTGAGACCTCTGGATTTTAGCTATGACATTCCTGGGACTTCTTCTTTACTGGTTCTTTTCAGGAGGCGAGATTGAGTCTATTTTCACTTGGTTCTGGGATTCCAAAGAAACACCTGCCTAGGTCTCCTCTCTGGGTGTATGTCCAAGTCTTCCTAAAGGCTAGGAAATTTAGCCATAAGGCACTCATTCTGAAAAACTTTCAATTCTATGCCTTCCCACTTCATGTGTGGCAATCTCAATATGGCTCCACCCTCATGTCACAGCTGGAAAATTTCCTTTTAATCCAAGCAACTCTCTGAAAAAGAAACTGCTTTGTGAATTCAACCCAAGCCCCCCCCCCCACTGATTCTCTAGAGCATCCCCATGGCCAAACGGACCAGGGAAATGTTATAAATTCGCCCAGCACCCAAGGGTAATGGAAGGATTAAAGAGAAGAGCTGGGATTCTGAGGTTTGTATTCAGTGCAGGACTACCCCCAAAGGCAAGCACAGGGAAAAGAATGTGGCCCCACTGTCCATCTCACCATCCAAGGAGGCTGACATTGAGAAGCTGACTTGTGGCTGTCCTAGAGCAGGCTTCCCTTGATCCCAAACTGAATTATCTCTTTTCAAGAGATAAATCTTCAAATCCGGCTTAGAACTTAGAATATGGAAGGCTTAGTCGACTTCCAGACTTGACGATAGTAGGACCAGGTGATCTGCAGACTCTAATGCCTGATCCTGCAGAAGAGAAGTGGTAAGAAGGACTTTAATACATGGTGTATTTAATACATAGTGAGTTCATTGGTGAGCTCGAAATGTCACCTAGAGTCTATGTGCAAGTTAGCTCTCATATCAGATGCTGCTCCCTCTCCTGCCCATGGAGACCTGGCATGAATCTTGAGTAATGTCCTCCCATCTTCTCATGTATATTTATCTCTCTTGAGCAAGAATCACTTTCTTGTGGCAGATTCACTGTTGGCACAAAGTATTGATTCTAAGGTGTGCTTTTGCAGTACGTGACACCCCTTCTGGGGCAGCTAAGTGGTGCAATGGATAGAGCACCGGGCTTGGAATCAGGAAGACTTATCTTTATGAGTTCAAATCTAGCCTCAGACACTTACCAACTATGTAACCGTGGGCAAGTCACTTCACCCTGTTTGCCTCAGTTTCCTCATCTGTGAACAAGCTGAAGAAGGAAATGGCAAGCCGTTTCAGTATGTTTGCCAAGAAAACCCCAAATGGGGCCACAAAGAATTGGGCATGACTAAAAATGACTGAACAACAATGACAAAACACCATTTCTAGGATAGACCCACCAACCTGTACTTGCACTGGCATATTAGGTCCGCAGCAGGGTGTCTCTTCTCAGGCTCTAGGGGTACTCTGTGGATGGGCAGTCCCAACACCATAGCTCATGAGCCCACATTAGTGTAGCTCCTAGCAACAATCAGCCAGTAGACTTAATTAGTTTTTAACAAGGACATTTACTAAAATGCTGTAGAAAGAGAAGTTGGTACAAAATATAATCCCCCTGAGTCTGAGGCACATTCCCTCACAAATATGTGTAGCATCCATGGGAAAAGTACATTTAAACTTAGAGTAGGTTACTAGTGAGAGACACACTTAGGACACAGATATGGTCATGACTAATTCGCATCTGGTATTTTATGGTTTGCAAATAAATCCTTCTCTTTGTAGGGTCCTCACACCCTTCTTAGGGCAGCTAGGTGGCGCCACAGTGCATAGAGGATTGGGCCTGGAGTCCAGAAGACTCATCTTCCTAAATCCAAATCTGGCCTCAAACCCTTACTATCTGTGTGTCCCTGGACAAGTCACTTAACCTTGTTTGCCTCAGTTTCTTCATCTGTAAAATGAGCTGGAGAAGAAAATGGCAAACCATCGCAGTATTTTGGCCAAGAAAATCCCAAATGAAGACTGAAATGGCTGAACAACACACCCGCCTTAGTCAGTCAACTAGCATTTATTAATGTTGTTGTTCAATCATTTTTCAACTGTGTCTTACTCTTTGTGACCCCATTTGTAGTTTTCTTGGGTGAGATACTAGAGGGGTTTGCCATGTCTTTCTCCAGCTCATTTTACAGATGAGGAAACTGAGGCAAACAGGGTTGAGTAACTTGCCCAGGGTCACACAGCTAGGAAGTGTCTGAGGCCGGATTTGAACTCAAGAAGATGAATCTTCCCGACTTCAGACCCAGCACTCTGTCCTCCGTGCACAGCTGCCTATGTGGCAGGCACTGCACCAAGTACTGAGGTTAAAAGTAAAGGGGGAAAAACAGTCCTTCCTCTCTCGCAGTCCAATGAGATACACAACACGCAAACAACTTTATACAAACGCCATGTATACAGGATGAAAGATTTAGCTCCTCTGATCAATGCAATGATCCAAGACCATTCCAAAGGATTCGTGATGAAAAAGTCATCTGCCTCCAGAGAGAGCTAACAAACTTTGGGTGCAGATTGAAGCTGACTTTTTTCTCTTTCTTTATTTTCTTGCTTTTTTTTGCAACATGGCTAACATAGAAATATGTTTTGCATGACTTCACATGTATAATAGATACCATATTGCTTGCCTTCTCATTGGGTAGAGGAGAGGCTAGAGGGAGAAAGAAGACTTGGAACTCAAAATTTTAAAAATGAATGTTAAAAATAAATAATAAATATGTATACAGAATAAATGGGGGAGGGGTAGCCAAGAGGGAAAGTACTAAGATAACTGAGGACTGGTAAAGACTTCTTGCAAAAGATGGGACTTTAGCTGACACTTGAAGGAAGACAAGGGAACCAGGAAACAGAGATGAGGAAGCAGAGTGTTCCAACGTGTTCCCTGGTGAGAGAGCTAGTGAAAACAGCAGAGAGGACGGTGTCCCTGGGTCACTGAATTGCAGCATAGGAGAAGGGGAGTCAAGTATGAAAGGAATGGAAAAGTAGGAAGGCATCAAGTTATGGAAGGGCATTTAGAAGGCAAACTGAAGATTTAATATTTGCTCCTGAAAGTAATAGGGAACCTTTGGAGATTATTGAATGAGGGTGGAGGGGTGATATGGTCAGACGTGGGCTATATATGAATAGAATAACTCTTCCCTTAATCCAAAAGATCTGAAAACAAATTGAGTCAACTGAGAAAATTGCTAGGTGATCCATCACATGTCCTTAATTCATGTGAAGGGACCAAAAGAAGAATAAAAGTCACCACAGAAACTCCTTGGGGGTGGGAATGTACATTTGTACATGAGTAGATTGCTTTGTGTGCCGATGTGCTGAGAGTTGTTAAAAGGCAACATTTGTTTGGGCCAAATATTTAATTAATATTCACAAATATTTAGCCAGCCTCCCCTTTGTGCAGAATCTCTGATGACTGAGTTGTTCAGCTGAGCTTCCAGGATCGGCTGCCTTCCTGAGTCCATTTTGCCTTTCTGCCTGACACACAAGCATTGGGTAAGGGGTGGAGAGGAGAATTGGAATTCCTCTTTGCCTTCCTTTTCAAAGGAGAAAAAACTAACTAAATAAATAAGTGATTTTTTTAAAAAGAGAAAAACCTTTATTTTGTGCTCATCTTAGTGACCAAATTATTATCTTTCCTGCAGGAATACCCTTATGTTTTGGATCTTTAAACTCTCTCAATTTATGCTTTTTGGGGTATTTTCACAGCTACTGGTATGAAGCAAAAACAAGCCAATCCAGTTCCATTGCTCACACACAATCTACTAATTTCTATAGTATTGAAAGCCTATAACCTGAATTCATTTAATTCAGATTTTCCTACTGGTTAAAATTTTAATCTTGTTCTTCTCATGGCCCATAATATCCTTCCTGCAAACCCATATTTAATAAGGCTCTGCTTTGACTAATCTTTAACCATCTGTGATTTTTTTAAAGACTTGTAAATCCTGGACAATAAAGTGTTATTTTCAGAAGCTATTTCACGTTCAAGAAATCTTTAGCATATTTTTGATCATATTGGAAAGGAGAGGATGCGCCATTTATTTTTTATCAAGAGTAAATGAATTCCAACATTTAAATAGCCCTGTGTCTGGTCAGAAGTCTTCCTTTTCTTAATTAGCCTCATACTTATCCACCAACCAATCAATTAACACATCTTAAAGACAGACTCTATCCCTTGTACTGTTCTAGTACTGGGGATACAGTGACAAAAACTGCAACCTTCCCCTTGAAGAGCTCAAACTCTGCTGATGGAGACAACACGTACACATGTAAGCAAAAAGAAATGCAATGGACAGAGTGCTGGACTTCTGGATTCAGGAAGACCAGAGTTCAAATCCTGATTCAGACACTTGATACCTCTCAGTTCAATTTCCTCATCTGTAAAATGGGCTGTTGTGAATCAATGAAAAAACATTTATTAAGTGCTTGTTTTATGCAAAGCACTGTGCTAAATCTGGAGACAGAAATAAAAAAGAAAGCCAACTTGCCTCTTGAACTCATATTCTAATGGAGGAGACTTTCCAAAGGGAAGGTTTCAGCTGCAGGTCAGATGCAGAGATCTTGCGGTTCTTAGGGGGCAGCATCAAAGCAGATGGGCAGGCAGGCCTCTTCTTTAATGTTATTTCCACCAATAAAATGATGTCAGTTCCTGATGTTAAACCATTTGACATGGCCAAGAACTTTGGTGGCCAAAACTTACTTTTCTGGGTCTTTGATAATAGTAGCGACCTCACTGCATCTCCACAAGGGCTAATTCCCAAGATGATGGTTGTGGCTATGAGCTGGAAGCCTTGCTATCCAAAGGCTCTTGGGTTCCAGGTCCTGAGCTGTCTCCACTGGAATCTGAGGAATGATGGTGGTCATGGCGATTTGACTTGTGAAAATCAAGTTAAGATAAGCTATGTAAAGCATTTTTGCAGACCATAAAACACTATATAAAGGTTCTTTATTGTTATGATTATATTTTGTGGGGAGCAGTACCAACAACTGGGAGATAAGGAAAAATTTCACATAGAATGTAATACTTGAGCTAAGTCTTGGGGGGAAAAAAAAAACAAGGATTCCCAGAAACAGAGCTGAGGGGAAAGTCAATTCTAAGCTCAGGGGACAGCTTCAAGTTCTTATAACCATGCTGCCAATAAGAATGTCATGTCATTGAATCCTTTCTAAGGAGTTAAACCCATGAACCATGCAGGCATCGTGCCACCTCTTCTTTCTAGGACCTCCACCAGCACGCCTGACAATATTTGCAAATAAAATTTTATTTAGTCTCATTCAGAGAGTAAGTATTGCGACAGCAAGATTTGAATCAGAGTAATTACATTGTAAAGATTTGGGATATTTATTAGAATTACAAAAAGCCAATAATATACTTTATTATTCTCTCATTTCAAGTCTTGGACCTATTTTCCTATAATAGATTGCAGTACTGATTTATCCCACGGACTACTTAAAAAAAAAAAAGGCAGCATTGGTAATTTTCATTTACAAGTTACTGCACCCGCATTGTCAGGGGCTTCTAAAATATTATTCTCAGCATATATGATTCATGATGACAAACAGATGGTAAATTTCCCTTAGGCAAAATGCATTAAAACTCTTTGATTCTCTAGTCCTGCTGTCGTGAGCTCTAATGTTAACAAATTATGTGAGATAATGCCTTCAGGAAGATAGCACTTTGAGGAGCGCAGATAAATTATTTTCTCTTGTTTATCGTTCAGTTGTGCTCAGCGCTAACAATAGACATCCCCAGGAGGTGAAGGGTCACAGAAGCACCATCTAGGAGCAGGCGTTCAATTCATCCGTTTTTAGCAGCCAACATTATGCATTTAGTGAGCAAGGAAAATCAGCCCCTTTCCCGTGAGGTCACTAATAGCATTCAGAGGGAGAAGACCCTTCTGAGGATTACGGTCATGAACCACTTTCCAGATAATGTAGCCAGAGATTCACAACGATAAGGGAGTCAAAGCTAAGTGATGGGAAGTCACAGCTATCATCACACAAGAAATACCCCACAGCTTGAAGGAAGCTTCAGGAGCATCTCCAAGCACCAAAGGAAACTGAAGGCATATTTCTAAGGAAGACATCAGGGGTACTGGTGTGTGCACCAGGCTTTCCTGATTCTATGTGGGTTAATGACATGCAATCTGGCAAATTGGAATTGATACGAAGCACTCTGGAATCACTTTGTTACGTGCTGGAGGGAACCTCCAGAGGTCATCTTCCCCTTCCTCTTCCACTGAGGTCAGTTTCGCCCAAAATTTGCAAAGTGATGCCAGCGGATGCCCACTGAAGGGAGTGCCCTAGCCTGACCTGGATGAACAGGGAACTAATGAGCAGCTGTGTTGACTAAGCCCAGCGTCAGTCACAATCGGTGGGAACACTGAGCAGGTTGTGCTCAGAAGAGTGGGTGTATTCTGTATGACTGACCATGCTGGCACAGCCAATGAAGATTAGTCAGCATTAGGATTAGTGGGCGGAATGAATGAATGAGTGAGTGAATGAATGAATGAATGAATGAATGGATGAATGAAAAAACATCTATTAAGTACCATGTGCCAAGCACTATGCATCCAGTTGCTGAGGATAAAAACACAAAAAGCAAAATAGTCTCTGTTTTCAAGGAACTTACGCTCTAATTTGGGGAACCACACATACATTTCAGGGTGGATGGAAAGACCCCAAAGTATTAAGGAAGCAGTATCCAGACTGATGGAAAGGCCTGGGAGTTTATAGGGTGCTTTGGCAGGTCATATGACAGTATCTACGAGATCTTTATGAGAGGGCAGATGGTAAAGCCAGACTGGCCTCCATTTTACCAAAAGGATTAGTGTTGATGGTTCCCTGTTTATCCAAGAAGGAGCATCCATGGGACCATCACATAATGCAGACCCCCATCACCTCTCCCTTGGAATATTGCAATTGATCTCCCTGCCTCAAGTCATATCCTGTTCTAACTCATCCTCCACACAGCTACCCAAACAATCCTCTTGAGACACAGATCTGACCATGCCACTTTCCAGCTCAAGAAACTTTCAGTGGCTTTCTATTTCCTCTCAGGTTAACACCTCCTTGTGAGGGCTCCCCTAATCTCCAAAGTCCAGCCCCCCTTTAGCTTGGATTGTATAGGCTTGTAGATGCAGATATGGAAAAGACTTTACAGGCCATGCAGTCTCACCCCTTACTTTCCAGATGAAAATACTGAAGCCTAGAAAGGTTCAGCTATTAGGGTCCCAAGCTGGTAAGTGCCTGGGTCTGGCTTCCATTATACCACACTGCCTCATGTTGTGCCATCTGACAGAATGCATACCTTTTCAGGACCGGGAATGTTTAGTTTTCGTTTTTGCATCCCCAGTCCCTAGATTTTACCTTGTACTTTGTAGACATACAATTAATGTTTCTTGAAATGAATTGCAATTGAACTGAGTGCAGACCAAAAGCTTACAAGATCAAACTCTTAATCATCCGCTTTTCTTCCCTTTTAGGAGAAAAAAACCCCAAACTATAAGAAAATAAGCTTTCGCGGTCACCAAAAAAGATAGAGCCTCCAAGATGTACCCTGAGGTTGCCATGGATTCAGTCCCATCACTTAGACCTTCTGTATCTCTGGACTTGCACCGTCAATCAGTGAACAAGCATTTATGAAACAACCCTAATGGGCTCAGCTCTGTGCTAAAATATATGAGATGTTATCCCCAACCTCGAACTATTGCCTTTCTGTTTAGGAAGCCGGTGATTGGAGAAGGTTGGCAGAATACACTCCACTGCTACATTATTTCATAAAGACTCTCCATGGTGTTCAAAAGCCAAAGGAGGAGGGGGAGAGGTGGTGCCTCAAGAACACACCATAAAGGGAGCACACAAAGGAACAGGGGCCATGTAGCTCAGAGTAGAGAAAGGTCAAGAAGTACATGAGAGCCATTTTTGAGTGTGCAGAGGCTGTCAGAGAGCAGAGGGATCATACTTGTTCTACTTGTCTTCAGAGGAAAGAGCTACGAATAAGGGGCAGAAAAGTAGGAGGCAAGATGGTACACTGGAAGGTGCACGGACCCTGGAATCAGAGAACCAGGCTTCGAATCCCACCTCTAAAGCTCAGTGCCTGTGTGATTTTAGACCAGTCATTTGGTTTCTCCAGGTCTCCATTTCCTCATCTGTAAAATGAAGGGACGGGACTAGATGCCTGTGAGGGCCCTCGTAGCGCTAGATATAGAAAGCTACGCTAAACTTCAGAGTGGCGGCGTTCGGTCTCTCTGGCAGTTAGCGGAGTGGGCTGCCTGGAAGTGACTGGTCCCCCTCCCTGGCGTTCTTCAAGCCAAGGCCAGCATGACAACTTCTCAGGTATGTCGCAGGGGGAGAGCTTGTCCCAGTAGAGATTGGATTAGATGGCTCCCGCGGTCCTTCCAGCTCTGAAATCTTGAATCTCTCCGAGCCTCAGTTTCCTTTTCTATGAACTAAAGGTAACATTTGAGCTACCTGCTTGTATGGCTCTCGACAGGCATCATTTCTCCTACTTACTCTACTTTTGATGCCTGCTGCAGTTCCTGTAGTGACCAGTAGGTGGTGTCACTGCTCCCTGAAATTGAATAAATGCAGAGCATCCTCTGCATGTCACTCAGCCTGCAGCTCTTGCACTGCCCAGCAGGTAGCATCAGCTCCTTCTGCAGTTCTTTAGCTCATGGACACTGCATATTCAGCAGTTCTAAGTTGGTGGCATCACTATTTCTCTTAGCAGGATGAGGAAGGGGGAGTTACTCTTTGGTCTTGAGGTCCCATCTCCAATATTCAGAATAAAGTGTTTTAGGGTTTCCTTTTCTTGGGGGAGGGGACCCTGACCCTCCAACCTGCCACTCAAATGGGGGGCTGCACCTGGGCATCTCCACCCTCTAACCAAGTGTAGTCATCACTATGGTCACTGGGAGGAAACATATCCTGCCCCACCTGCATAAGCTTTCAGCTGTGCAGCAGGTGCAGCTGACTCTTCATTAGAGAATTTATCCCTACCCCTTCCAGATTCCACTGATCTGGAAGTGGACTGTAGTGGTGCGATAGAGCGCTTCTACAGAGACCCAAGGTCAAATCCAGGCTCTGACATTCCCTTGTCAGTTGAGTAAGCACATGCTGGGAAAGTCCCTGAGCTACAACTCCCTCACCTACATCTACTACAAGGGAAAAACCTAGACTACTTACTTGTCTCACAGGGTTTCATTTCAATGAATAGAAAGCATTTTGCAAAATTTAATATTGGAATTCCCCTCCTGGGACTATGTGCTCATGGATGTGAATATTCCCTCCAGTTATGTTAATTGCAGTCCATTAAGGCCATGCCTCAACCACACAGTGAGGTAGAGGCCTTCCTTATTTTTTTTGGTGGGGGGGTAATCGGAGTTAAATGACTTACCCAGGGTCACACAGCTAGTAAGTGTCTGAGGCCAGATTTGAACTCAGGTCCTCCTGACTTCAGGGCTGGTTCTCTATCTGCTGCACCACCTAGCTGCCGCCTTCCTTACTTTTTCCTGACATCACAAGGATATGAATGGAACACATGGGCTGCCAACTTCCTTCACCCCTCTATCCTTTGCTTTTACCAACTAGACTGAGAGGTGCCACAATAGAGAAAGCCATGAATTAGGACTCAGAAAGACTTGCTTTTGTATCCTGCCTCAGTCACTTCCTAGCTGTGTGATTCTAGGCACATCTCTACACTGCTCTTGTGCCTTAGTTAACTCATCTGTAAAATGGGAGAATTGGGCTTCATGACCTCTAAGATCCCTTCCACCTCTAAATCTATGATCCTATGAGCTTGGCAAGACTATGACAGCACAACTGCACTGTCTAGAGCTACTTAGCTCACTGGGTATCAGAACAAGTGGCTGAAGAAGACAAGGATGTGGGTTCAACCACTCTAGGGAACAGCTCACTATACATCCTGGCCACAAACTGCACCCAGACCCAAGCTATCAAGCCTGGTTATGAGGTTTCCTGGATGAGACAAAATGATGAGTCAGTGTTACCCATTACTGCTTGAAGAACAGCAGGTCGATGAATACATTCAGACAGGCTTCCCTGCATGGGTGCTTGGGAGCCCTGGTCTAGGGCAAGGCAAGGAGAAGTCAAGAGGTTGGAAGGTTCACAGATCTTCTTTAAAAATTCTCAGTCATGGTGAATAAAACCAAACATTCTGATAGACTATGTCATTGTTGAGTCATGTCCAACTCTTCATGACCCAACTTGGGGTCTCCTTGGCAGAGATACTGGAGTGGTTGGCCCTTTCCTTCCCCAGCTCATTTTATAGATGAGGAAACTGAGACAAACAGGGTTAAGTGACTTGCCCAGGGTCACACAGCTAGTAAGTATCTAAGGTAAGATTTGAACTCAGGTCTTCTTGACTCCAGACCCAGTGCTATACCCACCAAGCCACCTAGCTGCCCACACACACACACACACACACACACACACACACACACACACACACAATAAATATATACAATATACCTAATATACAATAAATATTCTAATATACAAACCAAAAATGTTAATGATAACAACATGATCAAATACTTACTTTTTTAAAACAATGACTTGTGAATTTGACACGGAAATGGAGCAGAGAGAGTAAGTGAGCTGGCTAGCCTGTCAGAAGTGGCAAAGCTACTTTACTGACTCCAAGTTGCCTGTGGAAACCAAAACTCATCTTTTGTGTAGAATATTTTACCAGGTCACTACAGTGACCACCAGAATCTAAAGAACCATGATTATCCTCCAGAAGGTAACAGCAAAGGATAATGGTAGATGTGAATGGTCTGCAACAGGTATCCAATGGGGAACCCCAACGAAGACCAGGAGTAATGGTTATCACCAGGAAAATGCCTGACAGGAAGAAAAGATGCACTGGTCACATGGTAAGTGCAAGGAATGATAGATGGACAGCCAAGGGTCTTCCACTGGTGCTGAAAAGATGGCAGGAGAAATCAAGACAATTGGATAGAGCCCTTATGGTGAACTTCAGTGAGGAAATGGATGAGATATATGTAAGCCTGTTAATTTTGAATTCAAATCCTGCCTCAGACACTCCCTACCTGTGTGACCCTGGAAAAGTCACTTCACCTTTCTATGCCTCAGTTTCCTCATCTGTAAAATGGTGATAATAATAGCAACTACACCCAGGGGTTGTTGTGAGGATCAAATATGTATAAAACACTTTGCAAACCTTAAAGCATTGTGTAAATACTCACTACTTTCAATTTTAGCAAAATAGTGACAAAAATGCCCTTCTCGTTTCTACAGTTTTTTTATGAACACTGTTTTCTGTCTTTCTAATTGAACTGCTGTTATTATTATTTACATTGCATTATCTACACTGATTATCTATTCTGTTAATTTACAGTGTTATTATTTGTATAGCTGGATGCAGTATGTGCAAGATTTTCTTCTCTCAGCATCACGTCCTAGAAGTATTTATTTATGTTTATTTATATTCTTCATAGTCATCATTTCATATGGCAGAACAATAACCCCCTGCCTTCATATGCCACAACTGGTTCAGACATTCCTCAATACTGGGACTCACAGGTTTTACCTGACAACTTGCTATCACAAACGATGTTGCCACGGATTTTTATACAATTTAAGCAAGACCCTTCTCTGAAGGACAGATTCTAAGTTTAGTTCTCTTCTTGTGACTACCAATATTGACTGTGTGACCCTGGACAAGTCACTTAACCTGTACTGAGAAACTCCCTTAAGAGTATGAATTGCAGAGAACATGCTGACTTGCATCATTAGAGGCAGTTTCTTCACCCGGAGAACTCCCCATTCCAATGAAATCACAGATGGGTCCCCATCCCATCTCTATTGTTTTGACATGTGGTCAAATTTTTATTCTAACTTACTCTTACAATTTACTTGTCAGACATTTATTGTGGCTTGAAACAAACCAAGAGAGTCATGTGCCTGTGAGTCCCAGGTTCTCAGTCATCATTTCCACCCACTGATTAGATAAGATTCCATTCTTAGACACCAAAATTCAGTTTTCGGTGAAATTGTTTTTGGAAACTGATTTCATTATTTGAAGGTAGAATGTGGCATGGAAGGGGAGACTTGTAAGGGCCCTTCTAAATAGATAATGTTCAGACATTTAGAGCCGCGAGTTAAAAATGAAATCGTTTTGCACAATGCTAGCTTTCACATCCGCAAATTGAAAACCCTAATGCAATAGAGTTCTTTGAATTCTTTGCTTCCAGTTGGGGGTAGATGGTCATGTCAGAGAATGATCATTGGATAATGCAGAAGAATTCCATAGATCATAAAGCAGTATTCGCTAATGTGAGAGCCTTCCCTCCCCAGCCAGTCCACTCACCCCATTCAGCTCTGAATGACTCACCCTATCAGTCACTCATGCCGTCCACTAAGACTCAGACAATTTCAATACAAAATAGAAAATACAAAATACAATCTATGCAAGTCAAGAGACCCAAAAGAGAATTATAGACCTCCATCTCTTGTTTAAATAGTCAAAGAAACCTCAATTCTTATACAGGAAGCTTCCATCTAAGCTGGTGGCCTTCATCTCAGACCCAGCAACCTAAGTGCATAAAAAACATATTACTTTTGATGTGGGCGATGCACAGAAAAGCAGCCACTTAAGTGTCCTGATAAACTGGAGAAAGTGCCATCCTGTGAAAGCTCTACCTTCCCAGCAGTGATAGGGAGAAGATGATCCATAACTCCAAGGACTCCGGGTAATCTCTGAGCCGAAACATCTCTGCACATCTGGGAAACATTTCTTCCTAAGAGGACTCTGGGTATGAGGCCAGTTGGCATTCTCTTTCATTTTAACATGCAGCAAAGGACTGCCAACATTTCCATTTAGAGTGTGTGATTAGGACAGCCATGTGGGCAGCTGCACAACAGGCTTGTCTACTTACTAAACTCAGCCCAGACTGTTCAGAACTTGCTGCCGCTACCGCTTTGTAAAAGGCAATATGAGTAGCTACCAGGTGGGCGCCTGACTAGCCAAAGAGAGGAGGCGGCTGCCACTAAGGGTCATTTCCCATTTCCATTCAAGTTTTTGTTTAGTTTCAATCTTTTACTTTAAAAAAAAAATATGAACTTAACAAAGACCAATTTTTTTTAATAGCCATTTCCAAATACAATGTCAAACTGAAACAGAATTGTACAGGAAATTATGAATCTCTAATGTACAGCTAGCTTTTTCTTTTAAATATAGAACAAATTCAACTTCTAACTTTTCTTTTTAATAGAATTCTTATCATATAAGTATAGTCAAGCAAAGGGCAGCTAGGGGTGCAGTGGATAGAATGCCAGCCCTCGAATCAGGAGAACCTGAGTTCAAATGTGACCTCAGACACTTAGTATCTGTGTGACCCTGGGCAAGTCATTTAATTATGTTTGCCTTAGTTTCCTCATCTGTAAAATGAGTCGCAGAAGGAAATGGAAAACCATTCCAGTGTCTCTGCAAAGAAACCCACAGATGGGGTCACACAGAGTGGGACACAAATGAAACAATTCAACAGCATATGCAATCAAAACAAGATTTCCACAGGGGCCACGTCCCCAAACGGGTCTGCATTCTACATGTTGGTCCATCTGAAGGAAGAGACGGCGTCAGAGAGGCCTGGGAAGATTGTTATGAATTGACACAGAATGAAGGGAGCAGAACCAACCAATAATTTATGTATTGTTAAAACCAAACCTGTGACTTTCAAAGCTGCCCCCGCTTGTCTGTGTTCTCTTCTGTGCATTAAAAACAACGCTTCAATGAATCATTCCAATGACACCCTCTTGTTTCTTACTAACCCAATGACTGACCTCTCTCTCTCCAAACATCTCCCTAAAACTGAAAGAAGTAAAAACTCCTGTACCAAATATGCCTAATCAATTCAAAAAAAATTTCCACATTTTCTGGGTCTGAAAATGTATGCTTTATTTTGCATCTTGAGTCCATCACCTTTCTGTTGGGAGATGGAGGGAATGTTTCATTATCTGTCCTCTGGAGTTCCAGCTGCCCATTGCATTTGTCAGAGTTCTTAAGTCTTTACCATATTGTTATCATTGTATAAATTATTTTTCTGGTTGTGCTCACTTCACTGTGTCTTCTGAGGAAAGCATTACAAGTAAGATCCTGTAGAAATATGGTGCCTTATTATTATCTACTGTAGAGCAAGCCTTAGGAGTGAGCCAATCTTCTGGGCTAATTCTAATGGCCAGACTCAAAATAATGCCCCCGCTGCCTCTCACAAGGAGTCCCCCTTGTAAAACACAAGAATTCCTGATGTGTAACACCAATGTCATGGGCGAGGGGAGGGGGGCGGGGTATCTCAGCCCTCTTTCTCCTCCCAAGCAGAAAGAGGCAGACCAGAAAACCACCCAGGTCACACATGCTGAGCTGCCTCCCAGGTGGGACTTTTTTTGCCAATCCTTCCTGCCTTCCTTGAGCCCTCAGAGGCAGCAACATCTCAATGCGTTCATTATTCAAGGGGAAATGCAAGTGAGCCTCACAGTCAAATTTTGTGTGAAAAAGTTCTAGGATCATTGTTCAACTAAAGGTCAGTTCAGTGGCCCTCAGGAGGCCTTTAATCTGCAAAGCCAGAAGTAAAGTCCTTGGGCAGATAGACTATGAAATGCAGAACCCCTCAGGGCCATCCCAGACACACTCTGATCTCGAGAGACACAAAGTGGACCAAACTCAGATATGAAAGGGGGATCAAACTTGCAAAATAATCTCATCCCTGAGTGATAAAAATAGAACAGGAGAGCCTTTTCTAGGTCTATCTAGAGAGATAGAAGAAGTAGAAGGGTGGGGAGGAAAGACATCGGGGCAGGGGGTTACTGGTGACTGTTTAACAACCATCTCTCTGAAAACACAGGACATACTCAAGCTACATTATTAATATTTTCTCCATCACAACTGACAAAATAATAAATCAAGCCCTCATTTGTACTTTGTAGATTTCTGAGGTGTAAGTGTGCACACTGAAAATTTAACAATCGGCTGAAAATTTAACAATCGGCTTTAGCCTATACAAGTGCACTTCTGAAACACAATGGAGAGCAAGGAGAGAGTCCACTACCACTCAGGGCCCTTGCTCCACTTGGATTGCTGCAGCCCCAGCTCCCTTCCACAAGTGCCATTCTGTCCTCTCCAGGAGGACCCCACAACTCCATTTAATTGAAGAGAGGCTCCCTCTTCTCTTCTGGAGACAGCTGCATTCTCAAGATTCCCAACTGTTGTGAAAATATTTGCCCAGCAAATCCTCAGCCCAGGCCACGCCTGCAGGATATTACATGTGCAGAACCATAATCTTTTTTTTTTTTAGCTGACAACTTCGGGGAAATTCTAACAGCTAAAGAGAAAGGACAGAGGATAGCCAAGAAAGAAGACAGAGGCCAAGTATAGGAGACATTGGAGAGGGACAACTGAATGGGGAAGCAGAAGATCCTCCTTCCTATAACATACTCAACAATTATTTAAGTGCCTACCATGTTGGACGCTGGAGACACAGAGTCAAAAATGAAATGATTCCTGCCCTCACACACACACACAGAGCACACACACACATACTAATTGCTTCGCAATTTTTCAGAAACCTAGTCCTGGGAGAAAGCTTGTTTTCAAAACAAAAACATGTTTTCCAATCAATCAAAAACAGTTATTATGTATCTACTATGTTCCAGGCACCATGCAAAGTGTTATGAAAGGATACCCTCAATTCTTGTAGTAAATGGCCTTGCCTGATCACAGACATTGTATCCATTGCCCAAAGATCGCTGGCAAAGTCACTACAAAGTTGGCACCACATGACAAAATTTCAAATGACAATGATTGTGAAAGAGCTACAAATACATTCTATTTACTCTTATTAGCTGTGAGAACATATGCAAATTACTTCATCTCTTTGGGCCCCATCTACTCCATCTATATAATGGGCCTAATAATAATTGAACTGCCCAATTCACAGGATTTTTCCAAAGAAAGTATTTTATAAATCTTATCACACTATCGAGCACAAAGCAATTATTTCCTCTGTGTGGCCTCAAACAAATTTCCTGACCTTGATGGAATTAGATGGCCAATCTAAGAAAGAATTGATCAAAATGTAAAAACTGTCACCAAAAGCAAAAGAAAGATCTAATGAGGCTTAGGAAAAGGCCAGTGGTCACAAATGTTTGCAATAGCCAAAAGTCTAAATGCCCTAACATTCTGCTGTCATCAGGCTGGCTAGACTAGCAAATTTTTGTTATCCTTCAGTCATTTTAATTGTGGCCAACTCTTCCTGACCCCATCTGAGATTTTCTTGACCAAGATGTTAGAGAGCTTTGTCATTTTCTTCTCCAGCTCATTTTACATATAGGGAAACTGAGGCAAACAAGGCTAAGTGACTTGACCAGGGTCACACATCTGGTAAATATCTAAGGCCAAATTCGAGCTCAGGAAGATGAGCTTTCCTGACTCCCAGGCCCCATACTCTATCTATTGCACCCAGACTTGCAGGTTGGGATCACATAAAACATTTACTCCAAAGTGCTGTAGGTCAAGTTCTATCACTTAGTCACGGTTTTAATTTGTTGCTTTAAAGCCAGTAAGGAAGAAAAACACGTGCACCCTCCAAGTCCATCCAACGGCAGCCCCCAGGACTGTGTGCAGATAACAAGGCTCTCTCTCTTCTCATTGACTTTTAAATGTGTAGGTTGGGTGTTGGGGTGTATGCAACCACCAGGCTTGGGTCAAATCCCAATGCCAATGAATCCAGGGACATATTTATTTAAAACTTGCTGTTCAGGTGACTCCTAGGTCCTTTCTCCTCAGGGAAGTATTCTAATATCAATCAGAAAAGTAGAAACAGGCTGAAATGGCCCTTAAGAGACCTGGGTTCTAGGCCTGGCTCTGTTGCTAATTACCTCTGTGACCTGGGCAAGCCTCTTTCCCTCTCTGTGCCTCAGTTTCCTTATATGTAAAATGAGGGGGCTAGGCCACATGCTCTAAGGCCCCTCCCAGTTCTCATCATCTTTCAGCTCATAGGGTTCACTCATCTTCAATTGTATCTTTATAGACTCAGTTGATTCAATCTCACCTGTCAACCAACCTTTTAATTACTTTGAAACTATAAGAGCCCATGAGAGTCTAATTTTAAACTGATGCTAAAGAAAGATTTCCCTCTTTTACTGTTGTTTTTGTGAGTTCTCCCAAAGATGGACGACAAGGCTTCTATTATGCCCAGGTAAGCATTTATTTTGTTTCCTTATACTCAGGTCAACAAGCATTTATTAAATGCCTACCATGTACCAGGAACTGTGCTAAGCATTAGGAGTAGATAGAAAAACAAAAACGATCCCTGCATTTCTGGAGATACTGTGTGTTAGATCCCTCACTAGCCTCTTTATTTTACAGAGAGGGAAAAGGAGAGGTTAGTGACTTAGCCAAGGGCACACACTTTCAAAAGCAGGACTTGAACCCTGGTCCTGTGACACCAGAACCAGGACTACCCCGTGCCACAGATGGTTTCAGTTTATCAGAATAAACACATTACGATCTCCTAGAAGAAAAAAAGCCATGTTGCTCTTGGAGGAACTAGAAGAGGCACACGTCGTGTTGTCTTGTTTTTAATTTGTTAGTGATGAAAAGCCCATTGGGAGCAACTTTACTTCTACTGCTAGACTTACTTTGTTTCTATAATTCAGTGGATCTACGATCTCATCTCAGCAATGTGAGCCCTTGCGCCATCAATGCAGATATCCCTGCCTTCTCATCTTATGAGACCTTCTCTTCTATCATCCTGTAAATATTCTTCAGGAGGTCCACCCAACCCATAGCCTAGAGAGAAGGAGCCTTTGCTGCAGCTCTTAGCACTTCGTGGATACTAACAGAGGACAAAGTCGATCCATTGTTTCTCCTTCTCCCCCTCCAACAGGTGCCATTTCCAATTACAAACGCTCTCTGATGACATCCTTTATGCTGCTTCTACCTTGCACTTCCTTGTTCATAATATGTTGTAGAAAGAATATTATTGCCCTCATTGCACAGATGGGAACACTGAGTCTCCAAGGGGTTGAGAAGTTGCCTGTGATTACAAAGCAAGTGTCAGAGGTGGGATTCAAACCTAGAACTCCCAGTGCCCCTTGAATGGCTCCATCTGAAACTCATAACACAAAACAGAAAGCCCATCCACCACGGGTCTCTAACTGGCTCTTAATTCTTGGGAGACTGTGACATTCCACGCCTTGCCAACATGCTGCATTACCAGAAGAAAACTGATGCTAAAAACATGGGCCTTTGTTTAAAACAAAATCGTGAGGTCATTAAATGTCATGGCCACCCATGAGCTTTTCCTTACTTAAAAGGTTGCTTTGTGATTCCTTTTCTCTTTGGAGTATAATATGGCTGAGGCTCCGCCATGAAGACTCTTGGCTGATACACATCTTGTTTGATCTAGAGACTGACCCCAAAAAAGAATCATTATCCATCTTTGGCTCATTGCCCCCACCTGGAGTTACTCCAGGAAAACTTCTAAATATAGCTTACAAGTCTAGGTTTCCTCAAATGTGGGTAAAAGGATTCCAGGTCCCAGACAGGCACCCAAGGTAGCAATGCATCAGGGCAGGATAGCGTTTACTTTATCCACACAGAACATGCACAAGAGGCAATCTATTCACAGGAGTACATCCATCGATCAATCCAGCAGGAAGCATTTAGTAGGTGCCCACTTTGTGCTGGGCACTGTTCTAGGAAAAGGCGATGCAAATGCAGAAGATAAAACAATCTCTACCCTAAAGGAAATAAAGGGAGATATATGAAGCCTTCAATAGCCCATCACCTCTCCTCGGAAGGGGACTGAACCTGAGATTGCCATTAGGGTTCCACATTGTCCTTACTTGACTTACGGTTTGGATTACCCTTGCCCCCACTATAGAAGCAAAATAGAAGTGTTGAGTTACTAGTCTTATTTCTGCATTCATACACTCACTTAGGTAAGGAGCACCTATTGCTAAATGCAGGGGCAACCTGCCTCTTACCTCTTTAAGTATGAAAAATCAACACATCTCCTTTCCAATTAAAAACAAAAAAGGAAGAAAAGTATAAATAAGACATACTATCATTATTTCCATTTCTTAAGCACCGTAATACATAGTTAACCAATTTGCCACTGCTAACATTCTGTCTTTAGTTGAAATTGCCACTTCCAAACACCTGCCTGAGACATACCTGTCTGGCAATGAAAGCTCATTGAAAAAGGAAACCTACCATTTCTGTGACAACCCTTCAATGGGGGGAAAAAAACATTTCTTTTTACAAAACCCAGCTTGTCATAACATGGCATGGTTGGAAGAACACTGATTGGGAATTCAGAGATCTGAGTTCTAGTTCAGCTCTCCCCCTCAGTTTCTGTGGAAACCTGGGCGAATCTCTTTGCCACTCTGGGATTTTATTTTGTCATCTTAAATTGAGGGGGTCATACTGATGACCTGCTATTTTGTCCAGCTGTGACATCCTACGATTTTATCAGAACTCTGTCAGTCCAGTACTGCTGCCAAAACATACTGGTATGGGCCATATGGGGTGAAATAAGTGGGAGCCCGGCCGCGGGGAGTAGAAATTGTCTCTGCCTGCCTCTCACAGGGGAAATTCAGGGAATTGGGCTGTTTGGGACCCACTGGAAGGGAGATGGGACTGTGCAGATATGGTGGGCTAGAAGAGGGGAACCAGAGGACAGCATGCCAAGTGCTAATATGATACAACACGACCTATGACAGGCTGATGATATAACATTGTGTAATGTGATATAACATTATAATGTAGTATATTATAATGATGTAATTCAATGTTACAATGTAACATAACACAATAGCATATAACATAATGTAATATGACATAACAGAAAAAATATAATATGATGTGATATAATATACTCTATTCGTAGAGTGTTCTAAGTTTTACGAAACCCTTTCTTCACAACAACCCTGTAAGGCTGGTAGAAATTATGATAAGTGCTATGTTCATAGTACATGAAGGTATGAAGACACTTTTTGTATGTAATCCAATTTTCTCATTTGAACATTCAGGATCAAAGGTTTCAAGGTAGAAAAGAGAACAGAGGTCATCTAGGCCTAATCCCTTCCTCATTCTACAGATGAGGAAACTGAGGCCCAGGGAGGTCTACAGTGGCTGCTGGAGGTAACATAGGGCCCTGACTCCAAATCAGATGCCCTTCCACCTCATCAAGGGCTTCCATTCACAACAGCTCTGTGAGGTCAGCATGATGTGTGTGCGCACCTGCTAGGTTCAATTTGGGAGGTTAAGGACTAGTCTTTGGGAGTACAGCCAGTGTCAGATTCAGGTCTCACCTAACTCCAGTTACCCCCACTAAGTGCAGGGCTGTTCCCAGTGTGGAGTGAGGCTCCCTCCAGAACCAGCAGCCAATAACAAGTCCCTGCAGCCGGGGCTGAAGGCTGGTAATCTGACCTTTCTCACCCCTTGATTTCATCTCAAGAGAAAGACAAGCAAAGCAGAGGGGTTCAGGGAAGAGGGATGAGATCTGGGGTCAGAAGATGAATGCCAACTCTTTCTGGTAACCTCTGGGCTTCTGTTTCCTCAGCTACAAAGTAAGGAGTTTGAGCTCAGTGACTGATCTCTCAGGTCCCCCAAAGTTCTCACGCTGTGATATATCCAGGTAGTAGAACCTTTGCATGTGTAGAAGCTTGGAGAAATATTTATCCTTGCAATCACTTGGTTGGATCTCCTAGAGCAGTCTCCTATGTCCTGACATTTCTTCAGGGGCTAGAGTTTTAGGGTGAATGCTCTTCTGAGCAAACTAGTCAGCTGGTCTTAGGGGCTCTGACGAGTAGACTGGTACCTTAGGACTCTGTGCTCGGAAGCAGGGCTCTTAACCTAGGCTCCATCAATGGATTTCGAAGGGTCTGTGAACTTGGAGTGGAAAAATTTACATCTTTATGTCAATAGAATGAGTTTCCTTTTTACTCCTATGTATTTTATCTTGTGCATTTAAAACACGATTTTGAGAAGTCCCTGGACTTCCCCAAACACCAGTGGAGATCTCAATCCCTCCCTTCTCTAAGAGATGAAGCACCCAGCTTGCTTTCATCCCTATACTTTTACCCCATCCATTCGTTTCCCTAAAATGCCACTTCTTGAGTCTGACAGGAGGAGACATCTACTTCTGTGGTAGAGCTGTTTTGGCTCGATAGTCACATCATAGCACATAGTAGGTGCTTTATAAGTACCTTTTGATTGGTTTATGGAATTTCTAACTTGGTCAATTTGGTCAAACAATTACTCGTTCTGAGAAAAGTTAAAACTAGTCACTTGATCTCATGTAAACCACCACTGCAACGAAAGCTATTTCCTTAAATTATCACTTTCAAATTGGTTGGGTGGGGAGGGAGGGAAGAAACCACTGACTAAATGACTTAATCCATAGGACTCGGGCCCTATCCATCTCCCCAGGATTAGGAAGCACGGTTGAGAGGAGGACACGGTCAAGTAGATTTCCTGTGGATAGAGAACTGCCAATTCTTTCCCCGAAATCTGGGGCCATGTTTGTTTCTAATAAGAGCTCTTAATGAAAATTGCTATGTGCACCCGGCGGCAAACACTGCTTGGCACAACTCACTCTTGCTCTCCCGCTCTTGTTTATATGGTATTTTCATCATTTACCAGGACTCTGTTTTTATCATCAGGAGATTGATAGAAGCAAATGTGGAACATCAGGGAGAAAGAAAAGGCTTGAAAACAAGAGAGTGCTGCCGTTTTCACAGCCCCATTGCTTAATTGATACTCGGTGCATTGCTATTCAGTTTAAAACCAATTATCTTGATTTAGCCATACAAAGAAAAACTCCCCTTTCAAGCTTGCTGGAGGGATGGGCATCATTTTTAAAATGCCTTTTAGATCTCATCCTTGAAAATGGTGATTTCTATTGGTGGATGGTAGATCGAAGGGACTATTTTCAAAAAACAATCAAATTATCATCAGGAAATTTGGAGAAATGAGATAGCTTCATCTTGCACTCATTTCCTTACTTCAAAATGTCCTCACTAACACTGACAGACGGAGAATCTACTAATTTTCACCCATGGCAAAAGTATCCCATGGCATTTTAAAAGTACAGTTAGCTAAAGAAAAGGCAAACTATTAATGTCTTTGGATAGAGCTAATGTAGAGAACTAATGATTTACCCAGAAGACAGAGAGTATGTGGTACATACAAAGTGCTCTGGCCTCAGGTTCAGATTCCACCTCTGATACTTCTTTCCTGGGTCAAGCTCAGGCAAGTTTTTTTAACCTCCCTGGCCTTAGTTTCCTCATCTGTAAAATGAGTTGGAGTAGATGGCCTCTGAGGAGGACTAGTCCAAGTTTAGCTTCTTGATATTCTGACACTCAAAGGTATTGTAATGATAAAAATGCTCTTTAAAAACTTCCCTCATTTCTTCTTTTTCCTCTCCTCTCCTTTCCTTTCCTTTCCTTTCCTTTCCTTTCCTTTCCTTTCCTTTCCTTTCCTTTCCTTTCCTTTCCTTTCCTTTCCTTTCCTTTCCTTTCCTTTCCTTTCCTTTCCTTTCCTTTCCTTTCCTTTCCTTTCCTTTCCTTTCCTTCTTTCTAGCTATAATCTAACTCCCTCAGCCAAAACCTGACTTCTCCCTACCTTTCCAGTCTTCTTATACCATACTCCGTTTCCCATATTCTATGATCCAGTGACACTTGACTTCCTTTCTGCCCTTTGTCCAAGATACCCCATCTCCTAACTCTGGGTATTTTCTTTGCCTGTCCTCTGTGCATAGAATGCTCTCTCTCCTCATTTTGCCTCCTGGCTTCCCTGGCTTCCTTAAAGCCCCAGCTAAAATCTTCCCCTCTATGAGAAGCTTTCCCAATCCCCCTTAATGCTAATGTGTTCTCTCAGATTATCTCCAATTTATCATGTCTACATCTTGTTTGTACACAGTTGCTAGCATGTTGTCTCCCCCATTAAACTGAGTTCTGTGAGAACAGGGACTATTTTTTTTTCATTGTATCCCCAACACTTTAGAACAATTCTTTGTATGGTAAGTACTGAAAGATCTTTTTCTTTTGAAAGATCTTTCATCTGTTTGCTAATGCTGCTGGGATTCTCTAGCTTAAGTGATTTCCATTCCAAATTGTCTATAATTCATTTTCCCTTCCATTCCTTCTTGCTCCTTTATGAGACAATATGGCTTATAGTCTTCCAACAGTCTTCCCTATAAGATTTAGAAACTAATTTAGAAGCTAAACTGACATATCCTTTGGCTGCCATGTCTTTCTTATTTGCAAGGAGATCAAGTTTCTGCCGGCTGAGATGGTTTCTGGGTTCTTTTCAGCTCCTTCTACGTGTTAGATGACATCCGTAGGAAATGATGGTCCAATGTCTGTTCCTTTATCCATTTCTCATTTTTCTAGATTGATAGCTTATTTAAATAGTTTAGGGTGGTGCTGTTCTCTTTGCAGGCCATATCTTCTTGTTCTATTTTCAAATTTGGTATTGATGATCTGCTTCTATACCAAGAATAGATTTATAAATGACTCCCACATCACTAATGAGTTGTTTTGTCTTTTAAGACATCAGTTCCTTTTTGGTGATGTGATTCATTGCTCCCCATATCCAGTACCTCATAACTCCCTTCTAGAAAAATAAAACTAGTGAGACAGAGGTGGGAGGCTTCTGGGTAGTCCACAAGTTTTGGCCTCATTTATTCTTGATAGGGAGCTACATTTTCCAACCTATTTTTTGCTCTTCTGGCCCATGTCTACCACTACTTAAGCTATCAATTCATAAAGTACATGTTGATTTAACTTGAAGGTTCTTGTCCAGTTCTTTGTGGGATTCTGTGACAGGGAAATAATACGTGAGTTATTCTTTTATAACCTAGCATGCATCTGGTAATGACTTCAACTTACGGATACTTCCACTTGCGTGGGCAGAATTTTGCAAACCTTAGGTGAAGTACGTGATATGATTTTAGAGGAACCACAGGAGGCTCTCCTGTCCCTTCCAAATTATCTCCACTTATTGATGATACTTAATTAATCAATCAATGAAAAAAGAAAAGTTCTCTTCATTTCATCCAATCATGCGGAGGGGGGTAATGGTTAAAATGCAAATATTCCAAAAGTAATAATCTGACCTAAACGGGAATTATTTTACACTAATTTGGGTCTTCCTTCTTGCAGTGATCTTACACCTCATCCATGCCTGCCTATCCCGTGTGACTTATACACATGCACCCATTAGTTTGCCACCTCACATTCTGGGGGCCTTCTTTGGATTCTCTTGCCAAATGACATAATACTTCAGATGTGGTCTGACCATGTCAGGAATCTTCCTGCTAGTGTGAATCACACTATGCTTCTCCTAAGGGCTACTATTTATATAACATTTACATACCTTATTTCATCTGATCCTCACAACAACTGTGTGACTGTAGGTGTTAATATTATCTCGAATTGACGTTAAGAGACAACATCAAAGAGGTTCAGAAACCTGCCCAGGGTCACACAGCTAATCAGCATCTGAAGTAGGATTTGAACCCAAGTCTTCCAGACCTGACCTAATTAATAGCCCCTACCTCCCAGGGTTGTTGTGAGGATCAAATGAGATAATAACTTTAATGTGCTTAGCACAGTGCTTGGCGCATGGTAAGTGCTATATAAATGTTAGCTATTATTACTACTATTATTATTCCTGACTACAAGTCAGAGGTGTGCTGGTAAATATTTAAAATGTGCCAACACACTTTTAAGTTAAATTCGCATTGACATTTTCTCCAACACTTGCTCAAATCTAAACAATTAACAAAATAGAAATCAAGCCTGGATCGGTAGCCTTTGCCAGTTTCTGAAATGTAAATGTTCACATTGAAAATTTAACGACCGGCTCCCCAAGTCAAAATGAGCTGGCTCCAGCATAGCCCTGTTCCAAACCCAGCACTCTCTGTCATATCATTTTTGACTGAGAAGAAGGTGGGGTCTACCAGCTAGAATTCAAGAAACTCTGGGTCCATTAAATATGATTGACACATAGCTCCTCGTCCTTTTGGCCCCATCAACAAGGCAACATGGTCAGAGCTGGGGGAGAGGTGCGGATTCTGGAAACAAGTTGCCCTCCTTACTCGGCTTCTATGAGCTAACCCAGACAGGATATGCCCCCTTCTGACATTTTCCCGTTAGTAGCGTCTTTCCCTCTATCCTCCAAAAAAACTGTGCTTCCCCATGGGTATTCCAATATTAATGATGTTGTTCCCACTGATAAAGGCTGCCCCTCATTTCACTTCATAAAAAATGTCATAGGGAAGGAGTGAGGGGCCAGGGTCACACAGCACTGGTTTTCCTTGTGCAGATTTCATCTGATCTGATTTGGGCAGCCCTTAAAATAATGTTGCCCCTATTTTCACAACATCTGTGCCAAACCCACAAGATGACAGTTAACAACCCGAGTACTTTTGAGATGAAGTAGAAGGTGCATGAGTAGACAATACGCCCACAAAAGGCACTTCAAAACCACGGAAGATTGAACTCATCTCTTTTTTTCTTGTGGCCCAAGATCTATACCATATTAGTGCTATTTATAGCATGTCTTTTGTCATAATTATTCCTAAAATGTGCAACAATATTATTAACCACATTTTTTCAGAAAAATAATAGAGGTACAAATACCTCCCTGTGGTGTGTCTAAGAAGAGAATTAATTTTTTTTAATCACAAATCTAGAGTTAATCCAGGATTTAATCCATGACCAGATGTTGCTACAATTGGAATGAGGAAAGAAAGATCTCAGTTCAGAATTTGGACCTTCCAAGCCTCCAACGTAGAAAACATTTCTCATTTTGAAAATAATTCTTCCCTTCCCCCTTTAAGAACGTCTTTCTATTTTCAGCTGCCTCATTTGTAGGAGAGATCAACCAATCAGACAAGCAAACACACATTTGTCAGTTCCTCCTAAGTGTCAGGTACCGAGTTAGTGAGAGAAGTGATTATTATTCTCTTGTATTGATAACTAGTTATTGAATCAGAACCAGTGTTTTCCCCCTCTTCTACTTCCTCATCCAGAAATAAACCAGTGTGGGAAAACTCTCTTAGAGATTGACCCAGGCCAAGATCTAATCACTCAGTAAAAGAAATTCAAAGTTTGGGCTAATTGGAGGATTCTTGCTCATTGTGTTTGCTCAGACAGGTCTGGGAAAATACTGATTCTCCCTTTTGTCAAACAGATTATATGGAAATCAATAAGTCTTTGACCGAGATTTGGGTGATCCCAGTCAAGCACCCCTCCAAGACCCTCGCTGTAACATAGCCCAGCCTCTCATCATAGCATTCATGCTCTCATTAATCGTTAACCAATCAGAGTTGATTGCCATCCTCAGAAACACCTACTTTCTAAGGATATATAAACTGTGAGCCCACCACCATGAAGGGTCTTTGGTCTAAGAGAGATGGTCAAATGACTATCTTTTTATTAATAAACATGCTGGCATTATTAATAAAATGATTAAATGACCTGGAAACTATGTCTCTTAAACTTTTTAAATGTTGCATTAGGCAATGGGAAGGCAAAAGACAAAAATACTGCTCTGCTAGACTTTGAATTCTCTCAAGAGTGATAACACGTCCATAAATAAGTGTGTGGGTGTGCGTGTGCACGTGCGCACACACACACACACGCACACCCCAAATACAAGCCAGTATTGAGAGGGAGAGCATTGGGAACCAAGGAGCTCAGGAAAGGCTTTCATGGAGATGGAGATGCCTGGCAAGACCTATAGAGTATAATACACTTTGTCCCAATGCTTACCCGCTAGAGCAGTGTCCTAGCACTCTTCTTGCTCTCTCTTCTCCATTTCCCCATGAGAGAACTGCTTGGGTCTTGGAGTCACATTAATGAAATAAGAATTCTGGCCTCAACAATGAAGGGATCAAACATCGAACCACAGGACTTAGATATGGGAGCTGAGAGATCACCTAGAACCCCCCCCCCCCACTGTATGAAAGTGGGAACTAAAGCCCAGGAGAGGAAGAGGGCTACCTAAGGTCACGTAGACAACAGTAATAGGAAGAAGGCAAAGGTGTGAGAGGGAGAAGAAGGTAAACATGACCCAAAGAAAGTGTGTATAAATATATATGTGTGTGTGTGTGTGTACACAGACATATATATATATACACATATACATATACATATATATACACACATATACATATACATATATATAGATATAGATATAGATATAGATATATATTCAAAGTTATCAGAGCAAAATGGGTATTGTTGTTTGTCCTTTGTTTTCTAAGAGGACCAATGACATTACAAAATAACATCTTGACTCATGGGTGAATTGGATTTAAGTGAGGCAGAGGTACACAAAGTTGTCAGCTTCTCTATGTTCCACAGTCATCAAAGACCAGCAGTAGGACAAAAGTCGAGATGACTGGCGGTGGCCTGGGATACAGCAGATAAACTTGGCATCTTCAATGTCTGACCAGGCTCTATCTAAGCACTCTACAATGCCTCATTCAGTCACCTTCATGGCTGTTGGAACAATCTATTCTCATTTACCATTCTGCCAGGGAAGTCTTCCTGTGTTTGGGATAAGCACACCCCTAACTCACCAACAGGTTTGAGGCTCCATGGTTACCCTCACCCTGGTTTAACTCATCTGCCAAGATGGTTTTACCAGGGTGTGGCCGATGCACATGCTGTAACTTCTTGGAGTCACAGGTGAGAGTTGAGTGCCAGGTAGACACCCAAGGTAGATGAGCAGCCCTCACACCAGAGGTGCTAGTGCTTCTGGAACACCTCATGCACCTGAACTTGGAATCCAGGAGGAGTTAGATTTAATCCCTCCACCAACGCTTATTAGTTGTGTGACCCTGGGCAAGTCACTTGGCCTCATTTTCCTCATCTGCAAAATGGAGAGTTTGCACTCAGTGGCCTCAGAGGTCCTTTCCAGTTCTAAAGCTGTGCTCCTATGACCCTATTTTTAAGTGGAATCCAAGCTCTGATAGGTCCTACAAAGTTGGCTTTGAGTATGGACCCAGCAATGGTTGGTCAGTCTACTGTCAAAGAATCACCCTGCTTTGTCCTTTGGATGTCCTTCTACCTAAAGGGACCTCCCTGGCACAATAAGCATTAACTACAGTCAAATGAGTACACTCCACTTGGGAAAGAGCATCTTAGGAAATGTTATCACAGTAGTTGAAATTTGGGATTCTAATTGCATTTGGACTATGAGCTTCACTCTACTTGTTATAGAATCATTTCTCTGAATAAATGTAATACACTAAATTTTCACTATGGAACTAAATATATAGCATCATAGATGTAGACCTGCAAGGGACCCAGGAGACCATCTGTTTCAACCACCTTCCATCATTCTACAAATGAAGAAATTAAGACTTAGAAAAATCAAGTGACTTGCCCAAGGTCATGCAGATAGTTACATGGAAAAGCCAATATTTGAACCCAGGGCATTTGGCTCCAAATCTGGTGCTATATTGACTGTATCACTCACTCTGCCTCACCTGCTGCCTTGCGCCATAGTTAGCAATGCTATGTCCCCTGTTATTGTCATCTCCTTGAATACAAGCACCACTTCCTTGTATCCCCCAAAGTATTCAGCACAGTGCTTTGCCTGTAGTCAATACTCAATAAACATTTTTGGAATGAATGAATGATGCTGCCGCACCATCAGACAGCATAGACCTATGTTACCCAGGAGTCTGTATTCAGATAAACAGCAGTACTTTAGGTTGACTATGCTTCATAAAAACCAACTAAATCTAGTTTATAAAGTGCTATTTCTGCATATGCAAAGAGATTAATCCCTTAGCTCTAATTTGAGACTGGGTGTTTTCAGCACACTGCCTGTTCAGGTGCCCAGGGTGGAAACATATCAGAGAAAAACATCTCCTTCCAGTGTGAGTGTGACCTTCCTCCAAGTTTTGCACCAATTGTCAGCCCAAACCAGCACCCCAGCCAAAAGCCACGAAGACTGATGGTTTCCTGTTCTCTTTGAGCCCAGCAGAAACCAGTTGCAGCATTTAGCTAGTGCAAGGGGTTGTTAACGACCATTGCAAGAAATTCAACTTTGACACAAAAACACTTTAGCAGCTCTTGGGTAGGAAGCTGAAGTGGGTTAGCTAGTGTCCAATCCGTTTTCATCTACCTCTGTGGATTGCTCAGAGCAATATGATGCTATTGGGGGCTGCAAGGTAAAATAAATTGACTCCTGGAAAAGCTTCCTCCGGTAACCAGCTACCCACTGTCTATCTGAGTGCTGGAAATAAAGAATACGTCTATGTTGTTATAAATCAAGGCATCCTCTTAGCCAGATGGAAGGCCTGTCCTGGACATGTTCTTTTTCCAAGTAGAAGGAAGGTAAACTTGGCTTTTTTTGTGGCTGCAACAGCAGCTTCTCATGCTACCACATAATTCCAGGAGAAATCAGGAAACAATTTTCTCTGCTCCCTCATGAGTTTCAATAACTGAACCCTGAAAAAAAAAAGGAAGAATGCTATGATTTACAAGCTGATTTTTAAAAACAGTCCCCAGATGAATTATAGCAATCTACATGTTTTATAAAAAAATCCCTCCTCCCATGTCTATCATAATTCAATAACTGAAGAGGGAGAAAAGGCTTCTGACCAGTGGCAAAGAGGCAGCCCAAATCTTGACTCATTTGTTGACAATTCTGTCCTCAAAGGAACAAAGAACAGGGTCGTGTCATTCCCAAATGCTGACTTCAGATGGAACACTGAGCAGGGAAAGCATAACAGAGAGAACAAGGGAACAAAATGAAATGAGTGTTGGAACAGAGTCCAACAACAGAGACCACCAAGATTTTAAAAGGCTCAGCTGCTGGAGGCCCATTTGTATTTCCCATGCTGATTTTCAGTGTAACGGAAATTTTTAAAACACGCGGGCAAGACTGGGGCAGAGCGGGATACTGAACAGAGAACTGGTTTTGAAATCAGTAAGACCCAAGTGCGAATCCTGCCTCTCACACATACTGGCTTCACAATTCAAGGCACAACATTTCCCTTTCAGTCCTCCTAGAGTACATGCCAAACAATACTGAGGTGGTGCTATCATTGGGCGTCCCTGTACCAATGAAATCACAGGTCCAATTCAAAGAAAATGTTCTAGGCACTAAAGACACAAAGATGGAAAATGAGTCTTCCTGCCCTCCAAGAGTCTACATTCCCACAGAGGGGAGAGAATACTTCAGAGAGCTGTAATTTCATCCATGGACGTACTCCTTGCACTGGGAGCAGGACACAACCCATCCATAGCCTGGCAGACTGTCTCTGCAAGATGCTTTGGTCTAAAATGTATCACCTGAGACAAATATGGGTGGAAAAGGCTCCCCAGACTCAGGCTGGACCAAAGAAAACCGCCAAGCAGCCCATCACCACGACCATCCTCAAAGCCTTTCCAGGCAGTCGACAAGCATTTACTAAGCTCTTACTATGTGCCAGACCTTTTGTGCTGAGAGCCAGATTGCTAGGACCCACCAAATGTTACACTCTACTGGCATGACCTAGACAAAGCCAGGCTCATGCCCTCTGCGCCCCGATGAGACAGCAGATGAAGATGGCAACAGAAGAAATGCGACATGACTATGAGGCTGCATTGGAGAGAGTGCTGCCCCTGGAGTCACAAAGATCTGAGTTCAAATTCTTCGGCAGACACTGGCTGTCTGAACCCAGACAAACGACCTCTCTCAGCCTCCTTTGCTGATCTGTAGAATGAGAATAATAATCACACCTACCTCACCAGGCTGCTGTGAGGATCAAATAAGATAAGATCGGTAAATTACTCTGCACACCTTGAGGCCCAGAATCAATGCTAGCTCTCGGTGGAGCTGTTCTGTTCCATGGTCCTACATGACCTGGAAAAAGTGGAGGTTCAGACAGAAGAGTCCCGTTCCATTCGAGGAGGGAGGGGACTGAGGTAAGTGCCAGAAAGGAAGGGATCATGGGCATTGAAGGAACAGGAGAAATTCAATAGGTGAAGGTGGGGTGGAAGGACATTTCAGCTATGGTGGAGGTATTCTTAGAAAGCCTCATAGAATATAGAACAATACCAGGTAACAGGCTGTATAGCAGAAGTGCCCCATATGGGAAAGGGAGCCCTGTATAATCTTAGAAAGAAAGGCAGGAAACAGATTTTGCAGGGTCTTAAATTCCACGCTAGGTAGTCTACATTTTACCCTAGAGGCATTAGGGAGCCATTGATAGTTTTTGAAATGTCTTTCTTTTTTTTCTTTTGATAATTATTTTATTTATTTTAGTTTTCAACATTCACTTACATAAGATTTTGAGTTCAAAATTTTTCCCCCTCCTAGTCCTCTCCCCACTTCCCAAGATGGCATGCAATCTGATATAGGCTTTACTTGTACATTCATAGTAAGCATATTTTCCCATTACTCATGATGTAAAGAAAAACCAGAACTGGTGGGAGGAACACGAGAATGAAGCAATAAAACAAAACAACAAAGGGAGAGGAGAGTAAATAGTATGCTTCCATCTGCATTCAGACTCCATAGTTCTTTATAGCAATTTCCATCATGAGACTTTTGGAGTTGTCTTAGATTCTTGCATTGCTGTGAAGAGCCAAGTCTATCAAAGTCAATCATCCCACAATGTGGCTGTTACTGTGTACAATGTTCTCCTGGTTCTGCTCATTTTACTCTGCATCAGTTCATATAAGTCTTTCCAGGTTTTTCTGAAGTCTGCCTGCTCATCACAATAATATTCCATTACACTCATATACCACAACTTGTTCAGCCATTCCGCAATAGATGGGCATCCCCTCAATTTCCAATTCTTTGCCATCACAAAGAGAGCTGCTGTACATATTTTTGTACATGTTGGTCCTTTTCCCATTTTTATGATCTCTTGGGATACAGACTTTGAAGTGGTTATTGCTAGGTCAGAGAGTATGCACAATTTTATAACCCTTTGAGCATAGTTCCAAATTGCTCTCCAAAATGGCTGGATCGTTTCACAACTCCATCAACAATGTATTAATGTTCCAATTTTCCCACATCTTCTCCAACATTTATCATTGTCCTGTTTTGTCCTGTTGGCCTATCTGATAGGTGTGATGTGGTATCACCGAGTTGTTTTTAATTTGCATTTCTCTAATCAATAGTTATTTAGAGATTTTTTTCATATGACTATAGGTAGCTTTAATTTCTTCCTCTAAAAACTGCCTATTCATATCCTTTGACCATTTAGCAATTGGGGAATGACTTGTATTCTCATACATTTGACTCAGTTCTCTATATATTTTAGAAATGACGCCTTTATCAGAGACACTGGTTGTAAAAATTCTTTCCCAGTTTTCTGCTTCCTTCATAATCTTGGATGTGTTGACTTTTTAATTTAATGTAATTAAAATTATCCAGTTTGCATTTAATAACGTTCTCTATCTCTTGTTTGGCCATAAATCCTTCCCTTCTCCATAGGTAAACTATTCCTTGCTCTTATAGTTTGCTTATAGCATCAGTCTTAATATCTACATCCTGTACCCATTTTGACTTTATCTTGGTACAGGGTGTAAGATGTTGGTCTATGCCCAATTTCTGCCATACATTTTTCCAGTTTTCCCAGCAGTTTTTGTTAAATAGTGATTTCTTATCCCAGAAGCTGGAGTCTTTGGATTTATCAAATAGTAGACTAGTATAGTCATTGACTGTTGTGTCTTGTATACCTAACCTATTCCCCTGATCCACCACTCTATTTCTTAGCCAGTACCAAGTGGTTTTGATAATTGCTGCTTTATAATACAATTTAAGATCTGATACAGCTAGGCCACTTTCCCTTGCATTTCTTTTCTCTAATTCCCTTGATATTCTGGACTTTTTGTTCTTCCAGAGGAATTTTGTTATTGTTTTTTTCTAGCTCTATAAAATAATTTTTGGTAGTTTGATCAGTATAGCACTGAATAAATAAATTTAGGTAGAATTGCCATTTTTATTATATTCTTTTGGCCTACTCATGAGCAACTGATATTTTCCCAATTATTTAGATCCAACTTCATTTTTGTGATGAAATGTCTTTCTCGGGGCAGCTAGATGGTGCAGTAGACAGAGCACCGGCCCTGAAGTCAGGAGGACCTGAGTTCAAATGTGACCTCAGACCAAACACTTGACACTGGCTGTGTGACCCTGGGCAAGTCAATTCACCCCAATTGCCTAACCAAAAAAAAAACCTACAAAAAAACCCCAATAAAATGTATTTCTTAAGATACCTTTTGTCTTCTGCCTTCACATTTTCATCTGCATCCAAGCTGGACACAGGGGGCAAATGGGTCCTGATGATGGATAATTTGCCCATTTTATTCCTTCATGTGACAAGTATTAACCTTGCTAAAGCTTCTCTCTGGGGACCTGGCAGGATAAAGATTTGCCGCTATCCCCTTGGTAATCAATTGATCAATTAACAAGGATTGATTAAGTACCTACTATGTTCCAGGTACTGGAGTGGCTGCTAGGGATACAAAGAAAAAAATATCTCTATGTCAAAGAACCACTGTTCTGTCAGGGAAAGCAATGCATATATAATTAAGGCTATGTGAAATACACACAAAATCAATACAGCTTGGGGGAAGGAGGGAGAAATAAGCATTTATAGGGTGCCTACTATGTGCCAGGCACTGTGCTAAGTGCTACATTCCTGTCAAATTGTTTTGGAAACACCGCCTGCTCTTGCGCTTGGTTTTAAACAGTGAAATCCTCAGCATGAGTTTTTCTCTCCTGAGCCTTCTATAAAAGGAGGGGGAAATCATCTCCAAGCCATGAGAAGATGCAGAATTCACTTGTGTTAGAAGAATTCTGAGAATCCGTTGATATCAACACCTATCAACCTTGTATGGAGTTCCCATCAGTATATGCTGCTAAGCGAAGGCAGCCCTCTGGGGGCTACGGTTAAAAATAAAGATGGCTATGCATCGACGGGCCAATCAATCAACAAGCATCTGTTAAGTGCCTACTGTATGCTGGGTACTGCGCCAGCCAAGAATGATACGAAGCTTTGACCTCAGAGAGCTTACTTACACTCTCTCAGGGGAAGTCATGTCCCTAATGGAGATGTTTGGATAAACGGACCAGGCTCCCCCCGACATTGTTGCACAACCAGTGGTGACTTTTTGGTGCCATCGCCCAAGGGATTTGGGGGTTTTCCTCTCTAGGCTGTGTTCTTGGGAGTAGCCCTCTTCCAAATCCATTCAGACTTGCCCCAGCTTAGTTTAGCAGACTCCAAAAAGCATTCCGCCACAGCCCAATGAGCACTTGGAGCGCAAGCCTTACGCCAACTACCATCAGGACTCAACACATTGGTCAGAACCTGCTGGCCACATTTTCCAAGGCCACTCAGCTTGTTCTTTCAGGTTTCATCTCAGTCTTCCCTTGCCGGACCCCCTTCTCCTTTTGGAGAGCTTTAGGTTTTTCCGTTTTTCCTTATGACTAACTAAAACCAGCTTTCCCTCAACTGCTGCTCAGTGTTCCTCCTTCTACTCTCTAGGGCCAAGCAGAAAAGTCTTACATGAAGGTCCTGTTATACTTAAAGACAGCTATCAGGTCCTCCTTCTCCGGGCTGCACATCCCCATTCTTCAGCCAGTGTTCCAAGTCTCCAGTCCTCTCCCCATCCTGCTCACCCTCCTCTGTACGCACCCGCCAAGGCTTGCCAAAACTATGGAGCTCAGAGCTAAACTCAGTATTCCAGATGTGGTCGGACCAGAGTATAGGACAGTGGGACTAGCATGCTCCTCATTCTACACACTATGCCTTCTCTCTTAATACAGTTGAAGGGAATATTAGTTTAGAGATTTGGGGTTTTTCTTTTTTTTTTTAATAAAGTTGAAATCCAATCTCAGACACTTACCAGATGTGTGAACCTGGCCAATTCACTTTACCCTGGTGGCCTCAGTTTTCTCATCTATAAAATGAGCTGGAGAAGGAGAGGACAAACCGCTGCAGTACCTCTTCCAAGAAAACCCCACATGGGATCATGAAGAGTCAGCCATGATTGCAACGACTGAAATGACTGAACGACAACAACAAAAACGGTGCCACGTCACACTGTTGACATTGAACTTTTTGGTTAAAATCCTCGGATTCTCCTTAGAGTTCTCCCTACATCCATAGTAGATGGCATGCTGGATATACAGTCAGGAAGACATGAATTTAAGGGGCAGCTAGGTGGCACAGTGGATAGAGCACTGGCCCTGGATTCAGGAGGACCTGAGTTCAAATCCGGCCTCATACACGTAACACTTCCCAGCTGTGTGACTCTGGGAAGTCACTTAACACCATTGCCTAGCAAAAAAAAAAAAAGATATGAATTCAAATCCTACCTCAAATACCTACCAGCTTTGTGTCCACGCACAAGTCCCTTAACCTCCCTAAGTCCCAGTTTCTTCTTCTGTGAAATGAGAGGTTTATACCCCAAGCCTCCAAGGTCACTTCAGACTCTAGATTAATGATCCATAACTCACCCTGCCTTCCACCTTAATGTTTCAAAACAGTGCCCTGAATGAGTATCTTCTGGTGTTCACAGTAATCCAGTAAGAATGGCCTCCACTTAATTTGCTGGTCTGTTTGATTAAATGCAGAAGGTTTTTGTTTTTCACTGATATGTCCTCTAGTTCTTTTACAAAAGGAAATACACCAACAGGGGCTTCTCAATGGTGGGCACTGACCCTCAGCATGCCTCAAGCCACAAGTATATAAATGTAAGATTATTAATATTTATTCTTATTATCCAACTGTGGTTTCATTAGTGCCTGTAGACTGGTTGCTTGATTGATTGATCAGAGTGTGTCCTCCCTCCACAGGGAGGTCACAAGCCACCCCTGCCTCCTCAGGCTTCACTTCTGCACCTTCCGACCTCTCCTCTGTCACTTTCATGCCATCACTGCAGCTCTGAAGTGAGAGCCATTTGGCACTTTCCCATTTTGTGAGTTCACAGAATCATAGATTTTAGGGACCTTGAAACTCATCTCTTCCAGTTCCCTCATTTCCCAGATGAAGATAAAGGTATTCAGAGACTTCTGATGCCTTCCTTGCCTGAGGAATAGAATTAAAACAGGAATTGTTTTCATTCATTATGCACGAGTTTTATAATACAAAGAAACATCCACATTGCAATTTTTGTCTACAGTAGGACCCAGAAGAACATGGATATAAGAAATACAAGTCTGAATATAATAAGGTAGGTACATCAGCAAGAGGTGTCTCCAGTATTGAGGTGGTCGAGCCTCCTAGCCTTGATTGGCAATTTATGCATACATACAAAATATACACATACACACATATATACACACATATATGTATTTCAATTTATCAATAACAGTTTTATTACAGCCATGTTTACACAGATGGTAAGTGGCAGAATTAGAATTCAAGCCCTTGAGTTCCAAATACAGGGCTCTTAGTGTGGTGAAACAGTCTCAGTGGCAGCAGCCTGAAAATCCAGCCCTCTTGAGCTGAGAATACTTATCACATATTACCTTTTATCTCGTTATCTTTTTATGTGTCTACATTTTATCTCCCAACTTAGATAACCTCTTTGCTACAGGGACCATGGCTTACATTTCTTTGTATGCTTTGTAACACATAGTCTAGTACCTCTGAGAAAACAATTTTCATCCTCCTTCCCATAGGGATTGTGTGTCCTTATTATTGCTGTTTGTATAAAGAATGTTGGGAGTGTTTTTCTTGTGTAACTAAAAAAACCCTCTTACCTTACCAGTCAGGCCAAGCATCGTGGATGCGTTGACATTCCAAGCTCTCCTTGAATAAAGTGAGAGAATTCGGAGTCTGAAGAAGGCTCAGAGTCAAGAGGACAAGGATCAGTTCAATTTGATTTAATTCCACAGTAACTCACATGCAGATGGAGAGCTTTGCTTAGTGGCAGGGGTCCATTGAGGGGGAAGGCAGAAGACAAGGTGAGGACATACCAGGTGGACCTGAAAGGGTTCTGAGAGGCCTGGAGAAGACGTTCTGACTCTGACCTGCTGGATAACTGCAGACATTCCCACAGCCAGACCACGCCAAACAGAAGCTCCTGGGGAGGCGTGTAGAGGGGAGTCTTGCTTAGGTATAGGTTTGACCAGTGGCCTCGAGGACAGTCCCTGCCAACTCTGATATCATACACTCCCTATGTTAACTTGAGCCTCATCTGTAAAATGAAGGGCTTGGACTGGATAGACCATGGGGGTCCAACTCCAGATCTAGGATCCAATGATTTTAATTCAGAGAAATTTTATGAAAATTTGTATGAACTGAACAGCAACTAGGTGGTGGTGCAGTGGATAGAGGGCCAGCCCTGGAGTTAAGAAGACCTGAGTTGAAATCTGGCTCAAGTACTTATTAGCTGTGTGACTCTAGGCAAGTCACTTAACTTTGTTTGCCTCAATTTCCTCATCTGTAAAATGAGCTGGAAAAGGAAATGGCAAACCACCCAGTATCTTTGCCAAGGAAACCCCAGATAGGGTCATGAAGAGTTGGACACAGCTGAAACACCTGAGCAACAACAAACATGAGTTGATATCAAGCAAAGTATGCAGAACCAGGATATCAACGCATACAATGACTATAAGTCTGAAACGAAAAGCAGCACAAAATGCCAACTGACCTCAGAATAAATACAATGACCAATATCAAGCCTAGAGATCAGATGGTCAAGGAAGCTACATGTGGCAGGAGAGGAGAGGCTAGGGAACTGCGTTGATAGGGTTTTCATGCCTATTATTTTGCTGTTGTTCCAAGGGAGGCATCCTAGAGTTGGGGAAAGAGGTATACTGGGAAATGATTGTGACATCAAATAAAACATAAAGACATGAATAGATTTTAAAAATGGACATGCCTCTGCTTGTCCATTGGGATAAAAAAAAAAGGCAATGGTTTTAGAGATGAAAGATGAAGGAGTGAACTCAGGATCCTTTGAGAAGGAAAAAGAGGTGGATTTAGCAACAGCTCAGGTGTGTTAGACAGAGGACCCTGCCAAGTTGCCATTTGCCCTGGGCTTCCCCTTGGGAGGTTGGCAGAGCTGCCGTTTTACCAGCTGAGATGGGTTAGGGTTGAGGCAGGAGATGAGCTTGGTCTTCCTCAGGTTTACTTTGAGTTGATGATAAGACATCCTGAAATGTCCTGTAAGACAAAGGGAGAAAAGACGCCCCAGGGGCATGTGCTTATGCTCCATAAATAGAGCTCACACCCATTATCATGAAGGAGCCTTTCTCCAGCCTCAGGTGAGACTCTCATGAGCAAATACTGCCTGTGAGCTTATGTATCTTGGAGGCTCAGATGAAATCAAAGCTTGATAATGTTAGCAAAGCAAGGAGTGGGGGTGGAGGGGAGCATGAGAGAGGGAGAGAAAAAACCCACTTCATCTCTTCAAGTCATAACATTTCATGAATGAAAATAAATGTCAAGAACGAAATAAATATTGGAAAGGTAGGCCTTCCCTTTCAAGGTTTGAGCATTGATTGCTATGAAAACAGGCATGTGAGGATGTAATGAGACTTTGACCTGGCAGGCAAAGCCTGGCATCCAGTCGCCCCAGAGGCTAGTGGCCACCTCCTAAGGTTACCTTCTACCTACATTTTTACGTGTTATTTCCCCTATTAGAATGTAAGCTCTCTGAAGGCAGGACCATTTTCATTTTTTCTTTATATTCCCAGAATTTAGCTAGCAATAATAATAAATGGCATGTATATAGGATTTTAAGCCTGGCAAGGCACTTTATATTTTTTTCCTCTCAATAACCCTAGAAAGTGGATGCTACTTTAAAGATGTAGAAACTGAGACAAATAGAGTTCAAGTGACTTATCCAGAGTCACCCAGCTAGTACCTGAAACAGGATTTGAATCCAGGTCTTCCTGTCTCCAGGTCCACTGCTTTATCTACCTAGCTGCTTGACATGATATATGCTTGCTGATTTATCCTATATGAAGAATGCGTGTGTGTATTCTTTTTATTTTACCTAAATTCCTTGGAGAAATTATAGTGTGGGTACTTCAGAAAGAGTACTGGATTTGAAGTCCTAGGCCCTGGTTTCAAATGCTGGCTCCTCTGCTTTTTGCCTATGTGACCTTAGTCAAGCCATTTCTCTGGGCCTCAGTTTCCTTGATTGAACTCAATGGGCTTGAAGGTCTCTTCTAGCCCTAAATCTGTTAGGCTATGATGGTATGCGCATAGACAATACCTTTGACCCTCATTGAGCCCCCTAGAATCAAAGGTCTGGAAGAGACTGACTTTGCAAGTAATCAGGCCCCACCCTTGTGACTGAGGAGCTGGTCAGGATCCTGTCTGCTTAACAATCCTTCCTTCCCACTACCTTAATTACGGCTGATACCAGGTAACCTGCTAGCTGTTTGTAAGTGGGAGAGCAGCTTCCTTACTTAGCCCCCTTCCCACCTGGTTCTTGCAAGACACTCAGGTCTCAGGAAATGTCACATGTGACTCATTTGAGCTTATGGCTTTCCAGTGTTAGCAGGGCAAGGGCCCACAGACTCAAAACAGACTTGTAATCTGGAAAAGAGACAAACTTCCATGACTCTGAGGTCTCACATGGACCCTAACACATAGAAGGATCATAAATTCTCCGGCCCTCAGGAGAAGCTAAGGAAAAGACTCTGACTGAGGGCAGAGCTTATGTTGACAGGCAGTATCAACCTTAGACCCCAGCAAGGGGGATCCCCTACCCCACCCCAGCCTCAGGGTCTCCCACTTGGAAGGACCCTGCTCATCTTGGCACAAAAGATGATTAAGAAGAAATGAAATAGGCAAAATAATTATGAATGACCTATGAAACAAAATAAATGCTACCTTACTCGTAAGGGATGTATCACTGGTTGGTTATTGTCCTTCGTTTTCAGAGAGGACCAAGATGACATCACTACGTCGGAGTCAAGGTACAGTGTGTCCAGTTGTGGCTGATCAGACCAGCATGAGTTGAGGGTGCTCTACCACAGGCTGGACACAACAGTCCACGTGAACATTTGGAGTGGAGATGGCTCAACATTTGCATATCCCACATTTCTTTTGAACTACTTCAGTTCTGCTTTGCTCATAGAGCACAGAACCTTCTCTGATGAGGGCATGCCATGCTGGGTGGTCTTGCGCCAGCTTCTACCATGTCTCACAATCCCAAAGCTCTTCAGAGAGACCTTGAGAGTGTCCTTGTATCATTTCTTCTCACCTGCATGTGAGCTCTTGCCTTGTGTGAGTTCTTCGGATATATTGTATAGGATATACGGGAGCGTCTGAATACACCTAAATGAAGCCAGCCAATCGTTTGGGATGAGACAGGCTGGCTCTGTGTTCCAATAACCTCAGATCCCCATATAATGAAGAATCCCAGAAAACAGCCCTCGTTTGCCCAGAGCATTTCCACAGACTTGCATAAGCTCTCTTAGATTCCTATTTCATTGTTAACTGTCACAAGTCACTTGAAAGTACAATGTATACTGTTGACTGAATACATTGTCAAGGATGATAAATTTAATGATAACATAAATGCACACTGACACAGGTAACAATGACATAAAGCAAGGATCTTCTGTGCTGTTCTAAGATGCGACTTTAGAAGAGAAACACTGAACAATTTCAGATACTTGGCCAGCACTCAATCGCAATCACAAATGTGTAGCATGGATGACGTAGGTGGTAATAGTCTGTTTTTCTGACCTAAATTAAGAGCTTATTAATATTATTAATAATTATTAATATTAAATTAATGGATAAAATAGTAAGGATGAGGATTTTCTTTTGTCGTCTCATGTTTGTTTCAGGTTGATGGCATGAAAATAAGTTATGTGGCAATTTGAGAATATTAACCTTTAAATATTGACAGCAAAAGCATACTTCCTATGTTCTTAGTAGTAAACTGCTTTTGATGCCCTGTATGTGCTTCTTAGGGAAGCAGTGAGACGATGCAATGGATAGGGAGCTGGGCTTGGAGTCAGGAAGACCTGAGTTCAAATCCAGCCTCAGACACTTCCTATCGGTGTGACCCTGGGCAAGTTTCACTTACCCCTGTTTGCCTCAGTTTCCTCATCTGCAAAATGAGCTGGAGAAGGAAATGGCAAAGCGCTCCAGTATCTTTGCTAAGAAAACCCCAAATGGGGTCTTGAAGAGTCAGACACAACAGCAATAAAATTGGCTTCTTAGAATTTCTATTTTGTCTGCCATTGGCTACTTAAAAATTCTGAGGGATAATTCACAAAATAAGACACCACTTATTTAAATTTGTTTTAAAACTATATTGTGATCATTACTGTTATGAAGGCAATAATCTTAAATTTAAAATTTTCCCATCTAAGGCAAAGGTTGGTTGATGGTTGCCATCACTGTGCATATGTGACCCCTTCCTCACCCTACTGCATAGATTAGTATCTTCAATATATGAAAACCTAGATAATTTGTGTGTAGACTGTAATATTTAAATTTAATACTTTTCTTGTTCCTTTGTTTAAAGTATTATAAACAATGGTGCATTAAAAAGTATGCTTTAAAAATATGGACATTGTTATAACTTTGTATCAACAATTGAAATGTAAGTAAGGCCCACTTGATTTCACTTGCTTCAATTATCATTTTAAAGCATTTATATAATTTCAAAGTATTTATATATTTAACATAATTTCAAAGTATTTATATATAAATGACCATTTTAATTTGAAGAAAAATAGAATTATTGTGCCTGAGGTTTCAAAAAACAGGGCATTATGATATGTAAAGAGCATTAATATTCCATACTATTTTAAAATAACAATTTAAAATGTGGTGTACAAAACAACCCAAATTATCTCAGAATTATCGCTTTCAAGAAAATAAATATCATTATCTGGACCTTCTACGAAGGGTCTTTTTTCTTACAAAATGCACTGATCAGAGTTCCACTCTATGATACAAATTTTAGTCACTATACTTTTTCTTTAATGCCTACTGTTGCAGAAACTGAAGCATTTTCAATTTTTCTGGGAATGTATGCTGTTGGAGAATAATAGTGGGCTATTCAATGTATTCTAATTTCTGGATGTTTGCCATCCAATGACATTGAAAACATTTTTCTGAAAAAGAAGCTTTGGGTACTTGTGGCATGTGGAGAGACTGCAGGCATCTTAGGAGTGAGGGGAGCCAGTATAATACGCACTATTTTCCCACTATGTTGCAAGTCAATGGCCCCTCTTGGACCAATAGTCCAGGATCCTTGCTTCAAAGACCTTCCCTTTCCCACTTACTGGGTGAACATGTGAGTAAACTGAGTCTTTCATCCCTGGAAAGCACTGGAAAAGAGATAGAGCCTGTCCCAGTCAAGTAGTTTTAAGGACACAACCAGTTCCAGGAAACAGGCTGCTCCTAACCACAGAAGAGGTCAATGATGCATGTCCATACGTGCTCTAGCATTTGTGTTTCCCAGAAGCAGGTCCCCAGCATCTCCCCTACGGATGCCTCCATGTTAGGCGATCTGAGCATGCCCCAAGCCCCCATCATGCAGATAATGCCCTGGATTGAATTCCAATAGAAAGTCCAAAGAAAAGAAAACTACTTTTTCCCTTTCTGCTCTGTGGTAGATCTTCCTGAAACCTGGCATCTTTCCTGTACTCAGAGTGGCTGAGGACTGTCCAGTACTCCCAAGAACCATTCTGAATTCAGTCCCTTCCTCTAGATACAGCATCATTGTGCTGAGATCCTGGAAACTACAGCATACACAGAAGAGGGAGAAGCAGGACCATGGGATCTTACACTAAGCACTGAAAGAAAGCAGAAGTCATCTATCTAGGCAATTCAATTCAGTTTATGGGATCATAGAAGCAGATGTCGATGGCAGCTCGGAAGTTCTCTTGGTAACCTGCCACTCCTAAGAGTAAACACAAGAGTAGCGACAGTCAAAACCTCCCTACAGGGCTTATGTGCACCTAAAAGCGAGGCAGGGTTCTAGCAAGGGCATTGCTGGGGCTTCAGGACTGGGGAGAGATACAGAACACCTTTGGGCCCATAGCAGCGTAGGTACCAAGTCATCGTCTCATTTCCAGGCCTTACTTTTCCCTTCCAGTGACTCCTGCACCTGCACCCAAAATTGGAAGCCTTCTGCAGGTCCATTTAGACTGTGCACACCTAAGATGAACTAACTTCCCAACTGGCTACTGACCCATCCTACTCGAAATTTTGTTTGAAAGCTCTTATTTTTTAAATAATATTTTATTTTCTCCCCCAGTACATGGAAAAACAATTTTTAACATTTGTGGGGTTTTTTTTTTAAGTTTGAGTTCCAAATTCTCTTCCTCCCTCCCCTTCCCTCTCCCTGATATGGTGAGCAATCCAATACAGGTTACACACGTGCAATCAAAGACAACATTTCTGTTAGTCATTTTGTGGAAGAAAAGAGAAAGAAAGAAAGAAAGAAAGAAAGAAAGAAAGAAAGAAAGAAAGAAAGAAAGAAAGAAAGAAAGAAAAGAAAGAAAGAAGAAAGAAAGAAGAAAGGAAGAAGGGAGAAAGAAAGAGAGAAGAGAGAGAGAAGAGAGAAAGAAAGAAGAAGGAGAAGAAGAAAGGAGAAAAAGAAAGAAAGAAAGAAAGAAAAGAAGAAAGAAAGAAAGAAAGAAAGAAAGAAAAAAGAAGAAGAAAGAAGGAAGAGAAGGAAGAAGGAGAAGGAAGAAGAAAGGAAGAGAAGAAAGAAGAGAGAGAAAGAAAGAAAGAAAGAAAGAAAGAAAGAAGAGAGGAAGGAAGGAAGGAAGGAAGGAAGGAAGGAGAAAGAAAGAGAGAAAGAGAGAAAGAAAGAAAGAAAGAAAGAAAGAAAGAAAGAAAGAAAGAAAGAAAAAGGAAGGAAAAGAAAGATGAAAACAAAACAAAACCAAAAAAAATATAGCATGCTTCAGTCTGTATTGACTCCATCAGGAGTCAGACATCCATCAGACAACCATTCAGACTCTTAGAGGCAGATAACCTTTCTCATCATGAGTCCTTTGGGATTGTCTTGGATCATTGTATTGCTGAGAATTGCTGTCATTCACAGTTGTTCATTGTACAATCTTGCTGTTTCTGTGTTACAATGTTCTCCTGGTTCTACTCATTGCATCAGTTCATGTAAGTTTTCTCAGGTTTTTCTGAAACTATCCTCCGTGTCATTTCTTATAGCGCAGTAGTATTTCATTACAATTATATACAACTTCTTCAGCCATTCCCCAATTCTTTGCCACCGCAAAAAGATTTTCCAGCCTTTTAGAGGAAGGATGATATCTAGTCAAAACAACATAATCCCTCTGGCTTAAAGCATTGTCAAGGAATTTTGTGGGCACCTGAAAAGTGCAGTATTAAGTGTAACCAGAGTAACAAATGCTTTCTCCCACTGCGGTAAAAAGCATTCCGTGGATTATTTCTGTCTTATTCCTCTTCTGTTTCATGCTAGAGAGCAGTTCTGCCCCACATGCTGCAGGGCTGGTCCTACTGCTATTGGCATTCAGTCATCATTAAAGATTTCATTATTTTTCATAAATTATCCAAGAGTCTCAGCTCGGTCATTTCAATACAGTTACAGCCTTTATGTGTGAGAAGCTTCAGCCTGTTCTTTCCTAGTGATTCACTATTAAAGGAAAATACAGAAGTATCCATCTCAATAAATGCATAGGAGTGATGGCTTGGCAGTAGGGAAAGAACACCAGTGAGGAAGTGGGGAAGATCCAAGGTCGGGCCTTGCTTCTGACACCTTCTGGCTGCTTGATCCTGGGCAGGTCCCTGGACCTCTCAGAAGCCCAAGCGACTCTCTGAGATTCATAAGAATGGGTGGCAGTGGCTGCTTGTTCACTGGGAAACTCCCTCATTCCAACGAAGTCATAGATATGGATGAAAAAACCCAGGCTGCTTGTCAGATGCCTCTAGATCTAAAATAGGGAGAAGGTTTTAAAGGTTGTCTGGTCCAACCCTTCACTTTAGAGATAAGGAAAGTAGGCCCAGAAAGAGGAAGTGATTCGTCCAAAGTCACATAGATAGAAAGCAGGATTCAAACCCAGTCCTCCTGGCTCTAAATCCACGATTCCTTCTACTGTCCCATGCTACCCAATAGTAGAAAACCAAGAGCAATCAGTAATCCCTCTCTCATACAAGGTGAAATCTGATTATACATCTCTCCAAAGACATCCTTTAAACCACTTCTCCCATGCAATTTTTCATTTTTAATGTGCTATAGCCTGCCCACACCTCCATGTGCCACTCCACATTGTACATGCCAAGGCTTCCATCCAAGTCCAGGGCTCTGGAATAAGCCCCTAGCACACTGATTGGGCCCCCTAAGGAAAATTCATGGGAGGATTTGGGCACAAGTCATGGTGGATGGGAAGGGATGGGTGGGTTGTGCCATCTACCATCACCTGGTGATATCATAGACTCATGAAAGTATCTGGGCATCCCCAGGTTCCTTCAAGACTCAGTTCAAGGGCCTCCATAGTAGTAATAGCTAACTAATAAAGAAAAACAAAGAAAAAATAGTAATACATAGCATTTATGTCACCTTAACATTTGAGAAAAATGATACATTTGTGAAATGATATAGATGTATATAGATATAATGCATATATCATAGCATATTTTTAATTTAATCTTCACAACAACTCTATAAAGTAGATTCTATTAACTCCCTCATTTTACACTGAGGAAACTGAGTCCCTGACAGGTGAAAGGATTTGCTGGGATCACATAGTGTCTAGTAGGGGTGGGAGCCTGCAGCCTCAAGGCCACATGTGGTCTTCTAGGTCCTTCAGTGCGGCCTTTGGACTGAGTCCAAGTTTTACAGAACAAATACTTTTATTAAACGGATTTGTTCTGCGAAGTTTAGGTTCAGTTAAAAGGCTGCATCTGAGGACCTAGAGGGCCACATGTGGCCTCAAGACTGCAGGCTCCCCACTCCTGGTTGAACTTCCTGACTTCTTCTATTCACTCCACCACGGAGCAGCCTCCTTCTATATAAAACCTTTTCTGACGCCCCCAGGAGCTAGTGCCCTCTCTCAGAAACAACCTTATATAAATGCTGTATATTTCTGTGTTGGTATATGCTGTCTCTGTTCCCAAGCTATGAATTCCTTGAGGGCAGAGGCTGATTTATATTTGCTCGTGTACGCCCGGTTCCTGGCACACAGCGCTGGTTGATTGACTGAATTCATCTATATTTGCTCTCTTGTCCCTAAATATTAATCAAAAGTCTCACCTGATCTCCCCGTTTGTACCGAGTCAATGGACATCCCTCATTCATTGCATCACAGAGCATGCTCCAAGCAGCGTTCACACTGAGAATCTAGGGAGCTAACTTGCTTTTCCTTCTACTTTCTGACAGACCTTCTTTCTTCCTCAAGTCAACCAGAGAGAGTCATTCTAGAATAGGAAATGTCACCACATCTTTCCTGTCCTCAGACTGGATAACTCCTTAATAGTCTCCAGAGACACTCAGAGTTGTTTGATTTAGGGAATCCTTTCATCTAAATACAGGATCATTGACCTGCACTAACCTTTTTAATCTAGTTTGAAGATTTATGCCCTCTCACTTCCATTGTTTTCACACATACACACACGCACACGCACACACTTGCACACACACTCACACACACATTCTGCAAAGGCTGCTCTGGAAATAGCTAACATACTCTCCCCCACACGCACACCTAAAGTTGGTATCAGCATCTGCAAACAATAGTTCTCTCTTGGAAGACTGAGGCATTTAGATCAGGGAGATATGCCCACAGATGCACCCACAAATTGCATTCGGCATATATGGCATGTTTATCTAAATTGACTCACTGCGATAATTTGGCATTCGTCATTTCATTTTGTGATAGGGTTCCATAAGTCTACATGGAAAACTCTTCAAGATCATGTGTTATAAGGTGGTGAGCAAAGTTCTCCCGCCATCTGAGAATCTCTCTGGGAATACGAAGGGCCCAGGATGGTTCTCCTTTTGGAGGATAAAATGTAACATAAAATCTACCATGCAGGTCCATGCATGGGCACAGCCTCTGGGCTGATGCCACTGAGTCAAGAGCAAGGTCAGAGAGACTTCACTCCTCTCAGTGACCTCACTATCTTTCCCCCTGCTGCTTAACTGATCAAACCAATGGTCTTTTCCCAGGGCTCAACTCTACCTGACATTTTTTTTTTTTGCTTTTTTTTTGGCTTGGCAATGGGGTTAAGTGACTTGTCCAGGGTCACACAGCTAGTAAGTGTCAAGTGTCTGAGGCCAGATTTGAACTCAAGTCCTCCTGACTCCATGGCTGGAGCTCTATCCACTGTGCCACCAAGCTGCCCCTCTACCTCACATCTTTGCAGGCTTTGTCACTCCTGAACACTGTCTTCTCCCTTTGCTTCAGTAAAATTCCTCTCTTTGTTTTCCTCCCAAATATTTGACCTTCCTTTACTCTCTTTTGCTGAAGAATTTACCCTTTTTTGTCAACTAAGTGCAGATATTCCCTTCTTCCAAGGTTATACTGGCGCTGGGCCTTTTATATTCTCTCTCTACAGTTTCTCCCTTGGTGATCTCATCAGCTCTTCTTCCTTAGCTCACATTCAAACCCTCGTCTTCTCTCTCCTGGGCTATATTCCAGAGAATGCACTGGATTAACTGGCTCCAAGTGTTAAATCAGCTTTGGAAAGCAAGCACACAATGGGTTGTAACCCACTTCCCAAAAGTAGAAAGTCTGAAGGCGAGCAAAGATGCTGAGCATGGCTCCAGGGTCACCAGAGGAGACCATATATAACCTGACCTTTTCAAATGAATGTCTTGGAATGATTTTCAAATGGACCACTGAGCTCCTTAAACCGTATTTGGAATCCTCAACTTAATCCTTAACTTAGTTAATCCTTAATCCTTAACTTCAGATTTTGCATTTTATGGAAATTTATTATGTGTAAAGTTGACCAAGGGAAATTTTTACATTTTAGTTAACTTAGATTCATGGAATCTCAAAGATGGAACCTCATTCCAAGAGTTAAGAAATTCTGTTTCCCAGTAAAATGGTCATTGGCTTCATTTGGGCCATAAATATTTTGATAATAATGACAATAAAAAGTAAGTCCATTTTGTTAACTAATGAAGTAACAAGGATTTTCTCCCTCCTTGGAGAAAGCTTCAATATTAATTTCAATAGACTTTTGCCATATTTATTATCATTAATAATAGTAAAAGTGATATCATATTGTTAATCATTTACAATTTTTAATCACTCTCATACTGTTGAATGAAATACTGAGCCTACAAAAAGCACCGTCCCTGCTCTAATCATGATAATTTCATCCAGATTCATGATTTCATCAGTGATATAGGGAGCTGCCAAGTTTCCTCTACCTATGAAGACAAGTATCATCCCTGCAACTTACAGTCTTAGAGAATGGCCTGGGCAAAGTGATCCATCATCATCATCATCATCACAGCCTCACCATCGTCATCATAATTGTCATCATCATTATCATCATTGTTAGTATTTATACAGTGCTTTAAGCTTGGCAAAGCATTTTATATATGTTATCTCATTTGATCCTGAGAACAACCCTATTCTGAAGGTGCTCTGGTATCCCCCTTTTACAAATGAGGAGACCTTTCTGGGAGGCTTCTGAGAGATCCCCTTCTTGCTCTAGATCTTAAATCCCATGGACTTCCAGGCTGCTCCAAGGACTAAAGAAAGATATCTAAAAATAAATGAAAAGGAAAAAATGCTAATTTTGAGTTTTCATTTAGGTTATAGTAAATTTGCATATAATAAGAAACTCTGATTTTTATTTCTTACATATACACAAGGGAAATGTGCCACTTTTGTAACCTCTAGGTTCTGATTCTCTTCCTTACACGTGGCTTCTTGGATATAAGAGAAAGGACGGAGTGTATCTGAGAATTTATAGTCACCAAAATGATTAGGTTACAACATCTATTTCTAAACACATGAAATATTTACAGATCACCTGAAAAATAGCTTCTCCATTTCCCCACTGTTACCTGTTGACCTCTGTGGGGGAAGTAAGTGAATTTTGCCATCGGTATCATTTTTTTATTTTGAAATTTAATATAGTGCCCCAGGTTCTCCGACACACACAATACCAATTTCCCGCTGATGTCTTATATCTTGAGGTGTTTTTTTTTTTGCCCCATCTCAGGAAAGTGTTGGGATGAAATAGGAGAGATAACTTCGATCTTGGGAACTAGGTGTTATCACACAGTGTTTACAGCACAGCCCACAGTGTCCTGACATATAAGTATGATGAGTAAAAATACAAAGCTTATCAGAAGAGCTTGACCGGAGAGAGGCGCTAGGATTCTAAACCAGCCTTGGTCATCTGGGCTGGAGCCTCTAAGCAAAGAAAATGTGTGATGGCCAGCGCTAGTGAGACCCAGAACCAGTAGAGACCAATATTGAAGGGAATATCCCCTGTAAAAGATTCCTTCAAGTAGGGCACCAGGGACCAGATCAGTAGTAACATTTTAGGTCTCAGGCTCAAGGGACCAGATAGGGTAGCAGGCTGACTCTAATGGGGGGTGGGAACAGTTGTAAGCCATCATCCTCTGGATGTGTCTCACCTCCTACCATCTTGGCAGTATGGGTGTGTAGCGTGAAGTCAGTCTATCCCCTTGGGACCCAATGATAATCATAACAATTATGAGCTATCCTGGGCTATTAAGAGCCAGTGCAAATCTAGCTGATACTGATTGTACATTGTTAGGATCCTGGGGATCTGGGACCTAATCCACTGATCTTTCCCCATGCTAAGGATGGCAGATTCCCAGTTCCTGTTCCCCTTCTCCTTGGGATCCTGAGTCAATGTCTATTGAGAAAAGGAAGTGAAAATTCTCTCCTCCTCTGATCTCTCCCCATACTCTTATTCCTCTCTACTTCAGCTCTACCTTTTCATAATCTGTATCCTGCTCTATCTACCCATTCCACCTTGACCTCTGGAATCCCCTATTCTATTGAGGGTTCCTTCCTAAGATTCCTTTTATTAGGGGAGGGAAGAAGAGAAATACTTGATTTTTTTATTATGAATTTGACACATATTAAGAAATATGAATATTTCTATATTCAAAGAAGAATGGAAAAAAGAGGTTTATTATATATAAAACCATTCAGCTCCTGATATATGCAGGCTTTTGACAAATACATATGGGTGCAGCTAGGTGGCGCAGTGGACAGAGCAGCAGCCCTGAAGTCAGGAGGCCCTGAGTTCAAATCTGACCTCAGACCAAACACTTGACACTTACCAGCTATTTGACCCTGGGCAAGTCACTTAACCCCAATTGCCTAAAAATATATATGTATATATATATATGAATAGACAATTTTCATTTCATAAATTAAAAAGTGTTTGACAAACAAATACAGTGTAACTAGGATTAAAAGAAAAACAGTTGATTGGAGAAAGATCTTTGTAGCAAGTTTCTCTGATAAAAGTCTTATTTCCAAGATGCATAAGAAACTGATTCAAATTTATAAAAATAAGAGCCATTCCCCAAATGCGAAATGGTTCAGGGATAAAAACAGGCAGTTCCCAAGGAAAGAAACTCAGGCTATCTGCAGTGATATGAAAAAACATCTCCAAGTCACTAATAATAACTAGAGAAATGTAAATTAAAGCAATTCTAAGGTATTACCTCATACTATCAGACTGGCCAAGGTAACAAGAAAATAAAATGCCAAGTGTTGGCAGGCTGCTGGGAAACAGGCAGGTTGATAAAAAGCTGGTAGAGCTATGAATTGATCCAGCTAGTTTGGAAAACAATTTAGAATTCTGCACAAAAGGTTACCAAACCATGTATGCCCTTTCCAGGAGTGGGCTGCAGCCAGCTCTTACCAGCTCCTAAGAGGCAATCCTTCCATTTCCAGTATGAGAGTTCACACTTCAGAAATTGGCAAACCCAACAAATCAGGGCTTAGCTCAATGTTTTCTTGATTGTTGAAACTTAAGAGTGAGATGGAGAAAATGCTAATGAAGCAAATTAAATTTAAAAGCCTGTCAGCTGTCAAACATTGACCAGCACACACCTGCGTTTACCTGCACACCCATATCACTGCTAGACTTCTACCCCCAAAGAAATCAAAGAAAGAAGAAAGATCCTATTTGTAAGATACATGCATACATATGTATGTGTATATTTGTTTATTCATAGTAGCTTTTTTGGATGATGTCAAAGAACTGAAAACCATGAGGGTACCCATCGTTTGGAGAGTGGCCAAATCAATTATGGCACATGAATGTAATAGGATACTATTATACTGTCAGAAATGAAAAAAGAAAAGACAGTTTCAAAGAGACATTGAAAGACTTGTGCAAAGAGATGCAAAGTGAAGTGAGCAGAGCCAGAGGTTAGGGTTAGAAGGGTTAGGGTTAGAGCACAATTAGGGTTAGGGTTAGGGTTAGGGTTAGGGTTAGGGTTAGGGTTAGGGTCAATAATATCTATATTGTAAAAATGGATCATTCTGAAAGAACTCTGATCATCTGAATGATGAACCATGACTCCAGAGGACTGATGAAGAATGTGATCTGCTTAAGGATGGAGAGATGAAGGACTCATGCACAGAATAAGATCCCTCTTAATTCTGATGCCTTCCCTCCACTGATCACCTCCAACCCTTTCTATATCTTGCTTGGACATATTTATTTGCTTGTGATTTCCCCAATTAGACTGTGAACTCTTTGAGGGCAGGGACTGTCTTTTGCCTTTCTTTGTATCTCTAGCACATAGCACAGTGCCTGGCACATGATAGACACTTAATAAAGGCATGCTGGCTGACTAAAACCCTACTTGTAATTGCAAATGCCATAATGCAATGAATGATTTATCATAAACTAATGTCCACACCCAGGGATGAAAGAAACAGTTCAATAGCATCAAACTTAGGAATCTGTAAGGTTTATTGAAGCATGTTCTTTGAGTGGAAGTCTTATGACAATAAAACAAGAGTTTAGCACTGAGTAAGGGCTTAATAAAACTTATTCATTCATTCACTAATCTCCCAACAGTAAAGCCAAATAGTGAAAGTGAGTGGGAGTGGGGAGGACATGCAAAGATCCTAATGAGTTGTCCTTGTTTCTAACTAGCCCATCCACCCTAAGGAACTGCCTTGAAAGTTACTTCTCTTGAGATAACAATGGTATCATTGCCTTAAGGAGTTATATATTTTCCCCTTGGATTCTACACCTGAATGACGATGTAGGTGGAGGAAGGCATGTGGGAGGGGGAAAACTATCGCAAGGATTCTGATGTTAAGGAGAAAAAGGGCTCTGTTCACCAATTTAGCCAGCTACTATTGCTTGTATATGTACTCTAGCAGTCAAAATCTACTTTCCAACATTCGTGGGAAGAAGGTCGACACTTTGTAGCTGCAAAACTGTGTCCTCATATACGTCACTGACAGGGGCATAGACCTATGGTGATCAGATGTTATGGTAGGAATATGAGCAGTTAGAATGTTGTTGAC